>NC_092816.1:199240815-199977690 GCF_023375885.2 Dermacentor andersoni | reverse complement strand
CAGTGCAGAACCAAGTTAATTTTGTTTGTCGTCGCTTGGAGACACTCAAATAATTTTTTTCATTCCGTGTAATTATACAATTAGTCTTAATTATTTATTCAAGTTCTCAAATATTATAATTAGGTGACAAGTGTCAATGAGATAATTGTAGAGCGACATGAAAAGTCTCGATACAAGTTTCTGCATCGATATCAGGAAAGCCAACGCCCCGTGAGAATATGTGCAGTCCAGCAGAGTGCGTGACCGCGGCATAACGCTTTTTCTTTGCTTGTGTAGGTGAGAGCGACCTTTCATAATTTTTTCAGTGTTTGAATTTATATTATGTTCCACCAGACTGCACAAAGTTGTCTCACAATGTGTGCCAATGATTGCCTACGTGGCTAATGGCAATTTCATCTGATGCCCAGTGCATCGCTGCAGCGATTGTGATAACAGTTATCACACCGGCATATCACACCGGCATATCACACCGGCATATCAATAGAAGCGACCCGTACTTGTTTCTGTCCCACTTACGCAAATCACAAAGCATGAATGACGAACGCTGGAGGTGAGGCTGGCTCTCAGTGTAAGAAGTTGATGGTAGACAGTGACAAACCTTCTTTAGTTGACGTCATGTCGAAAATAGACACTATACTGCGCTGTTCTGATAAGCTCGAAGAAAACAGGAGGAGCTTCTGGCTAAACATGATACCACCAAGAAAAATATCGAGAAGCAAGCATTAACAATACCGCGCGTAGAAGAATCACTGGATTTGCTCTCTTTTAAATATGATGAACTGCTTGAAACACTTCAAAACCCAGAATCAAGCAAAGAATAAAACAGCTCAAGAAAAAAAACCACTACGGATAGTGAGGCTCAACTGCTAGCAAAGGACACTATACTTTCTAAGCTGGAAATGGAGATGAATAGAATGGAATCCTATTCAAGACGTAATCATCTGGATATACAGGGAGTCAAGTTCAATGAGAGCGATGATTTGAGAACATTATTAAATTTAACTGCGACCAGACTCGAACTAAATTATGTGGTTTTACGTGCCAAAACCACTTCCTGATAATTAGGCACGCCGTAATGGAGGACTCCGGCAATTTTGACCACCTAGGGTTCTTTAAGCTGCACCTAAATCTAAGTACACGGGTGTTTTCGCATTTCGCCCCCATCGAAATGCGGCCGCCGTGGCCGGTATTCGATCCCGCGACCTCGTGCTCAGCAGCCCAACACCATATCCACTGAACAACCACGGCGGTTGACCAGACTCGAACTGACTATTCCCAGCAATGGGGTCGTCGAAGTAGAGCAAAGCAGACGCTGATGCTCCCACATCAGTTCATTTCACCAAGAGAGAAACAAGAGAAAAGTTGCTCTCGAAACGAGCCTCGCTGAAACATGCGAACATTTAGATCAATCAAAATCTAACAGCTCTAAGCAAAAGGCTTCGATGGAAGGCAAAGCGACTAGCAACTGCAAACGGTGCTACAAATATGTTCGGGTGCGAACGGCTCGTATATTTGTAAAGAAAATTGAAGGCGCTCCACCAAACGGACCTGTGCAAGATAACGTGAGGACTGAGAGCGTACGTTCATTTTGTGAACGGATGAACATACGCCGGGAATTCGTGTCACTTCAATCACCTAAAGTTTTGATGTTATCCATGTGAATGTGATACGTCTTTACAAGAACTCGAATGTGTCAAAAATCTACTTGGAGAATGTTTTAGCTTTTTTGGAAGTCCTAATATTTTCTGAGATCAATATGAGTGAGCCTGATAGCTCTCTATGACATACAAAATTTTCAATCATGTGCCTTGTGCAGAGAGGGTAGGCGTGGTGGAGGAGGCCTAGTATTTGTGAAAAACTTCTGGTTTTGTGAGTGCTTGGGAGTTGATTTCGATGAAACGGACGTTGAGGCGCTTACTCTTACAAACGATCAAGAAGAATTGTTAGTTTACGCTATCTGCAAACCTCATAGCAATACATTGCATTTTTTTGGAGGAGCGCGTTCGATTCATTAAAAAAAATATGAAGCAAATGAATCTCTAATTCCGGCTAGAGATTTACATACTGAGATTTAGATAAATAATGTGGTAGGCGTAAGAGAGTGCTTAAGGTTGTTGGCCAGGTTTCGCTTAGAGAATAAAATTCAGGTCTACACGCGAGAATAATTACTTGGCAGTAGTTTACCACAGACATGCGTTGACCATACCACTACTGCCGTAAGACAAAGGGACACGTTCGGCTGTATTATTAGGGAACAAGTTGCTGAACATTATTTTGTTTCCCTTACGCTACTAAAAGAGCATAATGGCGAAACTGGAGGGACCTGCCCAATGGCTTGTAATAAATGATGAAAAAGTAGATAAAGTAATTGTTGCATGACTGGAATTCCTTGTTACAGCAAAATCATTCTATATGGTTAAGAACGGCTTGAAAAACAAATAAAATCAATTTTCTAAAACTTGAAAACTAATATGGTACTGAAACAACGAAACCAGGCAAGTCCTTGGAGGAACAAGGAAATTATTAAGTTATCGTGCACTAAGAGTAAACGTACACGACTTCGTACTGAAAGAGTTCACACAACTACGAAGTAAAATTACGGGGAAAATACGACTGACAAAAAAAATACAAACACTAGCAGCTAAATCAATTTTCGGCATGCAGTAGGGAACAAAAATAAACGTGGAATATTGTGTAAAGCACCATAGGAAAACTCCCCAATAAAGCTAACGATGATACTGTAAAACTGGCCTTCACTGATAAAAACACGGTAGATTTTACCACTGAGTTCAATAACCACTTTGTAAAATCTGTTACCTTCGTGTGTAGACTAGGAATGAAAATATCGAATTGCTTCGAAAATATCGAGTTGCTTCGAGCATTCATTCAGCCTTCAAGTCGACTGTTAGTGAGTCAGAATTGTGGGACATGTTAAAGTCCTAATATGGGGCTCAGTGGAAAAGCGCCGTTTGCTACTTAAGCTAGAACTTGCCTACCGGATTTACTCCAATAAAACTGCCGATAACTCTACAATACATTTGCTGCCACCACATTTTGTATCAAGAAGATGCGACCACGAATGGAAGACCCGTGGAACGAAGTGTCGTACTGCTGCCTCTCTTTTTCCACGTGCCATAAATGAGTGGAACAAACTGCCTCACTGTGTAATAGAATGCCAGTCCGAGGTGAAGTTTCGAGCACTATTGTCAGAAATTTGATGTACTTAATGCACTCAGCTACTGTTACCTGCTCTTCGTATTTCGCTTTCCTTATTACCTTACATTGACTCATGTGATTTCACACTGGACGATGCTTTTCAGTTTTTTAGCGGAGGTTTAGCCCATGCCGCATGCTGTATGACTATCTTTGAATGTTGTATGTTTGCATCCCCCCTGCAATTATGCCTTCACGGCGCTGCAGTAAATGTGATTCAATAAATAAATAAATAAATAAATAAACAAATAAAGACAATGTGAATAACAAAGTGACCAAGATATGATAGTGTTAAGGTGAGGGATCGAAGTGCCCACTTTGGTAGACTTAAAACTATAATGCTTTTTTATTCTCAGCAAATGTTGAACTAGCCACGTTCAGAAGCACATGAAAATAAGTGCAATAAGACCATTTCCGAACAAAAGCTCAAAGAGAGGTTATAATAATTATAGGCCAATCGCAATTTCGTCTACCATCACTTGTATCATGGAGAAAATTGTCCATGTTAACGTGACAGCATTTCTTGATATGTACCATGTACTAAATGTCGCCCAGTAGAGTTTTAGCAGAGGCGAAACTACTGTAAACCTACCAAACGATTTTTCTGACCTAGTCTGCATAGAAAGAGAAAGCAATAGCATTGTCCTTGCACTTTTCATAGACATGCAAAAAGCATTTGAAACAATTGATTACAATCTATTATTACACTAGGTTATTTTCGTTTCATAGGTCCCTACATGTCAGTTTTTAAAAGTCATATTACCGAGACCAATGTATGGAATTCATTGGATCATATTATCACATAGTAGTGACTGGGGAAAAAAAACTGGGAATGTCGAAACTAGCGTCTTATCGGGCAGATCTGTTCCCCCCAAAAAAGGCTGCACTCGAAGAGCGGCGACAGCGGCGAACGCCGTCAGCCATCGTCGAAAATCTGATCGGCCGTTCAAGCGCGTCGGCTTTTATATACTTATCATCGAAGGTTCCAGAATAATCGCTGGTGTCCGCGTGTCTTCCAGAAAGTTCAACACAATTTGCGTCCCACATGCAATCGTATCAGACAAGCTTCGGTGACAATAGACAACGGGTTGAAATATCGACGACATTCTAGAAATTTTTATACATGCGGGCGCATTCCGCGCTGAGCGATAAGATTTAATTAAATTATGGTGTTTTACGTGCCAAACCACTTTCTGATTATGAGGCACGCCACAGGGGGGGGGGGGGGGGGGGACTCCGGAAATTTCGACCACGTGGGGTTCTTTAACGTGCACCTAAATCGAAGTACACGGGTGTTTTCGCATTTCACCCCCATCGAAATACGGCCGTCGTGGCCAGGATTCGATCCCGCGACCTCGTGCTCAGCAGCCCAACCCCATAGCCACTGAGCAACCACAGCGGGTGCGATAAGATTTGTTAGACGGTGAAAAGCGGTCACCCGAAAACGATAAACATGTACACGTGTCAACATAGCTCAGTCTTGAACGTTTCGACAGCTGTTCCTTAGGGTGCACTTGTAGGACCATGGTTATTGATATTTACTTCAATGACATTACCGGTCTTCGATTGCACTCACAACTGTTTTTATACGCGCATGATACTGCTCTGGCGATGAAGTGAAACACGCGAAGAAGCCTCAGGCAGGTTGCAACAGAATGTGCATTTTTTTATAAATGGGTTAACGCTTATCAAACTTTTATTAGTATTGCAAAAAAAAAACGCACCTACTGTGTTTTTGTAGCCCATAAAAAGAAAGCGTTAAGAACATTCTCAAATATACCCACCTTCATGCGCGGAACTGTACCTTCTGTCCATGTTCACCTTTAGAACTCAAATCCAATTTCATGTACGGTGGTATTCTATTTGACAAAACTGCGTCGTGGACGTTATATATCCAAGAGTTAGCCAAACGCTTAAGCCTACTGTGTGTTTATATACAGAGTGTGCCAGATAACTTTAGCCAGAGTTTAAAAATATGCAAATACCACGTATCTGCACAGAAGAAAAGCGGTGTTGTGTGCCGTCGCTTGGAGCTACTGTAACAATTGTGTGTTCCTCCTAAGTAGATAATTAATGAAATAATGACTCAGCTTCTCAATTTATAGTTAGATGAAAAGTGTCGACTAGTAAATTGTGGAGCGACATGAAAAACTCCCGGTACAACTTTCTGTTGGTTAATACGTGCTACATAAAAGTTTTTACGAACGTGAAGGAAGCTTGTTAATGCACGGAAATTTTTCGCGTGACTGGCCGCTCCAGGCATTTTGTGCAAAACCGTGGGTTCGCGGTTCCTTTAAGAACCCCGAACCCACGATACCGGAAAGAACGGTGCGCCTGGACAGTGGTGGAGTGAGCAGCCGCGCCTCTAGGCATCGGCTTCAAACAGCGTCAGCACCTTTGGCGGTGGCCCACGGAGGGGAAGCGCCGTCGTCCCTGATAAGCGATAGGCTTGACGCACGGTTGAGAGCGCTGTAATACAAAAGCAAACGAGCTCAGTCACGTTGTTTTATTTCATATTTTGCGGGCTTTCTTTGAACACCGAAAAAAATCGCCACGCATTATGTGCGCTGCCGGAAAAAATTGGACAGGTCGTTTCTGAATGCCCTCTACGATTCCCTCTACAATTAGTTAATTAACTAATTAAGTGCAAAATAAGAAATTCGAAGGAGCGGTACATGACGGCAAACCACATACAATTGGTTTCATTGAGCTGTGGCTAACTGCTTCGTTTAAGTGCTTGGCACAACTTACGTGAAACAACTTTTATAGCGCACCTCCGTCGACAAACGAGCTATCGGCGCGATATTTTTCCCTCCGCACCTCATCTCACGAATTCTCCGGGAGGGACGCTCATAAAAAACAGAAATGCAACACAAGGAGACACTCGGCGAAAACTGGCAATAAGAAACACGTCACGGCTAATGTTGGTCCCGTCCGTTAGTTGACGCGAGCATCGAAAAAGAAGAATGTCAAATGAACTTACAGAATACGTTTTCTTTTTATTTATTCATCATCATCATCAGCCTAGTTACGCCCACTGCAGGGCAAAGGCCTCTCCCATACTTCTCCAGCTACCCCGGTCATGTACTAATTGTGGCCATGTTGTCCCTGCAAACTTCTTAATCTCATCCGCCCACCTAACTTTCTGCCTCCCCCTACTACGCTTCCCTTCCCTTGGAATCCAGTCCGTAACCCTTAATGACCATCGGTTATCTTCCCTCCTCATTACATGTCCGGCCCATGCCCATTTCTTTTTCTTGATTTCAACTAAGATGTCATTTACCCGCGTTTGTTCCCTCACCCAATCTGCTCTTTTCTTATCCCTTAACGTTACACCTATCATTCTTCTTTCCATAGCTCGTTGCGTCGTCCTCAATTTCAGCAGAACCCTTTTCGTAAGCCTCCAGGTTTCTGCCCCGTAGGTGAGTACTGGTAAGACACAGCTGTTATACACTTTCCTCTTAAGGGATAATGGCAACTTGCTGTTCATGATTTGAGAATGCCTGCCAAACGCACCCCAGCCCATTCTTATTCTTCTGGTTATTTCAGTCTCATGATCCGGGTCCGTGGTCACTACCTGCCCTAAGTAGATGTATTCCCTTACCACTTCCAGTGCCTCGCTACCTATCGTAAACTGCTGTTCTCTTCCGAGACTGTTAAACATTACTTTAGTTTTCTGTAGATTTATTTTCAGACCCACCCTTCTGCTTTGCCTCTCCAGGTCAGTGAGCATGCATTGCAATTGGTCTCCTGAGTTACTAAGCAAGGCAATATCATCAGCGAAACGCAAGTTGCTAAGGGATTCTCCATCAACCTTTATCCCCAATTCTTCCCACTCCAGGTCTCTGAATACCTCCTGTAAACATGCTGTGAATAGCATTGGAGATATCGTATCTCCCTTTCTGACGCCTTTCTTTATTGGGATTTTGTTGCTTTCTTTGTGGAGGATTATGGTGGCTGTGGAACCGCTATAGATATCTTCCAGTATCTTTACATATAGCTCATCTACACCCTGATTCCGTAGTGCCTTCATGACTGCTGAGGTTTCGGCTGAATCAAATGCTTTTTCGTAATCAATGAAGGCTATATATAAGGGTTGGTTATATTCCGCACATTTCTCTATCACCTGATTGATAGTGTGAATATGGTCTATTGTTGAGTAGCCTTTACGGAATCCTGCCTGGTCCTTTGGTTGAAAGAAGTCTAAGGTATTCCTGATTCTATTTGCGATTACCTTAGTAAATACTTTGTAGGCAACGGACAGTAAGCTGATCGGTCTATAATTTTTCAAGTCTTTGGTGTCCCCCTTCTTATGGATTAGGATTATGTTAGCGTTCTTCCAAGATTTCGGTACGTTTGAGGTCATGAGGCATTGTATATATAGGGCGGCCAGTCTTTCTAGGACAGTGTTCCCTCCATCCTTCAACAAATCTGCTGTTACCAGATCCTCCCCAGGTGCCTTCCCCCTTTGCATAGCTCCCAAAGCGTTCTTTACCTCTTCCGGTGTTACTTGTGGGATTTCAAGTTCCTCTAGCCTATTCTCTCTCACCTTATCGTCGTGGGTGTTACTGGTACTGTATAAATCTCTATAAAACTCTTCAGCCACTTGAACTATCTCATCCATATTAGTAACGATATTGCCGGCTTTGTCTCTTAACGCACACATCTGATTCTTGCCTATTCCTAGTTTCTTCTTCACTGCGTTTAGGGTTCCTCCGTTCCTGAGAGCCTGTTCAATTCTGTCCATATTATAGTTCCTTATGTCCGCTGTCTTACGCTTGTTGATTAACTTAGAAAGTTCTGCCAGCTCTATTCTATCTGTAGGGTTGGAGGCTTTCATACATTGGCGTTTCTTGATCAGATCTTTCGTCTCCTGCGATAGCTTACTGGTTTCCTGTTGAACGGCGTTACCACCGACTTCTATTGCACACTCCTTAATGATGTGTTTCTCGCTAAAACTAAAAAAAAGTTTTACGTATAAATGAACTTATACTTTGCGATTTACGTTTCTTGCGTTACCTAGCAACAAGCTAACGGCTCGACAGACGCGCCAGATACATACTCCAGGCAGGCCACCGAAGCCAGCGAGGCCGGTTGCGCATGTGAAGTGTGAAGTTCGCCTGCTCGACGACCCTTCTCTTTTGGGTGTAGCGTGTTTGTTGGGCTCCCAGCGTATTCTCGCGTTTCTTGTGCAATTAGACACGGCACCACTCTGCTATTGGACTAAGGCAAGGTGAAAAACTTTGACAGTCTGCGACGCATTTCAAGCAATTTGGGCTTTTACGGCACGGAGCCGAGACTTGTGACGCGGTTCGCGAAACACAACTCGGCCGTCCTGGCGTAGTTAATTTCAGTTAATGACTTGTACTCGGAGATGTTTGCGACGCCTTCTGTGTACCCCAACAATATTATAACTTATTTCGGTAGTATTTGGGCACGCTCGCCGCACCTGGCTTTCTGACGCAGTTAGCGAAAAGCGCCGAGGCCGCGTGTCGCAGTTTCGCGTGTACGGAATCTTACTGGGAGAAGTTTTGGCGCTTTTTCTGATCGCGGACATTATTGTAACTGATTTCCTAACTTTTTCGGGTATATTTGAAGCGCAGTGGCGGCGCCCGGCGTTGTGACGCCTTTAGCGAAAAGCAGCTCGGTTGTGTGCCGCAGTTAGTTTGGCGTGTACTGAATCTTACTCGGACAAGTTCATGACACATCCTCTGACCCCACAAATTATTGTAATTATTTCGTAACCTTTTGGGATACTTCTGAGGCACGCTCGCCACGCCTGGGATTGTGAAGCAGTTAGCGAAAAAGCAAGCCGGTCGGGGTAACAGTTAGTTTGGCGTCTACTGAATCATAGTGAGACAAGTTTGCGAAGATTTCTACGGCCCGGCACCGTATACCTTCTTTCGGTACTTACGCTTGTCGAAGACGCCACGAGCGATTGCCAAGAGTGATAACACTGGGGTGTGTTGTTTGCGCAGCCAGAACGCGCAAAAGATAATGTCGAGCAGCTAAAAAACCAAGAACTCGAAAATTCTGTCTTCTCAATGACAGAAAACAGGCTTTGCACTAAAGCGTTTCTCTTGAGTGCGAGTAGAAGGCATTCTGCGAGCATCTAGCTTGGTCTGGCGGAGAGCCTGCATTGTGGCTACCTGTGTGCGTGTAGCGTACTGTCAGGTCGGCTGAGGCTAAGTTGTTTATAAAACGCGCAGTCGCCCGGGCATTTGTACTCTTAAAGTGCAGGAAATTATGCCCGGGAATGAGGGAATGCTTCGAAATCAGATTTTTTCTTCATAATTTATTGTACGGCTTGGAATGAATAGGGTAGTTTCGACGCCATATATGTAAAAGCATATTGCTTTTGTTTGTAATGTCGGACATTCACCACTCTCGCACGTTTCCCCTCTTCACGGACTATTCCTATGAGGGCTAAATACCAAAACGACAAATGCTCGTAATTCGCTTTTTTCAGCTGATGCCGTGTGGACCTTCGTACGGGAACTTCAGCGGCTTACCTGGTGCCACAACGTTGGATGGACGCACAAAAAGCCTGGAGCAAGCACTTATATAGAGCGAAATGAACATTTCCTCACTTACAAGGTGTTTGCGTCTAGCTTAAGAAATTGCTCATGACACAGATTCGATGGAGGCTTGTAAAGATCATTCGCAATCATTTTATTTAAATTGACGATTCCGTAGTAAGACCGCGCGCGATCGAGCAGCAGAAGAAAAAATATGAATAAATAAACGCGCCGAGTAGCGCAGCCGGCGTAGCGCGTGCCAGCTGCCGTTCAAGACGGGCGCGCCCAAAACCGAAAGCAGATGCCATTAATCCCATCCGCCTTGTGCGCTACGATTAATTCGGCCCTTGGGCTCTATGGGAGTGTCCGCTCTTGTTTATTGTCTCTCTCTATAGGGAGGAAGAAGAAGATGTAGGCGGCGAGTCAAGACGCGTTCTTCGCTTCCCGCATTTCCCCAGCTTTTCTTGTATTTAATCGTCGCGAGCCAATGTTTATTTGTGCACATCTTTTCCGTGAAGCTGTAAGGACCACGTGGATACCCTTTTTGCCACAGTGAGTGACTTTTCACCATTTTACGGACATTCCTGTGCATCCGTTGGCGGCGTCAAACGAGCACTTCGGAGACCACGCCTTGGCCTCCGGGGCGACTCAGTGCCACTCGTCCGCTACCATCATGGAATATCAAGTAGAGGGAGAAAATATTGTCCCGGAGGAAGTTACTCAAGAGCAGGGATGGCAAACCGCAGGTGCTAGAAGAGCTGGCGCCAAATCGCGGGAAGCTAAACCGACCGCCATGGCGACGCCTATGGCTCCCCACAGCTACAAGTCTAGCGGCGCAGCGCTGAAGACCAAGATTATTAGGGCAAGCCGAATGCCTGTTCTTCCCAAAGAAGACACGAAGATCGTTATTAGACCAGGAGGTGGGCTGAATATTTCCAAAATTGGAGCGGCCACGGTGGCTGATGCAATACTTGCAGCCTCCGGCATCAGCCAGCACGAGCTCACACAAGACACTCTGTGCCCGAACTTACAGCAAAACATCATGGTGGCCAGCACTCCGAGACGGGAGAATGCTGATCGATATGCCCGCATCAAGCAAATCCGAATCGCAGGCAAGATCCACGAACTCTGCGCGTACGAGACAGCCCCGCACTCCACGTGCAAGGGGGTCATTCGTGGCATACCGTTACAAGACGACCCAGCGACGTTGGATGGCAAGATTGTTAACCAGAACAATCTTCTTGCACTAGCAGCCAAGAGAATCGCTCAGACTGGGACCATCATCATCGCTTTTGACGGGCAGCGGGTACCGAATTTTGTCAGGTACGGAACGCTCCTGATGAAATGTTCCCTATATCGAAAGCAAGTGGACGTATGCCACGCCTGCGGAAGACTCGGGCATCGCGCCGATGTATGTCCAACACCGAGCGACGTCATCTGTCGGGGATGCAGCCTGCCAAATCCTGATGAGCAGCATCAATGCACACCAAAATGCAAGATCTGCGGCAGTCCGCACCTTACAGCCGGCAAAGAGTGTGCGCATAGATTCAAGACGCCATACATTGTTCGCCGACGACGCTTCAAGCGTGCCAGGCAGCAAGAGCAGCTCCCCACGCCGTCGATCGTTCGATCCTCCGATCCGCAAGCCTCATCCAGCACCAACCTTAGGAGCAGAAGACGCTTGCGCTCGAGAAGCCGCTCTACAAGCCGACGGAGCTCCAAAGTCGCTCTACCTCGAGATCGCGACTCACACCGCCTTCTCCAGCGCGCTCCAGCTCCAGAAGCTGCTCCAAGTCCCGTACTGGGAGCGACTCATCCAACAGCTCACGTTCCAAGACTCCCAACGGCGGTAAAGGCAAGTCCTCTCTAACGTGGGCTGATAGGGCCCGTGGCAACCAAACGCAGGCGTCCAACTCTCAAGACTCGCACGACCTGCATCTCACGAATGAGCTCGAAGAACTTAGGCGTGCCAATGATAGTCTTAGGAAGGAAAACGCTATGTTCAAGCAGGAAATCAGTCGGCTAGCCTCCGAGATGGCGGAAATACGAAGATTGGCGCTCACACAGCCAGCTTCTCAGCCTGCCGCACGCTCTTCGGCCATGGACACAGTGGAGGCCCCTCCCAAGACGGTTGCAGTGAAGCGGCGTGCCCTGGATGACTGAAGGGGAGACGAGATGGTAGAACTCCTGTCTGATCTCAAGAACGCCATCTCCAACATACAGTCAGGTCTCTCTCACGTACAAGAAATGATCGCGCACCCTCAGCTGGGCCTGGTCGCCCTCAGCGCTAGAATACTTAGGCTGGAGGGGACCAGCCACGCATCTTTGCCAAGCCCATCTACAGCACAAGTCCCAAAGTTGCGCAGCGTCATTGCCTCACCGACGGAGGGTGCCATTATGAATGCGGCACTTTCGCAATCTATTCCCAAGCCCAAACATGGATAACGGAACTAACGTCATAACAATGTGGCAGTGGAATTGCGCAGGGTTCGTCAGCAAACGGGTGACACTGCGACAATACCTAAAAAGCGTAAAGGAGAAACCCCAAGTAATCGCCTTGCAAGAAACGATCACATCATCACCTATCAAGCTCCCCGGTTTCCTTACGGTGGCTTCCACTGAAGGAGGAAGGGGGTCGCTATCCTGGTCAGTAAAAAGTTCACGTGCCTTCAGCGAGACCTTGGTCCCGCGGACAAGAGGATCGAGTACGTCATGGCCGAACTCCTTGTCGACCCCCCTACGCAGCGCTTAAGAAGAAACAGTATCTTCATACTGAATGTTTACTGCAGACCCAGAGTTCACAGAGCCAGGCCTGGTGGTATTCTCAAGAAGGCCGTGCATTTGGCCGGCTGTCAGCCTCTAGTCGTCATGGGGGATTTTAATGCTCAGCATCAGGCGTGGGGCTATTGTACCAATACCAAGAAGGGTAGAGACATATGGGACGCGGCAACGGAGGAAAATCTTACGCTGATAACCGATAAGGACTTTCCAACCAGGAGAGGGAACTCGGTGTGCCGAGATACGACTCCGGATCTTACCTTTGTCAAGAACCTGGAAAACGTCAAGTGGACCAACACAGCCATGGACCTCGGTAGCGATCATTGCATCATCGAAGCGGTGATCAAGGCTGTCCGTAACAAAACGAGGACCTTTAGGTTCACTGACTAGGACTTGTTCCGAGCCAACCGCTCCGAGCGCGTCCTTAACGATGATATGGACCTAGACTCTTGGTGCGACGAGATAAAGAAGGATGCGGCTAGAGCCACCAAGGAGGTGACAACCGATCTGGAGGTGGACAGGATGGACAGTAGGCTGGCGCATCTATTGGAAGCCAAGCAGGCACTGCTAGCGAGATGCAAGACTCAGCGCCATAACAGAAGACTACGCAAGAAAATTTCCGATATAAACAAGATGATAGAGGCTCATTGCAAGGTGCTATGCAAGCAGCAATGGGACGAGCTGTGCGACTCGGTGGAGGGCCAGCTCAAGAACGGTAAAAGCTGGGGTCTCTTTAGGCACCTACTGCACGATGGCAACACCAAGTCCAACCAGAAGAGAGCTTTGGCGAAAGCTGTCCATTTGGCGACCGACTCGACTCCAGATGAGGCAGTCACGGAGCACCTCATAGACAAGTACCTGGAGGCCACGGACGATCCGGTGCCCCCCCCAGTTTCCCGAGTACGAAGGGCGTGACGTACCATCTATGGACGAGGATTTTACCGTGGCTCAGGTCAAGCGAGTTCTCGCATCCCTCAACGGCAGATCTGCCCCTGGGCCCGACGGGATCACCAACAAAATGCTCAAGCATCTCGACGACGCCTCAATCGAGTTTCTTACGCACAAGATGAACGATATCTGGTGCAGCGGCCTCATTCCCAAGAGCTGGAAAGCAGCCTACACAGTACTCATACCGAAGCCAGGTAAGGCGCCGAGCATCGACAATCTAAGGCCCATCTCCTTGACGTCGTGTGCTGGAAAGATGGCCGAGCACGCCATGCTTAACCGCCTCACTGACCATGTCGAGCCTAACGAATGCTATACACACAACATGATTGGCTTTCGGTCGGGGCTTTCGACTCAGGACGCCATGAGACTGATCAAGCACCAGATCATTGACTCTACCTCCGCCGACACTAAGGCAATTCTCGGTTTGGATCTGGAAAAGGCTTTTGACAACATATCGCACGCCTTTATTCTCAAGACCCTGACAGAGTGTAACGTTGGCAAACGGGCGTACAATTTCGTGCGCTCCTTCCTTTCCTCAAGGTCCACTAGAATCAAGATTGACGAGTTTTTGACCCACGAAATGCAGCTTGGGCCAAAGGGAACACCTCAGGGGGCGGTGATCTCCCCGACGCTGTTCAACATCTCCCTGATCAACCTGTCGAGGGCCTTGAAAGAAATCCCGAACATTAACCACACGATCTACGCGGATGACATCACCATCTGGTGTTCCAGTGGATGTGAAGGGCAGGTCGAGGGTGCTTTGCAAGAGGCCATCGACGTGATGGAGCGGTATTTTATCCCCACCGGGCTAAGATGCTCACCCGCTAAATCCGAGCTCTTGCTCTACAAGACGAGGCCCAGAGGCGGTTCACACCGGTCCTGGAAGCCAGCAACAGAGAGCCACATTACGTTACTCACCGGTAAGGGCTCCCCAGTACCGCGGGTAGACACTATCAGGGTCCTAGGAATGTTTATCGAGTCGAACGGGGCCAATGAAGCCGCCCTCAAACGCATTTGTTCCAAGACCGAAAGCGCCCTCGGCCTGATCCGAAGAATCGCCAACAGGTACCGCGGAATCAAGGAAGACAATCTGATCCGGATTATCCACGCCTTTGTGTTATGCCACCTCGCTTATTCAGGGGCTATGCACAACTGGCTCGTATCGGAGCGCAACAAGATCAATGCCCTAATCAGAAGAGTCTTCAAGCTTGCCCTCGGCCTTCCCATCCGAATGCACACAAAAGACCTCCTCAATTTGGCAATTCACAACACGTTCGAAGAAATCGTTGAAGCCCAAGAATTTTCCCAGTTTGTCAGACTTTCCGGTACCCCAGCGGGCCGAGCCGTACTTGGCAAGCTGGGACGTAACCCCACGGTCGTCAGTCTCGACGCTGTGAAGCTGCCTAGCGACGTAAGGTCCAAGATTTACATACACCGGCTGCCACGAAATATGCATCCCACCTACAACGAAGAACGAAGACGAGCCAGGGGTAAAGCTCTGCTCGCCAGTGCCCGCTTGAACAAGGACCGAACATGCTTCGTAGACGCTGCTTCGTACGTTCAAGAAGAGGCCTTCTCCTCAGTGGTCATCGACGGTGATTCTAAAATGCTTAGCTGCGCTACCGTCCGCACTTCTAATTCCAGCGTTGCAGAGCAGGTTGCTATTGCTCTTGCATTGACGGACAGTGTACATGACACGATTTATTCTGATTCCAAGGCCGCTGTCAGAGCTTTTCAGATTGTAATGGTGGCTCCCCAGGCCCTACGTATCATCCAAAGTGCCAAAGACATGAAACACCACTCTTTCGTCTGGTTCCCTGCGCACCTTGGAACCATTGAGGGTGCCTCGATCAACCCCAACGAGGAGGCGTACTCGGCTGCACGAGGTTTGACTGACCGTGCGCTGGGCAACGCGTCCTCTCCTGGACGACCCGAGCCTCTCTGCTCGTACAACGAAATCTGCAAATATAATTATCTGTCAAGAAGACTCCTACCTTCGCCGCACTCCTCGCTGTGCAGGGCCCAGGCAGTCACTCTCAGACTTCTGCAAACAAGCACGTACCCGAGCCACGCGGCGCTGCACACAATGTACCCCGAACGGTTCCCAAGCCCGGACTGCCCTCTGTGTGGTGATTATGCGGACTTCGAACATGTCCTGTCGGGCTGCGCCTCTGCCGGTCCCCCTTTCACTCAAGAGGAAATGATGAAGCTAATTAAGGACCAGGATCAGACCTCTCAAATCCTGGCAGTCCAGAGGGCTCGCGAGAGGGCCGTCAGGTTTCACCTGATGGTCCCCGAGTAGGCCTAGCCAGGCGACGTGGAGCTTGCTTACGTCTATAGTGGACCGAATAAAGTTGTTTCTCTCTCTCTCTCTATAGGACGGTCGGCTAACTAGTTTTTTGGGGGTCGGCGGCACGAAAGCTTATGACACTACGCCGACTTGTACTCGTCGGTGGCGTCGGCGGCGCTGTCGGCCCACTGAGGCAGGATGCCTGTCAATGACACTCGTAGTCACTGACAGGCATCCTTGACCGATCGGCCGATCGTCGCTGCCTCGTCTGCATCACGTCAGTATTAGCGTCATGATAGGCCCAGTGTTACCGAGATTTAATGACATTCCACCTAGGTCGTGCAGAATGATAAAGTGACGTTGCCAGACTGAGTCTGAGGATTGATAAACAGGTGAAGAATTTGCTGTAATAATTGCAGAGTAAATATTGAACGGGCGCGTATGCAAATGCAGTGGCTTTGACGCCTCTAGCAGCTCCTTTTTCCGCTGATAGCCGTTAGTGTATTGGCATTGACATTCCATTTCGTGCCGTGCCGTAGACTGCTGCGTGTTTTGTATAAAGTGGACTCTTGTGTTTCCCATGGCTATAGCTGGGCACGATGCAGTGCTGCGTTGACGGTGTTCGGTGACGCAGTGTGTTTCACATTTTAAAGCTGCGAGCGCAGTGTCTGCCCTGGACGATAGCATGAAGCGTAAATAGATGAGGTGTGGTGGCCATGCCTAGTGTGGCCGAACGTGTCGTGTATGTGCCGATAGCCAGTCCGAACGGACTGGCTATCGGCACAAACTGTGGTAGTAATGACGCAAGTGGCATTCCGGTGCCTCTGTGGCAAAGTACACAGTAAGTACGCCGATCCTATTGCAGTGGCACGAACATTTACACGCTTTTCACCTGCACAGAGCGTGGACTACACATTTTATTGAAACGCCAAGGCTCGCATAATGGCAGCAGTAATCCAACATATTTGCTAGAGTCTAGGGAGAATATTTTCAGTAACTGCCGCACATTAAATGATGTAATGCTTACAAAATTGTTGGGAATTCGCTTTTATTTTCCTTGCACATATTTGTACATGCCGGTATATTATACTTGTAGGTGGATCTGCACTTCTGGCTAGTTTCTCTTGATACCTAGCTCGCTGACATAGCACGTCACTACTGGTTCGTAAATTATTTCTTGGCAGGACCCGAGCGTTGTGCACCATGTGCCAACTGTGTTGTGTGCTGTCGGATGGAATGACAAGCATTTCATCGTCTCTTTTAGGCACCTCCAGAAACTGGATATATGAGCACCTTATGTGATGGCTATGTTGCTTGCCCTGTGTTGAGAATTCCACATTTCTTTGCAATAAAGGAAGACAGAAGACGCTGGAGGTCGTCTGCAAATTACTAGCCGCACCAAGTGGTGCACGCCTTTCACCACGGGCTCGCATTTCACCTATAGTGTTGAAAGCTGTCTCGAATGAGGTAGAAGATTTGTGTTTAAGGGAGCGCATTTAGAGTGATGCTTTTTTGCCCATGTTTTCGTTTATTTGCCAAACTTCCACTTGTTTCCGGGCATCTTGTGTGACATATCAAGTACCTGTACATTCAGAAGTAAAAAAAAATATATTTCGCGTCATTCGGGGTTACGTTTTGCCATACTTTGGCATTGTTTCTGCCAAAGGAGTTGCGCACATAGCAGACATTGCTGCTTGATCTTCAAGCAAAGTGGAAATCCTAATTTAGCACGTGATAAAGGGCGGTGTAGGACGGAACGTCTTCCTTGAGGGTATAGTTTCGGAAAATAAACATTTCATCTGAGCTCGGTTTAATGGATTATCCGCCTGGTGTATCTTTTTGGACTCGCCGTTTGTCCGGTCAGGTGCAAATCCGGACTAAACGTTAGTCTATGGATTTACTACTGCGTGGGGGCGAACTGTTAAATCTCGTACTAAAATTATCGTGTTTGACGCGTCCAAATCCGAACCCGATTATGAGGTCAGCCGTAGTGGCCCGGGGACCCCGGAAATTTAGATCACCTGGGGTTATTTAACGTTCACCTAAATCATTTTGGCCTCCATGGAAATCGGGCCACCGTGGCTGAAATTCGAATAGCGACCTCATGCTTAGCAGCCCAATACCAAAGCCCTAACGGAATTAACGGTTTTGGTAGCGCAGGTAATGCCCAAAGGAATGAACTGCATACCAATTTGACTCTCTTTTGCCTTAGGGTGTGCTCAACCTGGCTTTCCAGTTTCGCATGCAAGTGGCAACGCTTAAGAAGGCTGGAATAGGTTGTATGGATTGAAGTGAATAAAATATATTATCATTGTTATTATTAATAGTATTATTATTATTTTATTATTATTATTATTATTATTATTATTACTCTTATTATTATTATTATTATTATTATTATTATTATTATTATTATTATTATTATTAGAATTCTCACATTGTGCTTTCTTCGATTGCTTAGTCCGTGGGTAAACATTTAGGGCCCAACAATGAAATGTTGCTTACCTCAGTAAAGAAGCCTTCATTGCGGTGAGGCCACCTTATGTCACTCTGATAGCTTCCTTACTGAGGGGCCCTAGGTGAAGGCTTCCTTGATGCTTCCTCAGCGTAAGGTAGCTCCGAAGCTACCTTCATGCGTTCTCACGCCGCTCCTGGCCCTGAACGAGCGCTTCACCTCACTGGTAAGCTACGTGACGCTTACTTGCGCATGCGCGCTGTCGCCCACCTGTGGAGAAGCGCGAGCACGGTACGTCTTGCCAGGCATCTTCGTTTCAGTCACGCGTGTGGCGTGATAGTGTTGCTAGGCGTTGCTAGGCGTTGCTAGGCGTTGCACGACGCCAGCGTGCCAGCGTTGCTGGAGCACATCAAGTTTTGCACTGTGATGTGGTACTTTTGTGCGTTTAGTAAACAAAACTAGAAGAAAGCGTCCACGCATCTCTATATTAGCTCTTCAATTGAATAATTGTGTGACGATACAACATTTCTTTATTGAATAGTGGTGTTAGCGTGAAGCTTTTAGGTGATAAATCTCGAACCCAGGCATGCGGCAACCGCTCCTTACGTGAGGACGGGCGAAGGGAGCTTTCAGAGTACGCTGGCTTCCTCCATCGGTCTTTCGCTGTAAGGAGGCCTCACGTAAGGTTAGGAAGCGGTCGAAGGAAAGGAACGTTTCATTGTTTGGGCCTTAGTTTCCTTTGCCACATGGTCAAGGCTGACTCTGAGTCTGACGAGGCGTCCTTAAACCACGAATAAAGCAATGACAAGGCGGTGACGACGTAAGGCAAATAGACGAACGAACACAGAAAACGCACTTTTATGCTTACAACTTTCGTGGCATAAAAATATGTTTGTTAAAGATAAACAGATAGTAGAATTGAACACGGCGTTGCGGCATTAGCCGGAGAATGAATTGGCTGGGCCACAAAAAAATGTTCTTATTTTTTGCGGGCGAGAAATGGCCCCTTCGTGGCCGCAGCTGTCTCCACTGCGTCTATATAAGTCTCTAGAGGGGAGCTTAGACATGATTGTGCCAAGTTCTCGGAGAATCCTTGGTTCCTGCCTTCTCGTTCGCCACGTGACTCGTGAGACATTGCCGCGAGAAGGTGAATCACTTCGTCATCGTTGTCGAAGACTGGCAAATCTTTGGCTGCAGGCTAGATTTCTAATTGCTATTAGCTGGCGCAGTATTAATAATTTCGTGCATTTCTGGTGGGAGCTTATCATTTGCGCACAACGAATAGAAGTTTAGAAATTCGCGCTGCGGTTGAACACAACAACCTGCCTAGAACTTCTATGCTGACATGATGTTGACATTACATGGTGACAATCTAACTGCTGAAATCCGTGTTCGTATCAAAATTTTCTCGCGATAAAAGACGACTGTGAAGAGAGTCAGCTGTTCTTACGGCGGGGGCCAGAACTTGGATTTCTCACTGCAAACACGATCAGGGTGCCACTGCATGTAAACTCCATCAAGATATAGCTATTCTCAGATTATCTGGAAGCCTTTAGAACTTATCACTATAGGTTGGGCGAGTTCAGCGTCTGCACGTAAGTTATTATCTAAAGAAGCCTTTTTCTTTCTGTGCGTCAAATGCACCTCATGAAGGCATTGTTGATCATTAAAGAGGAGGTTGTTTGTGATTGCGTCTATTATTGCCAAGAAGTTATTTATTTCCACTTCTCGTGTTCTCTTCGTTTCATAATTTAAAGACATAGCTTATTGCTAAAATAATGGGGATAATATATAATTTTTTACTATTGGCTTTTGGGCTAATAGGTGATGGGCACGCATAGAGGCTAGATTTCGGCACCAATACAACCATATCGTGTCCTAGCTGTCAATGAGATCGGTACTCGTCATAGGTTCTTGTCCAAACTGCATGTCCCAGAACATACATGAAGCGCTTGGTAAGCACACTGCAGCGTGGAAATAATTGTCGCCCTGATTTTTTTTATTTAGAATTTTACTGAATGTTAACTTATTTTTTATGGGGTCATTTGGCTCGCAACATACCCTCATTCCCTAGCAGCTACCTTGTTTATAGGAGTAGTGAGGTAGAATTCGGATTCCCCATGAGCAGCAACACCCAGCCGTGCCGATTGCTGTTAAACTAAACCTTGAATGCTGAAAAAGAAAACGAAACAAGTAGGGACACAGGCTCACGCAAAAGCTCACATGAATGATTGTGCACTTTTTGTGCATAGTGTGGGTCACTTCTTGTGTGGTTTTCTCTGCGAGCATTGGAAATTATGAAAGCCCAAAGCACCTACTTATGCTCACCCTTATTCATCCATTGATATTGTAGAAATGCATAGTGCCAAATTGGCCGCTTAATAGTCTGACGTAGAGATGTATCATGAAAAATACTGAACTATGCGGTTAAAACATACACCCAGGCCTTTAGCTTCATACGAGTGTGGTACACTCTAAGAAACATATTGCTACACGCGTGTGGTATTTGATTGTTTGAACGAGGCACGTGGGCGCCATCACTCGGGAAAAAGAGTAGGAAGAACAAACTGGGCTCACGCTGTAAATCTAACTGGTCCGCGCTGCAACAACTATTGTAAATATAACCTGTAAATAGTTGCTCGTCCTACTGACTCGTCCTTCGAGTAGCATTGCGGTGGAGGTGGAAAGTTCCCCATTATCGCCACCGAGCTCTGCAGCGGCCGCACCGCCGTCTTCTCAGCCCTGCCTTCTGATGGAACCACCCCGTCGCCACCTACACCTGCGGCCCCAACCACAACGTACGTTATGGTTGCTAGTCTCCGTGATCCTGGGACATTCTCCGCCCAAAATGACGTTGACGTCGACTATTCGATCCGCATGTATGAGCGTGTTAGCCAAAGCCACCACTGGGACCCTACCATAATGCTTGCCCATGTGATCTTTTATCTGGACGGGGCACCGCGTGTCTGGTTTCGCACGCGTGAGATTGAGCTCTCCAGCTGGGACGTTTTCAAAGCGCGGCTTCGCGACCTATTTAGCAACCCGTCAGGTCGCCAACAGCCTGCGCGAAAAGAGCTTGCCACCCGTGTCCAGTCGTCGACCGTATCGTATCTCTCCTACATACAGGAAGTGCTCGCGCTTTGCCGGGAAGTCGATGAGCACATGACCGAGGTTGACAAGGCGGGCCATATCCTAAAAGGAATCGCGGACGATGCCGTCAATTTGCTCGTCTATAACGCCATTTCTACCGCTGACGCCATCGTCAAAGAATGCCGCCGCGTCGTCCCACAGCATTTCCAACTTCCAAACACACCTGCCACCTTCTATTGCTCCGCTATTACCGCCATACGACCATTTCAAGAGAGCGTCACACGTATCGTTCGCCGTGAGATTGAAGCGGCGAGTCCGGCCTCCCTTTATCCATGACCCCCTGACGGTACCTTTGACCAAGCGGCCCCCACAATTTCCATTATTCAAGCAGTTGCGCAGCCACAAATTGCAAACCTTGCAATCCCTACCGCCTGATCTGTCTCCCGACCTGATTCGGCACCCCTTCCCATGTCCACAACCTGTAATGACGAGTATTTCGCGCCTATATAGACCACGCAATCCTGCTGAACGACGAACCCCACACGACAAACCGATCTGCTTCCGCTGCCATCGTGTTCGTCATGTATGCCGCCACTGTCGTACCACCTGGTTGCCGCCGTACTGAAGCTCATTCCCTGCTCCTCGCTCATACGCCGACGCTCGCCGTTATTCACCTCGCCGTCTGTATCTTACTTCTGATGCCCCTGACAACAGCTCTTCCGTGCGATTGCCTTCGTCTCAACGCCGTCGCTCCCCGTCACCCCAACCTCGCCGCTTTTTCTCGCCAAACCTACGGACAGAAAAACTAGGCCATACAGCTCTTAGAAGTAGTGCTGCATCACGTTCATCCAGTCCAAATCCTCCGTTGACGCTCCTCACCAACACGAACCTAATTGAATTAGACGTAGATGGTGTTCCGTTGACGGCAATAATTTATACTAGAGCCCAAGTGTCTATAATGAGCGCTAACCTATGTCGTCGCCTCAAAAAAGTTCTTACGCCTGCCATCACTCGAGCCGAACGCATCGCCAATGGCGCCACTCTTGCCGTCAGGGGTATATGCACTGCTCGCATAGGAATTGTTGGCCTCCAAGTTCCAGTACTGTTCACCGTGCTGATCAGTTGCCCTCATGACCTAATCTTCGGGCACAACTTTCTGACGACGCATTCTGTTCTCATCGACTGTTCCACCAGTACGCTTTGCCTCGAGCTTCCTTTTCTTTCAGACGTTCGCCCCGACCAACCGATCACCCTCTGCACTACAACGTTTGTTCGCTTACCTCCAAAAGCCCTAACCTTCGTCGAATAGGCTTCAACGGCAACCGTGCCTGATGGCGACTATGTCGTCGCACCTATTCTTGATGTCCTCCTGGTGGGCGACATCTCTATGCCACACTACGTCGTAACCCTTGCCGCTAACCAGATGTGTCTCGCCATTATCAATTTTGGCTTGACGAATTAAGTGTTACCTGAAGGCATAGCGGTGGTCACGCTCCGGTGAGTGACAGACGACCACGTCACTGCTTTTGCAGCCGACGCGTCTCCAGATCCTCTTGATTACTCGAAGGATGCCTTGGACCTCGACGGCCTATTACGTCCCATTGTCACTCCGGACCTCGCACCTGACCAAGCAGCCACCCTATATCGCCTTTTGCGTTCCTACCGCGGCATATTTGACACCGACAATCGACTACTCGGTCAGATGTCCCTTCTTAAGCATCAGATAAACACCGGTGATGCTGTTCCCATTCACCGCCGACCATGTCGCGTGTCCACGGCAGAGCAAGAAGTTATTCAACAGGAAGTAAACAAGATGCTTGCCAGAGGCACTGTTGAGCCCTCGTCTAGTCCTTGGGCTTCACCGGTCGTGCTCGTCAAAAAGAAAGATGGCACGTGGTGTTTCTGAGTTGATTAGCGCCAACTAAATAGAATTACAAAAAAGGACGTTTATCCTGTACCACGAATCGACAACGCCCTTGATTGTCTTCACGGTGCCAAATATTTTTCTTCTATCGACCTTCCATATGGTTATTGGCAGATTTCCGTCGATAAGCAAGGCCAACAAACGACACCTTTCGTCACTCCAGATGGCCACTACCAATTCAAGGTTATGCAGTTCGGTTTACGCAATACACCCCCCCCCCCCCCCCCACTGTTGAACGTATGATCGACTATATGCTTCAAGGTTTCAAATGGTCAACTTGCCTTTGTTACCTCGACGACGTCCTTCTGTTTTCTCCTGCATTCTAGACGCACCTTCAGCGCGTCGCAGCTATCCTTTACGTCTTCCGCAAGGCTGGGCTCCAATTAAACTCATCTAAGTGCCATTTCGGGCGCCGACAGAGTACAGTGCTAGGTCATTTCGTCAATGCTTCCGCAGTACATCCCGACCCGGAGAAGGTTGGAGCAGTAACGGCTTTTCCTGTACCGCTGTCTTTCAAAGACGCCCGTAGTTTTGTGGGGGTCTGTTCTTATTTCCGACGGTTCGTGAAAAATTTCGCAGCAATCACTCGACCACACATTGAACTTCTGAAGAAAGACGTGCCTTTTGCGTGGGGTTCCGCTTAGGCTGCCGCATTTTCATGCCTTATCGCGATCCTCACCAATTCACCGGTCTTGGCCCATTTTGACCCATCCGCACCTACAGAGGTCCGAACCGATGCCAGTGGTTATGCGATCAGAGTCGTCTTATCGCAACGCCAACACAGACATGACCGCGTTATAGCCTACGCTAGCGTGCTCCTGAGAACTGCAGAGGGGAACTATTCGAATACCGAGCGCGAATGTTTTGCTCTCGTCTCGGCTGTTTCAATGTTCCCCCCGTATTTATATGGCAAGCACTTCTCAGTTACCACAGACCATCACGCGCACTATGGCTTTCGTCGCTCAAGGATCCTAGTGGCCGGCTCGGTCGTCGGGCCCTCCGACTAAAACAATATCCCTACACAGTGACTTAGAAGTCGGGACGCCAACACTAGGACGCAGATTGCCTCCCTCGCTACCCAGTTGAAGACGCGACCTCTACGTCTAATACTCACACCGACGCTTGTGTTCTCTCTGTTTTTCACTGCTCCATGTCGCCGACGAGCAGCGCCGTGACCCGTCCTTGCGCATCACCATTGACCACCTGGAATCGTCAATTGCCGACAGTTTCCTTCGCAGATTCACACTTCAAGATGGCGTACTCTACTGCCACAACGCTCACCCTGACTGCCCTACATTACTCCTTATTATCCCTAAACACCTTCGCTCGGCTGTCCTCAGCGAACTTCACAACCTCCCCACTGCCAATCGCCTGGGTGTGTCACGTACCTATGACCGGATCCGGCGACGCTTCTTTTGGGCAGGGCTTGCTTGCTCCGTTCGAAGATACGTAGCTGCGTGTGAGAAATGCCAGTGACGCAAGACACCATCGACGCTCCTTGCTGGGTACCTTGAACCACTCGTCATTCCTGCGGAGCCATTCGTTCGGGTTGGTTTGGACTCACGTGTCCCTTTTCCACTTTCTACCTCTGGGAACAGGTGGGTCGCTGCGGTCATGGATTACACCACGCACTACGCCATCACCTGAGGGCTTCCTACAAGCTGCGCCAGAGATGTTGCCGATTTTCTTCTACTCGACGTGATTTTATTACATGGAGCTCCGCGACAACTTCTCACAGTCGGTGGCTGGACATTCATATCAAAAGTTATCGCGGACATCTTGTATTCCTGTGCCACGAGGCACAATCCATCCACGTCATACCATCCACAAACAAATGGCCTCACGGAGCGTCTCAGTAGCACTCTCAGAGACATGCTCGCGAAATATGTCTCTTCATACCACACTGACTGGGGCCTCGCTCTACCATTTATCACACTTGCTGATAATTCCTCGCGCAACGGCACAGCCGGTTATTCCCCATTTTTCCTTCTGTTCGACCGAGAACCAGCACTGCCCCTCGACACAACCCTCCTTGTTCAGGCGGCACCGACCATTAGATATGCACTTGACGCCATCGCCCGCTGTGCCCACGCAAGGGAAATTGCCCGTGACAGCCTTCTGAAATCCCAAGAGAGTCAAAGGCGTTTGTACGACCGGCAACACCGAAACGTGCACTTCCCGCCTGGTTCTTTGGTGCTTCTATGGTCTCCGCCACGTCAGGTCGGCCTGTCAGAAAAAGGGCTGTTTCGTTACACAGGCCCATACCGAGTGCTTCGTGAAGTGACTCCCACCCCCTACTAAATCGCCCCTGACGCCCCATCTGCTTCCCAGTCCAGTGATATCGTGCACGTTACACGACTGAAGCAGTATCACCCTCCCAGTGACGACATTTAGACGCTCCGGGACGTCGCTTCTGCCGCCGGGGGATTATGCAACACGCGTATGGTATTTGATTGTTTGAACGAGGCGCGTGGGCACCATCACTCGAGAAAAGAGGATGAAGAACGAACTGGGCTCGTGCTGTGAATCCAACCGGTCAGCGCTGGAACTGCTGTTGTAACTTTAACCTGTAAATATTTGCACGTCTTACTGACCCGTCCTTCGTGTAACAATATATACATTTAGGGGCTTCCCTTGTTGCCATATAATAGTCGCAATTTATCTTGCTTGTCATTCCTTTCTTGATCGCTAGGTGCCCGGTACTTACAGGTTACGATTCCATCGCTATGAGAGTGACCTATTATTGTTTACGTGAAAGTAGCAAGCGCAAAAACTTCTTCCTTTAGCGTGGAAACACGAAATACTGCGTGTCAGAAACACACACAAACAAAATAAGAAATAAAAAAGAAGCGAGGGATTGTGCTCATAAATGAAAATTAATGATAAGCAAAGCATTGTTTGCTCTTTACTGAAATGCCTTCCCTTCATCTCACCTTCACCTCCAGGTAGCTCAACGCTCCTCGCTCAAGACGCCCTCTGTTTTCACGCATACGTTTTCACCTGTCTATTTTCCCTACAGTCGGCAGCTTCTGTTGCCTCCTGATACTTCACTTCTCTTTAACCGACTTTCCGAGTTTTTTGTTGCCTCCCTGACTTATTGCCTCTTGTTCCGGCTGTCGACTCAGTGACGCTAGCTCTTCTTGAGGATTGGTCAAAACTGTTCACACACTGAGCGGCACATACTCAGTGACCCAAGCTGTTGTACACTCGCCAAGACAGCAGCCAGCGCGGCACGCGCAAATTGAGGTGAACAGGCAAAAAATCTTTGCTTTGAAAAGCAGAAATTGACTGGCGATTTCCTGTTACACGCCATTTGCTACGCGTAAGTGCTAACGCCTAACAAGATGCAAAGATAAGCACCCCTGAATTAAATTGGAAAGTTGACACTCGTTCCTTGCACGTAAACGTATGAACAAGGTTCTAAGCATTGTGCATTTGGTATGGCTCAGTTAGACGGTTACATTAAGATATTGTGCGTACGAAAAAAGTAAACCGAGACGTATATGAAATGAAACAAGCGCAAGAAGGTGCATAGTGCTCATGTGAATGGGGAAGTTGTTGTTTCATTTTTTTGCACAAGCCTGACTGAAATACTGAACATCAGTGTCGTAATAAAGAAGTGACGTCTCTTTTGCAACCACGGCAAATATGTTTCCGTGTTCGCCTGTGGGAGAATTGTAAGAAATAAATACGTTTTGCTTTCTGTAATGTTAGTGCTTTCATTTTATTCAAGCAAAGTTGCGACCGGGAAGGTTGTGATACATATCCCTGAATACGACATCACGGACACTGCACTGCACGTTATTGATTCGAGGAAAATGAAACGCATTCCATGCTGTTTTGACTTTGTAAAACGAACCAAGTTGAGCAGGAATCTCCACAAAATTACTTGTGCCTTGGCTATTATTCGCAAAAATACCGTGAGCACCATAGCGTGCACACGCTAGTTCACCTGCGATTCATACGCTTTGTAATGCGGTAGTAGACTGCACAGGGGAGTCGAAACTTCAGCGTACGCCATGCAAAGTGAACGAGCGGAATAACCCCACCAAATTGTTTTAAAGCATGTCTAACCCGGCTTTCCGCATCTCACTGTGAAGTCTAGAGCATATACGAAAATGCAGACAGCTATAGCAGTGGCTTTTCTTGAAAACGTGACAAAAAGAAGTCAGGTCATTGCCTGGTCTTATGGCGCCATCCCTGGTTTCGAAAGGTTTACCCATTGTTCATTCGTGGATTGGCAACAATACAATCCTTTGCTGGCGCAACATTGACATATTTCATGTACATTATAGTTGTGCGCCGCTAGCGCAAACAGAGTGCGACGAAACGTTTCCTTGTAAATGAAGTTGGTATTGCGTTGTTCTCGACCTAAGATTTTGTTTTCGTAGAGCGTGAAGTCATACTCCCAGTGCAATATTGAAGAAGACACCTACACAAAGAAATAGTGAAGGATTCGACGAAACATCATTTGGCGATGAGGGAAGGTTGTTAATAACAACGAACACTGGCCAACAGCAAAAGAACAGATTTTAATAGCTTGACCTTTCAGGAATCGCAAGGGTCTCTGGTTTACA
The DNA here is from genome assembly GCF_023375885.2 of Dermacentor andersoni. NCBI lineage: Eukaryota > Metazoa > Arthropoda > Arachnida > Ixodida > Ixodidae > Dermacentor > Dermacentor andersoni. Next base: position 199,949,897 of record NC_092816.1, on the reverse strand, counting down.
ATAGAGTAAAAGTACAGAGTGGTCCCCTTTAACTGATGAAAGGATTGAGCATGCTTCTTCCAAACACTTCTGGCACGTTGTCATGTGTCTGGTTTATTGTGCTCGCTCCAACGCAAAAGGGCAAAAAAGGGCCGTTTTTGAACCGAGATGTAAGATAGATATGCAGATCCCACGTACTCCAAACCGGTGGTAGCTTACGAAAAAAAAATTGTTTCAAAAGAGAAAAGAAATGCCGGTTTATCTCCAATAACCGAAGAGACGTGCAGCGCAACCCACAACTAACCGTCAATTGGTGGAAAGGCACCGCAAAGGTGAAGTTGGCTTCTCTACGGGGCGAACTGATACTAACGCACGTTACTATGCTTTGGTGAATAGACGCAAGAGCAGCGTGTCAACAATTGGGACACTCTGGTTCCCTGTGGCGAGATAATTGTAGTGGTGCAGTTTGGTTAGCGACGCTGTTGACGTGTCGAACGATGTACTGATGTTGGTTGGAATTAGCGCTTCGCCCTGCGAGAACACTCGGTCCGAATCACACAGTTCAGCAGCGTTACAAGTCTCCTCTTAATCAGTACGTTCTTGCCGAAGCCATAGTAAGAAAGAAACCTACCCTAAAAGCAGGAATATAGGTCGAACATTAAAAAAAAAAAAAAACTGCGGCAAAACGTAGACCCCCGTCTGAAATATTGTTCATTTTTTACCGGCTCATACCATTTTTAACAGTGGAGCTGTTCAAAGTCGAGCCTTCGCCGTTCGTCGTCCGGTGTAACGCAGGGGGGAGCGATTTGGCAACAAATGCGACGTGGCGTTACATACTGGATAACCCGTCCTATGGACATTCTGACCGACACCGATGTCGCCGACCAACGCCTCTATGTGGCCGATGCACCGAGGGATGCATCGGCATATACGGATGCACCGTATGAGCTAGACTGCCGAGCAGCAGGATTTGCGTCTTAAGACTGCTTAACAATAACGATATGTTAAACAACCATATTTGCGCGTGTGGCTGCACATAGGTGGCAGGGATCTGCATAAAAGCTCCATTTACTGCATATTCACTTGCTTCACATCGCCACAACTCACAATGAAAGCTCAAATGCGACAGAAGTATTGGCCTTAGCCGTAACATAAATAAACTACAGAGCGGCAAGGTAGCATTTTTTCAGTGAAGGGTACCAATAATAGAGTGACAAGCACAGTACGTTAGTGCAGCATGCTCAGTGAAGAGTCGTCCGACAATTTGCGTAAGCTTTCCCGCAAGCCTGAAAGCCGCCGTGGTCGCTTAGCGGCTTTCGCGTTAATCTGGTAAGCATGAAGTAGCGAGATCAGATTCTGACCGCAGCACTGAGGTTTAACTGTAATAATGCCTTCCCGCCGCGGTTGCTCAGTGGCTATGGTGTTAGGTAGCTGAGCACAAGGTCGCGGGATCGAATCCCGACGACGGCGGCTGCATTTCGATGGGGGCGAATGGCGAAAACACCCGTGTACTTAGATTTAGGTGCACGTTAAAGAACCCCAGGTGGTCGAAATTTCCGGAGTCCTCCACTACGGCGTGCCTCATAATCAGAAAGTGGTTTTGGCACGTAAAACCCCATAATTAAAGAAAAAATAAAGTATAAATGCCACCCAAGGAGGGTTTCACTCTGTGCACGTTAAAGAACCCCAGGTTGTCGAAATTAATCCGGAGTCCCCCACTATGCTGTGCCTAATAAGCAGATCATGCTAGTGGCACGTAAAGCCCCAAATATGAAATTTCTTATGCCTCAACTCATTGATCGTACTCGGTGAATCGTAGATTACCGTTTGAAATCCATACTCTGCGTGCGACAGCAGTGTTTGCCGATGTTCAATGCTGAGCAGAGCGGGAGGAGGGATTGCGTTTTCATTTTGCTGCACCGCTCGTGCAGGCACCATTTCTCACAATTTCGAATCTAGAGGATAGCCGTCGTCCACATTCCTATAGGCAGTTAAATTTTAATACTTAAAATTTTACGAACTGTCTGAGGCATAGAATTGCAAAGCTGAGCAGCAAATAAAATTAAAGCTTTGTTTTGCAATATAAGTAAATTGTTTATAAACTGCTCATTTGTATTTATCCGCATTCATTCTATATATACCTGTAGTACTATTCTGCATACCTCTTTTTATAGAGTTCAGTTATCCAAATTAAATGACAGAATAGCGACAGTATGAAGGAAAGAAGCGCACTATATCATAGAAGTTTTTGAGAAAGTGGTAGTATACTCTTGCATTGTCTCAGTTCCTGTTAAGCTCGGCACAGTTTGGTGCGTTTTAACTTGGTAAGTCGGTCCCATATATTTCTGAAAAATGATCTCACGTGATTCCAGGAGCAATGAAACATGGTTCGGCAAATTGATATTTTAGATTCCCGTGAACGTATTACTCTGTAGAACGAAAGTGAACCCCCTAACCTCTACTAACTGCTATATATATAGGAGTGAAAAAGTAACAAACTCCTTAGTGCGGAGGCAACATCTTTTATGCGACTAGCATTCTCGAACATTCACAGTGGTATAAGGGAATAAATATTGTGGTCACGAAGAATACGTTTCTTATGTGAAACGTATACGTAAAATTGAGTCAGCTAGCACTGTTTCAGGCTGCTGAGCCAAATTGTTATCTTTATTTTTAATTCTAAATAAGCGCCACTTCCTGAAGTTGATACATTTCCGAATTTCAATCTCTAAGCCAATGCATGCTTTCTTTTTCAAACTTTGCGGACTGAAGGAATGTATTTTGATCAGCAATTGCTCTGAATATTGCTGCTGCAGCACAAATACGTTTGCTGCAAACTGCCTCAAACATTGGGTTTTTGCGAAAGTGAACCCCAATCAGTATGCGAAGTCAAAAGCTAACGTCACCTGTAGTTTTTCTCGGAGTCTCGTAAATTTTCGCGGATACTAAAAACGAACATTAAAAATGTTACATTATCTTGTGTATACTAAGTACAAACTCAGTATACTGTTGCAATGGGCGACTTCAACGCAAAATAGGGGGGAAAGCAGGCTGGTCTACAAGCAATTGGCAACTATGGCATCAATTCTAGAAACGCTAGAGGAGACATGCTGGTGGAATTCGCAGAAAGGAATAAGCTTCGAATAATGAACACTTTTTTCAGGAAACGTAGCAACAGAAAGTGGAGCTGGAAAAGCGCTAATGGGGAAACAAGAAATGAACTTGATTTTATACTTTCTGCCGATCCCAGCATAATGCAAGATGTAGAAGTGATAGAGAGGCTAAAGTGCTGTGATCATAGTTTAGTGACGGATAGGATTCACCTCAATTTGAGGAGAGGAAGAGTAAAATTGGTCCAGAGGAAACAGGTCAACCTAGAGGCAGCAAGGGTAAAAGCAGAAAAATTCATGCTGGTACTTGCAAACAAATATTCAGCCTTAGAACAGAGAGATCACGATGACATAGAGGTAATGAATGAAACCGTAACCAGGCTGGCTTCAGAGGCAGCAATTGAAGTGGGAGGCAAGGCACCAAGGCAACCAGTAGGCAAGGTCTCCCAAGTAACAGATGACCTAATATAGACACAACATAGAATGAAAGTGACCAACTGAATAGATAAGATAGAATTCGCTTAACTGTCAAAACTGATGAACTAGGCGAAAATAAGGGGTATTCGAAATTATTGGACGGGAAAGACGGAAGAAGCCGTAAAAAATGGACGCGGCCTGAAATCAGTGATAATGAAACTTTGCATAGGAAAAACCAAGATGGTGGCACTGAAAGATAAGCAGGGTAATGTCATCAGCAATCTCTAAGGTAAAATAACAGCATCGGAAGGATTCTATATTGACCTGTACATTACCCAGAGGAGACAGAATGCCTCCATTCGAAGCAGTAATGAAGAGGATACAGAAGCTCGTCCTATAACTGACGATGAGGTCAGAAGGACCTTGCAAGACATGAAACGGGGAAGAGCGGCAGGTGAAGATGGAAGAACACTGGATTTATTCAAAGATAGAAGAGACGTAATGCTTGGAAAAGTCGCGGCTCTCTATACGAAGTGTCTATCGACTCCAAGGGTCCCAGTAAACTGGAAGAATGCAAACTTTATACTAATCCAAAAAGAGGGAGGCGTTAAAGAGTTGAAAAATTATAGGCCCCTTTTCTTACTCCCAGTATTATATAAAATATTTATCAAGATAATTTCCAATAGAATAAAGGCAACACTGGACTTTAGCCAACCAAGGGCACAAGCTGGATTCAGGAAGGGATATCCTACAATGGACCACATCCATGCCATCAATCAGGTTATCTAGAAATCCGCAGAGCACTCGGCCTCTCTATATGGCTTTCATACATTAGGAAAGGCATTTGATTCAGTAGAGATACCAGCCGTTATAGATGCATTACGGAATCAAGGAGTATAGATCGCTTACGTAAATATCTTGGAAAATATCTACAGAGATTCCACAGCTACCTTACATCTCCACCAGAAAAGTAGGAAGATACCTATAAAGTGGTCAGACAAGGAGACAAAATCTCTGCAATGCTATTCACTGCGTGCTTTTGAAGAAGTATTCAAGCTATTAAGCTGGGAAGGCTTAGGAGTAAGGATCGACGGCGAATATCTCAGCAGTCATCGGTTTGCCGATGACATTGTTCTATTCAACAGCAATGCAGACGAGTTACACCAAATTATTGAGGACCTTAACATGGCGAGTGTAAAATTGGCGTTGAAGATTAATATGCAGAAGAGAAAGATAAGGATGTATAACCGGGAAAAGGAACAAGAGTTCAGGATCGCCAGTCAGCCTGTAGAGTCTGTGAAGGGGTACGATTACCCTTGTTCATTAATCACAGGGAACCCTGGTCATGAGATGGGAATTCATAGAAGAATAAAAATGGGTTAGATCGCATACAGCAGACATTGTCAGCTCCTGACTGGAAGCTTACCACTATCATTCAAAATGAAGGTGTACAATCATTGCATTTTACCGGTGCTGACATATGGGGCAGAGACTTGGAGACTGACAAAGAAGCTTGCGAACAAGTTAAGGACCGCACAAAGAGCGATGGAACAACCATTGCTGGACATAACGTTAAGAGACAGAAAGAGAGCACTTAGGATCAGAGAGCAAACGGGTATAGACGATATTCTAATTGACATCAAGAGGAAAAAATGGAGCTGGGCAGGTCATGTAATGCGCATGTTAGATAACCGTTGGACCACTAGGGATACAGAACGGGTGCCAATAGGAGAGAAGCGCAGTCAAGGATGGCAGAAGACTTGGTGGGGCGATGACATTAGGAAATTCACGGGCACTAGTTTTTTTTTTCTTTAATGCGAGGGTAACTGCCTCAGGGCATGTAGGGGGTATGGGATGGGGGTGAATAAGAACCATTAAATGAATGAAAAAATATTTGAAATCGGTTAGCGCAGGACAGAGGTAATTGAAGATCTCAGAGAGAGGCCTTCCTCCTACCGTTGACATCATATGGTTGATGTTTAGAATGATGATGAGGATCTTGTGTATAACGACTGTGTAATTGGTAGAGTGACAGTTCTCCAGGATGTATCAAAGTGCTAAGTAAAATGTACATTGGGATGAAGAAAGCGTAGATATGCCTGTGGCTTATTTAAACGAGATCACAATTGTAAGGTATTTGCAATTTGACTGTTCCAATAAATACGTAGCTCTAAAAGCTCATTTATGTGCAATGCTTATTTGCTTGCCCTACGAATGAAGATACATCGTTAACTGAACAAGCTGTGTGTGGCTCATTTGAATTAACATCTAATGGGCACAGTTTGTAGCGTAAATAAGTTTCCGTCTGTTTATATTCGTTTCTATGGAATTGTTTGCTACACACTTAACAATGAACTCACTGTTCATGAGCACGGGTAACCAAAACTTTACAGCAGGTTGATGTCTTGCAATGTCTTGTCCTACTAGCCATGGCTCAGATAGAAAAAAGTGAGACTGAGAGACAAAGAAGTTTATTTACAGAAAGGCAGAGAGGTCGGCCTGAGCTATAACTTGACCTGGCCTGCTGCTCTACATTAGCCAAAAAGGGACGGGCAGAAAAAGGGCTGATGAATGATGATGATATGACGAGGATCTGCGTATATACAATATCACCACGTTGTGGCATCTCTTTGTAAGATGCGGGGGTGGAGGTGATGATGGTGGTTAGGGCAGCGTGCGCCTGGCAGACAATGCTAGTGATTTATCTGCCCTAGTCCATCTTCGAAACAAAAAAGAACCGGTTAGATTATTGTAAGACAAAATTTTCACAGTCCCTAAGAAAGCAAGAAGGGGGCGCAACACTTGCTTTCCTAGAAACTTGGGCCCTTTGAGAAACAATACCTGTTTATTGTACTTATGCAGTTGCGAAGTCCCAAGGAAAGTGTTTCTGTTTTGATTTGATAGTTTGCAGGACAAGATTATTTATTTATTTATTTTATTTACTTGCAATGTTCTACTCGAAGTTTTAGCAGAGAGAGAGAGAGAGCAAAATGATAAATTAAATACAGGGAGGTTAACCAGCACTGAGCCCGGTTAGCAGCCCTGCACTGGGGGAAGAAAACAAGGAGGGAAAGAATAACAGAAGAAGATGTAATAAGCTTATGTGGTTTTTACGTGTCAAAACCATGATATGATTATGAAGCACGCTGTAGCGGTGAAATCCGGAAATGTTGACCACCTGAGGTTTTTTAGCGTGCACCTGATTACAAGTACGCGGGAGTTTTCGCATGTCACCCCCATGGAAATGCAGCCGCCGTGGCCGGGAGTCAATTCCGCGACCTAGTGCTTAGCTGCCCACCACCATAGCCACTAATCAACCACGGCGGGCAAGACAAGAAGAGAAAGTCGACTGTGCATATTGGCCATGTGGTAACAGTTTTCTGCTCTGTATCCACTGAGGGTCACCAGTCCGGATCACGGACGGGCGCTCAATCCGGTAGCTTTCGAATATCGCAGCAGCGCTTTTGTGGCCTTTTGTAGCTGCGATATGCGAGGGCATGGTGCCAAGATCTTGCTCAAGGTGAGCGGTTTTCTACCTGACTGAAGTACAACTGTGCAGAAGTCACGCCTTTCATTGTCAAAAGAATGGCAGAAGCACCGCTGATGTTCTGTAGTCTCCTTCACACTGTAGGCATTACACTCGGGGCTCTCAACCATTCCAATCAAACACGTATATGCATTGGTGAACGCGGCGCCCAAGCGTAAGTGGCACAGCATTGTGTCCTCCTTCCGCGGAAGCCTAGGTAACAGCCGCAGTTGCATAGATGGGTCGAGGGAATGTAATCGATGCTGGGTGAATTCAGGTGTGTGCAACAGTTCCAATGTCAAAAGATGCATTCGCTTGCTTAAGTGTTGGACTGCGTCAGTCCTCGATAAAGGTACAGGAACAAGGCTTGCTCCTTCGTCTGCTTTCCTAGCAGCTTCTTCGGCCAAGTCGTTGCCGGAGATACCGCAATGACTCGGCAGTCTCTGAAACACGACGTCGTGTGCTTTCACTATCATATGGTTTAAAATTTATTTTATTTTTTATTTACAATTACTGCTGTCTCAAAATTGAGACATAGCAGGAGTGGGTAAGTACATCAAGATAACATACAATCAACATGTCACATGTAAACGAACTTCGTCTACAAAATGCTCAAGTGGCGATTCTCGGAGATTAGTATGTAGCGTGTTCCACAATTCAATGGTAAATGGCAAGAAAGAAAATTTGAAGCTATCTAAGTGATCTCGAAGAGGAACAAAATTCAAGGGATTGGCTCTTCACGTCACACGTGCCGAGGAGCCAACAAATGTCACAGGTACGTCGACAATGACACAAGCAAGTACAATTTTGTGCAACATTATAATCCTTTCACACGTGCGCCTATGTGCCAACGGCTCAAGCGATAGCAGGCCAGCATGCAGAGAAGGGGAGAAATTGCGATCGTATCGATTATAAATAAGTCTAATAGCTTTCTTCTGCACAGCCTCAAGCTTTGATACAACAGATACGCAGTGGGGTGACCAGACAGCAGATGCATATTCTAGAGTGGGCCTCACGAGGCATCTGTAAGCTGCTAGTTTGCATTCCTTGGTTGCTGGTTTTAGTGTTCTTTTTAAATATTCAAGTCGTTTTAGAGCCCTGGAACAAATGAAGTCGACGTGTTTGTGCCATTTTAAGTTGGCAGAAAAAATTACACCAAGAAATTTGAACTCGGTGACAGAAGTCAAAATCTTCTCATCATTACTGTAGGCAAATTTCAGGGGTTGCTTTTTGTTCGAAAAGGTCATTGATACCGTTTTATCGAAGTTGATTTCCATTTGCCAGGTCTTGCTCCATTTGCAGAAGGCATTGAACGTGTTATTCAGCATCTCCTGGGCATTTACGCTGACGATGTTAGAGTACAAGACACAGTCGTCTGCATACAAACGGACCTTAACAACAGGGTTAGTAACGACACCCTCGACATCATTAAGGTAAATAATGAATAAAAGTGGTCCCAATACGGAGCCCTGTGGGACGCCGGGAGAAATACCGACTGAAGATGAGTGCGCCTGATTAAATGAGACAAACTGGGACCGCAGATGCAAGTAGTCTCTTATCCAGCCAAGCAAGTGATTGCCGTGTATGCCTCTGAATAAAGAGTCAAGCTTCATAAGTAACTTAGCATGACATACCTTGTCAAACGCTTTGGAGTAGTCAACAAATATGGCGTCACTCTGGCCACGATTGTTAAGTGTAGTAGCAACGTCGTGAGTGAATTCAATTAGTTGCGTAACGGTGGAAAAACCCGATCTAAAACCATGCTGATGATGTGAAAGAATGTTGTTATCGTTGAGGTACTGTATAATATGCTTATGAATTATGTGTTCTAGTAGTTTACAACGAGTAGATAATAACGAGATTGGTGTATAATTGCAAATTGTTTGCCTAATGCCAGATTTGTGTATCGGTACAACTTGAGCAACCTTCCAGACACTGGGAACAGTTTGCGATTCGACAGAGTTTTGAAAGATGGTAGTCAGATACCGCACACAATATTCTGAGTATCTCTTTAAAAACGTGTTTGGAATGTTATCTGGTCCTGCACTTTTAATAGTATCAATATTTAACAAGAGGCCGTGAACTCCGCTAATCGTTATCTGAAGTTTTGGAAGACATGCCGATGCACTACCACAGTGAAACGTAGCGACAATGCCGTTATCTTCAACAAAAATAGATTTAAAATATGTACTTAATGCTTCAGAGATCATGATAGCACTTGAACACGACTGTCCGTTAATGATCATAGAAGTTGAGTTGGACACAGGAGGAACAACCGTTTTCCAGAATTTGGATGGGTTGTCTTTTAGGAATGTCGTCAGAGTGTTGTTACAGTAGTAATCTTTAGCGTACTGCAATTTAGTCTTAAGAGTTTGTCTAAGCGATGTTAGCATTGAGTTTTCTCGGACATTCTGAGTGCGAGAGCCACGGCGGAAGCGCTTTATCCGGCGAATCAACTGTATAATCTCTCTAGTGTACCAACGGTGTTTCGGGTTTCGCTTTACACATTTTTTTTTGGTACGAAATTAGCTATGCACTCTTTGACAATGTTGTGAAACATTTTAACTAACAAGTCAACACCTAAGGCATCACTCGAAAACATAAACTCATCAAAGTGTGATGCAAGCGAGGCGACGATAGAATTGTCGTCAGCTCGAGAAAAGCCATGGACAGTACTATATGTTGGTTTATTGGGCTCTAGAGCAATATCTAGGTGGACAATTACCGCCTTGTGATCGGAGATGCCCTCCACAACGTCACATTGGTTATACAGGAGCCCATCACTGAGGAAGACCAAATCCCAAATAGCAGATTCTCGGGTGCACGAGCTAAGGATCTGTGTTAAATCATATGACACAGCAAGATTGATTAGAGCGTCGCAGATTGGTCGGTCACGTCTAGTAGAAGAAAGAGAACGCCAGTCAATGTAGGGGGCATTAAAATCGCCACATATTATTAACTGGCTTTCTTTTGTAGCCTGTTCACTGCAATATAATCCGTGACAGCGTGGATTAAATTGACATCATTTGGTGGTCGGTATACAACGCCAATCACAGTAGTAAAGCTGCCAAAGTCAATCTTGCACCAAACCGATTCGCTATCATGAAGCTTCGGCAGCAAAACGTATTTAATATCTTCAGAAATAAAAAGCGCTACGCCACCACCGCGACCAACAGTCCCGTCATTTCTCCACAATGAGTAACCAGGCGGCAAAAATTCATTCTCGGAAATGGAGTCATTTAGCCAAGTCTCAGGAACACACATTATTGATGGTTTGTGACATTCTACAAGCCAGTTGAAACAAACATATTTGTTAACCAATCTGCGCGCATTAAAGTTCAGAAGTGTCAGTTTCCTTTTATGTGGAAGTCAGTTGGAATTCCTGGGAGCGATGTGATCAGACGCCCTAACAACGCACTTTCTGGTGTCGCTCCACTCGTACCGAACACTGTCGATAATCAGGTGCTCTTGTTGTAACCGTACTTTCTTTGCGACTTTTCTGAGTTCCGTTGAATTCTGCCATAGGCTTCTGCGCACCTGTCGCACGCGTGCAGAGAAGTCTTAACTTATGTAAATGTTTGAACCTTTCAGTTTGCGTGAGTTAGCTAAGATATCTAATTTAGTTCGAAAATCGAACAGTTTGATAATTACTGGTCTATCTTTCCCTGTCCTTTTTTGCCCAAGTCTGTGGCAACGCTCGATGTTATCACACGTGACATCAAGCTTTGACGTTAGCATGCTTAGTACTGAAGTAAGAAGTGCCTCAGGTGTCTCATTCAGTGTTTCAGATAATCCATGAATAACCAAGTTATTCCGTCGCGACCGATTTTCAAGGTCCTCATTCTTACGCTCCAGCTTTTGGATCATATCTGAGAGACCAGAAACAGTATTTTCTAGTTCCTGCATGCGCTCACCGACATCTTTGGTGTTGGCAACAAGTGACTCTAGTTTAGATAGACGATCATCGAAAGAGGCAATTTTATAGGTTAGTGCAGATGTTTCGTTGCTTATGCGAGCCTGTACTGATAGCAATTCGGCGAACATTTTTTCAGTGATAGGACCCGGATTAGTTTCTATGTCGCCTGAAAGAATGAACAGGCTTTTCAACATGTGCACTAGACAGGCAGCACTTTTCGGGAAAAAGAACGTGGGAGGGTCCGGCAGCAGCAACAAGAAGCGACCATCATTTCTATAGCATTTACATCCATACCAATTGCATACCTGTAAGAAGAAGTAGGCAAATTTGTAGCGCATGTTGGCGATGCTGTCGCCAGACCCACTGAAGTGGAACCCCAGAGGCGCCCGTCCTTTATCCTGTTGCGAGCACGTAGATGGCGCCGAGGTGCCGGAGCATGTGCAGCACCGCCAGGTTAGTGCTGGCCAACAGGGGAGGAAGCAGTCCACGCAGTCTGACACGTTTGCGTTTAGTGCCTTCGTCGGCAACGGACACGTGAAGCTTCCTGAGCAAGCGTCCACCATCCGGTGGGTCAAACCGACGAGCCGGCAATCTGAAGGAGCACAACATTGAAGATGGTGGAAACAGGTACTTGCAGCAATCTGTAAGAAGAAGTAGGCAAATTTGTAGCGTATGTTTGCGATGCTGCCTCCTGACCCACGCATGATGGGGCGTTTCTGGTACCTCCGACACGAGCTGTTCACAGGACCGGCGATGAAGAGTTGACAAAAGACATTGTAGGGCCGCCTTTGAGGCGTAGAGTATCGCCCATCGATTAGCCGATTGATTGTTGATATAATCAACGGCACCACGGAGCTGCGAACCGGTCGGCCTTGTGACGTGAGAAATTTTGCATCTGATGCTTATTCATCGTGATGGCATAACCAGTGAGCCAGTGGAGCTGGTTTAGCAAGATGGAGCAAGATGAAAAATATATAGATAGACCACGATAAGATACATGCAGCAGATTACAATGTAAGTAGAGGTTATAAAAGAAGTAGGAGGACACAAATTGAACACAGGTCTGTGGCACGTACCACAAGGAAAATGTCATTAATTTCGCTTAATGTGAAAACAAATGATAGTATTATAGGTGGTAGGACTTGTAGGTTTGTTAGACCATTTCAATATTTGACCGCTTGCGAAGAAAAATACTTGGAGCAGTAGTTTTTGGTGGGAAAAAAGGGTTTTAGTCAGCTCCTGTGTTTACGTTTTGGTTTACGCGGAAGAAAATGAGATTGATTTTTGTGATGTTCCTCTGATAGTGTCCTTTAATTAGATGGCATAGGATTAACTGTTATACAGATGTGCCGCTCCACGCCGTCAATTTTCTCATGGTAAGTGCAGAGCAGAGAAGGTTCTCTAACATTGAAGGCCGAAGTTCGAGTATGTGCTGAAGCTATTCTTATTCTCCGAAACAACGTGTACGTTCTGTGTTCTGTCCCGTTAAATAGCACTTCGCTACATCCCGGCAAAACTCGCACTTTATATTAATGCGAAAGCATCATATGACCCATTCCGCAATAATGCGGCAGTGTTGCCGCGGCATGTCCAAATAATAGCACCAAAATCACCAATTTTTGGTACCAGTTTTTGTATCGCAACCCGGGTCTTCGGGGTTAGATACGCTCTCGCTTCCACGACGCCCCGATGGCTCCCCGGCTATGATTGGCCAATGTATATAGTGCCTAGTGCGTGCGTCATTGCACACGTCCCGTCACTGCCTCCCACGTGTCCCTTGCTCTTGAGATTTAATCGGTGCTGTGTCTACTGGGATGCACTCCTATGCATCTAACTCCCCAGCATCTGTGAAACGTGGTTGCCCACGGAAGCATGCCGCAGAAGACCAAACAAAGGAACACAAAAAGGAATCTTGTGCAAGTTTACAACGTGCACGACGACATACGGATGAATAGCTAACGCGAAAACTTTTCCCCAGAGCGGCTACAATGCTTTCAAATTCCTACACCTAAGCAGTCTTAGGTCTGCTGAACTTTTGTCGTTGAAAACAAAATAATGCAACATGGTTTCTAATATTATTTTTCCGCTGTCTGTGAACAGTTGTTTACGAGGTTCTGAGAAAAAAATTATTGTTACTTTATTTTTATAGGTCGGTATCATCACAATGTTATTGTTGAGACAATTTGCAAAAGCATGTATCTGCGCTACAGCAGCAATATTGAACAGCATTGTTTACGAAATTAGTATTTCGCATCGCACTTAACTTGAAAAACGCCCCCGCTTAGGAATGAAAATTCGAAATGTCGCAGCCTTCAGTATAGATTGCTTAAGTAGAATTCTCCTAATTTTTTTCCACCTGGCGCAGACGCCACAATAATGCTAGCTTACCCCTACTTCCGTATAGGTCAAAAAACAATTTTTTTTTTCGTAACCATTACATTCAGTAGCTTATAGTCTTTTGGATTTGTGAGAATTCCCAGCGCATGGAAATGGTGCCTGCACAATGAAGAACTTAGTTACTTCTTCCCACCTAAATTATCTAGTTACTAAAGAAGCGAAGTTCAGTTTCGTGCCCCCGAGTGGTAGGCGCATAAAACACAAAAGAATAAATGAAATCTGAAATAAATATTTTTGGACGCGTGTTGAAGTCTCGTGCAATCACGCTACCCATATTCAAATGCCGCTCTTTAATAACCATTTGAGCGTCTCATAATTTTCATGCCGCTCGAGTATGGCCTGTGCCTGGTTGAATGGTCAAATGCATCCGCAAGCACCTCCCTTAGTAGTAAATGAGGAGCCCAACAATTAGCCGGTGACATTCCTGCTGCTATTCAGCAAAGCAGAGAGTTGGCGTTGTCGCTTACCTAATGACTGCTGCTCAGCCGTCGTGTGCAAGCAAAATAAAATCCAGAAAATACATTAACTTGAACAACGCATACGCATGCATAGTGACCCGACACAACGTCAAGCATCCTGCCTTAAGTGCTGAAAAATTCGCATTGCATGGACCGTGCTAGGCAGCTCATTTCATATTCTACTTAAACTGGAATATTGATTAGGCATACGGCGACTTTTCGGTGCAACATATTTAATACCGAGTAATGTTAGAAATGTTAAAACAACAAAGGTGTTTAAACGTCGTTTTAGCGAGAAAGATAGCCATACAGGTAAATGACATAAACCGTCTCTTCATTTTATGAAGCCGTAAACAGAAATGAAGGCAAAAAAAGAAAGAAACAGAAAAACACGTAGTGCATTGGTATGTTGCTGTGCATCCGTGATTTCAATGGCGTCTCGGGGTAATGGAAATGGGCTTCGCGGTTTACTTTAGCTGTTACGACAGCACATAATAGCGTAGATGAATTTAGCCTCAATAATTTGAATCGCTATTGCAAGAATGTAAATAAAATATTTCCGTACAGTTGCACGTGCTTCTGACTTCATATGGGGGATGAATATTTTTCGTTAAAGGGATACGGACACAAAATCTGAAAATTTTACGAAAATGCTGAAAATGAGTCCTCAGTGTGCGAGTACAGCGAGAACAAATGGCCACTTAGCTCATTTTTCAGCGGATGGATTTATTTTTGGCGTTTTTGTGAGCGCGCGCAACGCCGCCCGGCCCACGCGAGTCGGAAGGCGTGACGTCACGACACCCTCGTCGGAAAGCCAGCCGGCCTGCCACGGTCATTCGAGGTGCGCCGCCGCCGTCATCGCGAGCATGGATACGGGTTCAGGCGCCTCTACCAGCGATGAGTATATCTCTGAAGACGAGGACTGTTCCAGCTTGGCAAAAAATATAATCGCTTACGGTTACGAGCCTTCCGCGTCAAGCGACGAAGAGGAGCAGGTGGCCGTAGACGTGCCGGTCAGGCAGCCCGGACCAGCAACATGGTAAGCCTTTTTTCTAATCAAATTAACGTGCAGCGGCAGCAGTTTGGAAAGTAATGTTACGTAGGATGTAAAGCACCTAGTTTCGTGACCTACGCGAGGCAGAGTGGCAGCTATTATGGCTGAATCGTAGAGCATCGTAGCTCGTCGCTTTGTGCTTACCTACGCGGTGGGCTTTCGACCGCTACGCAGTTCGTTTTTGCGTGACGAGGCACAGCATGTGTGGAATTTTCCAGCTGTTTCATTGCCCTGCGTTTACGGCTACTGTCACATTCACGCCATTAGAAGCCATTTACTGGTTGAACTCGTTGAGATGAGCGGCTGCGCTAGGGACCCGTCAACCAGATCACTTAGCTACACCGATTCTGTGGCCATAGAGAAAGAAAAACTTTGGCTGTAACATTTACTAGGGAAATGCTGCGCGAACAATCAAGTCATGAAATCCGAGGCTTGATCATGCAGATACCTATGAAAACCCGTCATTTTTTGCTTCAAGTTGAAAAGGGACGGGTGAAAAAGCAATGTAGATAAATGTGCTGTGCATTTTAAATTGTCTGGCGTTCATTCACTCGCTTTTTTGTATATATTATAAATTAAAACGGCGCTCATATGCTTTCATTCGATATTAGACACAGCGAAAGTGTACATAACATGACTATTTTGTTTTGTGACAATAACATGCATCCACAGGATGAACAATTTCTGTCACAACCCGAGAATATTTGTTCTTGCACAGCAATTGATAGGGTAATTTTCCTTCTTTCAACAGGTGCTCCTGCGGTCACCGCTGCGGCGACATGCCTACAGGAAAAGAGAGGGTCTGTTGTACAGAGCAGCAAAAGATGGCAAACGCCGCTGAAACTTACGAATGCATCACGAAGCACCCGCTTTTTCAATTGTATTGCCTCAATAGGCACATACTCGACCTGGAATACCTCAAGTTGAAGCATTACTGCCCATACCACCTTGGACAACGCACCTTGAATGAGTAAGTACAATAAGAAATCAGTAATCAGGCGAGAAAAAAAAAATCCTGAAGCCCTGTTACCGCTGCATATATTTCGTGCTATTGGTGCATAGCATGAACGAGACAGAGGGAATGAATCGAGGGTTCGTTTTATTTGTTAGATGAATTCAAACGAACAGTGCATGGCATGCAATAGAAAAACACGAAGTGAATTTTTTAATCTATATTGTTGTGTGTGTGTTTCTTTTTTTGCAGGCAATACCGATACACTGCCTACCGACAGCTTGTTTGGTGGGTGTACAGGCGACTTGGTCAAGGTAACCGGGTCGTTTTGCCAAGCTGTGCTGTCCACAGAATCAGGAAAGAGTTCCCTACGCCAGGAGGGCATTACACTGGCTACCTGGACGCATGATGGCAGTTTCTCCTGAATAAACACCCAGAGTTTTCTTCTCAGAATGACGTGTCTTGTTCAGTGAACTACTGCAGTCTGTAATACGAGACAGAGAAATAAGTGGTTACACAAGAAGCTTCAGTTTCAGATGCAACATGAAAGGAAAGTAGCCTTACGTTGGTAAAATATTAAAGCGCCTTGTATGTGCTGCCACGAGAGCTTCTTTGTCAGCCCGTTCAAAGTTGCTTGAAAGTGGAGGGGGCACGTTCACACTTGTACGTGCCGATGCCTCCCTGTAGTAGCTCGCATTCTGGCACAGGTCCACAGCACACTTCAGCAATTCTTTCACATAGCCTGGAACAAAGCATAGTAAATGGCAATGTGTGTGCAAAAACACGCAAACCAAGTACCGTATGTGCAAGATTCTTTCACTGGTGCGACAACGGCAGCCTTTCTTGCCTTCGGGTATTTGACCAGCCATCTCTTTGTCCCATTGTCAGTGGTTGCTTGCTGCCTTGCACTATTTTCATTATAGTGAAGTGCGGCAAGGCGTGTTCTGAAAGAAAACAGGACCATATCCGTTTACATCACAACAGTCCACCTAAACAGCTTAGGCACAAAGTATGTTTTACCTTGCTACCATGCTGGAATACCCAAAATGGGTATCTTTCGGTGCGAACTGAGTGATGGTGCTGTGAAAGCATTCAACAGCAAATGTTTGTGCACTCGTGGATAGTCGAGGAATGTCTTTGAGCAAAGCCTTGTTAAGGACGATGGCTTTCAGTTTTTGGTGCGCTGGTGATCCTAAAGGAATTCATTGGAAATAATGCAAAAATACTGAAAAAACAAGATTTCAAAGCCACATACCTTCTTCCAGCCACTTCTTCTTAGGCAATGGCTCATGCTCGCACCTCGGATAAAGGCGCTCATCATGTACGTGAATGTCAACGACATGACGGACAAGGGAGCACCACTTGGCAAGAATTAGCTCAGGTTGCACCCGGCTTGAAAGGGCGCACCAATACAGGTGGTTGATGACAGCAGGAATCCATAGAGTCAGCTCCTGAAACTTCTTGAGCTTCGTTGCTGCTGTCAGCTTCTTTTTGAGCACTGTACAAAAATAGAGATAACCAGATGCATCATGAATAAAAATTTGAGAGCCCAGATATCTTACTGGTACTTGTGCTTCTAAAAAATTTATTAATGCAGAACCTACTCTTGGCAACGTGCCAGCAATCAAAGCTGTGCTCTATGCAGGTCTCCTTTGATGTAAATGCCTTTATCTGAGAATGACGGTCAGTCACAAGAGTTGAAATCTCGAGGCCATTAGCCTCGCATATTTGCAGTGTCCTCTTGAGTCCTTCAAGCTCCATATGGTTGCTTCCCTTGGTTTCATTTGACTGCAACATAAGCATCATTAAACCAAGCACATGTGCATGTAGTCACGAATGCTTGCAGGTTTCTTGGGAAACAACAGTGCTGTCTTATTGACAGCGCTGTTGTTTCTCAAAGGTTGTGTACAACCAACTAGCCTACCCATTACCTCCTAAGCAAGCTTGCAGATTTTCCTATAGCACTCTCTCATGCAACAATAATAACTACCTGGAGAGTTTCGATGTGCAACACCTTGTTCTGCTCTATATCCAGAATAGAGTATGTGCCATACTTGGCAGAATGTCCAGGGGAATCTGCCCTACCATCCCCAGCAACCTGGAGTGGACGGCCAATGGCTTCATCAAAAAGCACATTTTGGTGGTGTGTCCAGACCTTGAAGTAGTGAACGTGTACGGCTCATGAATCTATATGCATACACTGTAAGGTTGGTTACATGACCTAACCAATTTGATGAGCCTACGCACTTTGGTGACTGCAGGAATGACGAATGCATTTTGGACTCTGAAGTGTGTTTTGTCACTGCTGCAGGCAACACCCACACTCCTTAGTGCCCTAAAAAACTTCGAAGCTTTGCAGCCTGAAAAAAATACTGCCGCAGAAAGAAGCAAGCTACCAGCTGCCTTCCAATTAATTATTGGCTGTGTTGCCCATGTAGAGACATGATGGTTAATGCACATGCGTGTCACCTGCAATAATATGCCTTTCACAGTTTTGTCAATGGCTCTGCATGGATGTGAACACAGAGGGCAGACCGAGAGCAGTTCATCCAGGCTAGACTCGAAAACAATGAACTTCCTCTCTTCATAAAGAGGCACCGCTGTGTTAACAGTACTGTCTCTGAAGAAAGAAAAAAAGATCTGTTTGAGCACTGCACAATATTATATGATGGTCTAATACATACTTATCCAAACTGACATCAGAGAGTACATAGGAAGGATCATATTGATTTCCGTTTTCATTTTCATCCATTTCGTCTTCAGATGCATCCGTCCATTCTGGCAATGGTGTCGAAGACCGTGGTGGCATAAAGGAGCTAGTTGAAATACTACGTTTGTCCCCGTGGATGTCAACATGTGTTGCTAGAAAAAAAATAGCATAAGCGAAAATATAATTTAGCAGCAACACTAGAACTGCTCCGACATGCTATTTTCAACAAAACGCCAGGAACAACACGGATACAGAAAAAACAGACGCGAAGGTGCACTCGTCTGTGTCCAGGTTGTTCCTAGTGCGGTGGAAAACGACATACCTGCACCATCTGGCTCAATGTGCCAAAAGAACTTTAGGTGCGTTGATTAGTAATGGCAGTGCAAAGATTTTATGCTGGTAGCTGTTACGTATATATGCTATGCATAGCGAGGCTCGTTACAACAGAGCAGTGACATAAGGATGCACATTGGTTCCTCTGATACACCTACCCCAGTCTCTACATATCATTGATGTCTGAACAGCTGCATCAGCCTGAAGTGGTTTTGCTGTAATTTGTCTTTCATTGGTGGCGTGAGGTTCTGCTGCAAATTGCTGGAGAAGTGCTGCAGAGCATTTCTCCTGATGTGCCTCACACTCACTGTTCTGCGTGCTATTTGTACATGCCTCTGCACTGCGTTCACAGGAAACTGAAAGAGATGGAAACAGTTGACAAAACTGTTTAATGAACACACACCAAAGCATAAAATTTTATCAACATGACTTGAAGATTTTTTACATGCATTTTTGTTTTCTTCCCTCTACACCTACGCAAAGAAAATCGCTCTTTTTAAGAAAAAACGCTCCATTGACAAATGTGAAATACGTTTGTTATTCGTGAATTATGAAATGTACCTGCTTGGGTGACTTCTTCAAACGGAACATGATCAATTGGAGGTGTATGCATTTCGCAATCATCACACTGTGGCCCTTGGATGTGAACTGCTTCTGTGTGGCAGGCTTTTTGTGTGGTAGGTTGTTCTTGCAATATTTGATCAGTGATCTGCAATATAGGAATACGAGAGTGCACATGAAAACGGGGCACAAAACACGTAGGTAGAATGTACAAGTGACGAAATTGTGTATTCAGTCATGCACGCATAGTTATTTATGCCTCCGTCGTGAGCAACTACACAGGAAGGCGGCAAATGAACGGAAACGGTACCAACCTCTTTTCGTCTCCTCTTTTCAAACGCGCCGCTGATCCTTCCTGCCTTGCGTTTTCGTGAGAAGACCGAGGGCACAGCGTCAGGCTTTAGGCGTTGCCCTTTGAGCGGCATGCCGAGGCTTTTCAGCACAGCCGGGCTTGTCGCATAATCGTCGTCGACGAAGTGGTCCGCGCAAATGAAGTCATTTTTTAGAGGTTTCCAGGCTGGGCGTGATGGCTGACAGGCACGTATCCAAAGTTTACGCACCTTCTCGTCTTTGGGAAACGTGTGTGACGGCGAGTCACGACCGACGATGCTGTTATAACAGCCTTGGGCGCAGCAGTGTCTGGGCATTTCCTTCCACCGCGACGAATGCGTCGATACCAATCGACGACCGTGGGAACACACGTGTAACGCACTACCTGCGTGGAGCGCCGACGGGGATTACGTTTCAGACGGACCACGTGCGAAGATCGCCGATTGCGGTAAACAAACGCGGCAAGCGACCGACACTGCGGAAAGACTGCGACGGCTTTGGCTGGCCTTGGCCGCGCGCGCGCGCGCGAGGGTGTCATGACGTCAAATTTCAGCTTCTGCCGGCGGCCGCTTGGAGGCAAGGCGCAACAGAAAATTGCAAAAGAAAGATGTTTCTCGTTCTTTTTTTCAAAGCAGCTTGTTGTAATCGTCATTTTCAAGAGATCAACTTTTGTTCTCACGCATAAAATCACCCGCCAACTTTTGTGTCCGTATCCCTTTAATACATAAGCATTAATGGTAGAAATGGACTAAAGCCATTGCTCAGCACCACGTATCTAATCACGAAATGCCACACGAGAGGCATAATTTAGGTATAAAGCACTGTGCACGCTCAATTGCGCGAGAGTAGCGCCTGTCACAACAATTAAGTTGGTGCTTGCTCTCATCTAAATGTACGAGCCAAGCTGGCGCGGAGGCCACACGAACAGGAGATGGTATAAATGGAAGTATGCGCCTTAGTTAGGCGTAAATTGACGTAAGTATCAAAATTTTGGGATGACTGTAAATGAAGCTTCAGGAGGATGCATCACTAAGCCATAATACTAATGATACTTTTATTGTATCCAAAGATAGGGACAAATGTCCCAGAGAACCTACTTCACGGTGACTGTTGACGTTAATGCAATGACCAATCAAGCTATGCAACCACTTACTATGTAATGATGAAGCTTCACATTGGGGACGAGACTATGAAGTTTTTATTGACTTGCCGATTCTACCTGGGGATGGTGTATTGAAAATCATGTGATGTGCTTGAGGGCTCTGAAGCTCTCGAACCCCTTGACGAAGATATGGTGAAGTTGCCCACCGCTACTCAAAGGGGATACGTGGTTTTCGAATGTTTTTTCCTCGGCCGTTTCATTGATTGCCTCGGCAGGACGCAGTTTCTGCAGCCTCTAGAGGCTTTAAGGCTTTCCTTGGTGGGGCGATGCCAGTACAGAAAGACAGAGAATATAAGCGCTTCGAAATATAATCGGGAGTTGAGTAAGTTAGAGGGCCGCACTGATGAACAGGTCTCGGCGTGCGTACGCGTGTCCTAGTAGAGTTCGGCATATCACTATACCAACGAACTACTAGAAGAGCGCGGGTTGTCACATTTTGTCACTGAAATGTTGCCTTGTGAAGCGACTCACATGCCGAACGTCTCAAAGCGCTGTCTTGCATTATCGAAGCTAGTATGGATGTTATGTAGGATTTCCGAACGTGCACCCATATGTTTTAATCGGCAGAGTATTGGGCGGCTATATTGAGGTAACCGAGTTCCAAGCCAACCATTGGTTATTTCTTTTTCAGAAAATCATGCTATAGTGGTTTCATGGCAACAAGCCAATATAGGGTTAGTAGTCTAAGAATGCTAATTGTATTGAACACTTGTTTCTGTAGGATCCAAATGAGGCAGAAGTTCGAAGGAAGACGGAGACTTAGCGATCACAAGTGACGAACAAGGCAATCCTCAGGCTGAATCTTGCATTTCGAGAAAGACAAGGAAAAAATGGGCCGTCAGCGAGGCAAGTTTTGTTGTTGAAATGTTGCGACCGACCTGAGGCTTCATTCCCTTGTTCCTCTCTGTACGTTCTGATTTCCTTTCTACGTCCCCCTTTCCTCATTGTAGGGTAGCTAACTGAACTTTCCCTTCTGATTAACCTGCATGCCTTTCTCTCTTTTTGGTAGCTTTCTTTCTCTCTACCTCTTCTTACATGACTATTCTTTCCCTGGAGTTCGTTACGCCCTTTATTTTCCAGAAATCTTACATCCCTAGGCTGACAGTGGGTTTGTCATCAAAATCTGGGTACATTCCTCTGCACACTTTCGTCATGTCCTCAGAACGGAAGGTTTGATATTTTCTCGGAGTTTTTTTTTTAAATGAATTGAATTAGTTTGCTCGAACACGCTACCTTCCCGTCTCCTCACTTAGGCCACATTGTGTATGACGTGAGGAGTGTGACACACAGAGCATGCCGGGATCATGCAGACGAAAGCGTGGCGCAGTTGAGGATCGTGAGCTAGGGGTTTGCGTGAGACGTTGCTGTCGCGAGAAGCTTAGTTGCCTGTGGAAGGGCAAGAAATGGGAGGCAAGTGGTGTAGCGTTGTTCGCAGCCCGAACTTCAGCCCTCACCATCGCCACACATAGTTTGAGCCGAGGTAAATCCTATTATAGTCGCCTAGTTCTTGCGTCTACTGCTGGCGGACCTGAGCGACTGACCTGAAGCTAATTAAGCCATTAGAATGAAGGAAGCTGCTTCTATATTTCATTTTTCACCGTACAGATTTGACATTAACCATTCCTAATTGCGTACAGTGGACACGGAGAAAGCTAGAAGCGACGAGACAGCGCGATATCAACATCCGTACGTTGCCGTTCTCGAAAACGGCCAGCCACACTTGCGCGCGCTTCCCTAAATTAAATGTTACTTTATACAAGGGTGTATTTTTGCGCATTGCTATGCTGATTCATTATTTAGCTTCCGAGGTGCACTGTTTACCTCGTATCCCTAATGGGCAGCAAGCGGAGGCCCTCTCGACACACCAGCGTTAGAAACCGCCTCGTTAAGCTGCCACCGGTGTCAATACTAGCATCGGCGTTTCCGCGCGAAGACAATGTGTTCTCTGAATGAACGATCACATGCGCAAAGTTCTCGTCGTTGTATCCTTTACGGAAGACATAGTGTGGATGAAGGGAATAGGAAGAATTTTATGTAGGCAGCATAACAACGTTCCCCTACTATGGTCTCCCGCGTTTTGTTTTCGAAGGTGTGTGGTCACTCATGTCAGCGTGACTCAAAGTGATGCAGCAATGCTGACATGCACAAAATCTGCGTTTTTTTTAGATGTTCTGAGATTAGTTGTTGTCACCGATGAGCGGCTAGCATTAAATCTCAAGCGAATAACGAGCGGCGGCTGTACCTGCTCACACGTAAACAAACGCACCAGTCGGTGCTTTGGACGGTAAGGGGCATTCTTGCGGCATACAAATGCGGAAAGTCATGCTCCACAGCTTACAGTGAGCATGCGAAGCGCTTCCCAGAGAAGTGGCAAAGCACCTAAATTAGTAAGCAGCAGGCATAAAATCAGTAGTTAGGGCTAACGTTTATCTTCATGTTGCAGTGCGATAGGTAGCCCCTGAGCGCTAGCTCTCGGGGTGGCGGGTCGAATACGAACGGCGATTTCTGGCTACTGAATTCGTCGGAATCGTAGATGTCCCTATTCGATAGGTCCGAAGAGTGTTCTATGTTTTTATTTTGTTGCAACCCTGCAATACGAACTGTAATTTATTGACTTTAAGTTGACCCAGCATTGAACTTTCCCTAATTCATTCACGCTCTTCTCACCATAATGAAATTTTTGGTTAGCGATTTGTGAAATTGAATTCATCGCACTGTTTCTTTTTTTTTAGTTTTCCTGGAAGACACGCGTTTACCAATCTTTGTTGTGGACAATAGCGACATATGCGACACATGCTTGCTTCGAAATACACCCTCCCTCTTCGAGTGACTGATTTCTCGGGATCGCCCTTATATATATAGAGAGAGAGAGAGAGAAAGAAGGAGAGAGAGAGCATGAACAGGAAAAGCAGGAAGGTCAACCAGACGAGCACCCGGTTTGCTACCCTACACTGGGGGTGGGAGAAAGGTGAATAGAAAGAGGAAAAAGGGAAAGAGTAAGCGCTGAGTGCGTGTGGGAGGATGCACAGGGACACTATAAACGGTCTCTTAAGCCGGTGCCCTTCAAGTATTGCACTAGTGCACGAATCACTTTTCGTGCCAGTGGCGGGTGTGACCATAGTCCTTTGACTCGGAGAACGGTCTTAAGTCCTGTCGGTTTAAAGTTTACCGCAGAGAGGGGTTGTAGATCGTAGCGAGGGCAGGTACACACTAGGTGCTCGATGGTTTTTTCGCATCCACAGGATTCGCACACCGGGCTCTCGGCCATTCCTATACGATAGGAGTAGGCTTTCATGAGCGCCACTGCCAACCACAAGCGGCACAGAAAGGTTGTTTCGCCGCGGGAAACGCTAGATGACAGTTGTAGCCGTAGCATGGGGTCCAGTTTATGCAATCGCCAACTGAAGGCACTTGAACTCCAGAGATCTTGTGACTTTTTGCGTGCAAGTAGGCGAAGTTCCGTGGCCGCGTCCGACCTCGCCAAAGGTGTTGGACGTGTCTGGGTATCTTCGTGGGCAGACCAGGCAGCCTTGTCAGCTACGTTGTTGCGGACGATGTCACAGTGAGCAGGAATCCATTGAAATTTAATGTTGTGGTTTCTTTCCAGAGCAATGTGGGGCACTTCGCTGATGTCACATATCATTGCTCGTAAGTTTTCAGATGTAATGCAGACTTGATGCTGTGAAGAGCTGCCTTAGAATCACAAAATACGACCCATTTCTCTGTTGGCTCTTCGGTGACGTACGTAATTGCGGCATGGAGAGCTGCAAGTTCTGCCGACGTAGATGTAGTCATGTGCGAAAATTTGAATCTAACCGTAACCTGCTTAGCTCGAACGACAAGTGCAGCAGTTGAGAAAGTAGGTGAGGTCGAACTATCGGTATATATATGTATTTGGCCATGATACGTCTGGTGCAGTTATAGGAGCGTCAGTTGCGTCAGAGGCGGCGATGAATGATTGGCCTCCTTGGTAGTTCCGGGAATAGCAAAATTCACTTGAGCCTGTCGTAGGCACCACAGGGGAGATAAGATGGTGTATAAGATGACGGTATGCACTCTTGATGAGCGCTAATCAATCTTGAAAAGGTCGTTTGAGGTCTCTCAGCTGGTAGGGATGCTAAATGATGGTCGGGGATCCTTGACAGATGGCGAATGTGCACTCTGAGAGAGTCGACAGTTACGTGTGTCTGGATTATATGGTTTCCCGCGATAGCAATTGTTGCTGCTGTTGAGGTGCGCCGAGGCAGCACTAAACACATGCGTAGGGCTTGACCTTGTATGCCCTCCAAAGCGCGAATGTTCATCTTGCATGTATTGGACAAAACTGTTAGACTGTAGCGTAGGACTCCGCGAAACAGTTCCCTGTACAATTCCATCATAGAAGGGACTGATGCACCCCAGTTTTTCCTGCATAGAAATTTGAAGATCTGAGCAATGACAACTAACTTCTTTTTGAGATAGACGCAGTGAGAACTCCACGAGAGGTTGCGGCCAGTGATGACATCCAGAAAGCGCTGCGACTTAACATTAGGACAGAGCTTGACCATTGACTGAAACAGGATACAATGACATTTGTTTGTGCGCAAAGCCAATCAATGCGCACTTTTCAGTAGACACAATGAGGCCTTGTTCTCGGAGATAAGACACCGTCATGGGTGCCGCCCGCTGAAGCCTGGCTCGTACCTGAGGACAGGTCACCGCACACGCCCAGATGCATATGTCGTCGTCATATAGGGAGGCATGAACTGTCTGCGGTAAGTACTCCGCTAGTCATACCAGGACGAGGCTGAACAATATGGAGCTCCACACTCCCCCCTGGGGCACACCACGGCAGATGTAATGTTCCGAAGTTGGGTCGTCTTTGGTCTGTAAGAAAAGCACCTCTTAGTCAAATAGTCCCGAATCCGTTACTACATCCGGTCACCAACTCCCACGGGCTCAAGTGAGTTCAATATGTCTTCATGGGCGACGTTGTCGTATGCTCCTTTGATATCTAGAAAAAGTGCCGCTGATAGAAGATAGAAGCTTTTTTTTTCTTATTTAGGACCCAGATCACGATGTCAAGGACGTTTTCGATGGACGAGCGACCTCGATGAAGGTATATCATGGCGTCCGGGTAGATGTTGAATCGCTCTAGGTGCTATTCCAAGCGAGCAAGAATCATTCTTTCCATCACTTTGCTGACGCATCTCGAAAGCGCAATTGGACGATATGATGATATATCAAGCAGAGACTTTCCAGGTTTCATAATGAGGACCAAGCTGCTCGATTTCCATTGTTTCGGAATGGCGCCCTTGTTCCAAGACTCATTGTAGTGTTGAGCAGCTCACTACGTGCGTCCTGTCCAAGGTGACATAGGGGAGCATACGTGATGCCATCTGGTCCTGGTGACGAAGAACGCCTGCAGGTCGCCAAAGCAGCGTCGAGCTCTTCGAGTGAAATTAGCACGTTCATTTCTGGTACACGCGCTTCAGGGATGTCATTCAGTGCTGCGTAAGTAATGATGACCACAGACCCAGCAAGCCGTGCACAGAACTCTTCAGCCACTTCAAGTTCCGAGTGCAGTTGGTAGAGGGCCAGAGCAGCAAAGGGCTTCCTTTGATGCGGAGATCAGCGAAGACCTCTAACCGTTCTTCATATGTGCGAGAGCGATTTTCCGGAAACAAGCGACTGACAGAAAGTTTTCCGTCGCTTGTCTTACAATTTTTCCATAGGACGCTGGTCTTTGTTTTGGTACGTCGTGAAGCCATCAGATACAAGCCGGACTTCGTGCGCCGATACCCTCTCTCCGCCTGTCGGGGTCCTTTTAGTTATAGTTATATATCTATAGTTTAGTTATGTGAAGAGCTGTGTTACCTACACTTATCCCTAGAAAGTGCCTTGTTCCCCATCTAGTGTTCCGCCGGCAACACTGTCGGTTTTTCAAGCTAAACAATTTAACCTATTCCCACAGAACAAGGCTTGAAATATTGCACGTGGCGCCTGCCCCCTTCTGGCAGAAACATAAAAATTATGGGGTAAAACTATTTTTTGATCGCGCGGTTCCGTTACTAATATGGTACGTTTTGGAAATAGAACGAGAAACTTGCACGGAGATCCTAGTACATTATCGACGAAGTAAACAGCAAATGGGTCAGATTAATCACGTACTAAAGCGGAACCGATTGCCTCGCATGGGTCTCAGATCGTACAACTTGAAAACTTGTAATAAAAGAAAAGCAATGGTTTATTTTGTGTTTTCGCAGATGAATGTTTTAGGCCGAAGGAATCTATACCGAGACTGAATGAACAGCGTGGCGCGGCTCATGAACGGTGCACAACAGCGACAAATAATCTAAGCTGACCGGCGGACGTGCGAATCCTTTTATTGTATTCAGGGCTCTCACGTACGATTCCATACTCCAATCGGCTTTGCGTTTAGACACTGCATTCAAGATATGGCGCAACGCCGGAGTGATATTGCTTAGAGCGTAATATCGGTGGCACACTTCACAGGATCCAATCAAGCTCTACCGGCTGCACTGATGTCCCCTCCTCGCACTTGCTTCGACTGAAGCACCTGCCTTCCGCTTGGTTGTGTGACACAACAAACGCGGAAGCCTTCTTAGTTTGCGATACAACACGCAGTGTGTGCCAATCCCAACCAACCAATTTTGTGCGCGCGTACCTTGCTCAAGGGCTCAAACAAATTGCTTTCCCAAACAAAGGATGCGTTAGAAGGCATTCGAAGTGTTTGCACACAAATCAAAATAAAGCGATGTAGAAAAAATAAGAAGGCACCTTAATGCTAGACAAATTTTCTGCGGTAACGTTTTTTTTTTAACCTGCCTGGTGGCGGCTAAGTTTAATCGCGGGCATCCTTCGCATTTTTTACACCATGGCAAGTGTAAAGCCGAAGGCAGGAACATTCCGCGCGATGACGCTTTTTACGTGTGCAAAAAAATTATAGAAGTTCTACAATTCGTGGAGGCCATGTTTGTTGAGAAGTAAGAAATAAACTCCCACTCCTTTGTTGAAGCTCGCCTAACCCATTTGCTATATGTTAGATTTATGCTATGTCATTTGTTTTGAATTTGCCAGCAGAGTATGTTGAAGGTAATAAAAAAAATTTTCAGCTCCGAATGACCTAGAAGCGACCATGCGTTCGCATTGATAGCATTTTATTTTGGAGATTCTGCATGGCAGAAGCTGAAATAAGAGCTTTGTACTATCTGAACATAGCGCATAACAAGAGATCGACATGAGATGAAATTAGTCATTCCTTCAGGCAGGATTGCAGCCCATAAGGATGAAAGGAAGTACGTGGTTACAATTTGAGATTAGACGGTGTGAACGCTTACGTGCAGAAATGTGGGAACGAGGAAAGCATTTTGATCACATGTTTCATCTGCGGCGGTTACAGTTTGATCCATCAAGTCCGTCGCCTGTGGACATCGTGCACGTTTCGCGGCTGAAGCCATACTTCGCTCGCAATTCTTCGCCTACTATGCGCCGAGAAGGCGCTTGAGCGCCCGGGGGGCCTGTTACTGAAGGATAAATGAAGAGGAAGGAAGAAGATCGCGGGACGCTGGCTGTTGCGAGTTACTCGTCAGCCATTTTTAACTACACTGACTCTGCTTGTGTATATGTTGTATATACAGTCTCTCTATAGTCCCAACATTCCCATAACAGTATCATTACTTTTGAAAGTGGCGAAGGGCGGGCGTTCATCACTTCGGAGATACGATCCGCATGCACAGAACAGATACCAATCGCGTACACTGGGTGCCGGCGATCGGAAGGCCCTAACGGGTTAGTGCGATTAAAAAGGCCCCACATCAAGCCCGGTGCTTTGAGACACTACATAGAAGATTCGGCAGTACAGGATAAGGGATGTACGCTAACCACGAGCAATGTCCCGCTCTCATTTATGCGTGGCATATAAGCAGGTAACTTCACGTCGTTGGAGGCCGCTCTCTCAGGAACGCTGAAGCCTTCGCAATTGTCAGTGATCAAACCAGCTATTATAAACTTTTCTCTTGAGGGATAATGGCAACCTGCTGTTCATGATCTGAGAATGCCTGCCAAACGCACCCCAGCCCATTCTTATTCTTCTGATTATTTCCGTCTCATGATCCGGATCCGCTGTCACTACCTGCCTTAAGTAGATGTATTCCCTTACCACTTCCAGTGCCTCGCTACCTATAGTAAATTGCTGTTCTCTTCCGAGACTGTTAAACATTACTTTAGTTTTCTGCAGATTAATTTTTAGACCCACTCTTCTGCTTTGCCTCTCCAGGTCAGTGAGAATGCATTGCAATTGGTCCCCTGAGTTACTAAGTGAGGCAGTATCATCAACCAATCGCAAGTTAGTAAAGTATTCTTCATTAACTTTTATCCCCAATTCTTCCCAATCCAGGTCTCTGAATACTTCCTGTAAACACGCTGTGAATAGCATTGGAGAGATCGTATCTCCCTGCCTGACGCCTTTCTTTATTGGGATTTTGTTGCTTTCCTTATGGAGGACTATGGTGGCTGTGCAACCGCTATAGATATGGTTAAAGCGTTCACATTGAAAAGAGCCCTGTGTACAAGAAATGTAATGCAAAAGGATAGACAGTTGGGCGAGTTGGTACGGTAACATGATTTTGGCTTCTAGCGCGAAGTGAAACACGGACACAGAAAGGAGCAGACAGGACGAGCGCTTTTTCTTGTACACAGGGCTCTTTTCAATCTGAACGCTATAGATATCTTTCAGTATTTTTACATACAGCTCGTCTACACCCTGATTCCGTAATGCCTCCATGACTGCTGAGGTTTTGACATAATCAAACGCTTTCTCGTAATCAATGAAAGCTATATATAAAGGTTGGTTATATTCCGCACATTTCTCTATCACCTGATAGATAGGTGAATATGAACTATTGTTGAGTAGCCTTTACGGAATCCTGCCTGCTCCTTTGCTTGACAGAAGTCTAAGGTGTTCCTGACTCTATTTGCGATTATCTTAGTAAATAGTTTGTAGGCAACTGACAGTAAGCTGATCGGTCTATAATTTTTCAAGTCTTTAGCGTCCCCGTTCTTATGGATTAGGATTATGTTAGCGTTCTTCCAAGATTCCGGTACGCTCGAAGTCATGAGGCATTGCGTATACAGGGTGGCCAGTTTCTCTAGAACAATCTGCCCACCATCCTTCAACAAATCTGCTGTTACCTGATCCTCCCCAGCTGCCTTCCCCGTTTGCATAGCTCCCAAGGCTTACTTTACTTCTTCCGGCGTTACCTGTGGGATTTCGAATTCCTCTAGACTATTCTCTCTTCCATTATCGTCGTGGGCACCACTGGCACTGTATAAATCTCTATAGAACTCCTCAGCCGCTTGAACTATATCATCCATATAAGTAATGATATTGCCGGCTTTGTCTCTTAACGCATACATCTGATTCTTGCCAATTCCTAGTTTCTTCTTCACTGCTTTTAGGCTTCCTACGTTCCTGAGAGCATGTTCAATTCTATCCATATTATAGTTCCTTATGTCAGCTGTCTTACGCTTCTCGATTAACTTAGAAAGTTCTGCCAGTTCTATTCGAGCTGTAGGGTTAGACGCTTTCATACATTGGCGTTTCTTGATCCGATCTTTCGACTCCTGCGATAGCTTACTGGTATCCTGTCTAACGGAGTTACCACCGACTTCTATTGCACACTCCTTAATGATGCCCACAAGATTGTCGTTCATTGCTTCAACACTGAAGCCCTCTTCCTGAATTAAAGCCGAATACCTGTTCTGTAGCTTGATCCACGAACCGATGCAAATTCCTTTCACTGACGGGGCCAGACCCTGTGCGTAACCGCTTGCAAGAACACGCGTGTACACGAAAACACACATCTGTATCTAAGCCAATGAACAAGGGATCTGTCGCAACAACAACATAGCATGCTGAAGTGTCGCAGTATTATCTATTAATGTACTACTATACAGATGGTTCTATTATGGCGGAATACAGCTATGTTCATTGGCAAGTCACTTCTCTTTATCGCCGAGCACGCGTGTGAATCTCCAACAATGGCTTGTTGATTTAGTTGGACTTTGCTTCTCCTGTTTATTTAGTAGCGGCCAAGCTTGTAGTGAACCTACAATTGATTACATGATGTAATATGCCAGCCCACCTCGAAACAATGACATAATACGGAATGAACGAACAAGAGCGCTGTGCGACGCACACACACAGAGAGCTCGTGTTTGTTCATTCTGTGTTACGTCATTGTTTCAAAGTGCGCTGCGATATTACATCATGACTAACTAACTAGCCCGCCAGTACCGTCTTAAGCAATTGATTACAAATATGACAGACATAAGACTGATATGTACGTATGATGAGAAGAAAAGAGGTTAACCGAGGGACCCGAATTTTATTAGTCATATCATGAGAAGCCAACAAACACCGATACAAAGGACAACATACGCGAAATTACTTGTGCTTAATAAATGAAATAAAGAAATGATAAATTAATGGAAATAAAAGTGGATGAAAAGACAACTTGCCGCAGGTTCGAACCGAACCCACAACCTTCGCATTTCGCGTGCGATG
The DNA here is from genome assembly GCF_023375885.2 of Dermacentor andersoni. Lineage (NCBI taxonomy): Eukaryota > Metazoa > Arthropoda > Arachnida > Ixodida > Ixodidae > Dermacentor > Dermacentor andersoni. The sequence goes on along the minus strand of NC_092816.1, from coordinate 199,918,425 downwards.
CTCTACCATTTGAGCTACCGCGGCGCCGTTTCCTGGCTGGGTTCGCTGGCTAACACTCCCAGGGTTCTACCAGTACACCTAAATACCCAGGAAAGCGCTGGCTAACACTCCCAGGGTTCTACTAGTACACATAAATACCCAAGAAAGTGGATGGGGACACGGCTCCGCGGTAGCTCAATTGGTAGAGCATCGCACGCGAAAGGCCAAGGTTGTGGGTTCGGTTCCCACCTGCGGCATGTTGTTTTTTCATCCACTTTAATTTCCATTAATTTATAGTTTCTTTATTTCATTTATTAAGCACAAGTAATTTCCCCTAAGTTGTCCTTGGTATCAGTGTTTGTTGGCTTCTCATGATATGTACGTATGATAATTACTTCAGGCAGAGATGCTTATTAGATACGTTTTCAAGGGAGCAAAGCGTGCATGAAAACAAATAATAATTCATATTGCTGAAAAGACACCCCATATAGGCGGGAAATCGCATAATGTTTCCATTTCTTGTTGGTGCTAAAAATGTGACTGCAAATAGAAGTGTCATCTAATTCATGCCTTAAGAGATTGCAGAGGTTTACGGGGGCACACAAGGCAGCAATGCCCATGCATAAAGGCCCTGGTGGCCAATCTGTTGCCCCTTCACTATTTATCCATACCTCTATCAGCATGTTACCAATATACAGCCTGAGGTCACAGTGAATGCACACATGCCTTCTCTCTCAGCAATGGTGACAATCAAGGATTATTGCCTTGTGAGCATTTGCTGTTGTCAGCATCATTTATGCATGCATTCTCTTTTTATTATTTTCGCTAGGTAAAAAAGAATCTTGAGCAGCATGCATGAAGTCGGTGAGCTATGGGAAAGTAATGTTATTTGATTTAGTTGGGCACGGCACAAATGTCATTCCTCTAGTTACAACCTAGCTAGCTAATGCACAGCCACATTAAAAAGAAAGGCAAGTGCATAGGCTAATAAACAGGTGCACAATACCTGCATTTCATCTCAAAGCAAACCAAGATTATCAAGCAACTAGAGAGCTTTCGATTAAGGGGACGCAAGCATTGAGGCCCTCTAGTAATTGGGGCCCCAATGATTGTATCCCCCTGATCAAAAACTTTATAATATTCTTTGCAATGAGTGCCATGATCTTGCATGCGAAATGGTTGACGTAGTAAGTGGTTTCTTTATTTGCCGTTAGTGATCAGTAACTGCTTAAACAGGTGCATGATAGTGAAATGAAATGCTGGCTCATATGATGCACAAAACACAAGTAGGGCGTAACTTTTTGCCATGTCTGCTGTAACACCAATTCCAACATGCAGTAGATTGTAGGCAATGAATGCATGTTCATTGTGTCAGTGCAACTTGCACCTACCTCTAATGAAAGAAAAGAATGTTTGCATTCTAGACATTAGTTAAATTGCACCGTGTGCGGGGCAGCAAAAGAAAGTAAGGGCTTGTTTCTTACCATTTTTATTTTCATAACCAACAGACAGTTTCTTGGGTGAGCTTTATGACGAACTCAATAAGTTCTGTGTATATCTGCGCTACAGATGTGTTCTATTATCCTGTCATTCCATAAGTAGTCAAATGAATGCAGACAGCCCCATGAGCACTGTGAAACGGAACGCAGGAATTTGCAGTTCAAAAGGCACAGTGACAGATTCTGTGCTGAAAATAGAAAAAGTGCGTAGTGGCAAATCCGGTTCACATTCACATCTACCACACAAATCAATTTATTACAAATAATTTTTTACACGTTCTCGTATTGCTTACAGTTGCGCAAACCTTACTGCAGCATTCTCTGTGGAGTAAAATAACCTTAGAAGTCACAGCTGCTTGTTCAATCTATTAAAATATATTAGCCCCCTGGGTCTCCTCTATTCTTTCACGCATTTTACCATAGCATGGCTGTGCACAATCACCTCTTTTCATTCCACTGAAATTAGCGTGGCATCTATTTGTTACCAAAATCTGCTTTAAAGCATAACTGTTTATCATTCTTTAAGCCTCTGAGGAGTAAGGATGAATGTTCAGCCTTGCTGTTGTGGCATTTTATAGGTTCTAACCCACCATGATATTTCTAAACAAGTGATGATGAAATTATGCGGTCAAGCCATACCATTAACACGACTGAGGTATTGCTTCCCCAGGGAGTGTGACTGCCACCTCCCCAATTTCGTAAATACTTAGACATGCTCAAATTAACTTCATAGCCTGTTTTTGAACACGACAAGTAAACCAGATAAACCCAACACTCCATATATCGTTCCCTCAATCACTTGGAATACTGACTAGCATATGGTATGTGGCCATGTTATATTGCTTGTATGTTTGGTGAATTGCACAAATAATTTTTGTCGTCCTTAAAGCCTCTCTGACGCTGTATTCTTTATATTAATTAAGCAACCACCTTACTTGGTGCATTGCTGTGAGAACTATAACTAGCTTCACAGTAGCACTGTACATATACCCTAAGACCACACCATAGACAAGTTTCTATAGATTCTATGCTGGCCACAATCAACATAATTTTGAAATCGAGGTGAAGAGGGTGCGAACTTATGTGTATCCAATAAATGTCTGTTCCCTTCAGAGGCTGTGTATCTGTCTTCGATATAATTATCGATTCACTACATATATGGCTGAAGAAGAGAAAACGCCAGGGCCCTGTCGGGTGCCCTGGCGTATTTTAGCCATACTATATAAGCTGTAAAGTGTGTTCCAGGGAGTTTTCTAAGACAATAATTCTTTAATATGGTACAATAGAAAGTGCAATGCAAGCAAAGAATATGTAGTATGAGGAGGTGACCTGCTCTTCGTGCGCAGAGGCACCTTTCCTTTGCTCAGCCAGCATGCAAGCGACCTTTCTCTCTTGCCTACATCCAATAAGAGACGAGGTTACATGGCAGGGTAATTCTAGGACCTGCAGGTGCACATAAAGAACTCACTGACCATGCATGCACGATGCTGCGATCACTCTAAACCTGGTAGTTGCTTGGACTGAAAATTGTTTTGTCGAAGCAGTCAAATGTTTTACTCTATGCCCGAGGTTGCACATGTTCTCTATCGCGTCGACCAAGCAGTGGGAGTACTCTTTGAAAAGCTGTTAACAACATAGAAAGCCTCGTTTTCTGAAAAGTTTGTCCAATAGAGGGTAATTTTCACATGGTGACTCGCAAAAAAAATTGCTCCGAATTTCCGAGCCATGAAAGATTGTCTTCATACTAAGGCTCAAGACGGAAAAACTGGCACAACCCGCATAGAGGCACAATCATTTTCAAAAAAGCTGCCAAAGCTGACAATTTCTTTTATGGTATTTCTGTGAGACAAGGCCCATGAGTAGTTTGCAAGACCATGGAGTGCTGCTTCAGAAGCCTGGTTTAGACCTTCCACGTTTTTTGTCTCGCTTGGTATGCCTGCGTCGGCTCTCTCTCTGCCCTAAATATCAATTTTCGAGCCTCTGAGTAGAGTGCGGAACTCGCTAACCAGGCCAACTAATTATTCGCAATGTACAGAGTTGACCTCGTCTCGTCATATTCTGCCGAGGTCGCACACATACGCGAGATAATACCCCTCTTGGCTTCCTGAAAAGTCTGAAACTGTGAGAGCAAATACTCATTTTCTAAGCTTTCCTTGATTAGGAATTGCTTGTGCTCCAACCTCAAGAAGCTGCACTCTCTAGCCATTACGTCCATTGAACGGGACTGGTTGAGTACTTCGTTTGATAAATATATAGCAGAGTTTTGTGGCAGCAAAAGCCACAAGATTCATTTAAGAGTTGAAATTGGTTTATGCTCCCTGATATTCTCAGAAGTTAAATTTTTGTATGTGAACAATATCAAGTGTCACAAGCCAACTGTTTATTCTGGGAGTCAAAGTAGCGCTAGAAACACAAGAGCAAAGACGCGAGAACACATAGTGCCATGTGTTGTCGTTATGTCCATCCTTGCCTTTTTAGCGCTATTACGATCGCTGCATCACAGACTAACTAGCCTGAATTGCCGCTTTTGTCTACTTGTTTTGTGCTACCTTCTCTGATTGGTGAGGTCTGTGAAAGACAGTTGACCATTGGCATTGTTTTCTGTATCACGTCTGAAGTGTTTGTCAGAATCGCACACGATATAATACTCCAAGTCCACTTTATGGTTCAAGGTACATTCCTACAGTCTGAGTCCTACTTGTCGTGGTCGAGTGGTCAGCTGTAGAATGTGCCAGTGTCCAAAGCTGCTACCCTGTGGTGCCTGCTAGGTTCCACAAGTTGGTCCTATAGCAAACAGAGCTAGCTTGTGGCATGACCATGCTTGGTGTCATAGCGGTGCCAACCTGTGACTTTAGTTTTTGCAAAGCATAGCGGCCCATTCAACATTCTAGACAAGTGTGACTTACACTGTACATGTTCTTTCTGGTACTCAATGATCTTTAGTGCCACACAGGCAGATGAATTTAAAATGTACAGGTATAACAAAATGTTTGTTGGTTTACAACAAGCAGTTTTCCTTTTCCCGACTGATAGCAGCGAAGCAGTTAATGAATTTGAGACTAACATCACAGTTACATGAAATCAATGTGCCCTACAAACCATAAGGATTACCTAACAATATAATAAAAGAAAAGAAAAACGTTTTCACAAAGCAGACATGTTCCGAATGTTAAAGCAAGGGGCAAAATGTTCTGGTATATGCATGTTCATAGGCAAATAACATTTCATCTAAAAATAAGCTTGGGAACTGTACGCAACCTTGGGAACAGCTTAAATATTTGCCACCTTAAAGGGAAGCTGAAGAGTCTGTCGAATTCAATAAGACGCTCATATACGGATGCGGGAACATTATAAACCATGTGGGTAAAATTTGGGGGTTTTTTTTCAATTAGGAGCCACGTTCTCGTCGGTTGAAATTGCGCTGTAGCTCCGCCCCCCGTCGAATGCCGCGCGCTGCTGCTGACGCTGACGATGCGAGCGGAGATCGGAAACCGCGGTGTTGTGACGTCAACTCTAGTGTTTCGTTCCTTCGCACCGTCCGCGACCGTTCCTGACCGCGCTTGTTTCTGCGTGCGTGCCATCGTAATCTGCTTCGATCGACCCTGCATTCCTTTGTTGGTGCGTCTGCGTGTATGTAGAGTGGTAGTCAACGTGAGTGGTAAACAACGTGAGTGGTAATAAACGTGAGTGGTAGTCAACGTGGTAGTCAACAGATGAAGGTCACTACACGTACTGCATGAACCGGGAAGCTTTTCACGCGTTTAAACCGTCTTTGTAGATTGCCGACAGCTTTGGACAGCGCACAAATGCCGACGATCGCATCCCCGCTTACGTTCCACGAGGAGGCATGCAGGAACACAACACTACAGTTGTTTGACCGGAAACGAGCTCACTAGATCGGCGAAAGATCGGCGAGATCACTAGATCGCTTTGCAAAAAACATACTCACCAAAGAGCATTTCCAACACGAGGAGATCCCAAGACTGCTTTCGTTCGCGTCGAAAGCACTGCTCGCAACAGCATCGTTTGCTTCTTCGAGAGGCCGGCTCTTCGCAATCGGCTCGTACATGTAGGGAGTAACGCAGAACTCCTCAGAAAAACGCAGTCTCTCTACATTTTCCATTACCGTCTCAGAAAAACAGCACCAAACTACTTGGCACCGCGCTTCATGTGTAGCGGCAGCGGTCGGTTACTAGTGTTGACGTCACGAGGCGCCCGACCAATCGCAGGCGGAAACGAGACGCGCGAGTTGGACGTGTCCGCTGCTGCACTTTTCGTCGAAATAAAATATATTTGCGCTTTCTTTCGTTCAATTTCGATACGATATTCGAATTCGGAGGGTTGAAAACCATTATGTACAGATGTTCACTCATTCTTTCTGGGAAACCTTTCAGCTTCTCTTTAACTGATCCTCGTGATCGTTGTCGGCAAAAGAGCATCACTGTTGTCCCGAAGAAAATATAGCCGCGGGCCTCAAAATGTTTTAATGCGGCACTGGATGCTACACACTTTATTTAAGGCATGTAAACATTTAATGAACGCCCAGAACATATTGCTACGGAACAGTATTTGCGATGATGAAGAGGCGAGCGATGTGAAGACGACGACGGCGATTGGAGGCTAGCATGGGCTGTTGCCTCTTGGCCAAATGCGGCGTGTTTCCTTGTAAATATACCTGTATATAGATTTTCCTCTGCCTCGTCCTACGCAACATATCTGGTGGAGGTGGACGTTCCCTGTACCTCGTCACGGTGCTTCGCTGTGGACGGTACGTCGAGTCTTCCTTCATGGCTCCGGGCGACGACAACTCGACTCAGCCGCATCCGACACCTGCTGCCACTTCGACGACCTCCATCGCTCTCCCCAGCTCCCCGTGATTCGAGCGTATTCTCGGGCAAAGATGGGGAAGTTATCGAGGACTGGATCAGCCTGTACGAACACTTCAGCCGCAATAACCGGTGGGACCCTACTATCACTCTCGCCAACTTAGTCTTTTACCTCGGTGGCACACCTCGAGTTTGGTTTTGGACGCACGAAGATGAGCGCACCAGTTGGAATTCGCTTAAGCAAAAGCTCTCAGACTTGTTTCGCAACCCCTACGGTCACCATCTTGCCGCACAGAAGGCGCTATCCGGTCGTGTGCATACTTCTACAGAACCCTATGTCACGTAGATTCAGGACGTCTTGGCTCTGTGCCGCAAAGCTCAGGCACACATGACTGAGTCCAACAAGGTTTCCCACATCCTCAAAGGCACTGCCAATGACGCCTTCAACTTGCTCGTTTTCAACAACCTGATGACGGTGGATTTAGTTATAAAAGAGTGCCGCCTCCTGGAACTCACTAAAAGCCGACGTATAGACCAGCAGTTTGCCCGTCTGCCGAATACCCCAGCGACACCTTCCTGCGCAGACGCTCCTCGTCCCGACAACACTTGCGATGTTACCAGGATCGTCCGGTGCGGGATCGAGGCCGCGCCTCCGGCGGCTTTCAACTCCAGCTTCTCCAACGCACCTGCAGTAACGGTTTGCCTGAACCAGGCAGTTGTCCGCCAGGAGTTCGCAAATATGGGTCTTCACACCATCTGCTCGGCCCATCGCCATGATACCCACCCGGCTTCTTCGATTCCGCCACGTCCCGCATCTTATTACCCACCACGTTTCCACGACCCATCTGAATAGTGCACTGCTGACATCAAGCCAATTTGTTTTCACTGCCGTCAAATCGGGCACATTTGTCGGCACTGTCGCAGTCGCTGGAGTTCCCCGACCCGGTCTACTTATACTGCCTACTCTCGCCTCCCAGGTGGCCGTTCTCGTCCCTATGCCGCACGCTCCGATAATGCCGCCACTGATTCTCCGGCGCCGAACCGCGCCTATGCTCGTTCGTCTTCGCCCCAACGACGACAATCTCGCTCGCCCCAGCCCCGTCGCTTCTTTTCGGCGACTCCCTTCGTACTTCGCTCCCATCCGGAAAACTAGACAATGCAGCGCCTCGAGGTGACGCTGCATTGCTGCAATCCTCTACTGACGTTGCCAACTAATCTGAACCTTCTTGACGTGCAAGTCGACGGTGTTTCTGTATCTGCTCTTACAGACACTGGGGCGCATTTGTCGATAATGAGCGCAAACCTTCGTAACCGCCTCAAAAAAATAATCACACCCGCCACGACGCCTGTTGTCCGTGTGGCCGATGGCGGAACAGCCCCCATAATTGGTATGTGTGCCGCCCGCGTCTCCTTCGCCGATCGCTCCGCTATCGTGCTATTCACAGTAATCGCCCACTGTCCCCCCGACATCATCCTCGGCTTAGACTCTCCGCACATTCTGCTCTCATCGATTGTTCCGCCAGTACTGTCCGCGTTTACCTGCCTGTTCTGGACCCCGCTGAACCACACCCCCGTCGCCTCAGTTCCGTCGACTTCTTTCGCTTGCCACCTTCGGCACTGACTTACGTTGACTTCTGTTTGTGTCCCGAAGTGCGATATAGTTTATTAAGGGCTGCAGATTTATAGACTTTTTGTACAAAGAGGGCCCCAATTTGAAAGGAAATTTTAAACCCGTAGCATGAACATGTAAATCAATTCAGTCTGGTCTCCATAATTAAATATAATATTTACCCATGTAGATCTGTTATAGTTAACGCGCAATACATGAAACAAACTTACAAAACGTCGTCCAAGATGCACCGGTTATAGTTGAGGTGCGGACCTTGTGATGCAAGAAAGAACGAGATATCTGCAGTTATGCGAACTAGTTAAAATTCATAGTGCAGCTCCTAAGTTACCTCTGGTTTGCAGCAGCCTCTGTGCTAAAGTAACCCGCGACGCTGTTTAGGATTGACAGTTGGCTACGCATATATTCTGCGCCATGATCAAAATTTTGTAAATTTGGTGACTAGCCGTAACACTAAAAAGTATGTTTTGCCTCCATATGGAGGCGACGTCAATAAAAGAGCTGCAGACTCTGCAATACGTTTATTGAAATGCACACACCAGCTGAAGAGGGGGATACTGAAAAAGTGGGCTATGTCCAGTGAAACATCACAAATATCGAGGACGATATGATGCGTTATACATATGCAAATTGCACGTGTGCCTGTGACGAAACAAGGATTGTTTTGCTGATGCAACGAAAACTGACTTGCAGACCTTACGTGGAAGGTGGTCACGTCATGTGACCAGCTCCCTCTGTCCAACTGAAAAGTCAAAACTTTGTTGTTGTAAGAGGAACATTTTCATACCAGATGTGCACCATTCTTGAATAAAATTCCTTTTTACTCGCGAGATAAAGTTATATGCATGAAAGAGTTCACGTAAATACAATGCACGGCATACAAGGCAGTTTTACTATTCCTACCGCAGCGTAACGCGGCCGCCAACTAGGTACCTCGGGCACAGCAGCGCAACAGGCCTTGGCCGAGCATATGCAAAGGAGCCCATCTGGTCGTGAGTGCTAGCGCATTGCCGCCCAATGAGGCGACAAAATGGACGCCAATGCCTCAAGATAAACGCTTAATATTACTATACGACACCGCGGCATGTGGTACAGAAAATAGCTTGCTCTATTATCTAACTACATTCTAGATCTTTCGAAACTGAGCTGTTATTTTCTATTTTACAACGTTTTAACGCGAAAGTGCTCTATGCCGGGCTCCGCCATCATCTTCCTGTAACGAATGAGACGTCATCGCGAACGCTTACAGCATGCTCTCGTTTGGCAGGGATTGCGCCGTGATCTACGAGCGGTGAAGTGGGGCGCTGCATTATGACGCTAGAGAGCGCCGACATTGAGCACTTTGGTAGTCTTAGCGCAGCGGAGGCTCCAGCGCGGTGTAGCCTGGTGTAGGCGCTGTTGGCCTTCTGCTGAGATGACGCTGCAGTTCCCGCACATGGTTTGTCTTTTGCGTCCGTTTAGCCTGTGTCGCCTCGCCGCCTACAAAATGCAGCTTCAAGTGCATCATCGGTGCGTACACGCCGCCTACTGCATCGCTTGCGATGGAACCAACTATGAAAGCTGCTGCCCTAAGCGGCGCAGAAAGGCCATGACGTCGACGGGCAAATCTCGCTTTGGTTCGGTGAGCCTTCGCGCGTTCGCGGTGCACGTTGCGAACTCTGCCAGTCGCATTCCTGAAGGTGAGCGCCTCGCAACTCAACCTAATGCTCAAGACACTACGGAGCCGGACTAAAGGCTCATACTTTCGCCGAAGCGACTCGGCCGCAGGACGCCGCACGCCAACGGGCCGCCGTGGGCCAAGCAAACTTGCAACACGGTTGTCGTCTCACCGGCTGTCCGCCTTTGATTGCAGCGGGCCGCGAGTTCACGAAGCAAACACGCAACAGTTTCTGTGAAGACAGGCTTGGCTTACGTGTTCTACCGATTCCTATGAAAGCATTCAACCATATCTTTTTGCTGTCATTATTACTGCTGCATGAAAAGGAATAGCCATCAACTGCATAGCCGAGTAAATTTGTTTATTGTAGTATCAATTCACTAAAATATGAAAGCTAATTCCTCTGCTAACTAGGGTCTACGCTGCGGCACTGCTGCCAACCCACGTCGTTCTTGCGCTCATTGTCCATAAACAGTGTAGCTTTGCCGAACCGAGCGTGGCATTTCTTATTGCTCTCGTCACCGTGGTTGAAGTCATTCATGCACTCTAAAAACTAGGGAGGGTATCGCAGGAGTGAAGCGGCCGATTTACTCTTTAAAGCGTTGTTTTACTCCCGCAAAATGTCGAGTGGAGTGAAATGGGTTGTTCACTCCGTCAGCAGGGAGAGAGTGAAATGTGCTTTTTACCCTGCCTTTCTGAGAGAGGGTAGAATGCCCGTTCTACTCTTGCGGCAATAGAGAACAAAACGTAGCGTAAGCTTCTGCTTCAACTATAGGAGGCTGGCCCTGAACATGACGATGTACCACTCACACAGGCTGAGCAAAGAGCACACCGTTTTGGTTCTAAGAGAACAGGCAGCTACAGTTCAAAGGAACGCGGAGCGAGCGCTGTACTTCTTCACTCGGAGTTGCTCCACGCGCGCGCCCTAAACATCGCGGAACAGTACAGCACCGGAGAAAAGTGATCCGTCCAGCGAGCAGCAACGCAGGCCATCCATGAAAGACTGTGTCAGCCATCTCGCGTTGCCGCGAAAACACGACAGTCGTTCGTCATTCGTTTGATACAACAACAAATCATCCACGTCAAGTGAATTCTAACTTAGGTGCGCATTCTGCATATATGACATGCTATCGCCAAGAAGTCGTCGTGGCGCTTAGCCGACGCGATTGATAACGGACTAGGCAAGCGTTGTGTCTTTTGATGTCAATCGAAAAAGCCTGTCATCGTGATAACTGCGGGTGATTTTATAACTGGCTGCTATCCGTAAGAGCTTTGAAAATCGCAAACGCGGCTAGAACCATGGTATGTGTAATAAGACGTGAGGCGATAGGACGCTTAAAACGGTTTGTTTACCAGCGCATGATTCCGAGCCTATGCGGAGCGTGCTTAGCGTGTGTTTGTGTGTTTGAATTTATTCAGTTTGGCAGTCTGCTGTCTACGGAACGCTGCTGAAATAAGGAGTTACATAACAGAAGGCGCCATTTTGCTTGCGGCATGCTTTCGTTTTAAATAAGCCGCGTGCTTGCCGGTGTCTCACCCATGGGTAATCTGCGACCACTGAAGTTACGCGCAGCGCCACTGCTGGTTAGGAACGTAAGGAAGGGAACTGCGCTAAAGAAGACACGGACGAGTAATGACATGGACGGGCGCCCGTCCATGTCATTACTCGTCCGTGTCTTTTTTAGCGCAGTTCCCTTCCTTAAGTATCTACGACCGACTCGCCCAACAACGTGCTCTCGCTGGTTAGGAACTTTGCCGTAGGCATTCATCTGCATGCTGCAAGAGATCAGTTGGCCGCATTATCTTGAACTTACTAAAAACGCATGAGGAATTGATGTTTTATGCTGAATAAAGTATAAAGCCCATATAAGTGATCTTGCGCGCAACAACTACACGCGGTGTGGTGGAGATGGCTGTCGCGTTCGCTCGTCGCCTAGAAGTCGTAGTCCTTGCGAGCGATGATTTTGAGCGACGTCTCCCTGGTGTTGCCCGTATGAGGGCTACAAATACGCGTCGAAACTAGCGCGACGCGTGCTTTAGTAATTTAAGTTGATGCATTTTAGTGTAAAACGTAGCACAACATATTTCTGAAGGTCTTCCAGTAGGTCTTATCCTTGCACGTATATAAATTCAATCGTTTGCTGATTCCGCGCGACAATCGGTAGTATTTAAGCAATGTGCATCCAGTTTCGGCTTCGCGCTGTTGGCTAGTCGCTCATAGCACTTCCGGGCGACGAGCGATGAATTCTAGATTTCCAAAACCGAGCGATCTGTTCAAGCGACAGCCCGTTTTTTCGCTCGAAGCCGTCGCTCGTCGCCGTCATGCACTAAATCGCTCTCATGGGGTTTAGCACTGAGACGGAACTGTTTTTGCTTGTGAATTGAAATGGTGTGATGATATGTCTGATTTTGTCTCCTGTTGCGGTTTTCGAGCATGGCGCGAATCTGAAAGGGCGTTTATGTCTACGAACTCGGTGAATTGTCAAGCAGCGAGTTATGCATCGGCATCGAATATAGAGGCTGCTGCGCGCATTTGCAGTTGCAGGGGCGCTTTGCATACGTTTCTTGTTTTGGACATTCCTATGCATTTGCTAATGTGAGCTGGAGTTTCAGAGTTGTGTCAAATGAACAGCTAAATCACCCTTCCTCTGGGGGTTACAATCGTAATGTGTGCATCTTGCTACTGCATGGCAGATCAAAATGTGTTTATTGCTTTAATATTTTTAGAGGAGAAATAAGGTATCGAAACAAAACGTTGCTCAAATTGCGTGTTACCAGTCATCTGTCTTACACACAACAAAGAGTTGGTCTAATAAACGAATAACTGCGGTCTAACTGCAACTTTTACATGCCTTCAAGTGTGTAAAATGCTAGATTTGAAACTGCAGCATAGTCGTGTGCGTCAAAAATAAACTCGATTGCGCACCTCATAAATGAAAATAAGTTCGTGCCTTTCAGTAAGCTTAGACGCAGGCCGCAGTGAACTTTCTTGTTAGTATTGAAATGTGAGTAAACTTGCCATAACAAGCCTTGTTGCCCTTCCTATAGGCACATCCAGTCATATCCATTGAACTGGATGATCATATTTTCATCCCTACTGAGCATCATGTTTGCAGAAATGATCCTCATATTACGGCTTGAGCAATTAGAGATCGTGCGGGGAGCACACGGCGCACATGCTTAAGATGTGTCACGAGTGGTGTTTGCGGCACAACAGACTTATGACAGACTTATGACATCTGACAATGACCAACATTCTATTTATTAGTAGGAGTATTTTAACATTGGTGCTGAACGAGGATGAACTGTAGGTTATTAATTTTTGTTTAAACCTAAAAATTAAAGTTAGTTTAGCAGTTGACTGTTGCAGTCGTCTAGATGTTTCGCATGTATTTCAGTAGGAAGACAAAAAGCTAAGACTTTCTTTTAGTGCCATGGCCTTACTTCTTGACGGTCTTGATGTTGTTTTACACCATGTCCTGGTGTTTACTTTGCACACGATATTTTTCAGGCACTCGTTTTATATAACGCAAGAAGGCAGCTGCAAGGACACAAGGATGTCAAAAGAGCCAGCCCAGCGGAACTCCACATAGTGCAGAGGAGCGCACGCCGAAGAATCAAAACACATTGCCATGCAATTGGCACGAGAAAACTAGAATGTGGGTATATTGTGTGTACCATTTGACACAAGAAAACTTTCAAAATACAGTATGTCACACCAAGAAGAAAATTGTCATGGGCCCTAGGCAGTCATCTTAACATGGTATACTTATCTAACATCTCTGATGGGAAAGTCAAAATCAAGTATGCTCTCTAAAGACAAAGACATAGGAGCAAGTGTCATTGAAAAGTTAGAAATGTGTTTAAAGAAAGCTGATTAGTTTTGTGAGAAGTGACTGCTTTTTGTCTTGCCTCTCAAAAGAGAGGTCCATGTGATAAAAAATAGTGATACAATGAGATTGCATATTTGCTTAGTCACATGATACATACTTACAGTGAGCACGGGCCTGTGTTCACTATAAAAAGAAACAGCTCATCCATGGTTAGGTGCTTACATACATTTAAGAGCTTTAATAGCTTACATTTAACAGCATGTGAATACAAGGGTGCAAATACAAACCACTGTCATTCTGTATTTTAAATGGTGACATGAAGCAGGCAGATTCTCATGTCTTCCCTTTTATCTATTTTTTACACCTAGGTTTACAAATGTGGCTTGCTTTTAGGTTCCAGAAAGGGGAAGCATTGGGGGAAGAGACTTACATGTTTAAGAAGTCATTATCGTTTATGTGCATGCTCATGAAACCAGTTTATTAAAACCCCTTGTGCCTCCCGAAGTGAAAGCAAGGGGCAATTAAGGCATTTAACTGTACACAGTGGTGCACACCATGCGTTTAGAAGCCGGAGAGTGAATTGAAATTGAAAATTAATTTAAAAATGTAAAATTTTGGTTTCTCCTTCTGTGAAATAGTCATAAAATAGCTTTTTGGCAGGTATTTGACATTCTGATTAGGGTTACTCAATCTACTTGCTAACCAAGTATGCTAGTGGAGGTAGAGATGCGTTCAAAGAAAAGAACTGAGAGCATCTGAGTAGATCACTTGTTCGTCAATTGGTGGATGCGAAAATATAGTGTTAAGCAAAAGCCCCTTAGTTTCATGGCTTCTGTACACATAATTTTTTTAAGGCGAAATAAAATAAAGCATTATTGCACATGGTAAATTTCTGGTTGAGATAGAGTGCACAGTGAAGCGATGTATTAATTTTCCCGGAAGCATATGTACTTGTTTTGAGACGAAGATTCTGTGAAGTGCTATAATTCTTGTTACTTTAGCGCATCTTAACCACTTAAGTAGGAAAAAAACTTTGGTTTCAGGTAGTTGGTTCATTTTGCAAGTATATGCATAGTCGTATGCAAAATGCACGTGCATCGAAGGGATATGTGAAAGAGGATAGTTCCTTTCTCAATTTATCATTTGCTTCTTTGTTTGTATTTTTCGTGCCCTGCCTGTACTTATGCTTACGTCGCCTTTGATGCATGACATTCACCACATCTGATTTTTGGTTCACATCAGAAGCCATGCTATACTTAGATTGTATATTCAACGCGTTACGGTAATTGATAATGTAGTTATGCAAGCTGCTCCTCAGAAGTGTAGCATTCTTACCATAATGGGAATGAAAAGCTACCATATATGACAAGAAATTTGATGCGCAAGATTTTAATTCCATTTCTCCTTGCATTTTTGTACTCATTAGCTACACACTGGATAATATTGTAAATTTTATTTATTTGTGAGAAAGTGTAACGGATCAATTCCAACAGCACCAGGAAACTACTTTCGTGTGGAGGCCAACCGATTAGGAAATATGATATGCCTCTGTACCGCTTTGAGACCAGGCAAAATATTGCTGCAGAACCACCACAAGACACACTTAGAAAAAAATGGGGTGCAGCCCATACATGAATAACTTTATGTGAAATATAGGCAAAGCCAGCTAGACCTGCGGCGGCAGATGAGAATATACAACACATTTCTAAATGCACTGTGCTCTAAGTCTGGAACATCCATACACTGTACAGGACGTTATCAAATGGGCTGCTCTCTTAGAATATGGCGCACAAAAAGAGTTTCTTGCATAATGTATCTACATTACAGTCCCATGCTCAGCAGCTTATCTGGTAACCACTGCCGTATAAGTGCATGCGTTTTGTGTCAGGAATGTGTTTGCTGGCCAGTAATGTGGCGCATATTTGTCTTCGATCATAGTGTCAATACTTTGTGAGGTTGCGCACGTTTGTTCTATGTTTAACTTTCCATTGTATTCTTTATTTTTGAGGAGGTGGAGCCAGTCGAAAATAAAGGGCATTTCTACATTGTAATACTCATAAAACTTTAGAGAACATACTTATGTTTTTTTACAAGATATGTTCTAAATTTTTTGGGCATCATTGTAATCTGATTATATGTGTTTGTAAGTATGTTTCTCAAAATATTCAGTTTGTCTTGTGACTGATCAATAAAGATTTTGACCTTTTAAGAGAGAAAATACTTTTTATGAGTAACTCGGCGACTACAGATCACACCGCTTTCACCAAGCATAAGTGCAGGAGCTGCTTATGCAGGAATCAAATATTCCCCACATGTAAGTATTGCGAATACGTTCTAACGTGATCATGGATCTACATCGTGCTTTCAGACTATTGGGAAGAGTACTAGCACTCTGTTCTGAAGGACTGCAAGTGCTCTGTTTGGGGGAGTAGAAACACTCTGCTTGGAGGGGTAGAAGTACTTGGTTTGGAGGAGTATAAACACTCTGTATGGGGGAGTAGCATTACCCCAATGTGGAAAGTATTGGCACTCTGCGCAAGAGTACTAGCACTCCTTTGAGGTGGAGTAACAAAACTGTGTCAGGAGGAGTTATCTTACTATCTCTCAAAGAGGGTCGATCTACTCTCAAGAAGAGAGTGAAATATGGAACAAGCAGTTGCTCCGTCAAAGAGAATGCCCGGAACTCTGTTTTTAGAGTGTGCCTGATATATTCCGTGCCTAATACACCTACACGGTGGAATGGCGAAAGCCACCGCGAGCTCGGCTTATTGCTTTTACTACAGCACCGTTCAGGGCTACAACTCGTTGTTGCTTGTGTGTTTAGGGTTAACGTGTGTATATCTCAAGATCATGACGAAGCCATTTAGCTAGCAGTCGTCTTCGGCACTTTTGTAAGAAGCCAGAGGGGCGCCTCAGAGGTGCCCACCAAACACAGCTCTATGCTTTTCCACAGGTCGTGAGCTGCAAGCGATAATTCGTGCAAAAAACCACGGTACCCGGTACTTTAGGTTTAACGATAAATAATAAATGTTCCGTAGCACCCAACGAATCTCTGTAAGAACCATTTTGGAAGCGGTATCTTCTTTGCGAAGCGCGGTTAGATTCAGCGGACGCGGTTTATATTTGACACACAAAAAAATGCTGCTGTTTTAAACACTTTATTTTGGTGCCGAATGGCGCCGGGAATGTGTTAGACCAAAAGTAGTATTGTTGCGCCCATATTGCGAAGCTCTTGCAAGCGTGCCGGCCTCATCATGCATAAACAAACTCTCCGAGTCAGCTAACAACGTAGGTAACTGCAGTTTCACCCAAGTGAATAATTTACGCTGTGGCTGCTGTAAACTGCGGCAGCATCGCCTTTATGCCCCCACAATGCGAGAAAGCACTGCCTGCTCTTGCCCTCTCAACATCACTGCGAAACATACGGACAGCAGCTAAATCAACGCCACCTGCACTTTTTCAGACATCGCACTGCCCGCCTTATGTCCGGCATCCCACCCTACGCATCTGGCTTCCACCCGGCGGATCTGCGTGATTTGTTCTTGCGTTGTGGCTGAATTGCATTAAACGGTGCCGTCAATCGTTTCGGTAAAATCTTTTAAAGCCGTTAAGAAATCTTAAATTAAAAAAAAATCGGGAGATTTCCTTGCGGAATAGTACCAGGTTTGTCATCATGCACTTCCACCGAAGAAAGTTACAACAGGGTTGACTGAGTGCCACAATGAAAAGTTTATTATTTAGTTATAAAGGAGAATGTAGGTAGTTTGCTCACTTCACTTATTAATGACACCCACTTAGAGAATCAATACTTCACTTATCAGAGAGATATGCTTGGCAGTAAAGAAAGATAGTGGGCAAATCGTATGGCGTAAACCGTGTCAATTTCATTGGCGCTTCAATGGTCCACCCATCAACCTTCGTGTACGTCGACGTCATTCGCAGCTTATCAGGATTGAAGTGGCCTTCGCATACATGTACATAATCAAGCAAAAGACGACGCACACTACTCGATGAAGCATTCTGAAGCCGCCGCCATTGATCCCCATATGAAGCCATGCTGGCACAGGAAATCGTCCGTTGCAGCGAACGAGTAGACTCGCATAATGCTGGGATCCTCTCAAAACTTGCAGCTTTTTCCCAGCTAGCATAGTGTACACTCAAGAGGACTAATCAACGTTTATTTATTTATTCAAAGTACCTTACAGGTCATCAACGTGATGGTATTACGTAGGGGGGAGTCAAACAGGGGAGGTATTCTGTAAGAGTCCACCTAGTGCACATTCCCATTTCGTCTGCTGTTGAAGTTCTGATTGGCTGGGCTGGGCTGTGCGCCGGCAGCAGTGAGGCGCTACAGCCATTCAGCACTTAAGCAGCAGACGAAGTGGACATGCCTACTAGGTGGACTCTTACAGAATAGCTCTCCTGCACTTTCATGGAGCATTTCAACCAACATAGAAAAAACACAAATTAAATTTGTAACGTACAAATACCAACCGAGAAAAATACATCATGATCATTAAATCCTTATGCAAATGAAACAACAACTACAAAAAAAGGAAAGCGTCCGGTGCGTTAACCTGTAAAGAATACAATAAAACAGCGCAAACATTACAAAAGAATGACCCACATAGGCCATCTAAAAAAGAAATCCCGTGTTTTGAACGCATAAAAATTCGTGAAATTTAGCTAGATCATTCTGAATGACAGTGCTTGATGGAAGCTCCTTCCAACCTTTCATTGCGCGCAGTAGGAAGGATCTCGCGTATAAAGATCTGCAATTTACGGGAAGCTTTAATTGGTTTGGATGATAGCGGCGCTGAAAGGAGTTGACAGTATAGTGAAGCAGTTGTCATGAAGCGACGCGTTGGGATAAAGCTTGCGAAGGTCGTGATAAAGTCCAAAAGTTTGGGCCGCAGTTATAAATCTTCATCTGTTGGCCCGTTACTTGACCTCTGCAACGCTTTTTTGGCGTAAATATTCAGAAAAGTAAAACAAACCACACGGTTCTGGAAATGTTCTATGTTGTTCATAATGTAGGCTTGTTCTGGGTCCCCGATCAGAAAACCACACACCTCCCCAGGGCCTCCTCAAATGACTAGAATGGTTATATTCCAAAGCAATGCTTGTGAAACATTTGCCAAATATCTTTCCTGAACATAAACAAAAAGACAAAATGTGACTAAGAACCGAAAAGAACCCGAGAATGCCGACTGCAGGACGAAATGCTTTCATGTGAATGTGCAATCCCTTTGTACCATGACAGCGTGATTGGGGTTTGCTTAGGTCATTTTTGGTCATTCGCATGGTCGCATGGTCATTTTTGTTCGCATGCATCACTGTCTTTCTGTGTTGCATTATGTTCAATAAAAATTATTTGCGTACACACTGTATAAATTTTACCATTTTTCTTTTGCATGATATACTCAAGCCCGCTGCTTAATAATATACTGTTATTGTACCTATCTTTGGTTTTACTGACTGCCAGGCTCTGAATTTCCAACCTTCAATGGCTTTGGCAGGTCTGAATAAATTTATTGTATTTATTAGTTGCAATTATTATTATTATTATTATTGTTATTATTATTATTATTAATATTATTATTTTCAAAGTTATTGTTATTATTATAGTTTGAAAATTGTACCAAATCGGGCAACGTTCTGACGAGCGAACGTTCTCTCTCCGGATTATTTTACTGTTGGCAGCGTCAAAAACCAGCGTGTCGAACGTTGGCCTATGACGGTGAAACTTTTGTACAGCTCCTGTCAAAGGTTCACTCAAAGAACGGCTCACTTTGAAATAATGGTAAGCAGCCGTGCACCGGTTTCTTCGCGAGTGTATCTGGGTGGTGCCGTGGCGGGGGTGCAGACGTTACGCATTCGTTGTTAGGGCGTTTTGTGCCATGGTTCGCTGTTTCGCGCTCCTTCGAGCATTATTTCAAGGCTCTTGGTTTGCCCTTCATCATCCAAGAAGGTATGTATGCCAAAATTTAAACACAACCTTGCAAATGGCAGCTTGTGCTGCTCGTTCTCCGTAGAAGGGGTGTGAGTGCCAATGTGCGTGTGAACGCGTAGTTCGAAGTCACGAACTGGTATGGGGTGCATTATAAGGTTGGTATGAAATACCGGCGTTGCGAAAAGGTAATACTAACACCCCTGGGAAGATCTAATTGCGCCATGATGATAATGAAACAACATTTAATGGGCCCGAAATAAATTGGTGGTGCACGCAGGCCCCAGAGAGGGTGGTTCCCGAGTTACGGGACCCATATGTTCTCAGCAGCTCCTGGCCCAGGTCCGTCAGAGCGAGCTGAATCGGTAGGGCGGGGCTGGATAACAAGGTCTCCCATCGCTCAAGGGGTTGGGGATTGGGGATGTTGGTGGGAAGGGGAGGAGGGGGGGTCTTGAGTTCTGTGCGCTCCGGCAAGACGGGCGGCAGGGTGCCCTTTTCTCTTCTGCAAAAAGGACAGAGCATATCGTATGCCGCAGGGTACATGCGGTTAATCAGTACGGTATGCGCAAGCGATCCCGCCTGCGCTTGACGCAGGATCGTCTGTCGTTTCCTAGTGAGTTTCGGGTGCGGCTCCGGCAGCCTGCACTTTTCCTCTCGGCACCTCCGGGTAATGTCCTGAAAGCGGGTAACCGGGTACGGTAGCTCTTGCGGCTCGTGCTCGGCCCAGATTGACATTTCTCGGGCATGGTAGTCGGCGATGGTGTTGCCTGCTACCTGCGAGTGAACCGGGACCCACATGAGCTCTATGGCTCTTCCCGGAGGTTTGCGCTTCAATAGAATGGCTCGGGCCACGGAGGAGATTACTCCACTGCGGAAGCTTCTGTAGGCTGTCTTTGAGTCGGCGACTACGGTGTCCACGCTCGGTTGTGCGAGTGCGAGGGCAACGGCCGCTTCTTCGGCAACTGTGGGGTCTGTTGTCTTCAGGGACGCGCTGACGATCAGCATGTCTGTTGACGTAACTACCACCGCTGCACGGTCACTGTGTTTTCGGAGAGAGGCCCCGCGTAGAGGACCCTAGGGTTCTTTTCCAGCTTCCGGGCTATCGCTTTGGCTCGCGCGGTACGCCTCTCATCGTCCTTGCCCGGCGTCATGTTCCGGGGAAGGGGTTTGGTCTGTATGCTCGTCTTCCAGTCTTCCGCAAGGGCCGTCTTGATGGGTACTGGCTCGATCTGCCATCCTATCTTGCGTAGGACGGCTCGTCCGTGTTCTGTGTGATTGAGCCGGATTCTCTGATTAGAGAAGTGGGCTTCGATGGGCTTCTCCACCGTGTTGTGGGTTTCCATGTCTAGCAGTCTTTGCGTATCCTCGAGCGGGATGCCCCTTATGACGCCCTTCACCGTGCCGGGGGGGGGGGGGGGGGGACGCTTCGCAGGTACTTACTTCGTGCGCCGTGCCGCGTTTGTCGATCCTTCCTACTTCAGCGTACCGGTCGGCGTGCTCTCTCTTAGAGGTGTTCACCACTACGATATTTTGCTGTAGGGTGGGGCACACGACGTCTTCACTTGCTTCATTGGCGGGGATCTGTGCCGCCGCCGCAATTGCACGACTTAGTTCAACGCGAGTCACGTCGCTCACGCGGAGCCCGCCTCGTGGTCGTAACACGATCTTTATGTCGCCGCCCGGCAAGTCTGGCATGCGCGCACCCTTCAACGATTTGCCCTTGTTTATACGTTTCGCCCTTGAGTGACGTGTATCGCTGCCAGTGGTGACACCACCGAGGTTGTTGCTCCGGCTATTGACATCAGCCGTGGCCTTGGCGCCATCTTGGCTCGTTTGAAGTAAGGGATTTAGGCCTAGCTTGCCCATGTGCCTGACTCTCTCACCAGCAGTTTTCCAGCCTGGCGATCTAGTGCACTGCTCCGGCGAAAGTTCGATGCCATCCACCTCAGTAATCATCTTAGGTCAATGCGTAATCACCGATGGTTCGATGTTCCGCTGGCGGCCTCACCGAGGCTCGGGCTGGGCCTACCACTTCCCCGGCCAAGGCCGAAGTCGACGTTAGGCCCAGCGGCGGACGCTCCTCTCGGCACTGCCAAGTCCTCTGAATTCGGAAAAAAAGCGGTCCCCTACCTCGGAATTTGGGTTGCCGGTGGTCCACACAACTTCATGCATGCGATCAACGCACTTTCATTAGGGTGCGACTGAAATATCCGGCAGTTCAAAGAAAAAACACGGAGCCCAGGTGAGATGCGTCCGCTCTCTCCCTTCGCCGTCTGCGTTCCTAATCGTGACAGCGCTGATTTATTCGTGAGTGTGGAATACGCAGGCTGCCTAGTTTTTCTCCCTTGTGTTTTATTCACGAAACATGGCGACTTTCTAGCGTAGATCATGATGATTGTTACGCTGTACATATTGGCCATCTCGTTTTAATTTGTAACAACATTGCTGTTCTTGTAAATCACGACTCAAAGGAACAAGTCTTTGAGGCTGTTTGAGCATCGGCCAAAGTTGCATGGCTTTCTTGCTTTGACACTTTGGGTGTTGGCTCCGATCTGGCATGTACCGACTTCCTATGCTCACCACCATACTTTGGCGTCCAGCGAGCGTGGCACTGTTCTTAACGACGCCGACGGATGCTGAAAATCCACTATAAGCTAGTTCCTTGTAGATTTGGATTTATGTAATGAAATATGGTACAAGAATGCAACGCGCACTAAACTACGAGTCAAAATGCGTGACGCAGACGACTTTAGTGATCCAGAATGTGTATCAGTATGCTGTGTACCAAACCGCTCATTGGACATTTGGTTGTTACACTGTATAAGTTAAATAAAATCGCATTTTAATGGTGCCTGATGGTACATTAGAGACTTTCTGTCGAATACGCACGACACGTTCGTACCACATGACGTGATCGATATTACGCAGCGTGTTTTTGATTATAATGCATTCGTTTCATTGGCCGAAGTTCTCGATTATAGTTATGTTAAGCGTCTAGCCCTCAGAAGTGATCATCAAGTGTCGTACATTTTATGCATTTCGTAGTGAATATGATTTCAAGTAATACTTCAGCTTTTATTTGATGCGATGCACTAGCGCAAGCTCTGCTGATAACAATCACAGGGCCAAATTCAAGTGTGTTTTGCATAAGATATTCATTCCAGACCGCCAAAAAAATATTTTGCATGACAGCGTACATTCATTAAAAGAAGTTGAAGTACCGTTAAAAGGCCGTTTTCAATTATTCACGCCAAGCCCTCCACCCTAGAATATACGGCAACAGCGTCTCAACAGACTACAAGAAAGAGAAAACCACTGGAGCTCGAGCAGTGAAGAGTTCAAGGAGCTGGGCACCTCGGCCACCAGCTCGAGCAGTGTGCGGGCACCTCCCCCAGGCGCAGCAGCTCCAAGCCAATACTGAGAAGTGCCTCGCGCTCGCGTTTCCGCTTTCGCTCCCGCTCAGTCAAGCGCGCGAGCTACGCCGACGTGGTAAGCGGCCCGAGGGACTCGTGTGGTACGAGCAGCTTGCATGCATCGGCCGAAGCCGCAGTCATACGGGTCCTCGAAAAGAAACAGCAGAACCAGCAGAGCAAACTGCAGAATCAGCACAGCCAATTGCAAGGCCAGCAAAGCCTCATAGAGAAGCTACTCCGCAGTCAACAGAAACAGCAAGACCTCGCCGACAAACTGCTTCAGAAATGCAAAAAACAACGAGTACTCACAGACATGTTGCATCAAAAATGCCAGGAGCTCGAAAACAAACAGGCAGTCGGGAACGACGTTGACCAAGGCCGACGTTTAAGCCATAGTAGATGCAAGGTGTCTGATATTTCAAAGAAGCCTTTATGAATAACATTCACGCCACAATGGAAAGAAATTGGCCAATCAGCAGTCGAAAAAACAGGCGCAACCTTCGAAAACAAGATTATCATGTTAAACGCCAAAACCAATGGAATCGTGCCACAGCTCAACAATTATATCGCGCATGTAAAGAACAACTGCATCACCACGGCACAGGTCGACAATTCGCGCCCCACGACACGGAAGAAGGGGCGGGCGAACAGCCACAGCGCCTGTCGCTCCGTCTCGCCCATTCGCGATCGCCAACGCGAATTCGAATCCATCGACGATAGCGACCCCTAACCGCCAGGCAAAGAACCAGCATTCAACTATACGCGTATGGCAATGGAACTGTCGATCATACCGCCCTCAAAACACCAACCTGCAAGAATTCATCAAGCTGAATCAATCGGATGTCATA
Organism: Dermacentor andersoni; assembly: GCF_023375885.2. NCBI lineage: Eukaryota > Metazoa > Arthropoda > Arachnida > Ixodida > Ixodidae > Dermacentor > Dermacentor andersoni. The sequence goes on along the minus strand of NC_092816.1, from coordinate 199,894,793 downwards.
GCACTACAGGAAACAAACACGCAGAGCGTCCGACTGCAAGGATACACCACATATTGACACGTGTACTTATCTTTATCGGGTGACCACGTTTCGCCGCCTCTCAAATGTTATCGCACAGCGCGGGACGCGCCTGCATGTATCTGAAGTTTCTGGAAAGTTATCGATGCTTCTATCCGCTGTCTGTTGTTGCCAAATATTGTGTTATCTGATTTCATCGCCTAACGCGAATGGTGTAGAACTTTGTGGAAGGCACGCGGGTCCCAACGATTAGTCTGGAACATTCGACGACTGCTGTATAGAAGCCAACGCGCTTGACCCGCTGATCAGATTTTCGACGATCGCCGACCGTGTTCGCCGCTATCGTTTTGCCATAAGTCTAGCCTGTTTTTGTGGGCACAGGTTCACCCAATTAAAGTTAGTTTTGTCCTTCACAGTATTGCTACTGTGTTCTTCGACGTCACCACCACGTGACAATATGAACAAACCCGACGCACTGCCATACTGGTGAAAAAAACTCTCACAGCCCCAAAACACGACGTAGAGCAGACCCATACAGAACACACCTTAATTGAGGCTTTACCGGAACGAATCACGCAGAAAAGCTTACTCGTGGCCAGCGTCTACAGCCCGCCTCGCGACCAGCTACCGGACTTCGATCACGTTGTACGAGAAATTAGGAAATCCGCGAATGGACACCAACTCGTCATAGTAGGGGTCTTCAATGCCTCGCACGCGACATGGGGCTATCATACCACCACAAAAAAGGGTGCTGGAGTGCACGATGCCGCTCGGCAACACAGACTCATCCTCTGGAATGATCCTCTAAAGAAGACGAGAATTGGAAACAGCGTCTCCACGGATACGAACCCCGAGCTTACTTTCACTGCGGACGTGCCATGGGCAGAGTGGAGTCGACTCCAGGAAACCTTAGTTAGCGATCACTGTATCCTCGAGCTAGATGTACCACACACCCATGGACAGACCAAGACCGGGCATGTTTTGGACATGTTTTTTGCCGTCAAGACCCACAAAGAAGAACTTCAGTTCCAGTGTATCGTGAGCTAAAGGGAATCTTGGCAACATCATGTTAGCCGGTACCTCTTAAAGCATTTGACTTCACTTAACATAGAAGATCCTTTCGAAACAAAAAAACTCCTATGATGTGGTAGGATTTTTGCAGTCCTGTGGTTCCGCAGGTAATTTCTCTCGGTCGATGGTAAGGATTTTTTCTATTCTGTCCGACACAAGGAGCTGTTTTTAGCTTGTCAGGCATGTATTGAAAAGAAAGGCACTGTTCCGTTTCAGAATTCTGTGGGCATGTCAGTTGATAATTTCATTAGGCTTCTGGAATTTTATCGTAGTTCCACGCTAGTTTAGTTTGATGATAGCGTTTATGTTCACAAGAAGGGCATCTGTATAGGGTCCTGTGTAGCCCTTATCGTAAGCAATATTTTTCTCTCGGCCATTGATGGCGTTTTGAACAGCATGCTTGACAAACAGAAGGTTTCGAAAGCATTTAGATACGTAGATGATTTCCTAATTGTGTTAAACAGACAGGATCCATCAGACCTTCAAGAAAATGTCAAGGGGATGCTAGAGGTTTTCAGAAAATATAGCCATGTTTTAGAATACACCTATGAACTACGAAAGAACAATAAGTCACAGTTTTTAGACCGCGAGCTAAATGTGGGGGAACAAGTGCACTGGAAGTACCACCCCCGAGCGCAAGAAGAGCTCTTGTCTTAAAATCAGCTGCCAGGAAATCATGCACGCACGGTATACGAAGCAGTTTCCAGCTGCAGATTGAAAGGCTAAAAGAAGCGGGGATCCCACAGACAGTTTTAACTTCTGTAGTAGAGTGCCTGCTCCAGAAGATGAAAGGTAAAGCCAGAAAAAACACGCAAGAACGAACCAGCAGATTAAGACCCGTAGTCATACCGTCCTCTCACCGTGTAGCTCACAATCTGAAGAAGGGCGCGAGTAAATTCAAGGTCCTGGTCCTCTTCTCAGGCCCTTCAAAACATGCTACATTGTGCGCTCCTGTTAAGAACCACAATATTGAACGCGCGACCTGCGGAACCTAGCATATCGATCCACTTGTCAGTTGCAAGGAAGGGGTGGTTTATCAAATTCCGCTCTCATGCAAAAAGGTTTGCATTGGACAAACGGGGCGATGTTCAAATGAAAGGCTAAAAGAACATGAACGCTCACAGGTAAAAGGAACTCTTTCCAATATGGTCATCCATTGCAAAGAGTGCGGGTGCAAGCCTCGCCGAAGAGATACTATTATTCTGGACAGAAGTCGAGACAGCGTTGCCCGTGAGCTGAAGGAAGCCTTCTACATTAAAAGGAAGGGCCTGGAAGGCGTCTGCGAACCATCAAAAATTTTGTAAGTGAAATATCCTTTCTAGAAGCCCTGAGTTAGAACTGAGCACGTTGCTGCACCACCTGCGCTTGGTTAAAACTCTTATTCTTTTAGTTTTTAATACGGTACTCCCGTACGGAAGTGTTTTGTGTATCGCTTAACCATTATTATTTATTGTCTATTGGCCCTATACACCACGTGTCATTGCCACGAACGTCATCTTTCGCAATCGTGCTTTCGCCTTTTCCCTGGCTACCATGTGATTTTTTACAACGTGTGAGTTGCGCTGCCAGATTTGCGTATATATTGTGTGTTTCTGAGAATAAAGAATGAGTTGTTAGCAAGCGCACGTCCGTGTCTCTTCTTGTGTCGTCTGTTCCGCGCTTGAGTACTTCAGTGATAAACAAGTAAAGGGAAAGTGCATTGTCATCCATACATCACTCGTGTTAAGCAGGTTGTGTATGCCATTCCATTATCTTGGGGTAGAGAGCACGTGAGACAAACGAAGCGCTGTGTCAATTCTCGACTTAGGGAGCATGAGCTATCTCTTGAAGGGGTCGCGCCACTTCATCTCCCGGAGCATTGCAAGTTGTGTGGTTGTCGCCCCCATATAAAAAGAAACTAATGTCATTTATAAACACGCGAGCTCATAGACAAGAGAAATCGTTGATGCTTACAATATAAAGATTAGAGACAAGGAATGTGTCAGCGAACCGTCTATCGCTCTTCATGACAAGGAACTGCGTTACCTTTGTAACTTTTGATTATGCGTTAGTTGGTCACATTTGCCTTGATGTATCTTTGTGTCTCATGCGTGTCAGAGTTTTTGAACTGGAACCTATATATATGCTAGACATATCTTTAAATAATAAAATATCAGTAAAAATAAAATAAAATAGAGTATCAGTAATAAAATATCATTTTTTTCGTGTCTTGTGTTGCGCTGTTGCGAACCTTACAATGAATGATTACGCAGGAGTACATGGCTGAGAAGACTGCTGAAAACACGTCCAGCAATACTGCTGCAGGACACTTAAAACGTTCACAACCAATTTTAATTTGCCTGCTGTTGTTGCTTAGTGGCTTCGGTGTTTCGCTGCGAAGCACGAGAACGCGCGATAATATCCCGGCCATGGCGGCCGCATTTAGATGGGAGTAAAATGCAAAAACACCGGTAATATTTATATTTAGGCGCACGTTAAAGAACCCCAGTACGTCCAAATTATTCCGGAGTCCCCCCCCCCCCCCCCCCCCCCTATCGCGTGTCTCAGATAATGGTCTTGGCACGTAAAACCCCATAATTTTTAACCACCCTTAAGTGGCTCATACCCGTGATGGCCTTCAAAAAAAAAAAAGAAAAAAGAAGCGCGTCGTATGGTCCAATGGAAGCGTAGCCGGGTGAATGCCACAGCACCCGCAGTTGGGGGCAGTGTAAACATCTGGAAATATAAGGTGAAGGCGGGCGGGTGAAGGGTATGCTGTGTGAGTGCCCAGCACAGTACACACACATTACCACCACGATCTTCTCGTCGAGGTTGCATGAGGCTCTGCGGAGCTCCGCCCTAGACGACCAAACCTGGGCGAGCTAGCACGCCCGTGAGGCAGCGGCAAGGCAAGCCCTCGACGTCCCCTGGCTCATACCCCCCTAACCAAGCAAAAGATACAATGGCTCATGCCTTTCGTAATGTAGAGGCTACAAACACTCATCAAAGTGAGACATACAGTGCATACATTCATTAAAATCATGCATACAACGTACAGAGACAAGGTGTCTAGAGGAGTGGTAGAAAAGAACAAGAAAACAGGAGACCTTCTGAATGGCTCATACCTCCGTAAGGAAGCAAAAAATGCAATGGCTCATGCCCCCGTAGGGCTGAGCCTACGAGCGCTCAGCAAAGTGATTCGAGCAGTGTATAAACTCATTGTAATCACCCATACAACACACAGAACAATATACGTTTCAATCGCCAGTTGAGAGGGTGCAACGTAAACTTGGAGAGAAACGTAGGTGGCGCAAGTGTGGCCCCTCTATACGAGCGCGCTAAGCCTAGCTAAGCCTAAAAAACAAGTCGACGACGCCGAACTACGAAAGCAGCAACGCAACTATGCCAGACGGCGCTTTACCAATACCAAGTCTGCAGCATGCTTTCGCCCTCATGTCTCACAGGAGCGTAACATGCTGCCGAATTTCTTTTGTTTATGGTCTGGCAAATTTTCTTAGCATGCATTTCGGATTATGTAATGTAGTGATTAGTGCATGACGGCTGTACGTAGATTAGACGAAGCTTTGTAGAAATTTGGCGAAGCTTTAGGGGCAGTTATTTTGCTTGCACTGTTTTCTCACTTTCAGACGTTCAAGAACAGCAAGCAAAAGTTTAGGACTGCAATATTACTACTCTGGGACCGGACTTGAAATTACGTTTGCCTAATGCCTACAGAACAGGTCAAGCAAAAAAACAAGTGGTTGGCGCAGACTTTGCCGAGAAAGACTATTTCTCCTTTACCATACATTTAGAAGGAACCCGAGAACTAGAGCTTACTCCTATTGTAAATACTGCATGTTTTAGAGCGCATGTCTTATGCGCCCGTCCTGCGGCGAATGTCGTCTTCACTTGGCGAGCGAGCATGACAGCGAAGAGAAGATGAACGAGCGAACGTGGAGCTGGAGATGAAAGACACGAGCCGCGAACGGCGGAGACCAAAGAGATCGGCCTCTTCAATGACGTGCGCACGAAAAACTGGTGTCGTGCGGTCTCGCCCAACCAATCGATGCGTACTCGTATCTGGTATCAGCTGGACCACTCCTTTCGTGTTATATACCGTTTGCTCGCGTCAGCTCTCGCTAGCGCTTGTTTGGTTTGCTTGGTTTGGTGTCGTTCGCGTTTGTTTCGATTGTCCTGGTCTGAGATTGTTTTAGAGCGCAGCTCTCAGGCACCCGTTCCTGGGGCGGCCGTTGGCGTCAGCCTCAGCGTAACCGAGCGTACGAGCCCAATGGAAGATGAAGGGGCGAACATTTTCGAACGAGCGTTGTGCCGCCATGGGTGTGCGAAGCTTCTGTTGGCCAATGTAGTGCGAGGCTTTGTCTAAAACGTAGATATAGCTGCACAAATAAGCGGTTCTTGAAATACAACCTTCATAAATGTTTTCCAGTCACCCATATTGCATTTTTCAGTTAAGTTTACCTGCCTACCACACAGAATCCGTCGAAGAAAAGAAAAAACAGGTGACAAACTGCACCAAAGCGTGCGTGAGTCTTGGCTGTCCTTGAACTTTAGTGGCCCGCTGGCACCTTGTACGTTTCATATAATTGTGCATGCAATCACAAGTCTTCATAGTTAAACAAATCAAGTTTTAGAGCACACATCTCAGGCGCCCGTTCCTGTGTTGACCACCGGCGTGCTCGGTTTACACCTGGTAACCGAGCCAAAGGGTACAGCGACAGATGAAAGCGAACATGGAGCACAGTGGTAGATGAAAGAAGAGCGCGCGAGGAGGAAAGTGTAGCAGGAAGCTATAGGCGCCGTGCACGCTGACGGACGCGCCATTGGTGGCGGCCTTGCGCAGAACACGCGGGAAAGGAGCCTGGCGCGCGCCGTAGTTTGTTGCGTCATTGATCGTGCTTCTCTGTCTTATTCACATTTTCAGAGCAAGATAGGCAACACCATTCGCACGTGTGGGGTGGCCAAAGCTTCAGGGAATGTCGAAGAAGAATTGTTGCAGGGTGGGGGCTCAAATACCGGTAAAAACGTGCCGGGGATACGATTCTAATCATTCCCGGCAAAGCCTCATCAGCGGGAGCAACGGTAGCAAAAATGGATCGTCGCTTCGAAGGGAAATTTCTTGTTCTCATCCTTTCCTTTGCCTCGTCGGTGTTTTTTTTTCCACTCGATCATAGTTAGACGCGTGAGCAACGAAGTTCGTCTGCAGTTCAGCATGAGGTTTAAAGGCATTTCGCTAGAGTTCGGAATGCTGTTTGCCGGTTATATTGTTTTCCGCTTCTTTACCGCGTTGCGCTAGCTAGGCAGCACGACTGCACGGGCGCATTGCGTTGTATGTCAAAGCTACTGAAGTTTGCAAGAACTGAAATTGTTGGTTTCATGTGGCTCAGTAAATCCTCGCACCAGCTGTCGCGCACTTATGTTTTTACGTCTATGTTATGCGTGGCTTTGCACATGTTTAACTGTTGCTAGTTGCTCCATGCATAACTCTTGTCGATTCTTTCGAGCTGCGAAGTTTTCACCCTGCCTTGTTTGTAAAGGGTATAAATCACGCTGTGTCTTATCGGAATGATACCAAGGAAGTGCTTCTTTAACAGCTTTATTCTTTTCGCCCGAGGCCATCTTAGATATTGTTTGCGTTTTTGAATATGTGTTTGGAAAATAGGTAGTTCAGGGCGAGAATTGCTAATAGCTGCTGCATATGGTATTATTGTTCCATTTCTCGCTGCAAAGTTCGCGTCCCGTTTGGGAAGTCATCACACCTCGATGCTACCTGAGCAAACTTAACACGCCGAGTGATTTGTTTGTTTCACAACGTAGTCCCTTCTTGCATGTGAATTTTGTAGTCAACTGAATTCTTTCTTATACTTACGCTGCAGACGACTAAACCAGGCCTTGCCGCCAGCGCTCATCTACTTTGACTGGCGCTGCTCTGCCTTTAAGTATATCATGTGGCACCTCTCTCTAGCAATATAAAAAAGTACTGAAATGTTAGTCAGTCTTTAGCTTTGTACGTTTCCAAGCAGCTCCCTTGGGAAAGTTAAAATTGCACAAACTGCAGCGGGAACGCTAGTTCATCGGCGTATGCAGCAGAATTACATCGGCGGTACAGCACTAACACGCGCTTTTATTATCCCGTGTGTTTGGTGACTTCGTTGGCTAGTGTACGCGTTTCCATCAATAAATTGGCAATTACTCTTCTTGAGGCGACTTCGACTGCACTTATTCGGTGATGTCAGATGTATTCATGGGCAGAAAAATCACAATGGCATATGCAGAGATTGCACCGTGCGGATTTGTTTGATATAAGTCTGCACTAACGACGGGTGCTTATTATTCAGGTACAGAAGCAGCATTGCGGCAAGGGCAGAATAAAAAGAACTATCGAGAGATCGTATCACTCAACAAAATTTATCGGCTAGTGAACATGAGCTCCACGTCATGTAAATGGGGTTCATGGCGTTTGTCTGCGGGACACACCTTGCACGTATGTGGACCATGTTGCCCCAAACACTGGTAACATTGTGTTCATACCCGCTCGCACAGAGGTCAGCATCTACCCTACAGCTGTCACCGCAGAAGAAGCAGCCTGGCACCCGAACAAAGGAGAAATCGCAGCCGCGAACTTCAGCCATCCTTGCTGCAAAGGGTTGTCGTCTGCTACTGCTCCCGCTTGTACTGTTGGAAGCGTCCGCTAGGTGGCTTTCAGTGGCGCCTCTATAGGCGGTGCACGAGGCGTATAGCGAAGCCATGAGCCGGAAAGGAAAGGTTGAGTGTAGGGGGTATGGCCTGCGCATGCGCTGAGTTGCCGACGGCCACGGCATCTGCAGCTGCATGGGCGATCTCATCTGCGCTTTCGAGAGGGAGCAAGGGTGGCGTGAGGGGCTACCCTTGTCCGCGGCGTCAACTACTGAGATCAGTCCACGGGACCAGCGTGCGTGATGGGAATCACTGCTCCTGCAAGGGGCGATGGCGAGTGGCTACGAGTAGGGCTCGATGTCAGCGCCAACACCCTTGGATGTTGTTGGCGCTGACACTGGTCGCACAATTTCGCCGCGACGAAGGGCCACGCTCGTCGTTGCAGGAACAAAAGTGTGCGATGTAGTGCATAGTGGCGCACAAGACGGGCTGTGCGGCAACAATGGCTACGATATGGGTCCAGAGTAGCGCGCGTCATCTGTATGGAAAGAAAGCGCTGCATGAGCTGCTTAGCGGCTAATGTGAATCACGCCCACGAGTTACGCACGCGCTGCCTCTCGCGATCTCCCGATTAAGGAGGTGGTCGCGCTATACTTCACTCCGACTTTAGCGTGCCGCACGAGGCAGATTGTCCGCGCCAGTGAACATACCGCGAAATCAAAGCACGTATATACTTGCGCTCAAATTTCGCATTGTGAAATATTGTCATCGTCTGTCAAGTGTTTTTGAAAATTCTAAGACTAGACACAGAATTTGTCTACTTCTATGCAATTCTAGTCAATGGTTTAAGTTTACTACTCGTAAATATGACGGGAGCATATGCTCATTGGGTTGTGGCTGTACAACTATTAATCTAATAATAAGCATGTCTTTGCAAAAAAAAGTGTATTATGTGAAGCAGGTTTTTTAAGTATTGATGTTTGCTGCAGAAGCACAATATTTTTCAGTTGGCTAGTGCACAACATGTCTGTACCACTAGATATGCTAGTAGTACAGACATGTTGGGGGTATGCGGTATACCGACACGTATGTGGTTGCGGTTAGTGTATTGCACTTCCTGTGGTTTGCAGATGTAATGCAACGTCAAACACAACCAATCTGTCGACTCCAAAAGCCTTGCTCTTGTTTCTGTGTCTGCGGATGACGTATATTGCGATGACTGTACATATTCTTATACACAGTTATGGCATATAGTATACGTCATGCGACAAACAGGACAAGAGGTTCTGTGAACTTAAAGAATGTGCGAAATTAAATGTGAACATTTAATTGCAGAAACACACTCTTGCTAAAGGCCATTCCCCAGCCGAAAGGCATAAAGTAAATTTGGTGTGTTTTAAAGGCGGATTTCTTAACCCCCTACATAATATATATATATATATATATATATATATATATATATATATATATATATATATATATATATATATGCAGGATGTCCGAGCTAACTTTATTTAGCCAGAGCTTTAAAATATGCAAATGCCGCTTTACTGCACAGACGAAATGCACTGTTTGCCGTCGCTTGGAGATAAGCAATTCTTTCGTTCCTCATAATTTGATAATTATTCTTACCTATTTATTGAACTTCCGAAATATAAGATTAGATGAAAAGTGTCAATGAGAAAATCGTAACGCGACATGAGAAACTTCCGATACAGCTTTCTGTTTCTCAGTACGTGCTAGATAAAAGTGTTTTTTCGAGCTTGAAAGTAGTCCGCAAATGCACGGAGAATTGCCTCGCGACGGGCCGCTCAACGCACTTTGTGTGTATGTGTAGCAACGGACTTGTTTCACGCTAGAAAACACACTTTTATGGCATATATATATATATATATATATATATATATATATATATAGTAGTAGGCAAAGAGGGATTCTTCAGGCTACCTTTCAAACGTAAAGAACTTGAGTGGTGCTACAAGGTAAACAGAACAAGTATTTAATTTCGACAGTTTCGATCGGTGGACCGATCTTCATCAGGGTTTACAAAAAAAATGGCAGTCCGGCCCTGGTAGTGAAGACACCAGACCGGGTGCCCTGTCGTTCTTACATACATCAAACCGAGAGGAACAGTTGTGACAGTGATTGATTTTCGGCGCCTTGGCAGATTTACAGCGGCCTTTGGCAGCTATGCAGGGCAAGAGGAAGGCGGAGTCACATGTATGTAGAGCAAGGAGGTCAGTGAGGAAAAAAAAGGGAAAAGGAAAGAAAAAGGAAAGAAAAAGAAAAAAAAAAAAAAAAAAGAAAAAAGAAAGAAAGCACACAGGAGGAGGGAGACGTGAGTCGGAGAGTGAGGGGGGCGGGAAGTAGCGGCAGCTAGGTTCCCGTGCACCCGAGGCAAGGAGGGAGAAAACGGTCGCTCCGCAACACCAGTGCGTGGGCTGCCGTTGTAGCGGGAGAGAGGGCAAGTTGAATCGGGTGGCGGGGGGCACAATAGAGAAGGGGCCCAGAAGGAAGACAGAAGAGCGGCAACTTGTGGAAAGAAACACAGTGTCACAGTACACATATACAAGGCACGGCCCGCTCCGGCAACTCTGTGGTCCAGCTACGGTGCGAAAAAATATATACATAGTTCCAAAAAAGTATATATGCATGGGATTCGCAAAGCAAGTGCGCCCATGGGCTTAGATTTAGGGAGCCGAGTTAAATAGCCTCCTTGTGGTCCAATTTTTGAACGTTTAACAGACAACTGCCATCAAGTCAGCACGTGCGTATTTCAAGAAGGGCAATAAGTCGCTCAGAATGACCACTTCAGTGGCAGGGTCCAGGAAACTGAATTTATTGGTTTTACGCTCGCGCCCTTGAGGCGCATGCGGAGGGGTGAGCAAGCAGTAAATAGACAGCGTCTCAATTTTTAAGTACAGAACATGTATTCGCGTTTCCCATGCACTTTCACGGCATATCCCGGAGGCACGTCAGCCGCCCCGGACTCTCATTAATTCCTTTAGTGTACGTTCCAAATTTATGGATGAAAAAAGATTCTCTCTGCTCGCGTGCACGGGTGTGTTGGAAACCAGATTGCAAGAGCACAACGCTCACGCGTTCAAAGGAGTGATCTGGCAGCCGAACGTGCCTGGAGAAGGGTAAATTGGGGAGACTTTTCACATGCGCGCGGTGATTGTTAAACCGCAGGCGAAAAGGGGTCTCTGTTTGGCCGATATATTCCTGCCTACACACCTCGCATCGAATTTTGTACACGACGTTACTGGAATCACAGTCAAGATTTTCGGTAATTTTATATACGAAGGGCGAGTTCGATGCTTCAGCCGTGTCTGCTGTTGTCATGTGACGGCATACCTTGCAACGAGGTTTCCCACACGGTCCACAGCCCTTGGGCGTGTTTGACTTCTGTGTCCTCGCCCTGACTAACAAATCCCTTAAATTTTTGTTTCTTCTATACACAACCCGAGGCGGCTGCTTGAAGATAGTAGTGAGTCGGATGCTCTGTTTCATGATATTAAAATGGCGAGTGAGAATGGCATTGACCCGCGGAGCACCGGTGGTGTATGTGAGGACCAAGTTTGGATCTGATTGTGTATTGCTATTGCTAACCTTTTCTCCCATTATCTGTGCTCGATCTAAGCTGCGGGCGCGTTCAATGGCATCGTCTACTATTTTTGGAGGATATTTTTGGCGTATGAGAGCAGATTTCAGTTCCTCCGCGTGTCGCTCAAATTGCGCAGATTCGGAACAGACTCTTCTGTATCTGTGGGCCTGGGAGTAGGGAATGCCTGTTTTGCAGTGATGGGGGTGGCTACTATAAAAATGCAGATATTGCTGACGATCTGTCGGCTTTTTGTATAGGGACGTGGAAATGCGACCGCCACTCAGTGACAGAGTGACGTCGAGGAAGTGAATACTATCTTGCGAGAAGTTGTGCGTAAAGCAGATTGACGGGTGCAGAGAATTGAAATTGGAAATGAAGTTCAAGAGACTTTGTTCATTGTCGGCCCACACAAAGAAAATGTCATCCAGGAATCGCTTATAAAATATTGGTTTTACGGCCGAGTTTGCGAGGAAGGGTATTTCTAAAGATGCCATAAAGATATTTGCATAATTTGGCGCCATCTTCGTTCCCATGGCGGTTCCACTGATTTGCAAATAATGCTTGTCCTCGAACTCAAAGTGATTATATTTCAGTACTAGATTTAAAAGAGTCTCAACTGTATCTTTATCTAATTGCCTAGGTTGGCTGGAGCCAGCGTAAGCCGAAACTGCGGAAGCTATGCCCTCGGCGTGAGGTATGTTGGTGTACAAAGATGCGACATCCATAGTGACCAAGTAACCCCCCGCCGGTACCGTCAGGTTTGATACCTCCCGAAGGAAATGATTTGTGTCTTTAATGTACGAGGGGAATGAAGATGGGATGTCCTTAATGAGACTGTCAATAAAGCTGGATATTTTCTCAGTGACTGTTCCATTACTGGAAACGATAGGCCGACCGGGATTGTTTATTTTGTGAATTTTGGGTAGTAGGTAGAAACGGCCGGGGCCAGAGTTTCTTGGTATCAATGCTTTGAACGTCTTATCGGTTATCTGCCCTGCCTTGCGCAGAGTGGTTAGGGCGTCCTTTATTTCGCTTTCAAATTTGTCGGTAGGATTGCTTGGGAGTTCTCTGTAAAATTTAGAGTTTCCCAGTTGACGGAAACCTTCGGCTATGTAAACACTCCGGTCAAGTACCACCACTGCACCACCCTTGTCCGCTGGCTTAATGACAATTGTCTGATCATCACGTAGAGTTCGCAGTGCCTGCTCTTCCTCTTTTGAGAGGTTACTGCGGATGGGACGATGCCTCTCGTACTCTTTTATAATGTCTTTTTGAACCGCACAAATATACATGTCCAAGTATTTGTCGCGTGCCTCGCCAGGTGTCCATGATTTTTCGGAGAGTTCAGGTAGCTGATCAAGACGCCCTTCTGTAGTTTTTCGATCATAAAAGTACTCCCGCAGTCGCAAATTTCTCGCGAAGTCATCCAAATCTTGAAACAATTGAAACTCGTTCATCCTTCCTGACGCCGGACAAAAAGTTAGACCTTTCGAAAGGAGATTTAGTTGTGCACTTGACAATGGGCTACTCGACAAGTTTATGACATTTGAGGCATTGCCCACTGTCTCGTGCTTTTTTCCACTGATTACTTCAGAATAATCGCCCGCCTTGGATTCAAGGTTTTGGCTTTGAGAATCAGCTCTGATGGCCGTTGGGATATTGTCACGCTCCCGTTTCTTTCTTTGTTGTTCTTGGATATTGCCATTTTTCCTTCCCTCGTACTTTACCAGTTCCAGCGCTTCCAATTCAGTGAGCTTTGACTGACACAACAGAAGCTGCTCCTCGTTTTTAAGCTGCGATGCTCTACGCACGCTATGTTGTGCCACCAGCCTAGTGAGCCCAAGCGAGGCCTCCCGCAGTATAGCATTCCACTGCTCTCTTTCTTTTTCGTCAAAGGTGTCCATTGCCAGCTTCTGTTTTACCTGAAGACCCTTCGGTGCGATGCCCGAGGCTAAATATTTATTCATATTAGAGGCATGCATCTCAAACCGCACACGCTTGTCAACTGTTTTACGCAACGTCATGAACTCGCGGGACCAAAAAGTGCCGGATCGCGCCGTACCTGAAGTGTTGGCCAGTCAATCTCTCGGCGTTGGCGCTGCGCAGCCGACAGCCTCGGCGTAGGTGGGGCGATCTCCGCGGTGTCCGCTGCCCTCCCGGCAACCGGCGCCCCTGGTCGTGCCTGAGCTCCGGGCACGTGCAGCGTGTTGGTCCGACCCGTCACAGGGGGCAGCCTGGGCGTCGCCCGGATGGTATGGTGAGCCCCGCCGCGTGGGCCCGGCGTAACCATTCGAAGTGTGATCACGCCAAGATCCATGCAACCGCCCGCCGCCCCGCAGGAGCACGCACCTCAGGTGACTGGCAATGATGGCCACCCCCTCGAAGCTGGGGTGCACCCCATCAGATGCGAGTACTCTGCCTGGGGGCAGCCACTGGAACTCGTGGTCAAGGTAGATGGCGTTCCTTGTCCGCCGGCAGTGATTTCGCAGCAAGGCATTGAAGTGACATGCCTCCTTGTTGAAGCGCTCGATGTACCATCTGTTGCGACACGCTCGGCGGCGGTTTGGTGTTCTCGGCAGCACCAAGGTGGCGAACAACTTCTTGATTTCCGGGCGCAGCTTGCGAATTGTGTCCAGCAAGTTTCTATACCGCTGGAAGACCATGCTGCCTGACTGAGAGGTGAGGTCGTTCGTACCCACATGCAGCACCAAGGTGGTCACGGAGCGTGGCACAAAGTCCAAAAGCGACAACGTGTCCTCAATCGATGCACATGACTGCGAGACGAAGGCTGGGGCGTCGTCCTCGTGTGGATCAAAGTGACTGAAAACATACTTGGTCTGTGAATCGCCGATGACGGCACAATGCGGTATCTTATGCGGGAATTTCCATGAGATCTGTTTCCCTGTAGCAGGTTTAGTAGCCATGAGTAGTAGTAGTAGGCAAAGAGGGATTCTTCAGGCTACCTTTCAAACGTAAAGAACTTGAGTGGTGCTACAAGGTAAACAGAACAAGTATTTAATTTCGACAGTTTCGATCGGTGGACCGATCTTCATCAGGGTTTACAAAAAAAATGGCAGTCCGGCCCTGGTAGTGAAGACACCAGACCGGGTGCCCTGTCGTTCTTACATACATCAAACCGAGAGGAACAGTTGTGACAGTGATTGATTTTCGGCGCCTTGGCAGATTTACAGCGGCCTTTGGCAGCTATGCAGGGCAAGAGGAAGGCGGAGTCACATGTATGTAGAGCAAGGAGGTCAGTGAGGAAAAAAAAGGGAAAAGGAAAGAAAAAGGAAAGAAAAAGAAAAAAAAAAAAAAAGAAAAAAGAAAGAAAGCACACAGGAGGAGGGAGACGTGAGTCGGAGAGTGAGGGGGGCGGGAAGTAGCGGCAGCTAGGTTCCCGTGCACCCGAGGCAAGGAGGGAGAAAACGGTCGCTCCGCAACACCAGTGCGTGGGCTGCCGTTGTAGCGGGAGAGAGGGCAAGTTGAATCGGGTGGCGGGGGGCACAATAGAGAAGGGGCCCAGAAGGAAGACAGAAGAGCGGCAACTTGTGGAAAGAAACACAGTGTCACAGTACACATATACAAGGCACGGCCCGCTCCGGCAACTCTGTGGTCCAGCTACGGTGCGAAAAAATATATACATAGTTCCAAAAAAGTATATATGCATGGGATTCGCAAAGCAAGTGCGCCCATGGGCTTAGATTTAGGGAGCCGAGTTAAATAGCCTCCTTGTGGTCCAATTTTTGAACGTTTAACAGACAACTGCCATCAAGTCAGCACGTGCGTATTTCAAGAAGGGCAATAAGTCGCTCAGAATGACCACTTCAGTGGCAGGGTCCAGGAAACTGAATTTATTGGTTTTACGCTCGCGCCCTTGAGGCGCATGCGGAGGGGTGAGCAAGCAGTAAATAGACAGCGTCTCAATTTTTAAGTACAGAACATGTATTCGCGTTTCCCATGCACTTTCACGGCATATCCCGGAGGCACGTCAGCCGCCCCGGACTCTCATTAATTCCTTTAGTGTACGTTCCAAATTTATGGATGAAAAAAGATTCTCTCTGCTCGCGTGCACGGGTGTGTTGGAAACCAGATTGCAAGAGCACAACGCTCACGCGTTCAAAGGAGTGATCTGGCAGCCGAACGTGCCTGGAGAAGGGTAAATTGGGGAGACTTTTCACATGCGCGCGGTGATTGTTAAACCGCAGGCGAAAAGGGGTCTCTGTTTGGCCGATATATTCCTGCCTACACACCTCGCATCGAATTTTGTACACGACGTTACTGGAATCACAGTCAAGATTTTCGGTAATTTTATATACGAAGGGCGAGTTCGATGCTTCAGCCGTGTCTGCTGTTGTCATGTGACGGCATACCTTGCAACGAGGTTTCCCACACGGTCCACAGCCCTTGGGCGTGTTTGACTTCTGTGTCCTCGCCCTGACTAACAAATCCCTTAAATTTTTGTTTCTTCTATACACAACCCGAGGCGGCTGCTTGAAGATAGTAGTGAGTCGGATGCTCTGTTTCATGATATTAAAATGGCGAGTGAGAATGGCATTGACCCGCGGAGCACCGGTGGTGTATGTGAGGACCAAGTTTGGATCTGATTGTGTATTGCTATTGCTAACCTTTTCTCCCATTATCTGTGCTCGATCTAAGCTGCGGGCGCGTTCAATGGCATCGTCTACTATTTTTGGAGGATATTTTTGGCGTATGAGAGCAGATTTCAGTTCCTCCGCGTGTCGCTCAAATTGCGCAGATTCGGAACAGACTCTTCTGTATCTGTGGGCCTGGGAGTAGGGAATGCCTGTTTTGCAGTGATGGGGGTGGCTACTATAAAAATGCAGATATTGCTGACGATCTGTCGGCTTTTTGTATAGGGACGTGGAAATGCGACCGCCACTCAGTGACAGAGTGACGTCGAGGAAGTGAATACTATCTTGCGAGAAGTTGTGCGTAAAGCAGATTGACGGGTGCAGAGAATTGAAATTGGAAATGAAGTTCAAGAGACTTTGTTCATTGTCGGCCCACACAAAGAAAATGTCATCCAGGAATCGCTTATAAAATATTGGTTTTACGGCCGAGTTTGCGAGGAAGGGTATTTCTAAAGATGCCATAAAGATATTTGCATAATTTGGCGCCATCTTCGTTCCCATGGCGGTTCCACTGATTTGCAAATAATGCTTGTCCTCGAACTCAAAGTGATTATATTTCAGTACTAGATTTAAAAGAGTCTCAACTGTATCTTTATCTAATTGCCTAGGTTGGCTGGAGCCAGCGTAAGCCGAAACTGCGGAAGCTATGCCCTCGGCGTGAGGTATGTTGGTGTACAAAGATGCGACATCCATAGTGACCAAGTAACCCCCCGCCGGTACCGTCAGGTTTGATACCTCCCGAAGGAAATGATTTGTGTCTTTAATGTACGAGGGGAATGAAGATGGGATGTCCTTAATGAGACTGTCAATAAAGCTGGATATTTTCTCAGTGACTGTTCCATTACTGGAAACGATAGGCCGACCGGGATTGTTTATTTTGTGAATTTTGGGTAGTAGGTAGAAACGGCCGGGGCCAGAGTTTCTTGGTATCAATGCTTTGAACGTCTTATCGGTTATCTGCCCTGCCTTGCGCAGAGTGGTTAGGGCGTCCTTTATTTCGCTTTCAAATTTGTCGGTAGGATTGCTTGGGAGTTCTCTGTAAAATTTAGAGTTTCCCAGTTGACGGAAACCTTCGGCTATGTAAACACTCCGGTCAAGTACCACCACTGCACCACCCTTGTCCGCTGGCTTAATGACAATTGTCTGATCATCACGTAGAGTTCGCAGTGCCTGCTCTTCCTCTTTTGAGAGGTTACTGCGGATGGGACGATGCCTCTCGTACTCTTTTATAATGTCTTTTTGAACCGCACAAATATACATGTCCAAGTATTTGTCGCGTGCCTCGCCAGGTGTCCATGATTTTTCGGAGAGTTCAGGTAGCTGATCAAGACGCCCTTCTGTAGTTTTTCGATCATAAAAGTACTCCCGCAGTCGCAAATTTCTCGCGAAGTCATCCAAATCTTGAAACAATTGAAACTCGTTCATCCTTCCTGACGCCGGACAAAAAGTTAGACCTTTCGAAAGGAGATTTAGTTGTGCACTTGACAATGGGCTACTCGACAAGTTTATGACATTTGAGGCATTGCCCACTGTCTCGTGCTTTTTTCCACTGATTACTTCAGAATAATCGCCCGCCTTGGATTCAAGGTTTTGGCTTTGAGAATCAGCTCTGATGGCCGTTGGGATATTGTCACGCTCCCGTTTCTTTCTTTGTTGTTCTTGGATATTGCCATTTTTCCTTCCCTCGTACTTTACCAGTTCCAGCGCTTCCAATTCAGTGAGCTTTGACTGACACAACAGAAGCTGCTCCTCGTTTTTAAGCTGCGATGCTCTACGCACGCTATGTTGTGCCACCAGCCTAGTGAGCCCAAGCGAGGCCTCCCGCAGTATAGCATTCCACTGCTCTCTTTCTTTTTCGTCAAAGGTGTCCATTGCCAGCTTCTGTTTTACCTGAAGACCCTTCGGTGCGATGCCCGAGGCTAAATATTTATTCATATTAGAGGCATGCATCTCAAACCGCACACGCTTGTCAACTGTTTTACGCAACGTCATGAACTCGCGGGACCAAAAAGTGCCGGATCGCGCCGTACCTGAAGTGTTGGCACGTTCGGCTGCCACGTTCGGCTGCCAGATCACTCCTTTGAACGCGTGAGCGTTGTGCTCTTGCAATCTGGTTTCCAACACACCCGTGCACGCGAGCAGAGAGAATCTTTTTTCATCCATAAATTTGGAACGTACACTAAAGGAATTAATGAGAGTCCGGGGCGGCTGACGTGCCTCCGGGATATGCCGTGAAAGTGCATGGGAAACGCGAATACATGTTCTGTACTTAAAAATTGAGACGCTGTCTATTTACTGCTTGCTCACCCCTCCGCATGCGCCTCAAGGGCGCGAGCGTAAAACCAATAAATTCAGTTTCCTGGACCCTGCCACTGAAGTGGTCATTCTGAGCGACTTATTGCCCTTCTTGAAATACGCACGTGCTGACTTGATGGCAGTTGTCTGTTAAACGTTCAAAAATTGGACCACAAGGAGGCTATTTAACTCGGCTCCCTAAATCTAAGCCCATGGGCGCACTTGCTTTGCGAATCCCATGCATATATACTTTTTTGGAACTATGTATATATTTTTTCGCACCGTAGCTGGACCACAGAGTTGCCGGAGCGGGCCGTGCCTTGTATATGTGTACTGTGACACTGTGTTTCTTTCCACAAGTTGCCGCTCTTCTGTCTTCCTTCTGGGCCCCTTCTCTATTGTGCCCCCCGCCACCCGATTCAACTTGCCCTCTCTCCCGCTACAACGGCAGCCCACGCACTGGTGTTGCGGAGCGACCGTTTTCTCCCTCCTTGCCTCGGGTGCACGGGAACCTAGCTGCCGCTACTTCCCGCCCCCCTCACTCTCCGACTCACGTCTCCCTCCTCCTGTGTGCTTTCTTTCTTTTTTCTTTTTTTTTTTTTTTTTCCTTTTTCTTTCCTTTTTCTTTCCTTTTCCCTTTTTTTTCCTCACTGACCTCCTTGCTCTACATACATGTGACTCCGCCTTCCTCTTGCCCTGCATAGCTGCCAAAGGCCGCTGTAAATCTGCCAAGGCGCCGAAAATCAATCACTGTCACAACTGTTCCTCTCGGTTTGATGTATGTAAGAACGACAGGGCACCCGGTCTGGTGTCTTCACTACCAGGGCCGGACTGCCATTTTTTTTGTAAACCCTGATGAAGATCGGTCCACCGATCGAAACTGTCGAAATTAAATACTTGTTCTGTTTACCTTGTAGCACCACTCAAGTTCTATATATATATATATATATATATATATAAGTATTATAGCTTAAATATAAAAAAAAAACATTACAATTGGTAGAGCATCGCATACGTAATGCGGAGACGTGGGATCGTTCCCCTCCTGCGGCAAGTTGTTCTTTCGTCCATTCTCATTTTCATTAATATATCATTTCTTTAATGAAATTAGTAACTACAAGAAATTTCCGCTATGCTTTCTTGTTTTCCTTGGTGTCATTCTTTGTTGGCTTGTTACAGGAAAACATAGCCGAAATTACTTGTATTTTGTAATTGAATTGAAGAAACAATAAATGAAAAGAAGATATATATATATATATATATATATATATATATATATATATATATATATATATATATATACATATATATTATATATGTGTGTGTGTGTGTGTGTGTGTGTGTGTGTGTGTGTGTGTGTGTGTGTGTGTGTGTGTGTGTGTGTGTGTGTGTGTGTGTGTGTGTGTGTGTGTGTGTGTGTGTGTGTGTACGATTTTAAAGCGAAGTGATGGCTCAGGGAAACAGGGAAGCACGCATAAAAGGGCGATGCGCAGAGTGCTTGGTGCTCGGCTGCTGCGAACTGCCGTCGCAACATACAGTGAAAGGACGATTGCATGCACTGCTTACTTGTTGTCATCGATGACGTCTTTCTAAGTAGCGGCAAGAACATTGTCGTCCTCAATGCCACCGAGGTTATTCGACAGGCAATATTAAAGGACGCGCAATAAATAGAGCAGGCAGGGATGTTAACCAGAAATGCGTCCGTTTGGCTACCCTACTTTGGGGGACGGGAAAGAGGGAATTGAAAGATAAGATAGAGAGAGGGAGGGGAAGAAAGCCGCGGTGAGGGCTCGCGCAGACACGTGGCCGGCCTGAGCAACTCAAAGGCATTAAGCGCAGATTGAACACGATGGCGCCATGTTCAATTATACAGGTTGAGTTTTACTGAATTTTCAAGAGCCACCTGTGGCAGATAGCATAATTATTGTCGCTGAGCTGGATTATTTGAAGAGGCGCGCATTACTAACACGAGAAAGGAAAACACATAGTTAAGTAGTGAAATGAAATTTGCCGATGAACTTCTTAAGTATTTCATGGCCCATATTGCAATTGAATAATTGTAGCCGTTGAGCTTGCAAGACGTATCCACTTGCAATAAATTTCCAGGATGACACCAGTTTGTAACATCATTTGCAAATGTGTCGGACGAAATACATGGGCCTTCCAATTAGTTTTTATGTTTCAATGCATAAAAAGTGTTTTGTTTATAAGTAAGGGCAACAATGGTACAATTTTACGGCGACTTCGATAGCACGTATCCACAAAATAGCGTCGTTCTGGAAATTCACTCGAAGTGGATACGGCTTGGATGCTCACCGGCTACAGCTTGTAAATTGCAACATGTGCCCTAATGTAATTATTGCAAAAAAACAATTAATGAATTTTTCTTGTTAGTCCAATAGGTGTTTAGAATTGAAGGTGTTTATTAGTTCAATAAGTGTTTTGAAGTGATGTCCGCCTCACTGAATAAACCAGGGGCCCTATAACGTAAAACTATTCCAATATGTTTCTATTCCAATCTTCTGACGTCAAATTTGCGTAACCATCGACGCAAGCACCGGGCGGTCACCCGCAGGGTTGTCTGAACAGGCCAATCAAACGCTTTCCTCGTTCATAGGAGGTCACTTTTGTTTGCTTGAAAAACGAATAACATTGCCTACACTGAGCGGCTTGTCGTATCTAATTGGCTGACAAGAGGCTAGGAGAACGCTCAAGTGGAGAGGGATTCACTGGGGCAGAGCCAGTGCACTGAAAATCGATAACCGGATGAAGAGGGTGGTGCCGGCGTCTGCGATTGGTCGGCTTTCCCTTACTTAGCTTGTGGTGGCTGGTCGAAAATCACGGCGGCATGCAACGGAAGCTTAAGAATGATGCAAAAACTGACCCTCAGCAAAGAAGAGTTGGCAGAATGAGGTGGTAAACGTGCCGAAAGGGCTCGGAAACGTTATACGGCCACGCAAGAAGTTTTATAATACGCAAATACACCCATGCTCTCCGGCAGGTGCGAGTAGCCAGCGTCTCAGCGATCGGCGGCAGCTATATTTTATTCCGTTCGGAACGGGGCAGCCTGTGGCTATTCCGAAGAAAATTCAGTTTTGTTCGGCATATTAATGCATCTTTATCGCGTACACGTCACTTTGACGAGGTGAGTTTGGGCGGTTTTGTGACGTCACGTTACAGGCAAGTGAAGTGGGTGCAGCCTGAAAACTTTTTACCAATAGCCGAGGGCTGATGGCGAAAAGGGGTCGAATCAGAAATAACTGTTTTTTATTTTTTCTCTCAAGTCATGCATAATCAGTGTATACACATCATATCAGATGGGGAGGTATCGCGGTTTTCGGGACGTCGCGTGACAGAGAGGTGAAGTGGGCGTGGTCGAAAAAAAGTTTTTCACCAATCCTGGAGGGCTGATAGCAGAATTGGAATAGAAAACTTTGGAATAGTTTTACGTTATAGCGCCCCAGCTCAAGGACTGCGCCGCAGGATATTTTTCAAAAATTGTTCAAAGTAAAAAGGATCACCCTGTATGTGTTCTACCACGGCTCAGTATGCGGTACGTATAACGATGATGGCTAGTGGTTCAGATCACTGCAGTTTGATGCATCCTATGTTGGGCTTGTTTGTCTTGCATTGCTGACGACCAAAATTTGTGCTACCAAATATACAACTCCCAAGGGAAGCGCTTGTTGTAGCGCTTGTGTTTCTCTTGCCGTGTAAATTGTCTTTTCGTTTGCCATAACATTTCCCGACAGCAGTTTTAAGCGCCAGAAAGATGAAAAACATAGAAACGAAAACTCTGGTTATATCCCTATATTATTGCCAAGAACCCAAATATAACGCGAGGCGCGTTCTGATATTCCCGACCATTTGGAACTATAACGAAACCACGCACTATATTTGCGCAAATATGGTACTTAGAAAAAAGTGCGTAAGTTTTCATCTTAGGATAAATTCGTAGTTAATGCTCTCAGTATGTAAGCAATGTGGCAAAAACGCAGAAACGCGTAATGAATGAGAAATGCAGGATTCGGTGATGATGATAATTTATTGACACATCCTTTGCATAGGGTGGCGACTAATAATCAGACAGCCTGATTTACCTAATCGAGTTATCTATAGATATTTAGATATTCATTAGTCTAGATTGTTGTCTATGTCTCTTTAATTTTCCGTCTCCTCAAAGCCCCAATATCTACTTTGTACATGTATCGTTAACTAGGCGTGAAGTAGTGCATCAAGACTGTTAGTTGGGCAAGTTGGTTGGGATTCATCGTAGGCCTGGTGGCAGCGCAAAACAAAACACGGACAAAAGTAAGATAAAAACGACAACTCAGCGCCGTGTCGTCGCTTCTACCCTCCTCTTGTACGTGTTCCTTTGGGCTGTTCCGAACTTTAAGATGAAGCCCGCAATAGATGCAGTCTTACGAACTTCTTCGCGGCCTTTTTTTTCATCTAAGCCCTAAGCGTCTGTCATTTATCTCGAGTTCTCACCGGTTACTGTTTCTGTCCGCTTTAAATCGCAGGGATTCTTTAAGGTGCACGTTAAGTACGGGTCTCGCTGGGTGTATACACTCGCATTTAATTAGAACGCACGTAGTTTTATCCGAAATTTTTCTGAAGCCGACACATGCCTCACCCGCTGCAAATATTTGTTCCGGTATGTTCTTTTCTTTAGGCGACGACCCTTTTGTGCTGTCGTATAGATTTTCCTTTTTCTTTGCTTTCTAGCCATTCTTGTTAATCTACATGGCATTCTTGTTTCCGTCCATTCCACTTCATTTTGTACCTCCGCGAAGTCCGCGCGTTGCACGTGTGTGTGCATTCCGACAAGAATGCCCGAATATATGTGACGCGAGTGACTCCAACCAGCGCCTGACAAATTTTAAATACCTTTTTGTCATTGAAACACGTCAATACCCAGTGTCACAAATCGGTGCGACGGCTGCTTTCGAACACGGTTCCCTCAGGATGACAGTCCGCTGCCTTTACCCATTATAGATAGATATATTTATACATAGATAGATAGATAGATATATTTATACATAGATAGATAGATAGATATATTTATAGCTGGATAGATAGATAGATAGATAGATAGATTGATATATTTATAGATAGATAGATTGATAGATAGATAGATAGATAGATAGATAGATAGATAGATAGATAGATAGATAGATAGATAGATAGATAGATAGATAGATAGATAGATAGATAGATAGATAGATAGATAGATAGATAGACGTGTAGTTGCCATTTTAGGGTGACTGCGTTTCACCATCTAACAAATGTTACCGCTCAGAGCAGGGCGCGCCTAGGTGTATCAGAGTTTCTCAAATGCTATCGATATTTCTAATCGCTGGGCGTTGTTACCGAACCTTGTATAATCTGATTGCATGCATGTGCGACTGAAATTTGCAGCACTTTCCGGAAGGCACGTGGGCACCAGCGATTGCTCACGAACCTTCCATGACTCGCATGAAAGCGGACGGGCGTCACCCGCAGATGAGAGTTTCGACGATTGCCGACTGTGTTCTGATATGGCTATGCTTTGAGTGAAGCCTGTTTTTCTTGGCACAAGTTCGCCCAACAGAGAGTTAGTTTCACCATTTACAGTTTTGGTACTGTGTTCTTGACCGTCACTACCACTTGAGAAAACATAGGTACAAAGTTGAGAGTCACTTTAGTGAACGCTCAAGACGATGAAGGCAAAAGCCTGCGCGCTCACGAGACATTCATTAAATACCTGACATTCTCAATTGAATCCGTTGTTGCTTACTATTTTTTTCTCCCTCCATATTTTGTGGACTCCAGTGACTTAACGCTATCTTAAGTAGTTGCACTTTAATTAACATAGCCTTCTTTAACCCATTAGGGACCGGTTTCTTTTTTTTCTTCCTATCTTGAAATAAATCTGATATATTACCTTCCGTTTGTAGTAATAAATCACATGCAAGAAATTATTACTCTTGCCTAATTAGTTTTTTTAAATATAGCCCGTGACCATATGGTCACACTGGGCCTTTACGCTACAGCGAAATACGCGAATAGAAAAACATTTATTTCAAGCCATGAAACATCACAAAAAACATACATTGCGAATAGTCGAACACTTATTTAGTGTGATATGGTTTAAATCATGGAATACACATGCCGTGGTCATGCCTTGTGCATTGTGTGTGCACCGCGTTGTTGCAATTATCTCATGCACACCTCCACCTCTTGCCATTAGGTATTGGTGCAACAAAGTGGGCCGCTTGGTCATACCGTGTACCAGTCAGGACATCACCAGTCTTTGGAATTCTGCGTTTACCAGGTCCTCTATTCTTATTGTCCCATCGCATCAGGTAGCTTTGTGCAATTCGCCTGCGGAATTCCACCTGCATGACGTTGCACCCTGGGCTACGAATTAGCGCCCAAGAGTTGCTGATAGATACATCACAAAGTCAAGTGAAAATCGGCCACCACACTTTTTGCCACGGATTACAATCCTATGGGCGCCTATATGTGCAGCCATCTGGTCCGTACCTCCCATAAAACTTGTACCGAGAAAGAGTGTTTTTTGCGGGCCACCTTGATTTGCTTCTTCTGAACACGAGAGTACCTGTCTGCAGATGACATTCGCTCTACGCCATGAATGGTGCTTACGATCGTTACTAAAGAATTGTCCATCCAGCGGACAAGAATTATCCCATTGTCGATCAGCACGGGCTCTTTGTGCCCACGAGGTTGGCGCTTGACGAATTGTGGTCGAGCGATAGGGCACTCTTTGGGAACACGGTTCTGCTTCACTGTGCCCGTGCCTTCGTAGCCTTGTGCCTTGATATGCCTGAGTAGCGGCATGCCTGTGAATAAAGTATAAAAAGAGAAAAAGAAAGGAAGATCTTGCGTCTCTGCTGCTAGTTCATCCACCATTTGAAGAAGTGGCGTCGCTGCTTTTCCAAAGTCATTTTCATATTTTTTAGATGCTCCGGGATCCCCTGCTTGCCTTGATACACTTTGAAGTTTACAAGGTATCTGTTCTTGGAATTTAGGCACCATACTTTATACATGAAGCGGACAGGCTTTCCGCGTATAAACTGTTTACAGCCATGACGACCATAATACTCAATCATACCTTCGTCATAGCTCAGGTGACGCACAGGTTAAAAGTGCTCCAGAAACCTTGCTTTCAATAGTGCCATCAATGGACGCAACTTGGCCAACATGTCACTAAGCGTTAGGCTTGCATTTCGCACAGTGCAGGAATCGCATTATCTGTACGAAGTGATTTCTTCCCATAGCATTGTAGGCCATCGTGTTGCGCATATCCAAGCCGCTGTCCCAATGTAACTTTTTCCCTGGCAAGCGGTTTTAGCCGGACAAAACGGAGCACTCCAAGAAAACCTAATTCTTCTTTGGTAAACTCCGGATCGGGCATATTGAAAAATAACGCATACTTTCTTGTTTGTTCGACTAGCAGCTCCACGACGGCTTCGTCAAAAAATATTTCGAACAACTCAACAGGTGAAAAGTCCCTGTAAGCAGCAATGTTTGGGTACGGAAATATGCCAAGGCTTTTCTGGAGATCACCGTTCGTCCACTTAGAAGCAGTGGATAATTTCGCAGGAATGACCGCATCAACTACACAGAAGAAACCTCTCATGTTCCGTCACTTAGCCCGCCGGGGTCGTCATTGTCAGAGTCGGACCCACCAATCAGAGAAAACAGTTTCAGCGACGGCTCATAGCTGTCGCCCGATTAGATTGTCAATGCGCCCGCCTGAGTCTTCATCAGCCGACTCTTCATCCGAATAGGTGCTAGCCTCTCGCGGGTCGATATATATCACTGACACGTCGTCATCGTCTTCTTCGAGTATCTTCGCTATTTATTCCAACATCAACCTATTCAGACAATAAAATAAGAAATAACTACTGCGGGAACATGCCAGCAGCCGTGCAAGAGATGAGAGTGCAGTTGAAAAAGAAATAGAAAGTTAGGTAGCCTAAAGGCCTAGCGTGACCATACGGCAAGGCCTAAGATAACATGCTCGTTCATGGATAAATCAAACGTTAATCTTTCACAAATGCTCATCGAAGGTCACATATTCGAAGAGCTATATGGAGTTAAGGATATCCGACTATTGGTCAAACAAGTAGTGAAAAAAAAATTATTACGCCTTGAAGTGATGCATGGCGACGTTACTCGCACAGCAATACTTATTCCCGCCCTTGCGAGGGGCTCCCACAAAACGACTGACACCTGCTGCCACTTGGTATCCATGAAGGGAACCCTAATCTGTCTAACGGCATGTCAAAGGCGATCTTGGTGCCGTTTTGCTAATCTTAATTAGTTGAAATCCACTGTGCAGTAACGTGACCACATGGTCACGCTGGTCTTTAATGGGTTGAAACCAAAGACCGTGGGCTCGACTTCCACGAATGCTCGTGGGTGTAGTAATCAATAGTGGCACCATCAATTTTCGTGACAATGAATATTTGTCCCAAAAAAGGTCAACGGTTCGAGCGACTCAAATTATTGTGCCCTAATTAACATCAATAGTAGTAGGTATGAGTGCACTCAGAAGCGATCTCTTAATTATTTGTATCTTAATTAATTTCGCCGTAGTTACCACAACTTGTAGTGTTTTCGACCACCACTAGAGGTAGTGGGTTCGAGAGGCTTAATTAAATTTATTTTAATTAGCTGCGTCTTACTTAATTTCACCCTGATGAAGAACAAAGGTCCTGGGTTCGGCCATCAATGGTAGCACTTTCAATTTAGGCGCAACTGAATTTTGCTACAACCAAAGGCTGAGAGTTCGACTCCTACCGATTGTCGGTGGTGGCACCATCACTTTTGATGGCATTCCATTTTGGTGCCATAAAGCCGCATGGTGAATTTGTCGTTAAAGTCTGACAACAGATTTTCAGACCCATGAACATTTCGCTTTAACAGACAGACAGACAGACAGACAGACAGACAGACAGACAGACAGACAGACAGACAGACAGACAGACAGACAGACAGACAGACAGACAGACAGACAGACAGACAGACAGACAGACAGACAGACAGACAGACAGACAGACAGACAGACAGATAGATAGATAGATAGATAGATAGATAGATAGATAGATAGATAGATAGATAGATAGATAGATATATAGATAGATAGATAGATAGATAGATAGATAGATAGATAGATAGATAGATAGATAGATAGATAGATAGATAGATAGATAGATAGATAGATGTCGGATATACATAGTGCGTGTTAACATCGTATTAAAAGCTCATTGGGTATTTTATTTACTGATCGAGTTAATTGTTAAGTTCCCAGCTGCTAACGTTCGCCTAGTGAAGCAGCCTATCTGCAAAAACGACGCGATAACTGCAACATCCTGACTGCAGTAGCGGCACCTTGGCTGCGGCCTGGTACGCCTGAAAACCTGCAACTTCGACGCAAGACTCTGCCATTCATTCCTGTCATGACGGAATAGCCATCACCCCGTCCAACGGCCACAATGCCTGCCGTGGCCTGCACGCCTGCCGTGGCCTGCTCATGTGCATTGTCTCAGCGCGACCCTGACATATTCAGCGTGACAGGAGACCAACACGTAGACGACTGGCTCGCCTCTTATGAAAGGGTGAGCACCCACAATAAGCGGGACGTGGTTTTGTAACTGAACAACGTCATATTCTATCTGATCGACGTTGCGAACTTGTGATATCGCCGACAACCAAGCTGACGTATCTACTCAGGTGGCCCTCGAGACCAGCTTTACAGAGGTGCTTCGGCGGCTTACAATTCGCAAGCTCGCAACATTTGCGAGAACGAGCGCAGCAGAGCGGTTAAAGATTCACGAGTTGTAACGAGGACATCATGGATCTCTGCAAGTGTGTCGATGCGACAAGATCCAGACAGCGACAAGATCCGGCATAGTATGAAGTGCGTTAACGACGGTGCCTGTCAGATGCTGGCAATGGACCTCAACACTGTGTCTCAAGTAGCCACACCCTGCCAGAGCTATGATGAGTATCGCAAGCAACGGCTCGCCACTCTGTGGCTCGAGTGTTGCTGCCGATGCCTGTACAATAATGCCGCAGATTAAGCAGTTTATTCGCGAAGATGTGGCCCGCCAACTTTCATTCGTGTCTCTGACGCAAGGAATGCCCTTCTGTTCGTTGACGCCTACGCTAGAGCTCGTTGTCCAGGAACAAGCCACTGAATGCATTTCCCCTGCCTTTCACAACATTCCTGTTGCTGCTCCACTCAGCA
This sequence comes from Dermacentor andersoni, assembly GCF_023375885.2. Classification (NCBI taxonomy): domain Eukaryota; kingdom Metazoa; phylum Arthropoda; class Arachnida; order Ixodida; family Ixodidae; genus Dermacentor; species Dermacentor andersoni. The sequence continues at coordinate 199,866,256 of NC_092816.1, read as the reverse complement.
ATGCGCAGGTTGCTACGCTGCCCGAAACACCGAACTTTGCCACGTTTCACGCATCAACACGGACACCACCGACACCGGCGTTTCCCACCCGGTTAGTGCCACAGAATCCCCCGCGCGAAACTTATGGCGTATAACAACCAATCCTCGGATTTATTACGCCAGCCACATTGCTGGCCACGTGGCGCATTTCGGGCGGCGCCGTATGCCAGCTGCAGCTTGTTTCTTGCCACAAATTTTCAACTGTCCGCCAAGGGAATTTCAACGCCGTGCTTCACCGGATCCGCCTTTCGATTCTATGAGTCCACCGACCGAATCCTATTTCGCCATTCGTCGGCCATCTTCCTCTCTTCGCCGCTCAATTTTGCCCAGAGGTGTCGACCTACCACTTGGCCGCAGGAAAACTAGTCGCCGCAGTCCGGGTGGCGGGAATTGTGTGTCCTGCGAAATCTCCAAGGCCTCCGATGTCCCCTCGTAACGTGACTGATGTGATTGCAGGAGTACCGACAATAGCACTTGCAGGCACAGGAGCCTCAATTTCGGTAATGCAAAGTGATGACGTCGATTTCACATCTCCGTTTTCTTCCTCAGTTCAGAGTTTTATTTGATTTCCACACTACTACTTTAAGTGAGCGTCTCAAAGATCCGTTAAGGTCTCTGCTGCAGCGACCCTAACTGGTTTCGCTCACAGAGAGGTGGGTTATTGACGACCAGGTGACCGACATGCTCACTCGCGCCATTATACAGTAGACCATCGACATCCACAATAGTCCTTGTCACAAAGAAAGGTGGTTCCATCTAATTTTGCGTCGATTATCGCCGTTTGAATAAGGTCACGCAAAAGGATGTATATCCTTTGCCACGCACAACGACGCATTTGAGTGCTTAGAGGGAGCCGACTTTTTTTCTTCCTTAGATCTTCTCTCTGAATACCGGCAGGTGCCCATGGCTGCCGGTGATCGCTGTATGACTGAATTTGTCGCACCGGAGTGCTTGTATGAATTTGACGTCATGCTTTTCGGCCTTTGTAATGCGCTTGAACATTTGAATGGATGATGCTCACCATTTTGTGTGACCTGAAGTGGCAAACATGCCTCCGTTATTTAGATAAAGTTGTAATATTTTGACCCCACTTAAAGAAACATCTACAAAGCTTGACCTCTCTTACACAAGCTGGTCTGCAGATTAAGAAGTGTTGCGCCGGAAGAATGCGCAACAAATTTAACTATATTGGGCCAGGCTGTTTTCGAACATGGAGTACTTCCTCATTCCGCTAAGCTCCATGCCATGACTAAATTTTCTTAGCCAATGACACTTAAGACAGTGCGTAGCTTCGCAGGTCTGGGCTCCTATTTGGCCGCGTTGTGCAAAATTTTGCTGCCATTATTGCACCCCTAACATAGCTTCTTACTGGCACCAGTCACCTTTCTACCTGGTCAGACGAGTGTGACCCAACATTTAGCACCTTACGTCCTTTACTTATTTCACCACAAATATCACGCCACTTCGGTCTGAATGCTGCTACGTAAATTCACACTGATGCCAGCGGTGTCTTTCCGGGTGCAGTGCTAGCTCAACGAAAACCTGGCTTTAGAGAGTACCCATGCGCCACGCGGACTCTCACTAAAGCCGAAGTGAACTACTCTATGACTGAAAAGGAAGGCTTAGCAATTGCGTATGCTCTAGCCAAATTCGGCCTAACGTTTATGGTTGACCTTTTGACGTCGTCGTAGACCACCATGTGATTTTCTGGTTGTCGTCCCTGAAAGACACGTCTAGCTGTCTGATAAGATGGTCTCTGCGTCTGCATGAATGCGAGGTCTGGCTTGTCGACCACTCCGGGCGCAAACATTCTCAGGCAGACACTTTATCACCTTCGCCGATCCCACCCGACGTCGACAGCGTTTAGCCCTGACGCCCGTTGCACATCATCGAAGAAACTTCACAGCAGGAAACGGACCCATGGATGTCACTCTTCTGAAAATTCTCAAGAATCCTGTCGTACTACCGGTGTCTCGTGTGCTCCGCCGTCAAGCACCGCATTTCGCAATTGGAGATGGACTTCCCTATACCACATAAATTATCATTGCAATGACAGGAAGTGGCTTCCAGTAGTGCCGCGCTAATTTCGTAGTGATATCTGCGCTTCATTTCACGCCGACTCACAATTTGGTCACGGGGGTGTGTCCAAGAAATACAATGGCCTTTGACTTCGATATTACGGCCTGAGCATGTACAATTACGTAAGCAAATACGTCCACTCGTTCCCTGATTGCCAAGGTCGCAAATTGGCTCCTCACCTAGCGGCTCCGTTTCACCCAGTTTCATGTCCACTCCGCCCCTTTGACCGTGTTCGGATTGATTTATATGGTGTTCTGCCATGTGCACCTGCAGGGAATTGTTGGGCGATAGTCACGGCCGATCACCTGACGCTACATGTGCAAACCACTGCCCTCCGAGCCGCCGCAGCACACGACGTGACTTCGTTCATCCTCCATCAACTTGTACTACGCCACGGCACTCCTCGTGAACTCTTCAGTGACCGAGGGTACGCGTTTCTTCCTGAAGTAGTGAAGTCTCCCCTTAATCAACGGAACATTGTGCATCGCAGCACCACCGCCTATCACCACCAGACAAATGGCTTGACAGAAAAGTTCAGCCATACGCTCGGCGACATGCTGTCCATGTATGTCGTCCCTGATCATTTCAACTGAGGCCTTGACTCCACCCTTCGTAGCATTCGCATACAACACCGCCAAGCAAGCCACAACTGGATTCTCTCTGTTTTTTTTTTTTTCGATCTGGCCATGAACCTTCCTCTTCCACCGACACATTTTTTTTCATATCAACTAGCTGCTTCCGAGTGCACTGCACTTTCACCCGCCACTATGTATGCCAAGGAATGTCGGCAGCTCGCCCGCTTGCTCATTACCGCATACCAATCCTGCAACGGGCTTTGACGTGACGATGGCCTACCAGCTCCTGCCTTCCCGCCTGAATCCCTCGTATCGATCGGGGTCCCACCTACAGGTCATGGCCTCTCTTCCAAACTAGTTCAAAAATTTGGCGGTCTTTATCTCGTCATTATCCAAACCTCACCCATCAAATAAATTGTAGAGCCATTCTCCAGGCGCCATTTGTCGACTGGCTACAAATCGATATCCTCCGTATTGCTTAGGGAACGGGAAGACAAAATTGCCAACTCGACAGCATGACCACATGCATTGCTGCTCATTAAATCCATATTTATTGGTGTGCTCCCAGTGCTTGTCACTGCTATAAGCAACGCACGGAAGGAGTGGCAACGCCGGCTACAATCAAGAATCCTATAAATTTAAGCAGTGGGCAGAACAAAATAAGAGAAGAAAATCAATCCGCTCGCTGAACAGCCCACGCAGCTACACCACTTTGCGGACCCGTTGTTTGTTTAAGTAGATAACAGTAATATTCACCTGCAAAGACGTTCTCGTTTCCTTACTATGAATCGTACAAACCCCACCCATTCCAAAAAGTTTCATTCACTAGGCCACCTTCTTTTATGTGAGTTCAAAGGCAGCCCTAGCTTCCGTACAAGAAATTGTTTGAAAAATGTCGTTTAGCTTACGACCGCGACATGAGCGTCTTGTTCTTTTTTATTTTTAAAAGATTAACTGCGCTTTCATTACAATGCACGTCTAAATTTTTAAGCATTTCAGCGGAATGTAGTATATTTTGCTAGTGGAATAAAAAAAGGAGACCTGGAATGTTGCTGGGCCACATATATGACTCTAAATCATACAGTCCTAAGATGATTGTTGCAAGTGCCATTTTCCTGCTAATTGCTTGCCTAGATATTTTTTTCAATTCGTTACGCGTTAAGTGCCATTTTTGGGTTCTCTCCTATTTCATGTGTAACTGGTTATTTACATGTCCTTCACTGCTAGTATCATGTTAATAAACTGTCATGTGAAAACATACATATTTTTTCTAAACTCAGCTTTCTTCTTATATTGCCGTCCTTGGGCAATTGTTTTCTTTTTTTTTTCAATTAACAGTTCTGCCTAGATGCATACTGATATACATGTATACTGTATCGACCAACTGCCACACTCTCAAATGAGAGCAGCAGTATCGTAAATAAATAAATAAAATAAAATAAAATAAATATATACTTTCCCCACTGAAGCTCCTGAGAAGTGAGCGTGATCTCCAAAAAATTTGCACTTAAGTTCGCAATAGAAAAGAAAAAGCCATGGACCCCCATGCTCTGCTGATGGGTTGCAAGTAATGTTTTTGAGTTTTACGGCGACGTATGTTATCAAGTTTTGCTATAAATTGGTGCGGGTTATTCTTTTTTCGCAGTTTTTATGTTAGCATGTTGGCTCTCGACCGTAACGATTTGGACAATATTGATGAGAAATCAAGGACGCCGCAAGGCAACGACGTCTTGCGCGACGAGAGACCGAAGAGGCAGCCGCGTCCACCAAGGCCGGCAGGAGCACCAGCCAAATCCAGTGGAGGTGAAAGAGAGAGAGATACGGGAAGCGCGGGCGTCGCGCGACTGTTTCGCCGACCATAGCCCGTCGCGCCCTACGGCGCCGCGTCACCTTATTTGCTCTGTCGAGACACGCTGCTGACGTGGCGTCGCGGCTATGCTCCTTCATCCCATGCAACACCAGGAGCACTAGCCCTGTGGCAGGTGTTCCGATTCGTCCACTCTGTTCCGTCGCAGCCAACAAAAATTTAGGCGCCATTTTGCCGCTGCATACGCAGAATTCTTCACTCAATAAGCCATTTGATGCTTTTGCATCAAAAGCGCTTCGACAGAGGCAGCATTTATCATTGCCACCTAAATTCAGATAGGTTAGCAAAGTTCATCGAAGCACGTTTTGTCAAGCGTAGAAAAAATAGACAAGCCTGCTTGCCTACAAAACACTGATGCATCCCAAACATGAATATTGATCAGCTTATCCGGAGCGCGCACCAAGCATATCTAACAATACTGGAATCTGTTCAAAACAGAACAATCAGATTCGTTATTTTATCATGCTCCTCAGATGTCGTTAGAAGACCAATCTTTATATCTTTAGCTTTAGAAGAGTAATCAGATCAACACGCGCTGTCGTCTCGTCGCTGATTTACCAGCTTGTGTCTGTTTCTTAAGTTTTGTATCGCCGTAAGCTGCTCTGCGCACCATACATTTCCTTTCCCCTGCATCTTCTTCCTCCAGCACTGGAAACCCTGTGCAAGTGGCCCACCCACGCTATCATTCCGTCACTTTTCCTACCTCTTTATTTTTTTGAACAGCTACAGACTGGAACGGCCTGCCCCATCACATTGTGGAAATCACCGGCCCATTCGCGTTTGCAGATGCCACGGACATTCATTGCCTGCTGTAAAGAAAAAGAAAAGGCTACGCGGTGTATTTATCTCTAATCTTGCAAGTTTATACTTTCGTGAATCTTGTTTCTTTGTAATTTGATGTCCAGGAGGCGCATATATAGAAGACACATACACAGGGGGCGCATATTTTAGGCTGTTGATCCGGCCCAACTACAAACACTACGAAAATCAAATTAGCGAAATCGGTGAAAGGCCATTGAAAATCTTTGCGCAAGTAGAACAGCGGTGAATAAAATAGGGTTTATGTAACCTGAAAAATAGAATTCAAGCGTTAGAAATCATCATACCGCCGCTATAAGCCACACATACAAAAATTATACATTTCAGTATGTTTATATTTCGCAGGAAGGAGGAAGTACTGAGGGCATCTAGCGACAAATTTTCAACGTTAATAGCCTAATCAGAAGCACCGCAAACTTTTAGCAAAGTTTCGCTTTTTACACATTTTCTTGCGACCATACGACGTGTGTAGCTTGCTTCTGCAATGTCCGCGGTGAAAGTAAGAAACTGTATCCTGTTTATATTTGTGAAAAATAAGGGCATGTGATGGTTAATGCTTAGGGAAAGTTGAAAGCATGCAGATTAAATACTGGATTTGCAGTAAATCACGTATGCAAAAGATAAGAAGCTTCATAACTGTATTTTTTCACGAACAACACCGATTTTATGACACATCCTTGGGAGAACTGGGAGAAAGAGCAATCAGATTAAAGGTAATTCGTCAGTATTGCCTCAAATACTCCCTCTGAGGATTGACGGCAACTTCTCTTTCAAGGCAGAAGTCGCGCAACACGACGTACCATTGGTGCATTTTTGTCTGACTCTGGACGTGCCTTTCGCGTCAGCTAAATTTGATATTCCTACATTTGACTGTAAAATGCCAGTGCTCCAAGGAACAGCGGCACTGAGCATTTGAAATGTTCTTTGGAAGTCGTCTTGGATAAGCGGTTCGGCCCATCTAACATAAAAGCGTGACTCGATGCTCATGAAATACGGAACGTGGCAGGGACCACCTGCCGCCTGACCACGCGGCTCACTCAGGACGCCCTGGCTGTTGACAGTGAATTGTCCGTTTCGAGAATTGTGTTATGTTTCTCTTCCTGTCTTGAACAACGGATCCCAGAGCCAGCATTTCCCGAAACCGTGATGAATTATTCAGAAGGTAACAAGGCGCAGTTACCGGTGCGGAGAAAAAGCATCGGTTGTCATTTTATAACTCGCGTGGGGAAGGGTATAATGCTGCTGCCTTGACGCCGTTTCGATCACACCACACATGCCGGCGCATCAACAATTATTCAAGAGAGTTAGAATGCGATAGAACGTCTAGTTGATGTCCATGAAAGGCATCGACTTTCTGGGCAAGTTGGGCGTGAGAATGGGACGCATGAACCGTGCGATGTATTGTGAGCGTCACGCCGGAGTGACAAGGTGTGATCGACGTACCGAAGAGGTTGAATTGGATTCCAGACCTGAGCGATCAGTTATCTTCGTTATCATCATCATCATCGTCATAATCAACAACAACGTTGTCATCCTCATCATTTTATTAACATGCCCAGGAGATTCAGTGGCACCTACTCAGTAGCACATACCCAATGGCCCCAGTGGCAATTATATTTAGATGACACTATATGCGTAATCGGGCCATGACAGAGGCTAGAAATAGGTGAGAAACAGATACGCCCAATTTGGAAAAGCGGCGATAACTCGCCAAGGAAGAGCTTGTCTTAAAAAATTCCGAGCCCCAAGTATAGCTCAGTTGCTCTGGAGTTTTGGTACGTATGTTGGGCGCCCGATATTTTGCTCTTGCTCCGTCGTCTGCAATCGAGTGCTTCACAAAAGAAAATATAGCCGGGTTCTGTGTGAATGATCGTGTGCCAAGGTCAAAACTGAAAGCAAGGAAAGGGTGCAGTACTGTTGGTCCTGACGTAAGCCTTTACTTTAGGCGAATTGGGCTGTCGAGGATGAAATGCACTACGCGATGCTCTCACGAATCACTAGTTCCAAAATCGTTTCATTGTTTACGTTGAATCGTAGGAGAAATCATAACATTTTGTCATGTTTGCTTGTTTGTGTCCGGATATTGCAGCATCGTTTTGCCGTCACAAGAACAAACGCTCACCCTAAGCACTTCTCGAATCGAAATGAGGAAACCGTATGAGGGAGTGCTCGCATCTAGACGCCAGCCCCCTAAGTTTCTTCAAGGAAATGTATCAGAAGAAATTTGTACGAAATGTACAAAGCTTTCAGTCGGTTAGAACGGTTTATTATTGCTCGATTGTCATACTTTATATGTCGTCTGTCACAAGTGGCTAGAGCCTTTCCTTAGGAAAAAATGGAGTGTACAAATTGCTTTGTGAATGCGGGCCGCGATTTCCATCAGTTTCTTAAGCTGGTGGGAAGGCGATGGCAGCAGATATTATAACTGCATCACTGCCTGCCTTTGTTTTCAATTTTGGCCTCCAGAGCTACCTTGCAAGACATAGCCGAAGTCAGTTGTGAGCGAATCCACAATGCGGAGGAATTTTTAGGAAAGGCAGATACTGTTGCCCAGTCTAGAGTAATACGAAAGTTCGTAGCTTCGGGGGATTGTCGAATGAATGCTACTTTTTTTAGTTTCTACTTGCTATACTATATGCACCAGCCTGGCATGTTCTAGTTACTTTATCTGAATACATCAAGTGTATGTTGTTATCCCTAGATCAGAGAGACAGACAGACAGACAGACAGACAGACAGACAGACAGACAGACAGACAGACAGACAGACAGACAGACAGACAGACAGACAGACAGACAGACAGACAGACAGACAGACCAGGAGCTTTATGGATGGGTTATCCCCAGATTGTTAAAATTATTAAGCAAGCATTACCTACAGCTTTCACGGCAGCTAGGTGGGAAATTTGTGAAAGTGTAACTTGACTAATTTTTTTAAGCACCTCTCAAGAGCAGAACACAGCTGTCGCGTTCAACATGGCAGACACTGATGATTACGAATATGATTATATTATTTGCATTGGTTTCGATGCGGGGAGGTGACTAATAGTCGTCTAGCCTGATTGATCTAATAATTTTTAGCGAATCTTTTCTACTGTGCTACTTTGACTACACCTACTTTTTTCATTGTTCTTCATTAATACATTCGTAGCCAGGTATATATACCAATAAGAAACCTGGTAATGGCAACGCCTCCGGAGATTATGGAAACGTAGCTTCAAAATCTTCGTGAACCTATGTGCAATGATGCTTGAATTATTATGGTTTGTGTATAACATCGCGTATGTGAATGATTCAGTCTCTTAAACCAGACATGGTTTGCGACAGCTATGCGAGATATGTGAGCAGGAATTTCACTTGAAGGTTTCGTGGCGTCATAATCTTCTTTAGATTTAGGCTTTATTGCAAAGCGAAATAGATTAATGCGCGCAGAATAAAAAAAATCAAGAAAGTAAATAATTTCGTTTCACACACAATGTACAATCACGTATAAAAGTACTGGGAATGGGGCAAAAAACCTAACAGTAGCTCGACAAGCCGCACTTCCCTAAAAACCAGGCCAGAAACATGACAGCATGCATGTAAAATTTGGTTGATACAATATAATAATATGTTCAATAAGCAGCATGTACTATCTGTGGTACTATACGCACAATATTCAAGTAGTGAATAAAAAGATGTGTCTCGGCTCCTTACGGTCACTAGAAGGGCTGTTGTTATGACATCAGCTGTAAGAACCACGAGCTCATGTCGAGCTGGTCCTGCGCGAAATGAAATTCACAAGCGCAGTGCAGATGGCGCGTACTGCACTGTGAAATACAGGAAAAGCTCTGCGCTCCCTGAACTAACAGAGAAAGCCAAATTGAAGAGAACTGTTCTCAGCGCATGCTCGCATGCTTGGTACCATTTGCGGATTATCAGGCAGTTGTTACAAAGAGAAGCAAGTTGTACTTGAACTGCTGGTTTAAATACGAGCATTTTTCCTGCGACTTGCTTCTCTTTAAAACAACTAAACAACGCCAGGCACTCCCTTCCTATCGTTTCCTTGTCTCTTCGTTCCCCATTTTTTAAAGCAACCCTTTCTTTGCCTCGTCCTTAGACTCTTCCATTACTGCTGCTGCTTCCGCTGTCTTGCACGCCCAGTCGGGGGCTGCTTCAGAGCGTGTGTGTACATGGAAGGAGAGTGGCAGAGAGGGAAGTCGACGCGAGAAACCGGTTTGGACCTGTTCATCGGGTCGCATGTGCAGAAGACCTCTGTAGTTCCCTGGGTGTTGCCAGTTTACCCTCTTGACAGCTATAATTATCCGTGAATTAGAGTGTTGCCGGAACTGCAGCGCTTACCTTTCTACTAACGTGTAAATCCAGTAGGGAGGTAGACAGAATGGTGGAAGGGAGGTAGGCAGAGGAGGCAGCAATGGGTAGAAGTGATGCAGTCCCGAAACAACTGAATAATAGCCTTGCCACTCTTCGCTCGCAGTTCTCATGGAGGGGATGAGGCGGAGGAGGGCGGAGCGGCAAAATGTGATGTGAGAAGCCAAGGAAGACCCGTTACTATAGTGATGACAGCGTTTACGGGAAAACTGAAGGCACGGTATGGTACGTTTTTACTTTTTCTGAAAAATAAACGCCATGCATATTTATCACGCGGACAATTGACACAGGGCGTGCCGACGGAAAGCCTCTTAGAGCACCTTGAGGTCTAGGCGGCACTACGGAAGCGCTCACAAGTCAAATTAACACTTCCTTGCCGCAGCGTTAGCTTTGTGGCTATGGCGCTGCTGCAGGTCGCAGGCTTAATCCCGACTGCAGCAGTGGCATTTAGGCTGGGGCGAAATACAAAAACGCAAGTGCACTTTCATATAAGTGTACTTTATAGAACCCCGCAGGGTCAAAGTTAATCCCGCTTCCATCTCTACGGCAAACCTGATTATGTGCTTGAGATGTCGTAAGGTACAGCCACATAATTGATATTTAACACTTTTGCCACGATGCATTGTGCCAATTCAGTGAATGGCAATTTCGAAGCCTCGCAGAGATGGCGCACAGTAAAGCTTCAAGCAAACACCTCTCCCTGTGTGTTCTGTGTACTACGCAGACAAAGAGCAGTAGTGCAAGCAAGGTAATGTTAGACATCAACTCACCACTCTCGTGTCGGACTAAACGTTGCAGAAATTAAACATTCGCCGTCAACATCACCGCTAATTATCATCAATGAAGATAAGCAGCACAGAAATGTTCGATTACGTAGATTGCCACAGTGTGTCGGATTCCCATATTTTTGCCAACACCTGGACTTTCCCTTACACCGTGCACCGGTTTATTCTCCGCTTCCCCAATTGATGGTGTGGGAGTGGGAGTAAAGCGCATAAAAAAACAAGCTCACAAGTCGCGGCTCCTCTCTGGAAGAAAGGTCCCTTGTAGGAACGTCGACTCTAGTGACATTCCTTGTTCGATCACAGTTAATCATGTGTTGCTTTCGGTAGTTTTCACCATTCGAATGCAGTGTACACCTTGGAAGCATTGATACTTGAGGCGGCATATTCTACAAAACCGTGTTTCGTTTCATCGGTGCGACAAGGGGGGGGGGGGGGCAATCAATGCGTTGCTTGAAGAGACTAGGTGATGAAGGCGGCTAAGTGTCTTGTTGTGGGCGAGTTTCACCCGATGCCATTGAAGAACTAGGTTTGTAGTAGTTGGAGCAAGGAAGGCGTATCCCGTATCGTGAGGTATTGCAGCAACTGGGAAAAACACTGACAGCCTCATTGCGCAAGAAATACGGCGTTGCTTTACTAGCTCATCAACCGTGTTGAGTGGCGAGATGAAGATATCACTGCAAAATTCCAGCTTGTATCATGCATGCCAGCCCCGTGGTGTCACGCATAGCCTCCCTATTAACAGGCTCGAGACGCCTCATCTGCCTTCGTCAAATGGTGGAACTAAGCTTTATAAACGCAGCGTGGCTGGAGCAAGACCTGACCACAACGTGTGCGATGACTGTGGGCACTCCGCACAACTGTCGATCAATTGAACCTATCAGGTGCATCGTCTCTGTAGTTTTGTGTTCTTGGCCTATAGAGAATAATAGCAAATGGTGGAACTAAGCTTTATAAACGCAGCGTGGCTGGAGCAAGACCTGACCACAACGTGTGCGATGACTGTGGGCACTCCGCACAACTGTCGATCAATTGAACCTATCAGGTGCATCGTCTCTGTAGTTTTGTGTTCTTGGCCTATAGAGAATAATAGCAATCATGAGCAATTTGGACGCCCAGCAAGCGATGAGTTAAAGCCTCCTCTATAAGTTCCTGATTGAAGTACGCAGGAATGTGTCGTCTTGAAAGCAGACGACGCCAGTGCTTTTTTGATACAAACATAAGCCCCAAAAATGACCTTTGACATTTCCAGTTCTGCAGTATGACCGCACAAGATATTAGTAATAATCTAAAGCACCTCTTCTTACGGAAAAGATCAAGATTGGCTGTAAGCAAAATATTACGATCAGCGTACATGCTGAACTAACTGCCAGGCATCGATGCAACTTGCGAAGCCTATGGAAGTGAGATGCTTAAAAGTATTAATGCCAGAGTCAAGCCTTCGGAACACCGCGGGGTGCGGTGATAAATGATTCTGCGTGCCCGGTAAGACGACGAGAAGAGATTCGGGAGTGAAGCAAGGCGTTGGATGAATATGCACACGCATCTTAAAAGAGGAGCCAGCTTAAGATACTCACTATTTTTTCACGCTTGATACAGTCGTAAGCTTTATGGAGGAACCTTTCAAGGAATTTTGTGTCGTTTGTGACAAATATATGTTTGCTTGCCCAGAGAAATAAGAACGTCACGAAAAAGGAAAGCTTCATGTATCCCCATAAATGAGTTATTCATCATCGTCATCATCATCATCATCATCATCATCATCATCCTGGTTACGCCCACTGCAGGGTAAAGGCCTCTCCCATACTTCTCCAACTACACCGGTCATGTACTAATTGTGGCCATGTTGTCCCTGCAAACTTCTTAATCTCATCCTCCCACCTAACTTTCTCCCGCCGCCTGCTACGCTCCCCTTTTCGTGGAATCCAGTCCGTAGCCCTTAATGACCATCGGTTATCTTCCCTCCTCATTGCATGTCCTGCCCATGCCCATTTCTTTTTCTTGATTTCAACTAAGATGTTATTAACTCGTGTTTTTTCCCTCACCCAGTCTGCTCTTTTCTTATCCCTTAACGTTACACCCATCATTCTTCTTTCGATAGCTCGTTGCGTCGTCCTCAGTTTGAGTAGAACCCTTTTCGTAAGCCTCCAGGTTTCTGCCCCGTACGTGAGTACTGCTAAGACACAGCTGTTATGCACTTTTCTCTTGAGGGATAATGGCAACCTGCTGTTCATGATCTGAGAATGCCTGCCAAACGCACCCCAGCCGATTCTTATTCTTCTGATTATTTAAGTCTCATGATCCGGATCCGCACTCACTACCTGCCCTAAGTAGATGTATTCCCTTACCACTTCCAGTGCCTTGCTACCTATAGTAAAGTGCTGTTTTCTTCCGAGACTGTTAAACATAAGTTTTCTGCAGATTAATTTTTAGACCCACCCTTTTGCTTTGCCTCTCCAGGTCAGTGAGCATGCATTGCAATTCGTTCCCTGAGTTAGTAAGCAAGGCAATATCATGAGTGAATCACAAGTTATTAAGGTATTCTCCGTTAAATCTTATCCCCAATAAATTATTATTATGCCTTAATACTGGTGACGCTAGCCATAGCAAAATTATAACCCTTTAAGGCACAAATTATCTACTGTTCGCGAAGAACACCCATGTTAAAAAAAAATTGAGGTAACTGTGCATACGGAACTTGCCGACATTAACCATGTTGCAAGCTCAGCCACGCGTGGCGCCGTTCGCTGCGGCGCAAATAAATTTTACCATAGTGCATAACATTAAAAATCTTTCCAGTTTGATCACGCGTCGCTCGACTGGTCGCCACTGCAATCGCTCGATCACAGTGACCATCAAATACCAATGACATTATGATCACATTAAGAAACTGTTCACGTTATTTCAAGTCTCCACAAGATAGTTCAGTTCAGAGAATCTGTTGTACTGTTGCGGGAGTTCATGTACAGGGGGTCAATATTCAGCGATACCCTTCTATGCCACTGTTAGATATTTGGGAATATACTTCGATCAGAAATTGTCCTGGTGTGATCATATAGAACACCTAGTTAAGCGTCTTCGACTGCTTTGTTTCAAACTATATCAAATTAGGCACAGGAGTTCCGTTCAGATGCGTATAACTGTACTGAAAGTAATGAGCCAATCTATCTGGCGGTACGGTAATACTCTGCAAGGTCCTTGCTCTCAGTCACGAGCTCAACAAATGGTCTATTGCCTAACACATTGCACAAATTTTGATGACTTAGACACTGTTTCAAAGATGCTGGCGGCTGAAGTTAGTTCTTTACATAATTTATGTGTACTAGCAGTGGTTACAAGAAATCTTTTCTGCTGTAAATAATAACACTTAGAGAAAGAAAACTGGGAGTTATGGAGTGTGAACCGTGAGAAAGTTCGTAATATGTATACGCAACATTTAAAGAGATGCCGATATTTTTATGGCCCCTTTACTTTAATCGGTCGCCTGAGGAAATCTTTTAAGAATGTAAAATAGCTGAAATCCGCTTTAAAAGCTTTCTTACCTCTTAGTGTAAAATACATGTGCTCTACCACTTCTCAGTTCTGTCGCGACACTTTATGAATAATATTTATTTTTGTATATTATTTTGCTATTTTTTGTTTCATTTAAATTAGTTTTGTAATGTCTGACATTTTTCCTTGTGTTATTGTGCCCCGAATGCTCAGTTCTTACTTTTTAAAATTTTTGAATACGATCTATTTCCTCTACATTTTTCTCTATGTGCTGAGTTGACATTGCCGCAAGTACCGTGTCCCACCCACAAGCGATTCACGCTTTCTCGGGCACGAATGCTACTAAGACGTGTACTTTATCTTCCTCGGGTGGCTACTTTCTACCGGCTAACAAATGTTAAACGTTATCGTTCAGCGCCGGAGGCCCCTGCGTCTATCGGAAAATTCTAGAATGTTATCGATGGTCAATATATCGGATGTCGGTTGGGATCGAATCTTGTGCAATGTGATTGTATGCGCGACACCAATTGCGTGATACTCTCTGGAAGACACCCGGGCACCACCGATTACACGGAAACTTTCACGACTCATGTATAAAAGACTACGAGCTTGAGACGCTCATCAGATTTCAACAATCTCTGAGTGTTTTCGACGCTATCGTTGTGCTTTGAGTGTCACTTGTTTTTGTGGGCAGAGGCTCAGCCAATAAAAAATTGTCTTAATCATTCACAGTTTTGCTGCTATATTCTTCACCTTGGCTACTATTGACAATACTGTCTATATATCAGGAATAAAATGTGTATGTATGTATGTATGCATGTATGTATGTATGCATGTATGTATTATGTATGCATGTATGTATGTATGTATGCATGCATGCATGTATGCATGTATGCATGTATGTATGTATGTAACAAATAGGCTCATTTTACCTGGGGGATTTGGTGCTATTCAATCACGCCAAGTCTGTTCAGTCGTATGGCTAACCTTGTGGTAACATTTCACATAACTTTCTACGTACTTTTTTGCTAGCCCGAAAGTGAATGGAAATCCTCCGGCTTTTTTTACGCACCATTTGTTGCGTGGCTTCAAGACAGCAACGCAGAGACAGGCTCTACCATCAACATAAAATAGAAAACGAGCGTGACAGTTGGTGGGTTTACAATAAATTTCTAACGCGACGATCAAAACAGAAATTCACTTGCAGCTTATTTGCCACCCATATACTAGTGCATGATAACAAGCAGCAGCAGCTTTTTCTTTAATATAACGCGTTCTAGTGACCTCACACACATCAAAGTTGCATCAAACAGCGTTACCTACGCACATTAGCCTATTTTATGGCACCTACGTCCTCATATTGCACAAGTTGCATGAAAATGAACGTTGCTATCGTCGTTTGCCGGCCGCAAGCTTCAGCAGACCGTAGCATGTTTCTCATTATGGTATAACAATGATGATAACAGAGCCCCAAATAAAGATCTAGCGGAAGCGGTACGATAATTCTTCAGCACTATGTCAACACAGTGACGTCATCAAGTAATAATGACTCTTCGGTAATTTTGAAACTCGAGAGTGACCATATCGTTTTTCTATTTTTCTCTTAACGTGGACTGTGCGATGTAATCCTAACATAATATATGTACGAAAAATGCAGAATGGTTCATGGATTGTCGGTATCTTTGATCACGAAAGTATAGGTCGATGTATTGCAATGATTGCTTTGAATCGATGTTGCACTTTCCTATTGCGCGCAGCGCATGAGCGACGCAAGTTGCGATAACATAGGCGGGGCGCAGCTCGATAGACTGACTAGAAGCAATGAAAAGATTGGGAAAATAGATCAATATATCATTGGCACAATTTCATGCTTTCGAAATACCTGTGTACGTTATTTTATTTTCGAAATTGCACCAGAAGAAGCCTTTGCGTACGTCATCCGTGCATTTGAAAGAAAGATTGTCGCGAGGATTAATAGATTTTTTGTAAGAGCAGTGCTTCTTTCTTTTGATAATTCACGGGCCGAAGCCGCGGTCTCATTATTAGTCACGTCATCGTAGGGAACTCCGGAAAATATTTGGCGCTTCTGGGGATCTTCAAAACGCAACCATTGCATGGTACAGAAGTGTTTTATTGCGATGAGCATCCTTTGCCTACCTCAGGCGTTTTCAGTGTATGTGTCCATATATATAGCGTTTTACGCTGAGCCAGTGAGACGTGTTGTCTGCCAGCTTCAGCCAGTAGATATATGCTCGGGGTTGTGATGACGTCGTGGGCGTTCTATCGTCGCCAACCCAGCTTTGTCAATCACCCTCGTCACGCCGTCGGCGTTGCAATATCGTAGGTAATCCGCCATCGTCACGCCATTGTCGTACAGGATTTGTGATACAGTCCTCTTTACGTCGTTGTCATTGTGGACTCGCTTTCATCCTATTGTTCTCATTCCGCTGCCATGCGATCGTAGTAGTTGTGTGGCCGTCAAACAGTCGCCGTCATGCAATCATAGTCATGATGCCGTCACGCTAGTTCCATTGTCGTGAATGCTTCTGCGTCGTTCTGTCGTAATTATGCTGCCGTCACTCAATCGTGGTGAAGCCGGTGTTGTCACCGCATCGTCACCATTACGTCGTGTTCAGACACTAGCTATTAAGCATCCGTTGTCACGCCGTCGAGGACATGCCATAGTCGTCATTCGAGCGTTATCATCTGGTTGTCTCCATACCTTCATCGTCAGGCCATCTTCGCTATCAGATTGTTGTCCCATCGTTGTCCTCACGCTGTCGTCGCAATATTGTCACGTGGTAGTGACGGTTAAGAAGGCAGCAAAACTGTGATTTACGAAACGAGCGTTTTATTGGGCGAACTTGTGCCCTCAAAAACAGGCTACACTCGAAGAACGGTAGCGGCGAACACACTCGGCGATCGTCGAAAATCTGATCAGCGGGTCAAGCGCGTCGGCTTTTATACAGCAGTCGTCGAATGCTCCAGACTAATCGTTGGCACCCGCGTGCCTTCCATAAAGTTCTACACCATTCGCGTCAGGCGATGACATCAGACAACACAAGGTTCGGCGACAACAGACAGCGGATAGAAGCATCGATAACTTTCCAGAAACATCGGATACATACAGGCGCGTCCCGCGCTGTGCGATAACACTTGTTAAGCGCCGAAAAGTGGTCGCCCGATAAAGATAAGTACACATGTCAATATCGTTGCCATAATTTAGGCATCGTCATCTCATTATGGTCAAGTTGCTGTCGTCATAAGGCCTTTGTTGCTGCATAGGCATCATTCCTTCTTCGTCATTCGATTATCGTCAGTGCAATGGCATCGTACAGTGGTTATGCGCTATGCTCATGGGCAACCTGGGCAATCGAGTACCATAGCAACATGGGGGAACGCTGAATTTCGTCACATATACAGGAAGCAATGGAAGACTAAGAAGGCCAACTACAGCTGCCGGATAAATTTGAGATCATAAATGCGGCATTAGCGACGTTGCCCGAATGCTATTCGTACTACCATCGACAGTCATCGTAAGAATCGTTCTGAGGTAAGGTTTTCTATTTGACCCCCAGGATGAATGTCCGCTTGAGATTCTTGTTTTGCCTGGTTTTTTTTATGTCATATAGGCATATTGAAATTGTATGGAACCGAACATTTTATCCCCAAAAGCGTTCCCAGCAAGCCATGAAATATTTCAAGGTGGCGGCGTGAGCGTCCTCTTATTGCTTGCCACAATATTTTCCTGTTTCACGGCCGAATTAAATACAAACTAATAAGGTTGTCTTGAAAGCTTTCCTGCTCATTGTATTAAGCTTCACAGTAAATTTGTTTCATGCGTTTGTTATGCTGTCCACAAAAGATGCAAATAAATTCAAAATATCCCCCAATCGGAAATATTTTGTAACTTTGATGCGTCTTGGGCGTTTTCTATTTCTCAAAGAAACCTGTAAAAAGTGTCAACCGTAGAACGTTCTTTCTGCAAAATTTATGCCAAATATTATGTTCCCTCATAAAATACAAGATAAGAAAAATAGTTACATAAAGAAGTTAAAAAGACTAATTTTGGAGGAATAGGAGAAAAAAAAACTCTAGTTCCGATTTTCGAAAAAAAATTTTGCATCACCGTACGCTTACCCTGGACAAAACATGACAGCGACAATATGTTTGCTCATTTGTTTATTCACAAAATGCAATGCGCCAAAGTGGCCCACGTTGAGCGTGCTGGCTTCAGTAACTTTGCTGGTTGTCTATTAGCTTTCATTGTACGCAAATCGAGTTCTAATTTCTTTGCTGCTTCAAAAATTCCCTCTGGCAGCTTGTTTTCAACAAAAATACATTGGCGGATTTATTTTTGTCTAGCCTGTTCGCGTGTGGTGCTAAGGCGTACTGTGCTAAGGCGTACTGAGTTTGTAGCCTACAACATTTGGGGCACGGCACTCACGCCTCCATTATTCGCTTGTCAGCAGTATGCGAGACAGCGCTGTTGTGGCTGACTTAGCTAAAAGTCGCCTTGAGTACGGAGTAAAGCCTTTGTAAGCGGCGCCAAGGCAGGATAATCCGTAAGTGACGGAGCGTTTCCATAATGGATCCGCAGGTGCGCCATTCTACGGGTACTACTCCACGGCCTGCTCCCCATCCCCCACATATAATGGCGAATGCGGAGCGAAATTGGGGACGCCTGCGACTCACCCTGCCTTTCTAAAAGCTTATCTGAGTCATTCCCCGAGCCGTTTATTTCGTTTTCCGTCATCACACGTTTTCCGCGTCAGTCACAGGTAAAATCTACCTGCCTTACCTAGACCTTCATCCCAGGGTTTCAGCTATGCGAAAAAGTGCAGTGCGGCATGGTCAAGCCTGAGGCTGCCCGAAGTTTTCCACTTTACTATATTTTGTCAGCACCTTGCTGAAGCGCTTTGCCACGTCGAGAACAGCAGATGTCACTTGTGGCGCCAGACGGACTTTGTCCTTCGATAACGAGCGTGGCCCAGAGGCTTTCACATTGAAAAGCTTGAGATGGCCTTGTTCATAAAACATGAAATCGTGAAAGATACCGGAGGCTTAGCCACGACAGCGACGCAGCAAAAGCGACAGAAAGGCTGCGGTGCTGTTCAGTATAAACGTTTCGGCTTGGGATGGCTGTAAACTACACGCAATGCATGCGGCTCTATAGCTCCGTCCGAGTATTCTGTGCCGATTATTGAAGCCTTCACAAGAAGAAGATTCCTCAGAGAAAAAAAAAACGAGTTCGTTGCGTAGACGTTTTGCAAGTTGCATCGCAGGGAAAGCAGCGGTGGCGTAGAGGTAGAACACCCGCCTCGCGTGCAAGAGGTCCGTGGTTCGAATCCCGGTGCCCCGCAATTTTCCACCGCATTAAAAAAAAAATCCGCGTGTTGATAAAATTGCATAAACAGGCCTGGAGTGTGGCCTGATCCCGGTGACCAGAACCGGTAACGCACTCCCTCACCAGAGCAGGATTGGCCACCCTGGTGCAGTACTTGGCCACAACCTCCTATATGAACACAACAATCAAACCCCCGGCCCTCAGTCCCCAGCAGCTGCGAAGCAACTGACCACGGCGGCGGTCAGACCTGCGACGCTGCAGAGGGTGCTAAGAATCCCTGGCTCCGGACAGGCCGCCATTGGAATATGAACCTGGCAACGTTTAACGCTAGAACGTTATCTAGTGAGGCGAGTCTAGCAGTGCTATTGGAAGAATTAGAGGGCAGTAAATGGGATATAATAGGGCTCAGTGAAGTTAGGAGGCCAAAAGAAGCATATACAGTGCTCAGAAGCGGGCACGTCCTGTGCTACCGGGGCTTAGCGGAGAGACGAGAACTAGGAGTCGGATTCCTGATTAATAAGAATATAGCTGGTAACATACAGGAACTCTATAGCATTAACGAGAGGGTGGCATGTCTTGTTCTGAAACTTAATAAGAGGTACCAAATGAAGGTTGTACAGGTCTACGCTCCTACATCCAGTCATGATGACCAGGAAGTCGAAAGCTTCTATGAAGACGTGGAATCGGCGATGGGTAGAGTGAAAACAAAATACACTATACTGATGGGCGATTTCAATGCCAAGGTAGGCAAGAAGCAGGCTGGAGACAAGGCAGTGGGGGAATACGGCATAGGCAGTAGGAATAGCAGGGGAGAGTTATTAGTAGAGTTTGCGGAACAGAATAATATGCGGATAATGAATACCTTCTTCCGCAAGAGGGATAGCCCAAAGTGGACGTGGAGGAGCCCGAACGGCGAGACTAGAAATGAAATAGACCTCGTACTCTGCGCTAACCCTGGCATCATACAAGATGTGGACGTGCTCGGTAAGGTGCGCTGCAGTGACCACAGGATGGTAAGAACTCAAATTAGCCTAGACTTGAGGAGGGAACGGAAGAAACTGGTACATACGAAGCCGATCAATGAGTTAGCGGTAAGAGGGAAAATAGAGGAATTCCAGATCAAGCTACAGAACAGGTATTCGGCTTTGACTCAGGAAGAGGACCTTAGTGTTGAAGCAATGAACGACAATCTTGTGGGCATCATTAAGGAGTGTGCAATAGAAGTCGGCGGTAACTCTGTTAGACAGGATACCAGTAAGCTATCGCAGGGTACGAAAGATCTGATCAAGAAACGCCAATGTATGAAAGCCTCTAACCCTACAGCTAGAATAGAACTGGCAAAACTTTCGAAGTTAATCAACAAGCGTAAGACAGCTGACATAAGAAAGTATAATATGGATAGAATTGAACAAGCTCTCAGGAACGGAGGAAGCCTAAAAGCAGAGAAGAAGAAACTAGGAATTGGCAAGAATCAGATGTATGCGTTAAGAGACAAAGCCGGCAATATCATTACTAATATGGATGAGATAGTTGAAGTGGCTGAGGAGTTCTATAGAGATTTATACAGTGCGAGTGGAACCCACGATGATAATGGAAGAGAGAATAGTCTAGAGGAATTCGAAATCCCACAAGTAACGCCGGAAGAAGTAAGGAAAGCCTTGGGAGCTATGCAAAGGGGGAAGGCAGCTGGGGAGGATCAGGTAACAGCAGATTTGTTGAAGGACGGTGGGCAGATTGTTCTAGAAAAACTGGCCACCCTGTATACACAATGCCTCATGACCTCGAGCGTACCGGAATCCTGGAAGAACGCTAACATAATCCTAATCCATAAGAAAGGGGACGCCAAAGACTTGAAAAATTATACACCGATCAGCTTACTGTCCGTTGCATACAAGGTATTTACTAAGGTAATTGCAAATAGAATCAGGAACACCTTAGATTTCCGTCAACTAAAGGACCAAGCAGGATTCCGTAAAGGCTACTCAACAATAGATCATATTCACACTATCAATCAGGTGATAGAGAAATGTGCGGAATATAACCAACCATTATATATAGCTTTCATTGATTATGAGAAAGCGTTTGATTCAGTCGAAACCTCAGCAGTCATGGAGGCACGGCGGAATCAAGGTGTAGACGAGCCGTACGTAAAAATACTGAAAGATATCTATAGCGGGTCCACAGCCACTGTAGTCCTCCGTAAAGAAAGCAACAAAATCCCTATAAAGAAAGGCGTCAGACAGGGAGATACGATCTCTCCAATGCTATTCACAGCATGTTTACAGGAGGTATTCAGAGACCTGGATTGGGAAGAATTGGGGATAAGAGTAAATGGAGAATACCTTAGTAACTTGCGCTTCGCTGATGATATTGCCTTGCTTAGTAACTCAGGGTACCAACTGCAATGCATGCTCACTGACCTGGAGAGGCAGAGCAGAAGGGTGGGACTAAAAATTAATCTGCAAAAAACTAAAGTAATGTTTAACAGTCTCGGAAGGGAACAGCAGTTTACGATAGGTAGCGAGGCACTGGAAGTGGAAAGAGAATACATCTACTTAGGACAGGTAGTGACTGCTGATCCGGATCATGAGAGTGAAATAATC
The DNA here is from genome assembly GCF_023375885.2 of Dermacentor andersoni. Classification (NCBI taxonomy): domain Eukaryota; kingdom Metazoa; phylum Arthropoda; class Arachnida; order Ixodida; family Ixodidae; genus Dermacentor; species Dermacentor andersoni. The sequence continues at coordinate 199,844,284 of NC_092816.1, read as the reverse complement.
AGAAGAATAAGAATGGGCTGGGGTGAGTTTGGCAGGCATTCTGAGATCATGAACAGCAGGTTGCCATTATCGCTCAAGAGAAAAGTTTATAACAGCTGTGTCTCACCAGTACTCACGTACGGGGCAGAAACCTGGAGGCTTACGAAAAGGGCTCTACTTAAATTGAGGACGACGCAACGAGCTATGGAAAGAAGAATGATAGGTGTAACATTAAGGGATAAGAAAAGAGCAGATTGGGTGAGGGAACAAACGCGCGTTAATGACATCTTAGTTGAAATCAAGAAAAAGAAATGGGCATGGGCAGGACATGTAATGAGGAGGGAAGATAACCGATGGTCATTAAGGGTTACGGACTGGATACCGAGGGAAGGGAAGCGTAGCAGGGGACGACAGAAAGTTAGGTGGGCAGATGAGATTAGGAAGTTTGGAGGGTCAACATGGCCACAATTAGTACATGACCGGGGCAGTTGGAGAAGTATGGGAGAGGCCTTTGCCCCGCAGTGGGCGTAACCAGGTTGATGATGATGATGATGAAAGCTACTGCCGGAGGCTGAGGATATTCGCGACACTGGCGAGGTAGGCCATGGCTGCGTTACGCGCCTCAAGGAGATCCTATCTTCACGCAGTGACATCCGCGATGAAGCGAATGAGGCGTTCCTCCAGGATGAAAAAGTGATTGACGAATTAAACGGGTACACTCACCTTACTTGAGGTGTTTCACCATCGAAGCCACCATCTTCCATACAGAAACTCTGCAGACGACCTTACGTAAAGAGAGCACTGGCCGAGATATATAGCGTCGTGGTGACGAAGATGCCCTCAGCATTAAGCGCTGCACACGGAAGCGTTATTACACCTGAACCGTCTGTGATAGAATGTCGTGCACACGTTGTAGTTAAATAGCTTGAAGCAAGCGTACGCGACTTCAAGGTCCTATCGAGAGCGAATCCGTCTCTAGCTTAACCATCGTGTCACCAGAAGTTAAAAACAAACGCAGTTAAGAAGCAATCCCAGTTGTCACAACGTACACGCTCAGAGAAGCCCGAAATTGGCGCGAGAAGCACGAAATGTGTTCGGATTCTCATCCGTACACGATGTCAAGGTTAACGTCTTCAGATGTACAAGCTGCGCTCGGCTACTTCACCAAGGGTGAACTTGGGTGTACTTGGGGAGCCTGAACAAAAACGTCGTTGAGTCAGTCATCACGAAAGCCAGAGGGATTATGTCTGAAGGCTGTTTGAGACATCTTCTATTCGCAAGACGTCGCAGGTTTTCAAAGCCGCTAACGCCGAAAGTGCCATCGCCCTCTCCAAGTTTTACAGCCTGCCTCTAAAATGGGTGCTGCTCGCACCACAACAAGAGGTTTTCGTTTTCGTTTATGTCACTAATGCCAGCCTTTGTGCTTCTCCGTGCTTGAGAGCGTAGCCGGCATAGAAATCTCATTGGATGGCGCTTAATCATTGTGCCTTTGCGGCGCCCCGACCACAGATTGCATGTTAGGTGAATGCGAGCGCTGCCCATGGAGTGAAAGCCTCACTTTGGCCAGTCTGAAAATGTTCGAACAGGACGAGGTCCCATTTTCTGTTTGGGAAAACATTTAATTTACCAAGAAGTCGTCGCCGCCTAACATTTTTGTGAAAGAGCTCGGCAAACAGGCGACCAAATATATTCCTCACCAATACATACGCCGTGGCTATTCGTGAGGCAAAGAAGTGCGAGCAGTGCGCAAGTATTGTTCTGCATTTTTATCTGACGGAAAACTGGACTGTCCTTCACTCAAATGAAACACCATCCTACTATTTGCACGAGAAACAAATCTCCATTTTCAGCTGTGCCATGGCGACAAGGAAAGCAACACACAACTTTACTGTCATAAGCAAGGACATGAATCACGACGCAGCACATGCCTGCTGCGCCCTAGGTAGGGTGCGCGAAATGTTAGATCAAAGACCACCCATATACTGTCACGTAACATACGCCAACGATGATGCCGTTCCAAATATAGGTGCCAACTGTGTAAGTTGTACCACTCCGTGCGCCCGACAGCGAGATTCATACCTTTTGCGACGGGGCGTGCGAAAAATGCCTGTGATGGTGTGGGTGGACTGCTTACTCACCAAGCTTCCCTGCGTAACCTGAGGTCTGGAGGTGCCGCCTACATTCAGTCGGCACATGAGAGGGTCTCCCAACTTAGCCGCGATCTCGAGACCGTCTCCCTGCTTTCTATGCCGGCTGCAGCCATCAAGGAACATCGTCAGCGGAACTCCGTGGAGTGGAACGCAGTCCTGCGTGTGTCGGGAATTCAGTCACGGAATGTGTGGATGTGTGCCCGCGATAAGTCAAGCGCACATGCACTTTACGTTGCGAGAACTGGCACTAGCCAGGTGATAGTGATTAGACCCTTTTAAATGCTAACTGCAAAGGACACGCAATCAATTTTTGTCGAGCACCACAAGTAGTCTTAGTTTGTTCTCTTTTTCGCCCCAGAAAGCCATGCAGAAAACACGCTCTCTGCTCTCGCCACAACAGAAAAACGCACGTAAACCTTCCTTCATTTACCCGCCGCGGTTGCTCAGTAGCTATGGTGTTAGGCTGCTGAGCACGAGGTCACGGAATCGAATCCCGGCCACGGCGGCCGCATTTCGATGGGGCGAAATGCGAAAACACCCGTGTACTTAGATTTATGTGCACGTTCACCAACCCCAGGCGGTCGAACTTTCCGGAGGCCTCCACTACGGCGTGCCTCATAATCAGAAAGTTGTTTTGGCAGGTAACACCCCATAACTTAATTTGTTTTCTTCATTTGTCGCAACCATTTGTTTTTATTTTTTAAGGAAAGCGTGAATCTTACCAAACTGAAATGACTCATCGCGGCACTAAAGCCAGCGCGCTCAACATGGGCCGCTTTTACCCTTTCTATGTTGTGAATAAAGCAAATGAAGAAACATATTATTGCACCCACGCTTTGCCCGACATAAGCGCCCTTAAATCCAAAATTTTTCATAAATTAGAACCGGAGATTCATTTTATCTTTTGAAAATGAATTTTCGAAATAAAGAATATTTAACTACTTCCTTTCTTCTATGTGTTTCTGTAGGAAAACAACATTTTTGCACGATAGTTACAAAGAGGATGTTTTATATTTCACACTTTTTCAAGTACTTGTGTGAAATAGAAAATGCGCCAAGATATTGACACGTGTACTTATCTTTATCGGGCAACCACGTTTCGCCGCTTAACAACTGTAATCGCACAGCGAGGGACGCGCCTGCATGTATCCGACGTTTCTGGAAAGTTATCGACGCTTCTATCCGCGTGTCTGTTGTCGCCGAACCTTGTGTTATCAGATTTCATCGCGTGACACGAATGGTGTAGAACTTTGTGGAAGACGCGCGGGTCCCATCAGTTAATCTGGAACATTCGACGAGTGATCTATAAAAGCCGACGCGCTTGACCCGCTAATCAGTTTTCCGACGATCGCCGACTGTGTTCGCCGCTATCGTTGTGCTATAAGTGTAGCCTGTTTTTGTGGGCACAGGTTCGCCCAATAAAAGCTAGTTTTGTATTCCACCGTATTGCTTCTTTCTTCACCGTCACTACCACGTGACATCTGGTGGAGGTGCTTTTCGTCCATGTACAGGACGCCCCCGACAAGCCGTGATCCCAGCCCAGACCACAAACAGAACACCAACGTAGTCCCGGACCACCGAGCAAGCCGCCGTCTTCAACAGCTGCCCCCGGAGCACGGACTTCTACCTGAGAAGACCAAGAAGATTGTGGCCAAGGCAACCGCAATGGCAGTCCCAGCGTCCCCCATCGTGCTGCAGCAGCCCAGGGAACCACCAACGTTCCGCGGTTCCACATTTGAGGACCCGGAAACCTGGCTGGAAACGTATGAGAGGGTCGCTACGTTTAACAACTGGGCAAGCGACGACAAGCTACGACATGTCTATTTCGCATTGGAGGACGCCGCCAAGACGTGGTTCGAGAATCGAGAAGCCACCTTGACGACGTGGGACCTCTTCCGAAGCGGCTTCCTGCAAACATTTCAAAGCGTCGTGCGAAAAGAGCGAGCCCAAGCTCTACTGGAGACAAGAGCGCAGCTGCCGAATGAGACTGAGGAAATGAGGAATTCACTGAGAAAATGAGCCGTCTGTTCCGCCACGCCGACCCAGAAATGTCCGAGGAGAAGAAAGTACGTCTACTGATGCGTGGTGTAAAGGAGGAACTTTTCACCGGTATGGTAAGAAGCCCACCGAAGACCGTCGACGAGTTTCTTCGTGAGGCGACGAGCATCGAGAAGACACTGGAACTGCGGAACCGGCAATTTGACCGACGAACCAAGCCAACAAGCTACTCCGGAATTCAATCACTGGCCACGGACGATTTATGCGAAACCATCAGGGCCATCGTGCGCGAAGAACTGCGCAAGGTCTTGCCATCGTCGCAGCCTCAAGTGGCCTCGATCGCCGACATCGTAAAGAAGAGGTGCACCGATCGCTAGGAGTTCCTGAGGTGCAACCACAATTACCGCAGCCCCAGCCAGAAGCGATGACTTACGCCGCCGTCGCACGCCGTCAAGCTCCCCCTCCGCGACAACGCCAGGGCCTTGTAACGCCGCAATTCCGTCGTCCACCGCCGCCGCCGCCAGCACGCCCACCCGTCGCCCAGCGCACCTACGCGAGGAAGACGGACATTTGGCGCGCCCCCGACCACCGCCCGCTCTGCTACCACTGCGGCGAAGCCGGCCACGTGTACCGCCGATGCCCATACCGCGACCTGGGATTGCGAGGCTTCGCCGTGAACGCACAGCGCCCGAGGGAAGGTGAACGCCCTCGTGACATCGCCGACTACCTCGCCGCTACTCAGTGGAGCCCTCGACGACCGTCCCGTTCGCCGTCACCAGGCCGCTACCTGTCGCCGCAGCACCGACCATATACCGGCCCAGCCCGGGGCCGCTCTGCGAGCCCATATCCGGAAAACTAAAAGCAGCAACCGATGGAGGTGCGGTTGCTGTTCGTCGAACTGACGAAGATCCTCCGCCGCCGACGAAGACGACGAAGAAACCATCTCGACGACCTAATGACGACACGCCGCCGTCCCGACGAAGTCAGGAAGCCAAGACTACACCGACGAAAGACGACTTGACGAAGCGACGTTCCAGCTTCAGTTCAACACGATGCAGCCGTGATCCGACGCCACGACCTAACTGCAATGCCAGACAAAGAACCGCCGACCTTGACGTGCTTCTCGACGGCCACGCAGTCACTGCCTTAGTCGACACAGGGGCCGATTACTCCGTAATGAGTGGACACATCGCCGCCCAGTTGAAGAAGGTTAAGACTGTATGGGAGGGCCCCCAAATTCGGACCGCTGGAGGGCACCTCATTACGCCGACTGGAATCTGCACGGCAAGAATTACCATTCATGACCGGACTTACCCTGCCACCTTCGTTATCCTACAACGGTGTTCACGAGACTTCATTCTCGGCATGGACTTCCTGAACCAACACGGCGCAATCATCGACCTGAAGTCGCAGTCAATAACGCTGTCGGAAGATCAAGCGATACCATCGAAGAGCCCTTGTAGTCACCACGCCTTGAGTGTGCTCGAAGATCAAGTGAGCATCCCGCCTCGCTCCAGCATCGCTATTTCGGTCGGCACCGAAGCACCCGCTGGCGTAGAAGGCGTCATCGAAGGCGACCAACGTCTACTACTCGACCGTGAAATTTGCGTCGCAAGAGGGATCGCTCGACTGCATGGAGGAAACACGAGAGTGTTGCTGACAAACTTCAGCCAGGAGTTCAAGCACATCAACAAGGGCACGACGATCGCATTCATCGAGGAAATACAGGAAACCAGCGATGCCTTTCTCCTCTCGGATTCTGTTGCATCTACCCCGACGACCGCAGCTCCCGAGCCAGACTTCAACATAAATCCAAGTATCCCCGTGATTAAGCAGCAACAGCTCAGAAGTCTGCTTCGACGATACAAAGACTGCTTTTCGACGTCATCAAGGATTCGACAAACACCAGTCGCAAAGCATCGCATAATCACCGAAGAGAGCGCTCGACCACTACGGCAGAGCCCTTACCGAGTTTCGACGCGAGAACGCGAAGCTATAAGACAACAAGTCGACGAAATGCTGCGCGACGACATCATCCAGCCGTCGAAAAGCCCGTGGGCGTCTCCAGTTGTTTTAGTGAAGAAAAAGGACGGAACCCTACGTTTCTGCGTCGATTATCGTCGACTAAACAAAATCACGAAGAAAGACGTATACCCCCTCCCACGGATAGACGACGCATTAGATCGGCTCTGCAATGCTAAATACTTCTCATCGATGGACCTCAAGTCTGGCTACTGGCAAATAGAAGTCGACGAAAGGGATCGCGAAAAGACCGCCTTCATCACGCCAGACGGCCTCTATGAATTCAAGGTTATGCCATTTGGACTGTGCTCGGCGCCTGCAACGTTCCAGCGCGTGATGGACACGGTTTTAGCAGGATTGAAGTGGCAGACCTGTCTTGTTTACTTGGATGACGTCGTCGTCTTCGCCGAAAATTTCGACGATCACCTTAAGCGGCTTGCGACAGTATTAGAGGCCATCAAGTCATCAGGGCTCACCCTGAAGCCGGAAAAGTGTCGCTTCGCTTACGATGAGCTTCTATTCCTAGGCCATGTCATCAGCAAATCTGGAGTGCGCCCCGACCCGCAGAAGACAGCTGCCATCGCAAAGTTCCCGCAGCCAATCGACAAGAAGGCAGTGCGCAGATTCCTTGGCATGTGTGCCTACTATAGGCGCTTTGTCAAGGACTTTTCGCGCATCGCGGAGCCGCTAACACATCTAACGAAATCTGATGTCGAGTTCAATTGGGAAACGCCGCAGGCCGACGCATTTCAAGAACTCAAACGACGCATGCAGTCGCCGCCGGTACTTGCACACTTCGACGAGGACGCCGATACTGAAATCCACACTGATGCCAGTAGCCTAGGCCTCGGTGCCGTCCTAGCCCAGAGGAAAGAAGGACTTGAACGGGTGATATCGTATGCTAGCCGGTCGCTGTCAAAAGCGGAAAGCAATTATTCTACGACTGAAAAGGAATGCCTCGCCATCATTTGGGCTACAGCTAAATTCCGCCCTTACCTCTATGGGAGGCCATTCAAAGTCGTCAGCGACCACCACGCGTTGTGTTGGCTAGCTAACTTAAAGGACCCTTCAGGACGGCTGGCACGGTGGAGCCTCAGACTACAAGAATATGACGTAACGGTAATATACAAGTCCGGAAGAAAACACTCCGACGCCGACTGCTTATCACGCGCCCCAATCGATCCCCCGCCGCAAGACGACGTGGACGACGACGGCTTCCTTGGGATAATAAGCGCGGAAGACTTCACTAAACAGCAACGAGCAGACCCGGAGCTAAAAGGCCTCGTCGAGTATTTGAAAGGGAACACCGACGTTGTCCCTAGGGCATTTAAGCGTGAATTGTCTTCGTTCACGCTACAAAACAACCTGCTCGTGAAGAACTTCTCACCAGTCCACGCCAGCTACCTTCTTGTGGTGCCGTCAGCGCTCCGTCCAGAAATACTGCACGCCCTACACGACGATCCAACCGCTGGGCACCTCGGATTCTCCCGGACGCTGTCGAGGATACAGGAAAAGTATTACTGGCCGCGTCTGACCGCCGACGTCGCCCGTTACGTCAAGACATGCAGAGACTGTCAACGACGCAAGACACCACCGACAAGACCAGCAGGATTACTACAGCCGATCGAACCTCCTCGTCGACCATTCCAGCAGATTGGGATGGATTTGTTGGGGCCGTTTCCGATGTCAACATCCAGCAATAAGTGGATCATCGTGGCGACGGACTATCTCACCCGCTTTGCTGAAACCAAAGCTCTACCAAAAGGCAGCGCAGCCGAAGTGGCGAAATTTTTCGTCGAGACCATCCTGCTGCGACATGGTGCCCCAGAAGTCCTCATCACCGACAGAGGAACGGCTTTTACAGCAGAGCTCACCGAAGCCATTCTGCAGTACAGCCAGACGAGCCACAGGAGGACAACTGCCTACCATCCGCAGACGAATGGTCTCACGGAGCGCCTGAACAAGACCCTCGCCGACATGCTAGCAATGTACGTCGACGTCGAGCACAACACGTGGGACGCGGTCCTGCCGTATGTCACCTTCGCTTACAACACGGCGGTGCAAGAAACAACACAGATCACGCCATTCAAGTTGGTTTACGGCAGGAACCCGACGACGACGCTCGACGCCATGCTGCCGCACGTCACTGACGAGGAGAATCTTGACGTCGCTACCTATCTCCAGCGCGCCGAAGAAGCCCGACAGCTCGCCCGCCTACGGATCAAGACCCAGCAGCGTACCGACAGCCGACACTACAACCTCCGACGACGCTTCGTCGAGTACCAGCCCGGCGACCGTGTTTGGGTATGGACCCCGATACGCCGGCGAGGACTCAGTGAGAAGCTGCTGCGACGCTATTTCGGACCCTACAAGGTCATCCGACGTATTGGCGCACTAGACTATGAGGTCGTGCCAGACGGCATTTCGCACTCACAGCGGCGCCGCGCACGATCTGAAGTGGTCCACGTGGTGCGCCTTAAACCATTTTACGGACGCTGATGAACTTCCTTAGTTTGTTGTTTTCTTTGCTACGAGTGCTTTTCTTTGTTACTTTCGTTTGTTAGCAGCATCGGGTCGATGCTTTTTAAGAGGGGGGTAATGACACGTGTACTTATCTTTATCGGGCAACCACGTTTCGCCGCTTAACAACTGTAATCGCACAGCGAGGGACGCGCCTGCATGTATCCGACGTTTCTGGAAAGTTATCGACGCTTCTATCCGCGTGTCTGTTGTCGCCGAACCTTGTGTTATCAGATTTCATCGCGTGACACGAATGGTGTAGAACTTTGTGGAAGACACGCGGGTCCCATCAGTTAATCTGGAACATTCGACGAGTGATCTATAAAAGCCGACGCGCTTGACCCGCTAATCAGTTTTCCGACGATCGCCGACCGTGTTCGCCGCTATCGTTGTGCTATAAGTGTAGCCTGTTTTTGTGGGCACAGGTTCGCCCAATAAAAGCTAGTTTTGTATTCCACCGTATTGCTTCTTTCTTCACCGTCACTACCACGTGACAATATATTGAAGTTACAAGATTTTTCTGATTTGGGCCAGGTTTGGAGTTTCTTTTTTCCTTTCTTTCTTTGTGGACAGCATAAAATTGCATTGAACTAGTTTACTGTGAAGCATATCAAAATTAGCAGGAAAGTGTTTCGACAGGACTTCTTTAGTTTGCATTTAATTCGGCCCTGAAACAGGGAAATATTATGGTAATTATTAGGTAGATGGTCGCGCCGCCACATTCAAATATTCTTTTTTTGGCTGACTGGGAACGCTTTTCGTGAATAAAATTTTCGTTCCAGGCAGTTTGAATATTCCCACATGACATAAAATATAACCACCCAAGCACTTCATACTGATGGTTAACCAGCGAAGCTGAACGCCCAGCCCCGGTAGTTATCACTAGACTGATCCCGACAGTTGATTAAACGACAGCTTGGCAGACTGCCGTATCCTCAGTGCGCAGTTGCTGCTTGCACTCGGCTCAGCGAGTCTGTTCTTATGTCAGGGCTGCAGTATCGGCACGACGTAGACAAGCTTGTTCCCGGTTCTACTCGCGCCGTTGCGGATCGAAAGCTGCCTGCACCTAAGGAGTAGGTATGGCGCGTGGCCAACTCGTTTCGGAGCTGGAGATGAACTGCTGTGCACGCGCTCGGCTGCGACAGAGAGCAGCGACGTCGCTACTGGCGTAGGCAATCGCGAGCCTCACTTTCTCCTTTTGTTTTTGCGAATGCGCACGGAGTTGCGCCGGAGGAGTTTTCGGCATACATGCGACAGACGGACGAATCGGCTGGCAATAGACATCTTCACTGCAAAACCAGACAAACAGAAAATATCAAGTGGACATGCATATTTGATTTCTCGAAATGACCTCTCTATGACGTCACCCTGACAGGCGATGTGCGCGATTGTGCTACTCACACGCGCTGAGATAAGCGCTATGCTTTTTATTCCCCTCATCCAGTGCTCAGAGAAGCCATCCAGACTGTTCTCACTGGATATAGTTCATCACATAGCAATAAAGAGTAGCATTCTTGGTAAGGATGCCGCGATCGAGCGTCTGTCTGTAGGACATGCTGTCAGAAGTTGGATCAACGATGAAGCAGCATCAGCCCCGTAAAAGAACGCACGACTAGCAGCTGCTTCCACAGGAGCGGGTCGTTCCGTTGACATCCGTTAAGCAACGCTTGAGAATGGCAAGAATCAAACCTTCTGGGCCCTTAGACTTCCAGAACGCTTTGGACTGGTCTTTCTGGATGCGAGAATTTGACTGCAGCTCCGGATCTGCACTACACGAGAAATAAGACTAAAGACTCTTTTATATACAATGCGTCGGAAGTCGTGGGATGGTGTTTGTTCGCTAAACGTAAAAGATCAAGAAATCGAGGACTTCAACTTGGTAAAGTCGACAATAAACAGCTATTTGATCCACATTGGAATAGTTTACGACAGCTTTCGCTTTATTCTACGCTCTTAGCACTTGGGAGAAACATGAGGCCAGTTAGCAACTGGGGTTAAGAAGCCAGTAGACAGATCCGGGCTGAAAGACATGAAGGAACGTCCAAAAAGGGACCACAGCGTATTACGACTACGGGACCAGCCTCTTTTTTATGAACTACAGACGGATTCTAAGTTTACGACTAACACTGCTTCTTGAAAAGTGCACAAGCGAAATTGTAAAGAAACAGCAAGCCAACCTAGAAGTAGCACCTAGAAGATTAAGTCGCAGCAGTAAATCCGAAGAAATTCTCTACTTATCCATGCGTGCGAAAGTAAAATGTATAGTTAAAAGTAGCCCTGTCTCTGTGTATCTGTTTCTTTCTACGGCCTTACCCGCCGTGGTTGCTCAGTGGCTATGGTGTTGGGCTGCTGAGCACGAGGTCGCGGGATCGAATCCCGGCCACGGCGGCCTCATTTCGATGGGGGCGAAATGCGAAAGCACCCGTGTGCTTAGATTTAGGTGCACGTTAAAGAACCCCAGGTGGTCGAAATTTCCGGAGTCCTCCACTACGGCGTGCCTCATAATCAGAAAGTGGTTTTGGCACGTAAAACCTCATAATTATTAAATTTCTACGGCCTCGTTCAGTCGCGCTTCCACAATCTTGGAAGGGAAACCTTACCCAAAAAACTCTTTACTTCATGGACAACTTGCGCGCGCCCTTGTAGGGACTTCCAGGTATCAATATCCTAATAACAGTTTGCTTTCCATTTCAATGAAACAGTGCTAATAACATCAAAAGCAGATATCCCGTTATATTCAAAAGTGCAGGTTCTTTGTTTGGGGAACAGAGGATACGCCTGGTGCCCAATGCGACCCGTGTGCTCTGCCCATAAAGCAAATGGTCGAGCGAGAACTAGGCAGAATAGAACGAGAAGGAATGATACATGCGATCGAACACCCGACAGAATAGCGTGGGCTTATTCTTCATGTAATGAAGCAATTTGGAGTAGCCAGAATTTGTGTTGAGTTCAATCAACTGAACTAGTTTGTCAGACCGAAGCTTCATCAACTGCCAACGGGGAGGCAAGTCAGGAAGCTTCCAGAAAGCCAAGAGTTTGTTTAAACTAGAGGCTGATGGTGGATTATAGCAGATAAATCTTTCCAGAGAGTGTCAAAACCTCACCACATTTATTACACCGTAAGTGTGGTGCTGCTACACAAGGTTACCTTAAATCTTTATATCCTCACCAAACATTCTGCATAAAAAGTTCTCGTAGGTCCAAAAGGGTCTAGACGTCGCGCTGAACTACATGGCCAACATCCTCGAGTACAACAAGATAAATTACAACATGGTTACCGTCTTCGTAAAGAGCTCAGCCGACTGCAACAGGAGTACAGTGAACAATGAAGAAATTGCTTACAACTGCGCTACTTCCTAAAGAGAAATTTGAGCGCAGCTCTTCAGCTGTTTCGGCGTTTCGATATATTGAAGCAAAGAATTCGAGCAAGACATCCCACTTAAAAAACACAACAGGAAATTTCAGTCTGTTGGATTTTGGAACGTTGTTTCTGTCGTTCTGTTGTCTGACGTTTTGTTGTCTGTAGTGAGACGTGCTGTAGTGGAAAGTTCTGTAGTTCTTGATCAATATTTAATGAAAAATTGACAGAGCCCTCTTTAAGGTGTTAGTACGAAAAGAAAAATATAAAAGTAAAGAAACTTCCCACCGTGGATTCGAAGTTGGGACCTGAGGACCCCAAGCCCAGCGTCTTACCAGTGCAGCACGCCAAATTTTTTTTTTTCTTGATTGCGTGGAATTATGAGTAGTGTTATACCAATATTGTTACATTACATTTCAACATACATGAGAAACAAATGTACACATGGTAGGCAGTCCAATGAAAGTTCTAAATTCTGGCATTCAAACACAAGCGTCCAGGCGCGAAATCCATTTAGGTACGGTATCAAAGGTAGCAACCTCACTACGCACTTGAGCAGTCTCTTCTCGGAAGATCGACCTTGTCGAGCGAGGTGGCTCGGCATGTCTGTCGACTTCTCCATAATGAATAAAGTCCTAATAACTTAAACACATCATATGGTGTATTACAGGCTGTCTTTTCGAAAGGAAGGAACCGGATACCATATTATGTGAGAGGAAAGTCTTTTTTGATAGTTCCTTGTAAAATGTCCCAAAAAATGAAACGCGTCACGACAAAGTATAAAGCAATGCTCTATTGTCTCGGATTGATTGCAATGTCTACTATCTGTATTCCAGGGTACATGCAGTCTTTTTTTCCTGAAACTACGTTTGAACTGGCAGGGTGGAGGTGCGCAGCTTAAAGAAAAATGTCTACGCTGCTGGCGTAATGCAAATTTTACGGACACGGCAAAGAACATCTTGACGAAATAGTGACAGATACGGCTTTAGCTACAGATTTTCAGGCAGAAGGTTATCTATAAGCGATACATTCAACGACGTGTGATTAACGGTAAACAAATATTCAAGGGTGAATCTGGCTTTTGAGAATGAAATAGTGTTGACAAGTTCCTTTAGGAACCCCCATAACGGTAGTTCTTGAACAAAGTTTGTCGTGACAAAACGAAAAGGGAGGTGTGACGCAAGACGTGCTCGATTAACTGCGATAAAGAATGGCTGACCGACATATTTAAGGTAAAATAAGCCATGACCAATTGCCGCACAAACAAATGCACAAGACTCCGGCCTCCCTTTTCAAGCGGAAGAAAAAGGTAGTCCCTTCTCATGGCTTCCCATGAGGAATGTCAAATAAAACATACAAATATTCTATGAAATGCTTGAACATGGACACGTGAGCAGTGCAGGACCTGCAGAACATAAAAAAGCTTAGAAGCGAGAAATGTATTGCATGCCTTAGCTCTCGCAAAAATGGAGAGATCACGTCCCTGCCAGGTTGTCACCAGTCGACGGATAGTGGTTATCGTGGACGTTCAATGAGGTCCACTATTAGGGAAATTATCGAGAGGCACACCAAGATATCGAAGCAGAGACTGATTCCAATGAACATTCGCGAATACAGAGGGAGTGAGCGCCCACATGCCTTGCTAAAACCTCTACTTTTACCATAATTACTAGCTCCTGCAGCCTCACAGAAACGCAGGGTAGCGTTTATTGCCTTGGTAACGCTTGACTTATCGAAGCAAAAGAAGGTAATGTAATCTGCATAAACTAGCACTTAATTTTCTCATCTGCATACCTGTATCCTTTAATGCTCTAGTCACAAAGCACGATTAAGCAAAGCGGTTCTAAGTATATTGCGAAAAGTAAAGGCGAGAGCGGACAACCCTGACGAGCGGATGACTTTGCTTGTATTATATCTGAAAGGGTACGGCTAAAATTAACTTTGTAGTGCAATGTTGATAACAAAGTGTTATACTATTGTATAATACATCCCCTAACTGAAGATGTCGCAGCAACTGGAACAAAAAATCGTGTTGAACCTTATCAAAGGCTTTGGCGAGGTCAATCTGGAGAAAGCTACTTGATCCGTACTACCCTCTATGCACTCAAGGACCGAACTTGCGATATTAACATTTGTCTGTATAGAGCGGCCTCAAATTCCGCATGTTTGATGGTCGCCTAGTAATTTGGTAATGACTGTCTGCAACCTATTTGTCAGTACGTTTGCAAATAGTTTGTTATCGACGTTACATAACGATATCGGCCTATATTCATTAGCTCTTTTTATTATTTCATCATCAGTGCTCTTTGGTATTAAGGTTGTGTGACCCTGATAGAAAAATTGTGGAAGCTCACCATATTTATAGGCTTCCTCGAAAAGCTCCTCAAGGACCGGACACAGGAATTCATGAAATTTGATATAAAATTCAGCAATAACACCATCAGGGCCAGGTATCTTGTTTTTCTGCAGCGTTTCGACGGTAAAATTAATTTCTTCTCGAGTTATTGGACCATCAACGCTGAGTCAATCATCTTCTTGTAAGTGTGACATAAACAAAATAAACTGATCAGCGTTTTCTTCTTATCCATTGGCTTAACTGCAGTGAAAGTATTTTAATAATGAGCTTAAAGTACGGCTATTATTTGTGACGTTTCTGTGTATACGAAACCACCAGACTCAATTTCCAATATTTACTTGGAAAGAGCGTATCGCTTTTCATCACCGAGAGCCCTTTTTGTGGGATGCTCATCTTTTTGTCGGCTGCTCATCTGTGAAGCGAGTTGTGCGTGAACGCGCCATTGCTCCTTTGTACACTTCCGTCTCATATTTCTGCATTTGTGCACGAACTGTATTTATCTCATCATTATACGACCCTGGTATCTGGCTTTCGAAACTGTGCAGCTTGTGAAGTAGATCATGAAGGTAATGCTTTTCATCTTTTTTTCTTTGAGACAGCTCACATGAAATGGCAATCGCCTCATTTTTTACTCTATCTTTGAACATTTACCATTGAGCAAACGATGGAAGCTGTTGACATTGTGTTATTTCTAGCAATAATTATTTCACTCTGTTTACAAAACCTTCCTCTCGTAAAAGTTGCGTATTAAGTTTCCACAGTTCCCAGTTTGGAGCGAACTTGCTAAACTTTCGGGGACCCCAGGAAACAGCTACTAAACAGTGGTCTGTGAAAAATACAAGCTTCACGGCGTAGTTGTGCATGTGAGACCACAGATTCCTCGAAACGTACGCACGACCATGTCGAGCATGAGAGACTCCTTGAAAGTGCGTAAACCACACCGAAGAAGGTGTGTAGGCTCCTACATCTATTAGATTGTGATCTTCCGTTAACTGATACAGGAAAGTGGCACTTGCATCATAACGATAAGTTAGGTATGAGTCATCTCTGAAATGACCAACACAGTTGAAGTCTCCCAATAGCACCAAATCTATGTCAGTATCTAGGAGTGTAGCAAGTGAGAGGAAGAAAGCCTTCCTGTCATTCACCTTTGATGGAGCATAAACGTAAATAAACCGCCAATTACGGAAACGAAAAGTAAGGTCACAGCATATAAGGCGGCCCTCCCCATCAGCACGTAGCGACAATGAAGAATGTTTAACTGCTTTCTGACTAACAAAAAGCATCCAGCGGAAGCACCACATGCTTGGCTAATACACACCTCATAATCTGGTTGAATAGTTTGCAGCGCAAGGTTGACATCAGGAGCAGATGACATCTTTGTCTCTAGCACTGCACCAACATCAATGTCGTGCTTTCTAAGCACGTGTAGTAACTGCTACTGACGCCTTATATTACTCAGCCCACGTACGTTGAGTGTCGCTAGCATAATGGTGGGGTGAAGGCGGCAGTAATTTTGCTCACCAAAGCTTTTTTGTTTCATCGCTCTTGGCCACAGGTAAATTTGTGGTCTTGCTCTCTTATGTGTCTAAATGTACATTTTGGCTATGTCAACAGTAAGAATCTCTGTCAGCCGTGATGTTTACATTTGCATTTTAAGAGCCAAGATGCGCTTTCACTCCACCGCGTCAACTGGCGCATCACAAGAAGAGCAAAAGTGTTGTTACTATCGCCAGGTACATCTTGGAGTGCTAGAACATCGATTTTGCTGTACGATATCCATATTAAATAAAAAATTCAGAAATATACAACGGTGGCCTTAAACACTGTTAGGGTTGTCACTGCTAATTTCTACAGACTCTCGCTGTTTACACTTTTGAACGCGCATATAATTCGTATGTTCAATGCAAAATGGCTACATAAACATTCGTGGATCAGTATTCATTCTGACAGCATACTGGTTTCTCACGGCAGTGCTTTGCCAGAATAATGAGACCCGAGTGAGCCAGCTTTTCAAGTAACTTTGGGGAACAACTGAAAACTTATTTTTCGCTTCGCAAAAGCCTACGCAATATTTCTGGGAAGTTACCTGTGTCAGTGTAACGGCCCATGTAAGTCCACAGGCCTGTGTGCCACATCTTACCAAATAAAACAAAACGAATACGAAGGCATTCCCAGAGATGGTAAGATTTTGATCAGCGGCTGATTTTGAGGAGGCCGGTAGGGCGTTGCTGTTACATCGTCGTCATGGCCCAATTATAACAATTGGCCGCGTCGAATTTAATACCGGTGTCGGTGCTATCAGTATTGCGGGCTTCAGAGAAGCACGATTGAATACCGTGCAAGAGAAAAGTACAGTGTACACGACCGATGTGAATCTGACCTACAATTTTAAAGTGTCGGGACAGAAAGCGCTTCTGTCGCGGCGCCAAAATTTATGTCGCTGCGACAGAAAGTGACACATTTCTATCGCCACGACAGAAAATGTGTAGTCCCGACAGAGGGTTTCTGTCGCGACGTCAGAATCGCTGTTGCGATAGAAAGTTGTTGCGACTTCATAACCTCTTGTTGTCGCAAATTGTGCCGTTTCTGTTAAGACTTCAAAACTCTTGGCCGTCACGACCGAATGTTTCTGTGGCGACGTCAGAATGGCTGTCCTAACGTCACAGTCACTGTTACGATAGAAAGCTGTTGTTGCGACTTCAGAACTCTTGTTGTCGCGACAGAACGTTATTGTTGCGACTTCAGAATTCTTCGTCGTCGCGACAAAATATTTTTGCCGAGACGACAGAATTTCTGTCGTAACGTCACAGTCGCTGTCACGATAGAAAGCTGTTGTCAGGACTTCAGAACTCGTCGTGACAGAACGTATCTGTTGCAACTTCAGCACTCTTGGTCTTCGCGACAGAATGTTTCTGTTGCGACATCAGAATTTCTGTCGCGATCACCTTGATTGTCATCGACCAAGAATACAAAAGGTCAGGACGCGTCTGATGTGTACGCCTTCACGCTTACACGCAAACCCAGGTAAAGTCATCGCTACTGCAGACACTCTTTTTCGGGCCAGGATGATGAACACCGGACCGTCTATCAGAGAACTGTCTGAAGCTGACATTTCGGCTCACAAAGAAGGAGTCGTTCGATATGCGCTCTCAGATGACATGGTCAACTGCCTTCACAGCAGGCAACGGACCCCGGATGCGCATCGTTGCTTGAAGCTTACATGCCAGGTTCGCCATGAATGACCGGCTACCACAAGATCTCAGACCATTCTTGACGCCTCATGGCAACAACACGGCTTTGCAAGCGGTTGTTTCTGAAGGAAGAAGTAGTTTCTGAAAATAATTTCACTCTTAGCCCAACAACTGTTGGTGCGTATATCGAAGTGGTTCAATAAATATTCGCATTTTAGCAATTATGTACACATACATGCGCTTTTAAGACGTCGGTGGGAGACTTGTAGTGGTCGCAAATATTTACTTCTCGGATCGGCACACGATGCAACATACCTCGACGTCTTCTCGCGTCATCATTGAAAATGAGGTAGCTTATCATCTTTCTCAAGCTTTAATATAATAAAATTGTATGAAACGCCATTCTACAAACTACTATACTGGCCATTTTTGACCAACTACTTTCCATCACCATCCCAAAGTTCAAGGACTCCATAGTGTAACGAACCACAGAATACCGTTGTATTCCGTACCATCTCAAGAATAAATTAGACCTGCCAAATCACTTCTTACACTTCATGATTTGAGAAATGCTGATGATACAATAGTTTTGTCGATCAACTGTTATGCGAATTTAGTATTTTTGAAAACCTTGCTAGCGGGGCTGATTGAAACATTGAGTTGTTGGGACAGAAACTTCAAAAAATCATATTTTTGTACCTAAACGTATATTCTTACCAAAATAAAGAAAACAAAAACAAAATGCGTGAATAAGTCACGAAATGAACCGATAAAAACGCAGGAAAATAACAGAAACCGAACCTCAAAAGTTACCATTGTCTCACCCTTGCAATGAATTCCAAGAAATTAGAAATAATGGCAAGATGTATTGCTATTTACTGGCACGCTACCTAACGCTTTTAGAAATGTACTTCAAAAGATTTGTAATGATGTAAATGCTAGAAGCCAGAAGGATTTGCAGCCAGTTTCACAGCGCTAAAGCTTTTGCTTTTGCTCATTGTAGGAAACCTGTGTGTGACCCTGTGAAACACCCGTCAGTTGCTGCTACAATCGGCTGATTGCGCAAGCACCGGCCGACTGCCGCCCATCAGGCACAAAAGCTGCTGCCTCGCGTCCTGGACTCATATCACCTTGCGTCGTGGGAGCCATCGTCGCGCAATCCCGCGCAGGTGATGCCGGCATGCATCGCAGTGCCCTCCAGGCAACTGTAAGAAGCCTCAGCGGCAAACGTGAAACGGAATTTGCGACCACTTTCACAGCGCTAAAACTCTTGCTTTCGCTCATTGTAGGTGAATCTGCGGTGCTTTGGCGCATTTCGTGATCCATATTTGGCTGCAAACCCCAATTGAAACTGTGTAAGATTTTTGAACAGAGATGGGCATTGATCTATGCATGTACCGCACCAGGATCGGCTGTTCCGTCGTACTTAGTGGAGTCACTAAATCGCGCTCACTCGTGTGGCTACGGGCAGCATTGGTGTGCCGGACATGGAAGGCTGGGGTACAATTGTTCGTAGTTTTATGATGTTCCGCGCACCTGAACATCTTTGCAAGGAACGTCGAAACAAACCTAGGTCCTGACAAGGTAGATCAAATTATGAATCTTCTCAAAGAACTTTTTGCGGCTAATGAAAAATCTTAGAAATACGTGTACGTCACACTCAAGGACATCCAGTGAAATATTACAGATATGAGAAGATGCTTGTCACAAACTGCACAGCGCCTAGAAACGATAAACAGCGTTCACAAAGATCTATCCACAGTGGGCCCAATTGTGCAGGAAAATCGGGATCAGGTACGAACCATTGAACTGAAACAAATCGAACAAGCCAATCTTGTCGTGGATGATTTGATCAACCGAATGCGGCGGAATAACTTTATATTCCAGGGCATTCTCGAGGAAAGGACTGAGAAATGGAATGACACGGAAAAACTAATTACTGAGTTTAAAACAAAAACATTCGACATTCAGCATAGTTGTATTGAAAGGGCTCACAGATTGGGACAGGAAAAGCAGGGATATAATCGCCCTATAAAAGTGAAGTTCTTGAACTTTAAGGATCAAGACAATACCCCGAGGAATGCATTCAAGCTTAAAGACGTTGCATCTGTTCGGGTGCGGGTAGAATACTTTTCGCTGCGCTTGCGGCAGATCGGAAATAAACTCCGCGATTTTTCTCGGACTAACCGCCACCCCAACGAAAAATTTCAGCTAGTTTTTGATGAACAAGTTCTTGCCAATAAGCACTATACGTTTGATTCCTCGACGAATAAGGTGGTAGTTCTCTCAGAGCACCAGACACGTAGAACAAAGGAATGAACCTGAAAGAACCCATGCGAATAACACCTTGTCAATCATAATGTGACATTTCCGCATCTGCATCTGCATTTCCGCATCTGACATCTGCAAGCCTTTATTGAATGCTGTTCCACGGACATAGTTCCTGGTAACGAAACGTGGGTGTGCTCTAATGTACCTGACAGCAAACTATGGCTTTCGAATAATTTTTCCTTGTTTAGAAAAGGCAGAACCACATCTCGAGGCGGTGGTGTCATAATTCCTGTAAATAAGAAGTTCAGTGCGCATCTTGTTGACACTTTTCCCGTCCTGGAAATATTGTGAATCGCACTCCATTTATCGCCGTCTGTAACTTGCGTTATCGGGATTTGCTATCGACCACCCAGCTCTTCCGCTGACTTTGTTGAATGCCTTCAGTATTCTTTAAGCATTATTCAAAGCAGGTATCCGTCATCGAAAATAATACTTGCAGGCGACTTCAACTATCGCGGAATTGACTGGCCGACATGCAAACCTATCGAGGGCGCAAGAAGGCATGAATGTAGGTAGTTTCTTGATGTTCCGTCTTGGTTTAGTTTGAGCCAAATGATATCATGTTCCACGCATGGTGTTTCAGTTCTTGATCTTGTACTGAGTAGAGATCCACAAAGTATGTATGTACGCGTCCTTTACTGCAAGAATGACAGGGTTATCCACTGCGAGTATGCCATAAAATATGAAAAACCTTGCGATGCAGACAAAAGCTTATACGATTACAACAGAGGGGATGTACGAGCACTAAATAATGACGTAATAACATTTTCTACGCAGATTTTAATGCTCTTTTGCGAGTGTGATACAAACGAAAATTGACAGACCTTTCAAAGGACGCTCACTGAACTAAAGGAAAGATATATTCCACAAATTACTATCACATCATAAAATAAAAACAGGTGGTTTGCAACACATATGTTAAGCGGTGCATTAATAAGAACAAAAGAATGTACTGAAAGGCAAAGCATTCGACCTCTGCTGACGACTGGGAATGCTATCTCGAACTGGCAACACTTTGCAAAGCAGAAATTGAAGCAGCGGAGGAAAAGTTTTACAACTACGCCGTATGACAAATGTTAAACAAACAACTGTAAAAATTTTGGGAAGTAGTAAATCCCAAACCATCGTCATCATCCCTTGTGTCGATAACGAAACACGGTGAACCTCTTCTGCAGCCCGATGTTGCGGAAGAATTAAACACATTTTTCTGTTCGGTTTTCACATCAGAAGAACCAGTGCCACCAGATTTGAACTTTTTTAGCTTAAATACTTCAATGAATGGCCTGATAGTCAGTCGTGAAGGTGTAGAAGCTGCCACAGATCGTCTACCAGTTAATTCGGCACCCGAACCAGACGAAATCTGCACAAAATTGATAAAGTTTACAAAACCAGCTATATCACGGATCTTGGTTGCTGTTTTTCAACAGTCAGTGGATACAGCATGGGTGCCTGACGCTTGGAGGAGTGCACGCATGATTCCCATTTTTAAATCTGGCGATTCCTCCTTAGTCTACAACTACAGGCCCATTTCACTATCAAGCATATGTTGTAAATTACTAGAGCACATCATATCATCCACCGTCATGAAATTTCTCTCAGATCACAATTTCTTCTCTAGCAATCAGCATGGTTTCCTTCGTGGTCGCTCCTGTGAAACTCAAGTATTCGAATTGGTAACTGACCTCCACGAAGGCGTTCATAGTGGACTAAAAATATATGCTATATTTACTAATTTTCCAATAGCATTTTAGAAAGTTTCGCACATCCGCTTATTAACGAAGCTAACGAATCTTAACATAAACAGTAGGATTATAAATTGCATAGCTAAGTTGTTTTTAACCATCCGAAGTCAATCAGTCTACGTGAACGGGTACTCATTTTCACTTTCGCATGTAAACTCCGGTACCAGAGGGTTCGGTCCTGGGTCCAATATTGTTTGTGATCTATATTAACGACATATAAAACACTTTATCTTCTACTATCAAGTTGTTCGCAGACTACTGTATCACATACAGATGAATTAGTAACGCCGAAGATGAGAACTCATTACAGGTAGGCCTCTACAAACACGCATTTGGCGTTGCCAGCGGCAAATGGAAATTAACATTTCTAAAACTACGGCCATCACGTTCACGAGAGCACATAACTCGAAATTGAGCTACTACACGATTTAGGGAATCCGTTGAGACGGTATCCACATTTAAATGTCACGGAGTTCATTTATCCTCTCATTTATCTTGGAACGATCACTATAATACCATAACCACTAAGGCATCCAAGACACTCGGCTTCAGTAAACGTAACTTATACTTGGCG
This sequence comes from Dermacentor andersoni, assembly GCF_023375885.2. Lineage (NCBI taxonomy): Eukaryota > Metazoa > Arthropoda > Arachnida > Ixodida > Ixodidae > Dermacentor > Dermacentor andersoni. Next base: position 199,822,060 of record NC_092816.1, on the reverse strand, counting down.
AACTCTGCTACCTAGTTATTAGCACACACTACGGATGTTCGTTCAAACGTAGAGCACGCGTCCATTATTTGGAATCCAATTCAAACCTATCTGACCGATCAACTCGAAGCAATACAAAATAAAACAGCAAGATATATCACAAAGAAATACTCGCTAAACTACAGTGTTACGGATATCAAGGAATCACTTTCATTGCCCTCTCTTCAAAACCACCGATTAATAACATTGTTATCACATTTTCACGCGCGTTATCATAGTAAATCCCTGTTCTGCGAATCTTACATCAATGCAGCTCATAGTATATTTCAGCGTTTTGATCACCTATTTAAAGTGCAACCCTTTTTTGCTCGCAGTGATCTGTATCGTCATTCACCATTAGTTTTCGCAATAAATCATTGGAATAACATACCGAGGGAAATTGTATCTACCATTAACCATGATTTTTTTTGTTAACAAGTGGAAGATTTTCCTAAATGTGTGATTATTTCAGTGTTGAGTGCTTACTTGCGTATGTTATTCTCTCTATATATAAATAAGTCACTGTATCTTACCAATGTTCTTTTTTCCACGTTTGTAATTGTAACTGGCTCCCCCCTATATAATGCCCGAATGGGCCTTTAGGGTATATCAATGAATAAATAAATAAATGGACAGAAAAATGTCGCCCCTCCACCCTCAAGAAAAGGGGAAGTGAAAATGCGCTGAATAGTTTTTTTATATCCATTTTCGTAAATGATGACGCCATCGCAAGGCATGTCGAAGCACAGATTATCAACTGCCTACGTCATATCTCCGTAAATGAGCAATCTTGAATCTGTTGCGCAAAATAAGACTGAAAAAAGAAACCTGGATCTCACGAAACGCGAAAAAGTTGGCGCGCCACATGCTAAAAGGGCAGCCAAATATGTATTCGTAAATTTCAACAAATCACGAACAACATTTTTTATTTTTCGCGAAGGGAAGTCGGTTAAAATAATAAGAATTCACAAAGAGGGTAATAAAATTGACCTTTCCAAATTTCGTCAAGCTTTATCAACCTTTTTACCGTTGCTTCGCGTCTCGAGCATGAACAGAGATGACGAGTGTTTTTATTGCTGGCGCCAAAAGATTTGGGACCCATAATCATAGCGCGGCCATAAAATAAATCAACTTTATACAAGCTAAATTTTCAACCGCTGGTCCTCTACCATTATCCATTGGTGAATTCATAGTCCCACGCCTGTATTTTTCTGCATATGAGTATGGCAACTATTGATGCAGTTGTTTCTGCAGTTCAAAATACGGTGGTTAGCATGGTACCGTCTTTATAGAAGGCACGTCTTGAATCATCGTGTGGCGAGTGATAAGGCAATCCCTAATGACTTTACACTAGTTTCTTCACTAAAGAAACGCTGTCGTAGATTGTATCTAGAGCTAGTTAGTGTAGATACTTCCAATCGCTTATTAAATAAAATGCGTAATTTCCATAGACTGCGGAACATCAATGCTTTTTTTTTTTACAATAAAGCGATTTCAATTGCTCTGCGGTTAACAAATTTTCTTATCTCCATTGCACATGCTTTTCGCGTATCCGCTTGTAGGTGCGCTAGTGAGTTGTTCTGTCTGAATACATTTCTCTCATCCCTCCACACAGGGTGTTTAAGCGAACATTTTGAAAAATGTATACAGAACACCCGTGGTAGATTCTAGTCCATGGGCTCGTCTACTCGAAGAGGCAGACATTACTTGTACAGAAAATTGAAATGCATAATCGGCTATTACACGAATTCACTAATTAAGTTTTGAACAAATTACCATAAAGTGCATATTGCAATTTAGGACTTCTACCTGGTGAGGCTTAAAGGCATATCACTTGGAAAGAATTGTCTGTAAAACACCATTTACGAGTTATGCCCCGTCAAAGTTGCGGTAAAGATGCACCGTAATATGACTTAGTTTCTTATCAATACGTCGTTTTATGCATTGAAATATTAGTGTAACTGAAACGCCAATGCATTTCTCCGCAAAGTTCGGGTAATGTTATCTCGAAACTGGAGTCATCCTGATAATCCCTACCAAGTGGATCCGCCTTGCGAACTCCCCGGCTAGAATTTGGAAATTATAATACGTGCCATAAGGTAATTAGTTTGAAACTTTGTGAGTTTTTGTTATTTAGCCGATTACAGATTTCAATTTTTTGTGCAATAACCACCTTTTCGAGTTGACCAGCTCATCGATGAGAATTGTGCCATTTGCAACAGGCAATTTTAAGATTGCATTGGTAAAACGTTTATTTGAGCCTGCAGTAAAACGCGTGCTTGCGTATGCGCTATGGACGGGGCCTACGTCGTCTTCTGGGGGCCGGCCGCGCGGCCTGGGTCCCCGCTCGCCGTTGCCACAATTCTAAGGATTTTTTTTTAAGCGTTCGCTTAAATACCAGGTATAAGTACGCGTAATATAGCATGCCAACCCGGTAGCCCGTCTAAACTATTTAGCCTTCATGAAAATTTACTGATATAGGACTTTTTAATACTGACTTTATCCACGTGATTAATTTCCAACCAGGTAAAATAGATCACTCCAATTTCAATTTGAAATAAAAGTATAAGAATAAGTTATCTCGATGTTTCATTATAAAAGAGCTTTTTTCCCTCTATGATGTCCGATTTTGCCGTCGTCCAGATAAAATAACATCCGTCCGGCAGCTCTCTACCCGGCTGTCTATTCTTGAGTTGTATGTAACACGGAAACAGGGAAGACAACTAAATACGGGTGCAGAGGTAAGAAATAATTTGTTTTGGTGTGGATACATTTATGTATACAGACCTAAGCATATCTCACGAGAACAGCAAGACAAATGACTACCTGAAAAATGGCACACTGCTATCCTAAATGTGTCCATTCCGATAAAGACCCTAGCTTTGCTTCCATTCGCCTATATCTATTTTCACTTCTAACCTATGTGATATCCCACACAAAGAGAAATGTATTCAGTCAGCTCCTTCCCTTCATCGTCTTGATGAAATTGTCTGGCCGGAAAGCAGAATCCAAGACGTTACGTAAACAGCTTTGTTGCATCGACGTCTGCGAAAGTGTTTGTCTTCTTGTTGGTATTTTCTTGCCAGAATAACATATGGCTTTGTTCGTACCTGAACGAGCTTGAGTCGGCACAGATATGAAAAATCCGCTGTTTTATTTTTGTCAGTAGCGTTTGGTTTCAGATAAATTTATTGAAGCCTTCGCCCGGCGCTGCTGTGCCTGTTTTTGTAACCTCATCACGATACTGCTGATTTCAGATGCCAGTCGTCCTTTTATGTTGAGTCAGAAAGCAAGGTGAATGCTAATAGAATGACGGTTCTTGAACCCGAAAGCTGATTACAGGAACGAAGACTGATGATAACGCCTGCAGGACTAAGCAATTACAGCTGGAGGAAAGGACGTAGCGCTGTCGCTTCTAGAGATCTCCGCAACGACTTCCCTTGTATTACCTTATATATATATATATATATATATATATATATATATATATATAGATATATATATATATATATATATATATTCCAGCGAGAGTTGGACTAAGCTCTTAGGTTTGTGATCCGCCCAAGTTGAGGTTAGAAACGTCCGAGAAAAAGTCTACAATCATTGTCTTGCACTCGAGAAACGTTAAGTGATAGAGAAAATTCCGGGTATTGTCGAGCTGAGTGTACACTCTAATTCCTTAATAACTTGGCTTATTTCGGAGCCAGATTTCTTCACGCGAAACCAACAATCCACGCTTTTCGAGAACGGTTTCGGCTGGGTAGTGGATACTTGGTTTTCCTAGGTACCGAGCAGGTTGCTGACTTCCCGGCGGCTGTGGAGCCCCGTTCCAGCTGCCACTTGAGCACGCCGTTGTCCCTGCCTTCCTTGAAATGTGTTACAAGCCTGACACATTCTGCGTGGTTCGTTATTTTTCGTCGGTCTTTGCTCTTTCCTGCCCCACCCGTTACCAGAGAAGTTCACGCCTTTCTGTTCTCTCGCGCTTCAGTACTTTGTACCTGATTTATATCAGCTGTTTCGGAAGAGTGAATTCGCGGAGTCCGAGGAGCGGGTCGGCAGAGGTAATCGAGAGCCCGATTCCTTGTAACCGGTGGAGCAAGTAGCGAAGCGATCACTAGGCGCACACTCTCTTTCTTCCTCAGCGTTCCGGCGCAATTTGCCAGTGAGTAGGGCGACACCGCAATCTCGGGGCCGTTCGTTGACACGAAGCGGCGGAACGCGACGCGTAAAGCTGGGTTCGCCGGCCATCACCGACGAACGGCGCACCCCCGCCCATTCTGCGTTCCAAGTAACGGGCAATTAGCCAACGATCCACTGGGCGCAGTGCGTGGCCGGTGTTCATTCCCGGCCCCCACGAAAGATGTAGGCCTTTTCAGATGGGAAAAGCTGAGCCATGTGAAATAGCAAGGAAAAGCAAGAAAAGAAACAGCCTAATGGTACGGTGAGTCTTTCTCACGGTTGCCGGTTTTGCCTTGTGTGCCTTATAAAGGGGGTGCCTTTCTACTTGACATTCTCGCCATATTCGATACCAGTGGGACCATGAGTTTTATTCAACGCTGGGGATGTCATCATGCGTCACTCACTCTGTCTCTCTTTCGTTGTACACACACGCACATATATAGATACATATATGTTTCTGAGAATTGCTTGTTTTCGTTTATTCAAGCTTGCTCTTCCGCGATTTCAGCGTACTTAGGTTAAGTGAGGCGCGAAGATATAGTTTGCTTTCTTGAAGGCTAGCGATGGGATGTCAAATTACCCCATTCCTTTACTTGTTATCCTATAGGTAACTGGACGAAAAAAACAAGCAACGTAGGGACACGAACGCGAGTATGTCATGTGCGCACATGTTAGCGAAAATACTGCTTACCGAAGGCTAATCAAGGCTCCTTGCTAAAGAGGCTCTAAAGGCACTTCTCGGATAACGGCGGTATAGTCGAGACGCAGGCAAGAGAGGGGGTGCCAAAGGGAGAAGGAAGCAGGCACAGTTGCGAAAGGAAAATTAATGCTCCTAGGCTATTACTGCTCAGAGGATTGGACCTTGTTATATGCTAATGACGGTTCGCTCTCTTAATCCTTGTTTTGTGCCCATACAGTTCTCTCATCGCAGTTTGTTCTAGTTTTGTGAATTCTTGTCGTGCACGCGCCGACATTGGACGGTAGACATTTTATGTCTTCGCCGTCAGATTATCGGCGAAGTGCTTTTTTTTTCGCAAAATGGACCTTTCTAGAAGTTTGCTTGTGACCACGCTGAGACTTCCGCCAGTCCGAAATGCCTTCGCATATCGAGTTACATATTTGTTGGCCTAATGCACTGAGATAAAGCAAAGGACACAGTACGGAATAGAAGGAGTGCTGTAATTTATACGTATGATGATATGTTGCTCGGATATGGGACATTCGCGAATACGACTTTGGTTGGTGTATTTGTCGTTTGATGTGAACTGTTTATAGCCTGTGGATTTATGGTGCAACACTTTACAAGAAAATGCTGCATGAAACTTCACACGATCTACTTTATTTTGTGGTGGTGTACTAACTGTTACAGACAAGGTACGAGTAATGGATACGACTGGGCTCAAGAACACTTGGTCGTTTGTTCTTTAGCTGCTATTCAATACGTAGTTGTGTGAACCATTTCCTCTTCTTTCTAGAACATCAGACGAGCCTTTTTTACTGCTCTTCTGGTGGCCTCGTGCGGTGTGTGAAGTTCTGTCATTATTCTGAATGCGCTTGCTTTTGCTGCGTTACGGATATAACGAAACCCCAAAAACCATGTAAGTTAAATGCGTCTACGCGCTCTTTCTACATTTCAAAGGTCCAAGAAAGTTGTCTACTGACTTGAAATCCATTAAGAACGGTGAAAAAGCCATAAAATAAAAAATACTGTTATCTAAAAGCGTCTGGAGCGGCCCGCATCAGTGCTGGACTGACTCCTCAGGGCATAAATAAAGTGCTTCATAACATACCGTACCTCAAAAAAAATCTGAGATTGTCGGGAAAGTTAACAAACTACCTGAAATCGGTTCTTCGGTGCTAAACTTCCAAATGTGCAATTCTTCATTCCGATCACGCATTGACGATTGAGAGGATCACTCACTGGCTCATAACTTCATCTTCTATGGCTTTCCTTATTCTAAATATTCGTGGCAAGATACTGAAGCTAGGCCAGCATTCGAAATAAAGTTTGTAATATGTTCATATTCATCTAATACTGTGCAGAGGGCTCACAGGTCGGACTCTTTTTCGCACAGCAAGTGCCGCCGGATAATTGCGAAATGCGCTAATTTTAAGATCAAGGAAGTCCTGTTATTTCGAGGCCAGCTAATAAAAATAGTCTGTTTAACAAAAGACTTTTAATCAACTACCCGGCTTGCTCGAGAAAAACTCATCAAGTTTGGCAGCTCCCCTATCAAGCTTCGCTACGATAACCTGTTGCTCAATAACAAATGCTACATTTACAATGCAAACCTTGGCATTGTTAAAGAATCACTTTCACATCCAACCAACGTACTCCACGTGCACGATTCTGCAACATATAGCTCGCAATACAGAAGCGAGAGGCACAGTAACCTATTGTCACTATCCTAACCTTCACACGTGTCCACTCTATTCTAGCACCCGATGCATAGTTAGTAAACCTGACTGCCTATCATCTGCGGTACACACGTGCCACGCTCATGTCATTGCGTTCACCGAAAGAGCGCTTCCTGTTCGTGCACCTGATAATAAAACATGCGAAGGCGCGGATAGCTTTGCTATCTATCAATGCCATCGCACACCACGTCGAGGGGGAGGCGTACTCTTGACCCTCTCGAGGAAAATTCTGTCGTCATGCATAGAAATTAGTCAGGACATGGAATAAGTATGGGCATTAATAACAAACCGTAATTTATAAACAAAACACCGCCCACGCAGTCCGTACAGATGGTTAACCAGTGAAGCTGGAACGTGCGGCCCCTGTGTTTATGACTGGCTTAATCACGAGGACTGATTAAACGACGGCTTGGTAGGCTGCCGGATCTTCGGTGTGCAGTTGCTGCTTGCCCTCGGCTGCACCAGCCTGTTCTTGTGCCCGGCAGCAGCATCGACACAGCGTAGACGAACTCGTTCCCGCTTGTGCTCGCGGCGTTGCTTACCGAAAGATGCCTGCTCCTCAGGGGTAGATATGACGCGTGGCCTGCCCATTTCGGAGCCGGAGAGACAATGCTGCGCGCGCACTCGGCTGCGACCGAGAGAAATGAGGTCACTACTGGCGCAGCCAATCACTGCCTCTCTTTGCCTTTTTTTTTTCGCGCATGCGCTTGCGGTTGCGCCGGAGGAGCTTTCCGGCGTACAGGTGACAGACGGACGGACGGATGAACCGGCTAGCCATACACAGGTTCCCTGTAATAATTGTAAGGTTATGCTAAAGGTCCCACCTTCTCTAGCTACACTTTTAAGCATGCTTTACGATTCTATTATTGCTGTTTCTTCACGTTTTCCTTCTGCACCTTTAATTTTTCTGAGTGATTGTAACTTCGTTAACATAATTGCGAGTACTCACCCACCTCACAGCCTGACACAAGCTAAGGAATTAACTGATATGTGTTCTGTTTTTGGTTTGTGTAAATGGGTCACCCAAGCCAGGCGAATAACTACTAGTTCACTTGAACTCGTATTAAGTATCCCGCACAACTTAGTTTCTGTGGTGCCTTTTTCCTGCTGTGGGCGATCACAGTGTACTTGGTTGTTATATTAACGTGCAATTCCTTATACGAAATGAAAGCAAAATATTTCGCAACTACTAGAAATCTCAATTCGAAGCGCTTCATAGTCAGTTATCAGCTTTTATCGGCAGATTTTTTGCGTAATCTTGAAAATCACCCTGTTCAGTCTGCTGCAAAAATAGATGAACTCATCACGAAACGCATTCCTACCTGCATTATCATCCCAAATAAACAAGCACAATGGTAGAACGCCCACAATAACCGTTTGTCCATCCGTAGGAACGGCTCCATTAATCTCCCATGATTCCGTCACCTGGCGCTGCTGAGCGGCTTATAAAACTGCGTGCGATGCTTATGTAGGAGCTTTAAAATCTTTAAAAAAAAACTTTATTTCTTACACATTGCCATACATGCTGGAAATAATACACGAAAATGGTGGAGCCTAATTCACCTTTTTTCAGGAAGCTACGTAAATCTGCTAGATCATCTCGATAACCGAGTCCCTGATAAAATGTGCGCACGTCAAAATGTAACACGTCAAGAAATGCTCGAATAGACATCACATTTCCCCGTCAGGTTCCTGTAAACAAAGTAAATTAGTGCCTTTGTAGGGTGATGTAAGGTAGAGTAAAATAAATTAAGGTGAAGTGACTGAAGATGAAGTAAACTGGAGTAAGGTGGATTAAGGTGTACTAAATTGAATTAAATATAATAAAGTGGATGAACTTGGATTAAGATGGATTTTAATAGATTTGCATTCAAATCACAATGGTAGTTAGGTGACTGTCAGTGTGACCCAAATGCCATAATTAATTGTTGCTGTACGTGGTGAATGCACCTAAATGTTAACATACGTAAAGTAATGATTATCTCTAGAAGTTATGACAATCCTTTACCCTAGTGCCTAAACAACGGCCCCCATGAATACCGGCCCCCATGTCCAACCTATCTTCGGTGTTTCACATCCAAAGCGTTCCTAATAATACCACTGGAATGGGCGGGTACATACGTCGGAAGTTTTCGAAAGCACCATTTGCAATAAATGATTAATCTATAGGAAATTAGAACGTTAAAGCTTGAATACGCTTCATCTCCTTGGGATCCCTACCATAAAAACCCGATTTCTTCATTCGTACTTGCACAAATACACTTTGTTCGTTTCCTTTTTTTTTTTGTATAGGACAATGACAATGACAATGATGTTTATTTGCATTAGTACATCAGTACATGACGGGAGGGGCATGCAGAAAAAGCTGCCACATGCACAGCTTGACGAAGCCTCAGGCCTGTGCAGTGGCATTTGCGCGGCGTCAGCAAACACAAAGGCAGTACATCATTATTTAAAAATGCTATTTATACAAAATTGAGCATCGCGAGCCATACGAAGCAATTGAAACAAAATGTGCTTTAACAACGTTGCATAGAAAAAAAAAAACATCTCCAACCAATAAGGACAAAAAAGCAATGATAGGCATAACGGTATCACAACTGTTCGAAACACAAGGGTGCCAAAGATGTATTCAAAACACAAGCCGTAGCAATAAAATTTCTCATTCAAACTAAACAAAGGAAACACGAAAAATATAATCTATACAAGAAGACTCGCTAGTTTCAATAACGAAAAATTTGCGACAGCCAGGGAAACAGTCTAGTGCAGGCAGAAATAACTATACAGAGCTTTAAAAGAGATATTTTCCAATCCATTGGTTTCGTTGTGTAATCTATTCGGTAACCTTGGCAGGTAGTTGCGAAGAGTTTGTTGTCCGTATGTCGTTATAACTGTTTCTACTTTGGAAAAGTCTCTATTCCTTGTCGTATATGTTGTAACGTTGATATTTAAATCCGCTAGTGTTCTTAGGAAGCTGACTCCATTTTTATTTATTGTTTGTATGCTATGCAGAGCCGATAATGGTACTTACTTCCAATTGGCGTTATATTGTATTTTATGAAAAATTAACGTGTATGAACATATTTTGAAACGTTTTCTACAACTTGTAAGAATTTTTTTCATTTTTTTTTTGCAGTACGTAAGGTTTTCCAAATTTCCCTGTGTGGTGGACTAAGTGTGGTGCACTAAATCCTCTCTAGGCCTTTCTTCTCTTGCATCATATTGTAAAATGCTCCGTTTGAGTTTTTTTTTTTTTTACAAAATAGACCATAACTCAACGCGTACTGGCCAACTAATCTCTACACATGAGTATTTCTCCAACCCTGTTGAGTGCCGTCACAAACTGATATCGTGCTTCTAATACTCGGAAAATCGACGGATTTTTCTTACATGGTACGTCCTTAGACAGAGGGTACCTTCCCGAGGACACCGCAGGTATCAATGATAACCAACTCTTTAATAAGACTTTAGCTACCATGGTATAAATAGAGAAACTTTCACGTTACAAGTGCTTACAATATGAACTTTTTCAGTTTCTTTTTGTATTTTTTCACTAGTCACAGACAACATTGTATTGCTAATGCGCATTGTATAGTTAGGAACCTTTTTGTCATACACTATTATATTGCTTTAATTGTACTTCTTTTGTTGGCTTCCAACCACTCCCATACTTAAAATGGTATGGCTTTGAGCGTAAATAAATAAATAAATAAATAAATAAACAAACAAACAAATAAATAAATAAATAAATAAATAAATAAATTCTGTCATCAACATATTCCTCATACCATAAATACCAAACATGGCAATGCTGTGCACAGAAATCCTAGGAGTAGGATATGGCACCAAACGGCAACTGCCATCTTACTCTTTGTCTTGCAGAATACACTAACGAACCTAAGTTTACGCATTACTACAAAGGGCCTCCAAAAGGGAAGAAAAATGCTTCCGCGATCAAGTAAGTTGGTTCGTTGTTCATCCAGCAGTGACGGGATAATATGAAAAAAAAATGTTAAGAATTATTGTTGTGCTGTTGTAGAAGCACTGGTTCAAAAAGTAAATAAACAGCACATAACTCTCTATGACCATTCTTGTTCCCCAAGAGCAAGCACACTAACAAGCAAACAAGTAAGCCCAAGTGAAAGAACCAGCATGGTCAGAAGTTATGAAATGTAGTCGCAGCATTCAAGCTCAACCGTTATTCACTCACGCAAAATCGAATTTTGAGGAAGGACGGTGGTATATACTCGCGAAGATACGGGAATAATGAGAGAGGTATATTGGATGCTTTCGCATAGATTCAAGTCACAACGTCAGGCACAAAGCCATGGCCGTAGTGATATCGATGATGTGGGGCTCTTAATCTGGTTATGCCCGCAGTTCGAATTGGAAAGAAAGATGCTACTTCAAAACCTGCGAGAGACACGTGTTCCATGCAGGAGCATTTGAGCCGTCTAAAGGGTTCGCTGTAATCGTGAAGGGAGCTCTCCAAGTTTTGACTGCCTTCCTTCTGGACACAAAGTGGGTGAACGTTTACTGACAAACCCTTGCTAGGAATGTATGAAGAGGATCAGGTGAAAGAGTTACTGGCGAAGCATGCTAGGCTAACCTCGCCTGCTGCAACACTATAGATTTCGTATAGCGCGTGTCATTCTAGAAGTCGGGCGGAGCTGACCTCAGTCGCCCTCCTACTTTCCCCACTGCAACAGCAAGCCTGGATTTACCCTTCTTTCGCAACTGGCTGCGCCGCATGGCGGATTATTTTTTGTCAAGACTCCCATCTCTTATTTCTAAATAGACTGCTCAGCGCCAAATTTGGTGAGGAATATCAGCGAAAACAAACTCTTTGGTTGCGCCTCACAAAATGAAGTTGTCTTCAATTACGCTTGTCTTCATGTTTGTCATACGAACGTATGTCGTCATGGTGACGTTTTAAAACCTGACAAAGTAAATTTTTAATCATAAGTTTGCTGACTTTAGTTCTTCGCAGAAACTGCCTCAGCGAAAACGCAGAAACTGCCGATACAAGCAGCATTCAGAGTAGCGGCTGTAGTTTTCTTTATGAAAGTGACTGGCATTTTAACTAGAGACGTCGCGTATATGTCTGCGAATGAGGCGACATGTGCCCTGCAACGCAATCTGAAACACGCGCTCACACATTATCCATGCACCGTATTTCCTCCCTCAGCATAAGAGTACATCGACCACGATGGCGAAAAATGACATAGAAACAAAATAATAATAATAAACAGGAGAAGCGCAAAAATCGCAATACAGGATACCTGTCGACAGCAATTCACGGGCGAAGCAGCTGCCAAGAGGTGTTCCGGTTTTCGTGCACAAGACGGGCTGCGGCTTCGCTCTCATAAAAGATGTGCTATAGGAATGGCGCACACACCTGATGATGCAAATAAATGAGACTCGCATCTATAACAAGCCTACCTGCTACCACCGCTCTTACGACAGCTAGGAATCGCTACACCCACGATTAAAGTCACCACTGCAGGTACGAGCAGCGTAAAGTATTTGAGGAGCTCGATTTCAGGCTTTTCACAACTATGCGATGTAACACAGAAGGAATCGAAAGAGAGCACAGGGGACGCTAGTTGTCATATTTGTTAAACTATTTGAGTACTCACTTAAAGAGCAAACAAAGTGGAGGAACGGATATCTTGTCACAGGTGAGAGCCGATTTCAAGAAACCGCCGGCTTACGCCCGCCGTGCTTTAGCACCAAAACTCGCTCGAACCTTTCATTATTCCGCACGACATGCAGGTGCTCTGTTCCGGATTACGTGTACACATTGAAAAAAAAAAAAACACAGAAACAAAATACATGAGATTTAACGGGCTGGAATTTATATACAGTGAGGCTTCGCGTGAGTGCATAAAGAGCCGAAACATGAGTATACACACACCCACGCGATCACGCACACGCACACACATACAGACAGGCGTGGGCATGAGCAAATGATACCACGCCTTTTGTTAAGCGCAGTCGCTGACTATACTAGTGAGTGCGACGGACGCATCAAACGAATCATGGTTCGGAGGCAGCACGTGCAATGTACATAGAACAATTCTAATCCCTTTTGTTCGCAAAAAGGGTTCACTTCATCATTACCCTACAGCCGCGGATGCGGGAAGGCGAGTTTTCTGGGTCTTTTTCTTTCTTTCCCCCGTAACGTCATCCCCGCAGCTGCTGAGTGTGGATGAATGGATGGATGCAGGACACTATGAGCGTCCCGTTTGGAAAGGGGTGGTTGGTTAAACCACAAAGTCCTTGTTATTGTATTGCCTAATGTCCTAGCTTTCTTTCAAAACAAAAATGAAGAAAGAAGTCGACAGAGTTCCTAGTGTGAAACTTTCTTAACCACTATTGGGAATTTTATTTTGTACGCTTCCATCGTTCGTGATCTCAATATTTGCTGCCACCAAACTTCCAATCACCAGTTACTGATCTCTTTTGCTGAGCTGTTTACTTTGCCCCTGTTATCGCAGAACCTACGGGCCTCAAGGAGGCCAGATGAGCCTAAATCGACCGCTGGACACAAATATTCACATTCTAAAATACATGTCCCATCATTTCCATTGCTTTACCGCATCAAGCACATTTATTCTTTTTTTTTTCCTAGTTGTACCTCGCTTTATAAGTACGCGTTCTGAGGCATCCTGATCTCGCTTCGAAAAGTAAAGAGGTTTGCTTTGAGTAATCATAAAATATTTCTCTCCTGATTTTGTTTTTTTCCTCTCAGGGATTTACTCATAGCAAGTTCTTTTTTTTTCATTGCCGCCACCTATGAGATCGTCTCCGCCCCTCCGACTGCGCTTGACGTTCTTTGTTGCCGTGTTGCCCACCCTACAGGCCGCATACTTGCTCGTAAGCTTCCTAGTTCTTTTCATCCACGTTGAATCAATGTTTTTCCTTTACAGATACCTCAACACTTTCCCAGCCAATTTACTTTCTTCCATATTCCTCAGTCGTTCTTCATATTCAATTTTACTGTGAGCTTCCGTCTCTTCAAAAGTAGTCCAGCCTATATCACCCTGCACAGCTTCATTTGTAGTCTTCCGATGAGCGCCCAATGCAAGGCGTCTCACTGACCTTTGGTTGCCATCCATTCCTGGTTCTACCCCTGACGTCAAGCAAACAAGCGCATTTCCAAAGGTAAGTACTGAAACAATTACACTTTTCCACGTACCGCGGAGCACCTCGTACCTATTGTAACCTCATAGAGCTCTGTGTTGCATATTGCTGCTTTTCTCTTCTGATTTGCTGTTAGCTATGCCTTTGTTTTCATACATCTATTAGCTTCGTTTATTCACATACCAAGGTATTTGTATTCTCTTAGCCGAGGTATTTCCTCGTCCTGTATTGGCACGGCCTCTTCACTGTTTTCATCGAATACCATCAAACCTGATTTTTAATGCGAAATTTCAATCCTGAATTCTCGACTTCCTGTACACAGATATTAGCCAGATGTTGCAAATCCCTTTGCTTCTTAGCTGGCAACACAATGCAGTCCGCGTAAAATAAAGCTGGAAGCTCCTGCTCTACTACTGTACCCGCCTGTTACTATGAGAGATTAAACCCGATATTACATCCTTCTAGCGCGCTCTCCATCCTCACCATGTACATCATAAACAGCAGTGGGGCTAAAGAGCACCCCTGCTTCAGTGCATTTGTTCACAGCGTTGTGGAACGCTAGGTAAAGGCACTGCAACGGCCTTCCATAGCACGGGGATCACTCGCGATCACGGCACGGTCCATCGTCTTCCTCGTCAGTCGGCACATACACAGGGGCGCGTCGGCTTCATTACAATATCAGCTTTCTCCTCGCTCCTCAATCTTCCCAATCAACGCAAATGGTATTTTCTAGGTAAATTTCTCTCAAAAGCTGTGTAAAATCGTCACCTAGGCCTTCCCCTTCCAGAATGTCCTATAAAATCTTGTGGTCTACGTTGTCATAAGCTCCTAGAATGCATAAAGAAACCACACATAACGGTCTACTTTTTACTCCGTATCTTTGAATACCCTAAGAATAAATAAATTATCATGCAGACGCCTACCGATTCCGAAGCCATTTAATTGCCGTTTTAATTTAATCACCTGCGCTGGTAACCTGTATATCACCGATGTAACGGTGAACGGTCTATATGAGAGACTAGACCGTATCTTTTTCCCTTTATAAATTGAATTCATTCATTCATTCATTCATTCATTCATTCATTCATTCATTCATTCATTTATTCTTGTCGCCAACTGACTGGTATTTGCGGCGGCCACCGTCCGGGCGACCATAGAGACAGCCCAGCCTCTACCGCACCTGCGGCTGCTTAATATAAGGCCACTCGACGCCAAGCAGAATGCCGCATCCTGCGCACCAAGCGGCCTGAGCACAGGACTGCCTCCTCGCGGATAGACGTCGTATGCCGACCCCAGGCCAACCTGAGGCATCGGCAGAGTTCGCGGAGTGTCCGCTCAGCCATCTCGGGTGCTCGTCATGGTTCGAAGGCATGGTAACTTCTATGATCGTTCCTGCAAGGGCCCATGATACACCAACCAATTCTGGCCGTCGCGGTCACCTTGGCGATTGGCGAGATGGACCTGGCAGAGCAAGTAGCGGACCTCTTCTCATGCCGGTCCCGGCCGACTATTGTTCTACTGGTGGACCGTAGCAGACCCCATACCAGAACTTCCTGCTGCGTGCTGAGCCACCACCTTTCCTGGACAACGGAGTAGATTGCAGCCCTGTGCGACCAGCCGATCACTCGCCTAGAGCTATTGGGCGCTCTGGGCCGCACGAAGCGACGCAGTGCACCGGGGTTGGATGTTATCACATTCCAAATGCTACGGAACCTGGCTCACCTGAAGAAGGACCGGCTGCTATACTGCTTGAACGACATCTGGTGGTCTGGCTGCCTTCCAGAGGCATGACTGATGGCTGTCGTTGTGCCAGTCTTGAAACCGAGAAAGTATGCCGAGGCATTCATCTCCTACAGGCCCATGTCCCTCACCTCAGCGGCCTGCAATGTGTTGAAGTCTGTAGCATTGGCGCGTCTCGAACGGATGTCACGAGCTCTTGACTTCTAACTGGAACAGCAGACTGGGTTGCGTCATCACTGGTGCACGGCTGACTCCATCGCGGACGTCGTATCAACCCTTGCACACACCAGAGGCTCTCGTGAAGTGGCACTCCGTGTGCTTCTTGGTGTGGCAAGCGCCTTCGATGACTTGCCTTACCCAGTCCTTGAGCGCTCTCTGGACAATCATGGCGTTACGGGATGTGTCTGGCGTTTCACCACGGCGTTTCTCACAGGGCTCTCCTTTTGCGTAAGGGTGGGAAAGGCTCTGAGCTCCCCACTGGCAGTCTGTTCCAAAGTACCACAGCGATGCGTCTTAAGCTCTTTCCTTTTCAACTTGGTGCTAGCTTCTCATCCTTCTGCCATCCGAGCAGGCCTGCGACATCGTGTCTACATCACCGTATACGCTGACGATGTAGCTCTGTGGACTCGGAGTCCCACTAGAAGCCTGTCAACCGTTCGGTCCTACTTGCAGCAAGCCCTGCACAAAGTTACTTCCTACTTCCAGACAGTGGGACTCTCCCTATCGGCCCCTCAATACCCTTCTCATGGACCCCAGTTTGAGCATACGTTGCCGAGCAGTCCTGATGGTGCTGGGTAGCAACCGCTTAAGAAGAAAGCGGGTTGTGACCTACTTGGGCCTGCAGATGAACAAGCGGCTCTCGCTGGTGCCAGCTGCCAAGGCGCTGATCGCTGAAGAGCAGAAGGTCCAAAAAAGTGGTTGGCCGTCTGCTGCTCCTCGGCAGAGGATGCACCCCGCTATGCGTTGTGCGTCTATATGCCACCGCGGTTACGTCAAGGTTTATTTATGCACTCCCTCTCGTGGCCCTTCTACGGTTTCGCGTAGGCCGCCTGGAGTTCCAGCACCGAAAAGCCATCTGGGTGATTCTTGGCTTGCCAGGGACCTCGCACATCACTATCACCCTAGCCGAGGCCAAGACTTGACCGATATCCCGGTTATTTTTGCAACGTTGGCTCTATTACCTTGACAGCCTACATCGCTCTCCGAGAAGCGCAGCCCTGCTTTCAAGGTTTTGGAGCCGACCTCACTCGCGCATGAGCAGCTTGTGTCAGCTGTACGATGATGTTGTCAGCCGTCCTCCCACGCTTGCCATCCCGCCACCTCCTCCGCACCATCGGCCTTTGGAGATCTCTACTACGCAGGAGGGCCTCGCGAAAAGGCGATCCTCATCCTGCGCCTCGTACTAGGCGTCGGCGTTCTTGTTGAAGTGAGATGCATTGCGTTCTTGTTGAAGTGAGATGCATTGCGTTCTTGTTGAAGTGAGATGCGGAGTCTGCATTGTCGGCTCCATCAATGCAGACTCCGCATCTGCCACTGCCTTGACCTTCGGAGCTCGGGAATGTGCCGGCTGCCTTTCGCGGCAAGCTCCACCGCTGCAGATGTGGCTGGCCTTCATCTGGCTGCAGACATGCTGGCAGAGGGCTCCCCGGATTCTCCGGTTGTCATCCTGTGCGACTCGCGAGCGGCACTCCTTGCTCGTCATCGAATGGAGACCACCGACCTTAGCGCTGCCCTGCTGGCAAAAAAGCTTCATGCCCGTGTTTTGGGTGTCTGGAAGCTGTCGATAAAGTGGCTTCCCTCTCACGTCGGCGTCCAGGGCAGCGAGAGGTTGACGGCCTGACAAAGGCAGCACACCATGCCACTGTACCACTCAGCACCGCTGTAGCGGCCTTAGACTATGGAAGGCACACGTTGTAGCGGCACACCTAATGGCACTCCACGTGGATCGGCGCGTCGCCAGCGGTCGCCCCTCCCCGTCCACTTCCTCATCGCGACCTTACAAGGCAGGAGCAGTCCCTCCTGCTGTGCCTCTGTATCGGCTGCTCCTAGACGGCATCCCGAAGTTACATCAAATACATGGCTTCATCCCCGACCTGCTCAGCGTGCGGAGAGGACAAAACAATCGACCATATTTTTTTCTGCTCAGCCTTCTCCAAATAGAGGGCTTCTCTCTACGTCTCATTACGACGCCTCGGACTCCCAGCAGTCTCGACATCCCAGCTGCGGTGTCCTGGCCGGCACCACGGCTCCGCCTTCACGCACGTTTTTATGTTCCGGAGGACACGGGGCTGTCATGTAAATTGTGAATGCGCCGTATGTAACAATGATGGACTCTTCTCTCTTTTCTTGCTTCTTTATGTGCTCCTCCCCTTCCCATTGGCGCTGACTCGTGCTCCCTAAGGGGCTGAAGAAATAGCTCTTCTTCCGCTTTACAATCACACTCTCTCTGCCCGGTATTCGCCTATCTTGTAAGCATTTTTCTACTGCTTTCCATAGAGCTTCCTTAATTTTTGTACGAGTTGGTCAATTATCCTAACAGCAACCACGTCTAACCATGTGGTGCACTAAGAAATATTTTTCTTCGGCTTCCTTCTAGGTGAAATTTCTCAGCAGCAGATCCTCTTTCATCTGATTCTCTATCATGCTTTCTTTTTTCAAAAGCCACGTCATCATTGCCTCGGAATGATTCGGCTTTAACTTTTCGGGTGTAGCTTAATGTCGCATAATATTCGAGTGTGTTTCTATCTTTGTCTGAGGTATGTTGTTGTAGTATTCCATACATTCTTAGTAATAAGCTTATGTGGTTATAAAATATTATAGCTGCGGCCTTCTTTTTCCCATTTAGTCATATACGATGACCTTTATATTTTTTTACCAGAGCTATTTCCTGGCCGTGTATTGACATTGTCTGCCCACGGTTTTCACTGAATTTCATGACACCAGACTTTTCACGCTAAGTTTCAGACGTAAATTCTCGCCTTACAGTCCACAGATATTAGCCAGAGGTTGCATACCACTTTGCTTGTTACCTAGCAACACAATTTCGCCTACATAAAACAAACCTGGAAGCTCCTCCTCTAGTACTGTAAACACCTGTTTGTATGAGAAATCGAACCCAATATTACTTCCCTCTGGCGCACTCACCATCCTCGTCATGCACATAATACACGTCAGTGGGGATAAAGGGCACCCCTGCCTCAGTCCCTTGATATCAACTTTCGCCTCGCTCGCAGGTAACTCTCTCGCAAAAGCCCTATGAAATTGTCACCTAAACCTTCCCCTTCCAGAATATCCCACAAAATGTTGCGGTCTACGGTCTCATACGCTTTTGTAATGTCTAAGGAAACCACATATAACGGTCTCCTTTCTAACAAAAAAATAATCATTCAGAGGTCTACTGCGTCTAAAGTCACTCTGAAGTTCTCCCAGTATGCCATTCTTCTCCGCCCATGCTGGCAGCTTTAATTTAATCGTCTACATTGCTAACCTGTATATTACTGATTTAATGGTCAATGGTTATTAGTGAATTCTGTCTTTGCCCCCTTAGCTTTATAACATAAATTCATTCTACTTTGTCGCCAACTGTCTGCTTCTTTATATATTTCAATGTTTTTTCTGCTGCTTTCAACAGAGCTTCCTTACTTCTTGGTCCTAGTTCATTAGTGAGGCTCGCGGGAATGTCGTCTAACCCTGTGGCTGAGCGTTCAGAAATTTTCTCTCCGAATTTAGTTCACATGAAAGTTGTCAGCACCTGTTCCTTTGCTATCTTGTTCTCTTTGAGGCTGTTTTTTTCTTCAAATAGAAACTCATCATCGCCTTGGAAAGGTTGGGCTATTAATTCGAGAATGTAAGTTAAGGCTGCGTCGGCTTTCAGTTTCTTTCCATCTTCATCCAGTAAATGTGGCAGCGTTCTAAACTTCTTGCTTAAGCCGTTTATGTGGCTCCAAAATATTCCACGTGCGGCTTTCTGTTTTCAAGCATTCCTGACAGCCAATGTTCAATTTCACCTTTTATCTTTGCTTGAACCACTATTTCAACCATGAGTTTTTTCGGCCTGTATATTTCCCATTTTCTGGCAACTTCTTCCTGCGGCAACTGAGCTTTTTTTTTCGCTTGCCTGTTCTCTCGTTATGCTTTCTGTCTCCCTGTTTATCCAGCTTTCCGGTTTCTTTTTTCCTACAAACGAGCATGTCGCTTTCGTTTCCATATTTATGTCGTAATTACACTTAGAAGCTTACTATATTTCCAATCTCTGCTTGGCCATTTGCCGTGTTCTTCCACTACTATTGTGACTACATTTGTTATTTGTTCATTGTTGAAGTTTGGACAGGCCATTCATCGGTGCTTGCTCTCTTTCTCAACTATATATCCTATTTTCAAAATGATACGATTGTGGTCACTCTCGATGCTGCTACACCCCTCTTCGTCAATGAGCATTTCCCTCAAATTAAAATAAATTCATTCTTTCATCAGAGAGTAATCAATGGTCGACTGCGGGTTTCCCACTTACCCCGTGGTCTGCCCATCACACTTATCCTCTGTATTCACAATAACCATGTTATGTTGCTCACAAAGATCTAGCACTTATTTTCCCGTTGTTGTCGGTCTAGCCATCTAGATCCTGTAGGTGGACATTCATGTCACCAAATAGGATAGTTTCGGCGTCATTCCCGAAACTCTTATTATCAGCACTTAGGCATTCGACTAACGCTTGATTCTTCTCTCTGCAGTTATTTATGGTCCCCGAATACGTTACGCCTAGCCAAGATTTATTTCCACTCATTGTGCTTTACACCAAAGATCCTCTTGACATTTTGAATTTACTCTTTTTCCATTTGGCTCCCTGATGGATGAGCATTCCAACTCCCCCTCCGTTTCTTTCTGCTTAGTTCTGTTGCCCCCTTCCCACACATATTTCCCAATCATTGGCGGCGTTTCCAAGTCCCTAAGATGCGTTTCTGTAACCGCATACACCCATGCTTATTCTCTATTTAACTGCTAATCAATCTCTACGCCCTTTTCCTTTCCTCAGCCGCCTTGCATGTTTATGTAGCTAATTGCTTGGTGAGCTCTCTTTCTTGTTTTTAACTTTTTCTGTTATTCCCCAGTGACGCTGTTGTGAGGTTTCCCTGAGGGATCTACTTCATTACTGCCTGCACTGGCATCCTCAGTGCTGGTGGGCTGCGTAAACAAGCAACCGCGTGACCAGCAAGTCGCCAGCCCACTTCCCTTACAAGGATGTGGTTAAAATGGATCCCGTCTCGTTGGAAACCAGCGTACCTTCGCACTTGCCTGTTTACTTCTACTACCTCGGAACATTTTTCTCGGCTCATTGTCCGTACAGCCTCATTACCAGCCACAATGGTTGTTTGTACGCACGGTAGCTAGTTGGGCGAGTCGGTACATCTTCATAACTATTACACACGGCGCACACTAAAAAACACGGACGAAGAATAGATAAACACGAGCGCTGACTCACGACAAAAATGTATTGCCTTTAAGCACGTATATATAGGAAAACTCACACATGCGCAACCCACGCACCAACATTCCCCTAACGAAAAGCAAAGCAAGAAATGCAGCGATAAATGAAGAAGTCCGATAATTTTAACGATTAGGTGTGACTAAAAATGCTTTTTCTTTGTTGTGTAGTGCGAATGATGCCTGGCTTACGCACCTATCACCACATTTATTTATTAGGTAGGCCTCTGAAATGAGTCGGGCCTTTTCCTTTTTGTTTGTCCAGATTACGCCTGTGCGTAAAACTTTGTACGTGACTAAACGGGACTGTACCTCGAGGTAGCTTCAGCACCGTTCACACAGCGATCTGCACCTAAGCAGATTTCTCC
This sequence comes from Dermacentor andersoni, assembly GCF_023375885.2. NCBI lineage: Eukaryota > Metazoa > Arthropoda > Arachnida > Ixodida > Ixodidae > Dermacentor > Dermacentor andersoni. The sequence goes on along the minus strand of NC_092816.1, from coordinate 199,800,710 downwards.
CGCGCCTACCCGCTTCTCCAAGCGCTGAGCTAGGCCTGCCCATTTTCTGTTTAGTGCGATATTTAGCCTACATGCTAACACGTCAAGGTCGCGTCCGTGGGAATGTTGCGCAAGCTTTTATTTTGCTCACTCCATAACTAAACTTATGTGCCCCCTGAAAATGTCCCTACCACAACTATTTTGACGTCTTTTGCCCTCTCCACAACTGCCACTGAACACCTAGCCAGAGACCTTTAACGTAAAACTATTGCAATATATTTTTATTCCAATCTCTTGACGTCAAAACTGCGTAATCGCTGACGCAAACATTGGGAGGTGACCCGAAGGTTTGTCTGGACCGACAAATCAAACGCTCCCGTTTATAGTAGGCCAGTCTTGTTGTCCTTAAAAATGAATAACATTGCCTACACTGAGCCGCTTGTCTTATCTAATTGGCTGACAACAGGCGACGCGCACGCTCAAGTGGAGAGGGGTTCGATGGGGCCAAAACAGTGCAATGAAAATCGATAACCGGATGAAGAGGGCGTTGCCGGCGTTTGCGATTGGATGGCTTTCCCTTAATTAGCTTTCCCGATGGCCAGTCGAAAATCTTGGCGGTATGCAACGGAAAGTTATGAATTTCACTAAAACGGATCTTCAGCAAAGAAGAGTTTGCAGAGTGAGGCCGTGAACGTGCCGAAAGTGCTCGAAAACCTTACACTGCCATGCAGAAAGCTTTATTCTACGCAAATAAACCCAAGTTCTCCGGCAGGTGCGAGTAGCCAGTGCCTGAGCGATCGGCGGCAGCCATGTTTTATTCCTTTCAGAACGGGGAGCCTACGGCTATTCAGAAGAAAATTCACTTTTTTTCGGCATATTAATGCATCTTTAACGCGTGCATGTCAGTTTGACGCGGTGAGATTTCGCGGTTTTGTGACGTCGCGTGACAGGTAGATGAAGTGGGGGCAGCGTGAAAATTTTTGACCAATAGCCGAGGGCTAATGGCGAAAAGGAGTCGAATGAGAAATATAAATTTTGGTTTTGTTTGGTCCAATCACGCATAGTCAGTGTGTACACGTCATATCAGATGGGGAGCTATCGTGGTTTTCGTGACATCGCGTGACAGACAGGCGATGTGGCGCAAAAAGTGTTTGACCAATCGCGGAGGGCTGATTGCAGAGTTGGAATAGAAAAGCTTGGAATAGCTTTACGTTATAGCACCCGGGGTTTGAGCCACCGGCAGTTATCAACCTTTCAGTCTCTCCTACTGGCGAGGCCTCTCCCTGCTTGACTTTGTAATCATTTTCCGCGTGATTCGGGCTTGACAAAGGCCATTGACCCCTGCTTTCCTGGTTTTGTTTGCGGCCGCTTCAATGTAGGTACCCGCCGTGGTTGCTCAGTGGCTATGGTGTTGGGCTGCTGAGCACGAGGTCGCGGGATCGAATCCCGGCCACGGCGGCCGCATTTCGATGGGGGCTAAATGCGAAAACACCCGTGTGCTTAGATTTAGGTGCACGTTAAAGAACCCCAGGTGGTCAAAATTTCCGGAGTCCTCCACTACGGCGTGCCTCATAATCAGAAAGTGGTTTTGGCACGTAAAACCCCAAATATTATTATTATATTATTATTATTATCAATGTAGGTGAACTTCTTTCCAGCTAGCCCTCTACCCCCTTGCGTCGCACGTCTTCCACGTGCTTCCTTGACACGCCTGTCCTATCACGTCAGGAGCCGGCGTTCCATCGTCGAGACCATTCTCGTTCATGATATTAGCCCTGCTCAGCCTTTCCTTGGGTGCTTGAAGTATTCCGTGCATCAGGCTCCATATTTAGCTAATTTTTAAGCTCATTGACCTATTTCGCAAGTTCGTCCTGGATACGGTTGCGCAGGGGCGAGCGTCATCTGGTGGTGTCACAACGACCCCAGCGAAGTGCGCGACATATTTACACCGCTGTGAGTGATCTTTCCGCGTATTGCTTCATTGCAGTTAGCGTGTCACTGGAGCTTCTCGGTTGGAGTTTTGAAAACACGCTGGAGCACGTTTGCGCGATATCAAGGACGCAGTGATGGAGTCTGATGCATAGTACCTCCCACGCATCGGCAGGTACATAGCTGCATAGCTTGCGTAGGCTCTGTTGCAATTCGTTCCAGCAATGAACGTTTGCTTGTCTTAGGTTTCAGAATACGGCTTGTTTTGTGCACCAGTCTCTGCAAATGGAAGACCAAAACGCCTACACCTCTTTCGCCACCTGGCCTTCACATTCTGACGCAAAGAAACTCGTCTATTTCTTGTGAGTAATGTTGTTCAGAAAGTATGCTAAAGAAATCAGCATATTTATGTCTAATATTGATGACAGCGGAAAATTGCGTGGAGTGTTCATATTACGCGTCAAGCGTCTTAACCATTTGGTTTGCACCGGGGACATTCTCAAGGATGTTCTGTTTCGTTTACTGAGGCAGGCACCGGGGCCAAAGAGATAGAGGATCAAGCTATTCTGCTAGGGATCCTCTGTTCAAGTCCGGCCATCGGGCAATCTCATTTATGTCTATTTATTAAACACTAAGTCTTCTTAGCCACTTATGACGAATTTTTCGCATCGGGTATCTTTCAATTCTCCCTCGCAGGATGATTCTAGAGATAGCACTAGTGCAGCCCGAATGGAGCTGCGCCGGTAGAATTACATTACTTTCATGTATGAGCTTTGATATTGCATCGCTCTTGAAAATTTCTTTGAAAAATTAAGATATAAGCTATGCGCCGCCTGTGTTGTGTTTCGTCGTGTTTGTTTGTGGTCTCCCATTCTCTAAATACTGAGGAATAATTTTGTCAAGAATTTGGAACCTTATATAATCAACTTTAGCGATAGAAATGAGTGGCAACATAAATGAGAATCAGAATCAGAATCGGTTTTTATTGAGATGATCAGAAAGATTACAAGGAGGAGGTCCCGAAGTCAAAGACTGCAATGGGACCTCCTTTACAAAGTAAACCTAATAAAACGCGAATTACAGCAGTTTTAAGAAATCGTTAGCATTGAAGTGTAACATAGCAGCGGCAGCGTTGCTGCCGTCATGTAAGAAGGGAGACGTTGATGACCCAGTGGTTAGCCGAGAACAATGCACAAGTGTTTAATGCACGTATATATAAAGTAAAGGGGAGAGGGAGGAAGAGGGGAGTGAACATAGAAAAAGAACTTGGCGCCTGCGCATTGACAGCGCGCACATGACGCGGCGGTTTGATACCGCATTTTACAACAGGAAGAATTACAGGTTTTAGAATGAATAGCATGATTGAAGAACTACAAGTGCATTAATGTCACGAAAGAATGCAATGTAACATAATCTCGTTAACAGCTAATAAAGTAACAGCGTAAGTGACGTGACTAACACAGTATAATTTGCTAACTCGAATGTATATGTAAAGCAAGAACAGAAAGCTAATGGTATGGCAGTGAAAATGAAATAAAGGCGCCCTGAAAGAATGGTTGTGAGTATGAACTAGGCACCAGTATTCGAGAGAATGGAATCTTTTAGTTGTTTCTTGAATTCGTGAATTTTTACTGTTTTTAGGTAGTGGTAGTGTCTTCCAGAAAGCGATATACGAAAAATGGACGCTCTGCTTGCCATATTTAGTGCGTATATTGTGTAAGTTGAAGTTCCTATTTATTGCGAACCTGCTGATATTAGTATTTGTTAGAGAAGATTGTAGTATCAAGCTATCGCATCGTGTGTAATTGATTTGACGGAACAGAAAGGTACCTATGTTATATTTAACGAGTTGTGTGACTGAAAGAATGTGAATAGTTAGTAAAAGATATGAGGCGTTGTGTTTATATGGGCTAAATGTAATTATCCTAAAAGCCTGATTCTGTATGATTTGCAATGAGTTTAAATGGGTTACGTAAGTGTTTTTCCAGCAAGTAACGCAGTAGGTAATGTGGGAATGAATAAATGATCAGTATAATGATAATAATACTTGATGGTTAGGTATGTTTCGTGCTTTTATAAGTACTCTAATCCCGTAGGTAGTCTTCTGTTTTACTTCAATAAATTCAATAAATTTAGTGTTCAATAAATTTAGGATTTCTGTCTACTTCTATACGAAGATAATTACATGAAAAACTTGCAGGGATAGGACTCGCGCCAAGAAAAATAGGAGGAATGGAGTGAAGTGTTCGTTGATGGGAAGTGAATACAATAAATTTTGTTTTCGACGGGTTTATCTGTACCTGCTTAGTGGGGCACCAGTTCAGCCGGCTGTCTAAATCGCCATTAGGCTTAGATACTATGGTTGTAAGGCATTTATCGGAGTTAATAATAGTAATATTATCTGCGTAAACTATACATTTCGAAGAAGAGAGGCAGTTATGCAGATCGTTGAATTGTAATAAAAATAAAAGCGGAGCCAATATGGAACTCTGGGGCACGCCAGTATTAGTGAACATGGTTTTAGAATGAATGCCTGAAATAGTTACTACCTGCATTCTGTCAGTTAAGTAATCTTTATAGTAACAAAAGTGCTGGGCCGCTAATTCCGTATGATTGAATGAAATAACACGTGAGGATTTATATTCTGAAACGCTTCGAATAAATCTACTAACACTGAAGCTGCATAATTGCCTTCATCGACAGCGAGCTTTAGTTATTCGGTTAGAGCAACAAGAACAAGTTCGGTCGAGTAACCCGAGCGAAAGCCGTATTGGAATTCTGAGATAATGTTAAATTTTGTAAAGTTATTATTTAAGGGTTTTTCTATAAGCTTTTCAATTACCTTGCTAAGAGAGGTAATACACAGATGGGGCGATAATTGAAAATTAAAAGGCGGTCACCTTTCTTAAAAATTGGGGTGATCTTGCCTTGTTTAGGTTCCTGTGGGAAACTGCCTGATTTAAACATGATGTTGATTATGTCTGAAGGACATCAGTTATTAAGGGTGCAATTAATTTCATATGGGAAGGGTGTAATGCCAGCTCTGGTTATTTTCATGTTGTTTATAATGTTTAGAACTTCCTGGGATGTAGTCGTAAATAAAAAGAAAGACTGTGGCAGGCGCTGGGGCACGGAATTTTCATGCGCAGGTCTCTGTAGTTCGCTGCTAGAGAAGAAATCAGCAAACGCAGCAGCTAATTCTTTGGCAGTCTTGTGCACCTTACCCTGATATGCAATTTGTGTGATAGTTTCCCAATTATTTGCCCTATTTAAGAAGGAGTTAACAATTTGAATTTTTTTACGTTATTACCGTATTCCAAAATTTTTTTCCGTACTATGTTTTAGCTATTTTCAATGGGGCTGAAAGCCGGTTAGAAAGCGACTTTTAGCGAATGGCTAAATTGTACCGAATGACTAAATGGTTGTCGCTTTGTTTTCTTGTAAAGATTATCCGTCTTGCGCATTAAAGCTAGGCGCTTATCTGTTACCCATGGATTCTGAGGGGACGCGAATTTCTTTTTGCGCTTAACTTGATGGGAATGGTGATCCAAACAGGACTTAAACATAGACGTAAACAGTGCAAATGCTTTTTGTTGATTATTTGTAGAAAAGATGGGGGACCAATCAAGATTCGACATGGCTTCAAGTTTCAAAGAATGATTCTTTGTCTAATATAAACTTCGTGTACATGATTTTTTCGAAGCCATGAGTATCGTGAAAGTTTAAAAATATAGGATAGTGATCAGTTACGTTGGCCATTAGAACACCTGCGTCTGGTGGATATGCCAAATTTGATAATGCATAGTCAATTGATGTACCTAGAGGTTGGTTAGCACATTGTGTCGGTATCTTAATTAAACATTGATAACCAAAACTGTCAAAACAATCAGAATATTGTAAACCTCATATAGAGCACATCATATGGCATACTTTTACCTAAATATATGCGGAGCTGCACAACGAGGCCGACGCCAACGCCGAAGGCAAAAACTCGCACGAAGTAACAATGTAATTGCTCTCGCATAAAAGATACGCAGCTTTTCGATCCGCCAGGGACCGGCACGCGTGCTCGCCTTTGATTGGTTTCTCCAATACTGCTGTAGTATGATGTCTCCATTGCAAACACTCCACTTGCTCAACGCTAATGGAAGCAGGGGTGCGTGGCCTATGTTGAAGTGGCATCGGAAACTGTTTATTTCGTTCTTGTGAATAAAAAATTGGCAGTGGCTTAGCACGGCTATACTAGGATATACGCAGCGAAATCTAAGGCATAGCATGGTTAGCCTTGGTTAACCTTGATTGCTAGTCCAGGTTAGTCTCGTTTTCTCGTTATGTTGCGGCGCTTAGCCAGTCGCTCGGCGCGCTGTTCGTCTGTTTCCTGGGCGATTCGTTTCCTCTTCATCTAGTTCCGATGTCGATTTCACGCCTCCCCCTGCTTATCAAAATTGTCGCCGTCCATACTGCTGCCTCAACTGTGATTGCGGCGCACGCGAGCTCTCCTTTTCAATCCTCGGACATGTTATCAGGCATGCGACGCAGCTGGCGAAGCGAGCGGAGGCGAACGCAACGACGAGAAACGCGGTGTGACGAGGAACGCGGTGTGACGTCATGTGCCTCCTCGGAGCACGGTCACGGCGAAATTACAAGTTCGCGGCCAGTAAAGCTTTCGCTTTAAAATTTGGAGGACGCTTAAGCTTCGCCTTTAAGAGTGGAATGCGATAGCATTCAAATAACCCTGATTGCTTCTCACGCTTCCCGGCAACTGGAGCGTATGTAACAGTAATGTTTACCTGGAAACACTTGCCGCAAACGCTATGCACGAAGGCCAGCTTTGTAGTAGAACCGCGCCCTCTTGCGTGGGCTGCGATGCAGTGGAGGTGAGAGCCAACTGGAGTTAACGCAAGGAACCGGATGCGCCGCTCCGTGGCCCCCAAGACACCTATCGCGCCGGCGCGTGCAAAATGGCGGACGCCGCGGCCGGTCTCTGAACGCCGCGGCCGGTTTGTGTGTGTGAAGGAGCTTCTTTGAGTTTTCGCGTAAGAAAATTACGTTTGGTCATATAGTCAAACTGCAATACGAGAGCTATCATGCCTGTAGGTTGTGTGCAAGTCGTAGTTTACGACATTTCTACGTATTGTAGCTTGAGAAATTCAATTACTTCCGTAAATACTTTGCATCATATGGAAGGCCTGGGTATACGTGGCTCGAAAACCGTTTTTGCGGATGCCACGGCCGAAGCAGAACGCTGGATTTTCTGCGACACAGGCTCCTTAAAGCTATCGCGTTAAAAGGAAGCTATAGCTCGGGTGCTCCTATATGTAAAAGGAGAATTCGTTTTTCACGGTAACCACTGCACGAAGCCTGAGGAGGTTTGTTTCATTTAAGAGAAGAACTTGAAATCTAGTGAGTGCTGGTCCTGAATCTTGGATTGCTGTCGTCAATTTTTTATTAAAGATTGGCGAAAATTGCAAATTATCAGAAAACAAGACTATCAATTTACGACTCCGTAACACAGCATTCGAAAATGACACCACAATTCTGTACATAGGATATCACAGTACATCTAAAGCGGACAAAATTTATATGTCAAACATGATTATAAAAAAATTTAGTAATGTGTAAATGCAGATTTTGCAAATCCCTTGTATCCAACGTGATTTCACGTAACATTTAAATTGACATATTGGTTTTGTCCGCTCATAGTGATCTAATAAATGTCGTTGACAGAACCGCGATATTTGTTTTTGGTGCATAGCTATTAATTTCTAAACTTCGTGCTTCTATTTTCTCGAGCTTTCGACATTTGAAAGTTCCTTTAATAAAATTCAGATCCTAAATCGAAATTCCGCTTCAAGCAGTCACTAGAATTTAACTTTCTCTCTCAAATGCAGCAAATTTCATTTCAATTGGTCCAGCAGTTATCTCAGAAAAGCGTTTTAGCGTTTTACATGTATTTGAATAGGCAGCCTCGGAGTTGGGCCCGAGCTATAGCTTCCTCTAAACACTATGTCATCGAAGGCAGCAAGCCGGTGTACCCTTCCTGACGTCATCAGTGCGTGCGAGCGCCTACTGAAACAGACGGAGTGCTGAAGTGTGTTGTGTTTAGGCCAGCGTTGGGAAGGCTATATAAGAAGCCGTCGATTTCATCCGTTTTTGTTCAGGGCTTCCCGTGCACATTGCAAACGAATTATCCACAGCTGTTAGGTACGAACCATTTCTCAGCATTGGTCAAGTTCTCCGCGCGCAAGGCCTCGTCGACGTTTTCCAGTTGTGTGGCGGAAGTGCGCGTCGACCGTGTTACCAGACCCTACAGACAGGCTGGCTGGCCTGCCATCGTGTGTCGTGAGAGAAGCTTTTGTCTCCTCCCCCTCCCCCCTGTGTGGCCATTCCCCGAAAGTGTACATGTAGGGCGGCACGTTTCGAGACGGTTGACCAAAGTGCCGCAAAAAGTTGCCTTGCAGCTCTGAAAGGCTGCTCGGGAGCGAACAGGCGAGGAGGCAGAGTGGGATGGATGCGGCCATTGGAGCGGAGAGTTCAGTCCCCATTGAAGGAACAAGAGGACACCTGTATGGGCTCGCGGACTGGACGAAAATGATGACACCTCGACGGGTTCAACGACTGGTTGAAAGTGAAGTGATCCCGACGGACTGAAGGGGTTATAAGCCAGCGAACCATCGGAAAGGGAGAGTCGTTCAGAGACGTGCTTCTTGGCGCTAGTCGCAGCGTCCGGGTGGCTGCCAGCCGACGATTACTGTTTGCTGTTATTTTACGTGTTTCGAAGTCCTGTACCTAATGTAAATAAGCCTTGCGTTCTCAAAGCCCAGCTGAACGTAGGCCGATTCCCGCACTCAACGGCAAAATCTAAGACCACATGCGCTTGCATTCAAACTACGATGCACGTTTTGTTTAGGCTGAGATGAAAAGTGTCTGATCGCAGGGTCTAGTGTATGCGATGTGTATTCGGTCTGTGTGCGCCGTTCATTGCAGCGAAGTGTGTACGTGTATGTTTGTGTTGTCTGGTAAACACCACTGCCCTAAAATATTTAGAATTGACACAATGAATAGGGATGTTTTAATGCATGGTATCGCCGGCATTCTTCTTGTGACCCTGCTTGCGAAGTGTTTTGCCAGCTCTGATGCGCTGTTTTGACAGCCTTCCATGCGAGCCATCCAAGCGCTCGTGTTCTTGCAGTGACGAAGTATCCTTACGAGGTACAAATCGTAATATGTATGTATGGTAGGTTACAAGCAGCACTAGTCGTAAAAGCATCCATTAAGTATGTATGCTTTGAAGTGAATCGGGCATAAGCTTTGCCAGTTGTGTTTATTAAGTGCCTCCACAGAGACGCATGACCAAACAGGGTTTTCCTGCTCTATACTATCTATTTATTTCGAAAGTTTATTCTGCAGTTAATAAAGTTTTAGTATCAGCGGACATAATCTAAGGAACAGCTTAAATGCTACATGCCCACACATCGCTGTCGTGAAATGTGGACAACCCTGAGAGCACTGTTATAATGAATGCATATATTGAGCTACCTTCATTTTCGTATACGGAACGCCAATAATCCGAGTAAATAGCCTTAAATTATGGGATGCGAGCGGCTTGCATAGACAAAATGTCAACTACAGCACACATGTTGTTTGTGCCTACACTGCTGGCATGGCAAATGGACATATATGGATAGGAACTAGATGCCCTTGACTCCGTGCAAATTTCCTTTTTCTGATAGAAATCGATGAGCATGTAAGAAGGAATAAGTAAGGCCCTGACCAATAATGTATCGCCAATATATGATATGCTGCCGGCAGTCAGAAGAATCATTCGAAAAAACTTTTCCAAAAGGTTTGTCCTCACTGGCTAGTTTAGTCGCATTACGAATGCCAGCAGAGTCAGCCAGATGAAAGTTTGCTGTTACTTTGTAGACCACCCGGAGTTCATTCAGCTGTTCGTGGCACCCATGTTTGTCACAAGCCTTCAGTTTTATGACTAGCAGCAGCGCAATCTGCCAGAGAAGTGCTTTGGTTCTATCCTCTCGCTGATTTTGCGACGAGTGAATGCCGAGAAATGTTCCCTAGGCTGGCTTGTGCCCGGAAAGCATGTCCGTAGAGTATTTTTTGCACCACCTCTTGTAAGAGTACCGCTGTCAACCACTCGCAGTTGCCGCAAGTTCATTGCTACAAATACCTTATTATCCTAGCCGTTTTCAGCTGAGCTTCCAGACGTCAAAAAAGACGTCTCGCCTCTTTTGATTCTTTGTCATGTTTATGCCCATGGTGATTTGCACCTATAGTTCAGTCGCGCCCACCTTATAGACATGTGCACAATGTTCAGCAATTGTTTATCATTTATAGATCACTTGTTTATGATTTATAGACCTTATAGACACGCGCACACTGTTCATGAGTTGTTTATCATTCTTCCGGGGACCACATTTAACCTGCTGAAAACTGTTAAAGTTACCGCTACGCTTTCGCCCATAACTCAGACATTGTGCTTGCTTGTAACTTTTCGCAAAGTCAGGACGAAGTTTTCGATACAATGCATGGCGCGTGCTTTAAATTGCAAAAATAAATCAACAAAGATCAGAAGACTCATGAAATTCGTGAGTGAGATATGTCATTATTGCTGCGTTGTCGGCTCTGCTTAATGAAAGAACGATTTTTGAAGGGCCATGGTGTTGAACAAGACCAGGTAGAGGCAGTCTGCATGTAACTAATTCATGATCGGATATGCCGTGTAAGATTTCAGGGCGCATCTGATTATTCGGGAAATGGTCCCTTACAAACACTACGTCCAAATCAGAAGTGGACACTGGTGGTCACCTGCACCAGTTGCATGAGGTTAAAGCTAAGCAACGTATTCAAAATGGCATCACTCGCAGCGCCTCGCACTTTCATGGACCATTCCATTTTAGGTAGATTAAGATCACCAGGTATCATAAGCATGCAACATGTAATGTGGTAGGGATATAATTCAGCAGAGGTTCCAGGTCCCTTGTTTCGGCATTAGACGGTCTGTGGGCTGCTGCAACAAGTACGCAGCCTATATGCAGAAGCAGCTTGCACAACACGGCCTCAATTTATATATTATCCGGAACAATAGAGCAGGGGAGTTGCTTCTTTGAAGACAGTTCGACGCCCCCGCCTCTCGTTGCCCTATCTCTGCGCACAATCGCATAACCCGGTGGCAGCATATCATGGTCTAATATGTTCGGGTAAAGTCACATTTTCTTGATACCAATAATCTCTTGTTGTAATTCCAAAAGAATAGCTTTAAAATTATGTATTTCATAACTATGTCGTTTGAGACAGCGTGTTGCAAACTTCGAATGAAAAGCGAAGGAATCGAGAGACTCACGCAGGATTTCCAGGTTCTATCGCAGTATAGCTTTACCGCGGGCACTATAATCAAAGAAATGCACCGCAGTGCAGGAATTATAAAGAGAGCGCTATTTACAATTATGAGTTGAAGCGAGGGAAGCTTATAGCGTCAAATATTGACTTCTTGTCACACGCCTGCCACTACTGTACATTTCTAGCATCATTGCAAGCACTGCACATAGCTACATACTCAGGCAGTAGGCCTCCTCAAAAAATTTAATTCACGAGGCCATTGGTTTCGCGTTGCTGTTGCCTTAGGAATAAAGAAGCTCATTAGACCGAAATTGGATACAGACAGCCACACATTTTATTAAGAGGAACTTTGTACAAGAATCTTGATTAAAGAAAACAAGGACATACTTGCTGAAGTAGACACGATAGGATCTTGCACTTACCCTATTGTTTCAATTAAGAACTCCTTTGCGTGCATGCTCACAGTCGAAATTCTCGTTATGCCGCTACCTAGCGACTAGTACTTTCTAAACAGGAAAATTTCATTCAATGGTTTGATTACGCATCAAACGGCGAAGCTAAAGCAGCGACAAGAGCGGCGTTCATAGCTTGGTAATGTACGAGCAAATTAACAGAAACGCAATGCATAGCCAGCGTCATTGCGCTGTCGAAGCTTAGCTTTCACAGAAGCATTTATTTGGTAAAGTGAAAAATGTTCAGTCAGGGTGCCCCTTTAGCTCATTTGCGGATAGGATGTTCAGAGGGAAAAACACGTTGTTCTCACGCGCGAGCACTCCCATTCAGTTATATGTATGGAACCAGACAAGCGTCAGATAATAATGATGTGGATTACAGGGCAGCCTTGAATGGCTGAGGTGTCTTCGCGTTGTAAGGGTCCTTGAAGCGCTGCGACCAGGTTCATATTGTTTTTGACATGATTTTTCAAAAAAGACTTCAAGAAAATGTGGTCGACTTCCCAGACTTAAGAGAGAATTTAAAACTGGCGCAGGTAACAGGGAAGTGAATTGCCTTTGAGTCGTTTTAATTCAAGGCCACCTAAACTTTCCATCCGCTTTTCTGTTATGATGCAGAGAATGCAAAACCTAGTGCTTCTCGCTTCAATGGATGCGTTAGGCACCTGTGGAGTACGCGGCACGCTTAATTATATTCTCTATTTTGTTCGTTGCAATCTGTAGTTATTTTTCTTCGACAAATCGATGTAAGTTTGCTCCTCTTTTCTTACCTTTGTGAGCGCATACTACGTACTCTGAACCAGACAAATTTTGCTTTGCCTCGCAAGTTTTGTACTCATTGTGAGACTTGTTCTGCCAATCGGCAAATCGGTTGGCAAACTATGTCCGTGTATAGATTTCGAAAGATGTGTTGTGTCTCTAGCAATAAACTTATTGCTCTTTCTTGGCAGTAAATTTACACTTTTCGGTACCCACAATATTACACGAAAAAGTAATTGTGTAACCTAACCTACATACTAACTGCAATGAAGGCATGAACAGGCCCTTTATTCTGAAATACTGACGAATGACATTTGCCTCCGCAGAAGCGGTGATGACGTAAAATACTGCGGTGTATAAATGAGCAGATAAGCCCCATTAACTGGTTTACGGCACAGCACAACTTTACTGGCAGTGCTGAAAAATAATGCATTTGGTGCTACGTTTCGATGTCGGTGAAGTGCACGATGGAGAATGGCAGTATATATTGTTACGTGTGCCTGATGTACAAGCGCATTTACAATATATTTACGCGTAGACCAACGGTGGGAAAGATGGCGATGGTAGCCACACTGTGGCGGCTGTTCCGTATCATTACCCCCGACGGTAGAAGTACCGTCCCGGTGCTTAATCTACACATCCGTGCAAAAAGGTGTGCGGTATGGTTTCAGTCTCTCCGCGAGAACGATGTCATTTGCAGCCGACGATGACGCTGAGAGGTCGGCGGGGATGATTTTATACGTGACATCGGTCACTTGTCGCACCACACGGTATGGGCCAGTGTAGCACGACAGCAGCTTTTCAGAAAGGCCCACACGTCGAATGGGTGACCAGGGAAGCCCCAGAGAACCCGGAGAAAAGTATACGTCGCGATGGTGGCAATCATAGAGGTGTCTCTGATGCTCCTGTGAGGTCTCGAGACGGGTGCGGGCGAGCTGGCGTGCGTGGTCGGCGTATGCGATCGCGTCGCGGCCGTCTTCAGTGGCTAAACGTGTGGCCGAGGGCACCAAAGTGTCCAAGAGGAACGCTGGTTCTCGGCCATATAGGAGATAGAATGGTGAATAGCCGGCGGTGTCGTGACGCGATGAATTATACGCGAACGTCACATATGGTAAATGAAGATCCCAGCCGTGGTGGTTGGTCGCAACGTACTTCGAAAGCATGTCGGTGATGGTCCGGTTGAGGCGCTCCGTGAGGCCGTTGGTCTGTGGATGGTAGGACGTGCTGAACTTGTGGTTTGTCGAGCAGGAGCGGAGGATGTCCTCGACGACTGCCGAGAGAAAGCTGCGGTCATGGTCAGTGTGTAATTCGCGCGGAGCACCATGCAATAAAACGTCGTAGAGAAGAAAGTCAGCAACGTCAGTAGCACAACTAGTCGTGAGGGCTCTCGTGATTGCGTACCACGTAGCATAATCAGTAGCGACGGCGACCCATTTATTTCCGGAGCCCGAGAGAGCAAATGGTCCAAGAAGGTCTAGACCATCACGGAAAAAGGGTTCGGGTGGGATATCGATCGGCTGGAGAAACCCAGCTGGAAGTGTGGAGGGCTTCTTCCGGCACTGACAGGGCTCACAAGCGGCAACGTAGCGCCGCACGGAGCGGGCGAGAGCCGGCCACGGTCGTATGGGCGCGAGACACACAAATGTCCAGCCAAGGGAGCGTCGTGAAGTTGGCGGAGGACAGTCGAACGCAGGTGTGATGGAATGACGAGCAGAAGGTCAAGGTCGTGTGGATCGAAGTTGCGGCGGTACAATGTCCCCTCCTTGAGGAGAAACATCCGGAGAGAAGCGTCGCCAGGCGTTTACTCAAGATGGTCGATGACGGCTCGTAATGAAGGATCGCGGCGTTGCTCGTTGCCGATTTGAAGCAACTGGGACACTCAGAAAACGCAAGCAATGGCGTCCGCGTCAGCCGGTTCGTCGACGGGGTAGCGGGACAAAGAATCGGCATCTTGGTGCAAGCGTCCCGTCTTATATACCACGGAGAAAGTATATTCTTGGAGGCGTAACGCCCAGCGAGCGAGTCGTCCCGTGGGGTCCTTTAGCGAGGATAGCCAGCAGCGTGGTGATCAGTGATCACACAAAATTGGCGCCCGTACAAGTATGGACGAAACTTTGCCACAGCCCACACAAGAGCTAGGAACTCGCGCTCTATGATTGAATAATTGCGGGTGATAGAAGTCGGCTGGCATAGGCTATAACGCGATCATGTCCACGCTGGCGTTGTACTAACACTGCTCCTATGCCGTGACCACTGGCATCAGTTCGAACAGACGCGTCAAAGTGGGCCAGAATTGGAGGCGTGGTAAGGAGAGTAGTCAGCTGCGGAAAAGATGCGGCATGGTCAGGACCCGAAGAAAAAGGGGCGTCTTTCTTCAAGAGGTCGTTAAGGGGACGTGCGATGGTCGCAAAATCCTTCACAAAGCGTCGGAAATAAGAGCACAGCCCTACAAAACTACGAACTCCGTTGGCAGACTTCGGAACAGGAAAGTTTGTAATGGCGCGAATTTTGCCCGGATCAGCTTACACGCCTCTCGCATACACGAGGTGTCCAAGGACGGTGATTTGGCGCCGAGCGAAGTGACATTTGGACGAGTTCAACTGGAGACCGGCGTGGCGGAACACGTCAAGAATCGCTGAAAGACGGTCTAGATGCGTGTCGAATTAGGGCGAATAAACGATGACGTCGTCCAGATAGCACGAACAGGGGAACCACTTGAACACCTGGAGCAAAGAGTCCATCATTCGTTCGAAGGTGGCGGACGCGTTACAGAGACCGAAAGGCATCACCTTGAACCGATAAAGGCCGTCTGGGGTAAAAATGTGGTCGACAGATGTCTGCCAGTAGCCGGACCGTAAGTGGATAGAAGAAAAATAGGACGCACCGTACAGGCAGTCTAGAGCGTCATCAATACGTGGCAAAGGGTACATGTCCTTCGTTGTGATTTTGTTCAGGTGGCGATAATCTACACAAAAGCGCCACGTTCAATCCTTCTTTTTGACAAGTACGACGGGAGAAGCCCAGGGACTACAGGAAGGCCCGATAGTGTCCTTTTCAAGCATCTTTTTACTTCATGTTGGATAACAGCTCGTGTGGAAGCAGAAACACGATATGGACATCGGTGAATAGGGTTCGCATCAACAGTATTTATGCGATGGGTCACAACGGACGTTTGACTTAATGGTCGATTGTCCAAGTGAAAAATGTTGCAATAGCCTTCAAGAACGCGGCAATGGGCTTCAGCTTGAGCAGGTGTACGTTCACAGGAACCCATTTTGTGAATGTCGACGTCAGTACCGTGCGATGACGTCACTGTGTGGGCTGAGCTGTAAGAATCTCCCACTGTGAATGGCTCGACCTCATCATCCTGCAAAGCGCTAATTATAGCCAATGAGATCCACTGAGGCAGAACTTGCGCGGTTAGCGCGAAATTGACAAGGGGAAGGCAGGCGCGGTTGTCAGTAATTGTCAGCACAGTGTGTGGCACGGTAACACCATGCCTAAGTATAACGGCCGGAATTCGTGTGACCACGTAATTCCCGTCAGGTACACCTGGTGAGGACAATAAGTCGACGTACGCACAGAGTGAGGTGGTAGGCGAATAAAATCCGTGCAGCTCAAATGGCTTGAAGGCGGGTCCACAGCGTCGGCAAGAAGAGGCAAGTCAAGGCAAAGAGAGACGGCCGAACAGTCAATGAAGGCAGAATGATTGACAAGGAAATCCAGAGCGAGAATGAGTTCGTGAGGGCAATGCTCGATGACGGTGAAGAGGACGACGGTGTGTCTCTCAGCAATGGTGAGTCGGGCAGAGCACATGCCAACAATAGCGACAGTTCCTCCGTCGGTGACTTGTACAACTCGGTTCGGGGCAGGCGTCAGAAATTTTTTGAGCCAACGGCGAAGAGCAGCACTCGTAATGGACACATGCACCTCGGTGTCAATCAGCGCGCACACAGGAACATTGTTGACGAGAACGTCCAAAAGATTCTTGTTCGTGGGTAAAATGAAGCGAGGATTTCGTGCCAATGTTGTCATTGCAGCTTCACCTCCAGAAGCTGCACTGTCTGGTTTTCCGGTCGGGGTGGCGGCGAGTAGGTCGAAGAAGGAGCACGGCGTGACGGGGGCGAGCGAGATTGACGGCGGGAGGGAGAAGGCGAGCGGGAGTAGCGGGGTCGTGTCAGAGGTGTCGCAGGGTCCGATGATGGGGCGGGCATAGAAGGAATGCGTCGGCAGTTAAAACAGATCGGCTCGTCGTGCACGGTTCACCATTCGGAGGAGTTGCGCTGTCCATAAGAGCAGCAAGAAGAGTGGGGTGGGGACGTGCGTGGAGAAAGAGGTTCCGAGCGTGCGGAACGAATGGATTGCAGGCCGACGTTGGACAACTCTTGACGGACGATGGCCTGGATCAAGGAGGTTGTCACCATAGAATGATCAGGTGACGGCTATGAAGGGGCCGCCGGTTGTGCTGCTTGGACCTCACGACGAATGATGCGTGTCAAGTTGTCACATCGCGATGGCTGGTGGAAGAGGTCGTCACAAGATGACGTAGCAGCTGTGTCGGGAAGTCGCGTGATGTGCTGGGATACCCGGTGGCTTTTAGCATTCTCGAAGCGGCGGCGCTCCTTGAGGATCGTATTTATGCTGGTGACGTTCGTAAACACCAGTAAATTGAAGGCGTCGTCAGCAATGCCTTTGTGGACGTGATTAACCTTATCGTCCTCAGACATGTTCGTATCAGGCTTGGCACAAAGGGCCAAGACGTCGAGAATGTACGACACGTAGGACTCGGTCGACGTCTGTACACGTGTGGCAAGGGATTTCTTAGCATAGGCTTGGCGGCCGAACGGATTGCCAAAAAGGTCGCGGAGGTTCTCTTTAAAGAGATCCCAGCTCGATATCTCCTCTTCGTGAGTCTGGAACCATGCCAGTGGAGTTCCATCGAGGTAGAAAAGAACGCTGGCAAACATAATAGTCGGATCCCACCTGTGACTGGTGCTGATACGTTCGTATAAGCGGAGCCAGTCATCAAGATGAGGACTGCCGACTCCGGTGAAAACGCCAGGATCCCAAGGGGAGGAAACGGCGACGTAAGTTGGGGCTGCAGGCGGACAGGCTTGCGTAGATGAAGTGCCGCCAGCAGGTGCCGAAATTACACTGTCGCCGTTGCGACCGCTGCGGAGCTCCATGACGGGTACGGGGAACGTCCGCCTATACCAAAATAATGTTACGTGTAGCTGATGTACAAGTCTATAATATATTTACGCGTAGACCAACGGTGGCGAAGATGGCGACGCTATATCAAGCGGGCCCACGTCATCTCCTCCCTCCTCAGTGCAGCCACACTGTGGCGGTTGTTCCGTATCAATATGCTTGAGCAGTGGGGCAGAATATGAACATAGAGCATAAATTCTGCGCCATGACCATTCTTCCGCAGGGCCACGTTCACTATGCCACAATTCATTTTACCTTTGACACTTTATAAAAAGCGCTTGAGGTACAAAAACATATCATGCCATAATATCCCAGTCAGCCGCTATTATTCCATGCTCAATGCTTATCAACCTTTTATGGCTCTGTGTTCTGGCCGTTCAGTTTGCTTCACAACATGGGTTGATCACATGGAGTGATATGAAAGGGGCTTGTAGTGTACAGTACTCATAGAGCTCCGCGACGGAAGAAGAGACTGGACTAGTGCAATCAGGCATATAGGCCTCTGGAGATTATCCGCTGCAGAAGCAGCAGAAAGAAGGCTACGTTCGAGCTACCGGTTCGACCTCTAGTATGGGAACACTGCACAAGCGCGTTAACCGACTTAATTAGCTATTTCAGTCACTTTCACCCGAGTATTAAACTTACTGCTCACCACTCTCCTAGTCAGATCAACTTCCTGAACACGATGGTCTACATAGAAAACCGAAAACTGAGAACGATACTTTACCGGAATCCTATCGATAGCCAACAATATTTAGACTACAACAGTCATCATCGGCGACACTGCAGCCAAGGAATTTTTGTCGAACAAGTGAAACGAATAAGAAGAATCTGCAGCAAAGACCACGATTATATCCACCACCTAAATGACCTTAAAACAACGCTAGCAGAAAAAAAATATCCACAAGTTGCTCTCGATAGAGCTTATGATGTCGCGTCAAGATTGCAGAGACAGTCGGAATTAGAAAAGAAACAGCCTACACGAGAATGTGACAGACCGCCAGCCTTTATAACAAAATATTCTAATGCGCTCTCAGAGATAAACATCACCCTACGAAAATACAAGCCAATATTATCAAGTAACCAGCGTCTCAGAAAAGCGCTCCCAGATGTACCAAGTGTTACCTATCGCCGCAGCCGGAACTTTAAAGTCATGTTAGTGCACGCAAAATTCAGCCAACAGCATTCCCCCGTAATAAAAGCATGTTTTCGCTTCAAGTGCAAAACCTGTAGGCACCTTCAAAGTTACAGTACAATTAAAAGAACCGCAAATAGTTTACCACACGAAGTGAAATGTAGCTTCAGTTTGACAAGTTCGGATGGGATTTAAATGCTTGAATGTTGCTTCTGTAAGAAACAATATGTCGGTGAAACGGGACAATCAATTAACGTCAGATTGAACGGACATCGCGCGTACACAGCTAAATAACTTCCCAAAGCCGTCGCCGAGCATTTCAACCAACCAGGTTATAAATTTCTCACACCTAATCTCTACATCCTACAGTCAGATTTTCGTTTTGGATGAGAAAGAAAATACAGAGAATCATACCCTATTCATAAGTTCAAGACATTGCAAGCAATAGGCATAAACGTTTCGAAGGGAGCTTTAGAATTTATTCGCCATGCTAAATTTCCAGCTACGGGCAACAACACTTAATTTGGTTTCTCAGCGTTTGTTTTTCCCTTTTTTTCTTATTCTTCTTTCCGTTATTTCCCTTTTATTTTGTTATTTATACCATTTTAGTATTTTGTTTCTATTTATTTCTTATTTTATTTTATTTTCCCGATCACCGGTTTCTCCCGCTCCTTCTATTATCTCTTTCAGAGACACGATATCCCATGACCGTAATAGAGGGCTGCTGTACACGCCATTGACACGCCGGCTGACACACGAGCTTTGACACGTGATTGACAGACAGCCGTGTCTCTGGCCCTGTGCACAGCAATCCTTTATTCTCAACTCGACACCCTCGCCACTAACACACCTTCACTTGTCGCCGCACCCACCGCCTTATGCCCTCTCCCCTTTGGGTAAACCCCAATGATATATACTGAGGCGAGGAAAGCATATGTCGCCTTGAAGAAGACAAGTCCACTTGTCGAAACGTTGGGTCCTGCTTTCACTTTATTCTAGTTTTGGTCATCATCTAAACCAAAACCAGGTGGATAAAAAAGAGGATACGTCGACGCTGTGATGCCAGAGAATGAAGGCGATGTATGGCGTTTCCTGTGAGAGGGATGGTGTTGTCAGGTGTATGCATACTTCAATGAAACCCGTCCCTAAATTCACTTAAGGATTGTAAACGCTTCTGTCAAAATGGCACATACCTATTCTAGAATAATGGCTAAAGGTGGCAGCATACCCAGTGGCACTTACCTAATGGCCCAAGAAGAGGTCAGCCCGAACACGGGAAATTTAAGCACATGGAGAAATACGCTTAATATCATGCACATTTCTGTTAAAAGGCATGTGTGTTCTAATTATACCTGTGGCCCCACAACAGGATTTATCTCGTGTTTAATTGTTTAAATACCATGTAGAGTGGTCTGCTTTCTGGGACTATTCTGGTGGTAAACAATAAGGAGAAGTCTATTCAGCGATAAAGTTGTGTGTTTATACAAAAACCACAAAGAAGGAGCCTTATGAATGCTTCGCTTTAATAGCGCGAATGCAAGAAAATGAAACAGAGGTTTGAGAAATGCGATACCAAAGAGAGCACGAGAATTAATTTAATCCGTCAATGCCCATGCTGTGTTCATTGAAGCGCGCCAGAGGTAGCCACATGTGATTTGCTTACAATTAGGCACTACAGCGTCGGGAATTATCTATAAGCAGCCTTCTTCGCATATAATGATTGACGAAACGACGCTGCTCATAGCGCAGCCAACTTCTGCCTTGGTGTCTGCATATCCCGTCGTTATTACTGAATAACTCCCAGCGTTTAGTTCAGTACGCACGTATATAGGCCGCCATAACCCAGTGTGGCGCCGGCAATGTCGTAAAAGAAGTAATACCCTGTTCCCATAACGGTTGGCGGTCGGAGGCATAACGGCATGGCAGAAAAGTCCGCCTTGAATTGAGGGAATTCCTCAGCATTTATATGTGTTTATATTGTAGAAGTTTGTGTTCATTGGTATCTTTGTTATTTCTTAAGCAAAGAAGACTTCAGTGCGAGGTGACATTGTCGGTATTCATTGCAGACCAATCGTCATAAATATCAGTTCATGACCTTTCTTTCCATGGAAAAGACGAATATATGCGGAAAGACAACACAATAATACTTTTGTTAGCGGGCTGCGGGCGTCACTTTATTACCCTACAGTACCTCTAATAACGCGAACGAGTAGCATTTTATTATTTAAGTCATGATCAAACCGCAATGACGGAATGCCACAGATTTAACGTGACATTTTTTGTTGTTGTAAACTCTGTTGAATTTTGCAGCGTTCTCAAGTCATCATTTCATTTTTTGCGGGATTCCTAAAAGGATATACCTATTATCGTGCCTAAGTGGATTTCACCGAGGTAACAGTAAAAAAACTATTTCTCACAACGGAGAATGTGAGGACGTTGAAGCGAAACTTGTAATGCATGTTTTTACAACGAAGATGTTAATGCAGGTTGAAACACGTAACAACGTTATATCATTGTTTTCACAGTTTTATGGAAAGACCAGATAACTAAAAAGTTATATTTTGAACAAGTGGGTGCAAATGTTAGGGTCAGTATGGAGAAAATTTCCGGAGTGTGTGTAATTATTATGGTTGCAGGAATATCTGGCAGTACCGTCATCTGTTGTGCAGCTAATAGATCATCATCATCATCAGCCTGGTTACGCCCACTGCAGGGCGAAGGCCTCTTCCATACTTCTTCAACTACCCCGGTCATGTACTAATTGTGGCCATGTTGTCCCTGCAAACTTCCTAATCTCATCCGCTCGCCTAACTTTCTGCGGCCCTCTGCTCCACTTCCCTTCCCTTGGAATCCATTCTGTAATTCTTAATGACCATCGGCTATCTTCCCTCCTCATTACGTGTCCTGCCCATGCCCATTTCTTTTTCTTGATTATCTAAGATATACGGTTTCAACTAAGCTAATACGGTTACAGGAAATGTTACGAGATGGAGCCTCACTAATACGGACAATATAAACAGAGCCCACATTTCGTCACGAAGAAGACAAGTGGCTGCGGAGCAAAGGTGGCGTACAGCAAGCTGTTGCGGTTGTTTTCCGAGAAATGACTTTACGGGTGATTCGTAGGTGTCACGGCGAATGGTGAGACGTTTCATAAGTTCTAGCGTAAGGGTACTTTGCTTGATTCCTAGAGCATTTTTCGACCTTGTTATTGAAATAACTATATTGCAGCACGTTTGCCTTGTCTCCGAAACACACGTGCCTGTAAAGCAGAACTGCTGCAGTCTATAAATTAAAAATGAGAAGTTATCGCTTCTGGCTTGCTTAGTCTCGTCATATGAGAGGAGTACAAAGTTTTCTCGTTGCCGCGTATAGAACTAAAACGGCAGAAATTTTGCGTTTTGGCAAGACTTGGTCCATGATATGGGTGACGGGTATCGAAAGCTTCAAGTATGTACGTTACACTTATGTGCGTTGAAAATATTTAATAACTGATCGTTCTGTCTCTATTTATGTGCTTTATGAGAGGCCTGCAGATGGTGTTCCCGCTCTCCTCGGTAAACAATGTCAGCAGGTTGTTGATGTTTCATTTCAATTTTTCATATTTCATAAATTTTAATGTTTTTTTTTTTTTAATTTGTAACAGTAAGAAGCATGTTGTCGATAAGTTGCGATAAAGGTTTGATCTGTGCAGTTTACTTGCAGTCCTTGTTTGAAACTACATTTTCAAGCGTTATAGATGGTCAAATTGCCGTTCGAAAAATTTGTGGGAATTTAAAAAGAATTGTACGAGCAGTCGAGGTCAAGTTTGTTTAAAAAGCAAGGTTTTCACTTGAGAGTTGTTCTTGTTCTTGTCGTGTTAGGTCGATAAAACATTTAAATAGATTCATCCACTATGAAATAACTTTAAAATGCGCTTACGTAAGTGGACATAAGACATTTGCAGTAGACAAACTCCGCCGCATAAGCAGCAGGATAGCAGTCAACATTGCCAAAGGCACTGAAGCTTCATGAACTGTTATAAAGATGAGGCAGAAAGACTTGACAAGTGGCTGTATTCTCTGGGCTCAGCGCGTCTGACACATATATTCATAATTCAGAGGCCGTCTTTAATTTACTAAGTCAAAGTGTGATAAATAGGGCTAGCAACTTCGCCTGTTTTATGGGGCAACCCGTGAGCAGGTGCTGCAGCCGACAGTGTTGCTCAGAGCATGAATTGTTAGCGTGCTTCACAGAGGAGACAGCTTTTGCCTACGCACCTTGTTCACTATGCTTGCTGACACCACGTGAGGAGTGTGGTCACGTTTATGTGTGCAGCTGTACCAATGATTCCCTGAAGGAGCTCAAGTACACACGGAAAGGCTTACTGCGTTGCAGGAACTTGGTAATGCGATTCTGTAAAAGTGAGTGCAAAGCAGAATTCGTGCATTGCTTCACTACCAATATAACTGACGTGCACCACAAGGGAAGGTTGTAGCATGACTGAAGAAAGGCCAACTTGTTTGAGTCACTCTGAAGAGGTTTCCCTTTCTGAGTACGCCGACTGGTGATAGTCGTGTGTCACACTGGATTCGTTGCACATTTAACACACCTCGTCCTTCTCTTGTATGTATATTTCGCGGTAACTAGTCTAATATCATGATTTCTTATGATATTTTCTCCGTATTGCAGGCGCATGTGCTGGTAGATGTATATACAAAGTAATTTTTCCCAATAACCTTCCACTTGAAACTGGGCGGTCAGGATGTCTTGCTCGCCTTCATTCAGCTAATTCTAACTTGCCCAGTGTAGTTTTATATCCACTATGCTAAGTTAGCTCACATCGCATCAGTATTCCACAGGATGCGCTAAAACAATAAATTGTTCACATTCAAGCAGCAGCACATGCATACCGTTCCTAACAACGCCGATTGGCCCAATCCAGAAAGGAGGAAAGGCGCGTGTTGCCGGACTTTCCTCCTCGCCCGATGAAACGGTATATAGGTCTATTCGATTCAGCCAAGTTTCTCTGAACCTTCTGCACCTATTCATGGTGCGCTGCACCTAGGCCTTCGATTCCGCCAGGTGCAGCGGTGCACCCTGCACCCCTGTGCACGATTGAACGGGGTGCAAGGCAAGGTGCCGCCGAGGTGCAGTGCACCCTTGAACGTTACAGCGAGTGGGTGCAGCCCGGCACACCATAACTGGCACGCCTTGCATCTTTTTGTTTGTGGGGCCGTGCACCTTTTTCTGAATCGAACAAACCTTATAGTAGTGAGATTTCCTTGCCTTCTCACGTCACCTCCCCCCTCTCTTACATGGAAACTGCTTCTCCTCCCTCCCCTACTTCTCCTATTCTCCTCCCTGTAGTTTTATCTACGTCCCTTTCTGGCCTCGAACGTTAGTAGAAAGCGCCGCAGTTTCTGCAATGCTTCTGAGGGGAGTCACGGATAATTATAGCTGTCAAGCCGCTAATGTGGAGACAGGGCATTGTGTGCATTCGTCGTGGTGGTGTGAAGGCGAGTTTCTCCCGTCGCCTTTCATCTCTTACTCGCGCTATGATCTACATACAGGCTTTGAACCACCCCCCGACGCCGTGTGCGCGGCAGCAGCCGACAGCAGCAGCAACAGTGGGAAACTCGAAGGAAGAGCCAAGGGAAGCTTCGCTAGAACTAGAACTGTCGGCTTGTTTCTTCCTTTGTATGTGGCGCTGTACCAGTTCTAGAATGCAATACCAACTCGCCCAACCCTGAGCCCTAGGGAAGAGCTTTAGGACGCTTGTATGACGTCATCATCACGTATTTGTTTTTTGCTTGTGCATTATCACGTTGCGCTCTTTCGCCGAAGCAGGGTAAGGCAATTAACGTATAGGACGAGAATCGTCATACGTGGCCAGTCAGTGTATCGTGGTGGGCGTCTGGCTTACCTTAGAAGTAGACGCGAATCACTCCTTAAATCGAAGCAGTCATTAGCGCAGCGCTTTCTGCTTTTGCCCAGAAAGCTCTGAGTTAACGTCGCTATTGCTGAGTGAACAGGGCTTGGCTGTCCATTGTCCTCGACACAAAGTGTTCAGCGACGTGTTTTACGGGCTCAGCGAAAGCGATAGCAGTACGACGAAATAGGTGCCGACGTTTCTGGCTGAAATTCGTGTACGTCCACCTCGCAGCATGGTGAGACTGCGGGCTGCACATACACCATGTGTCAGCTTAGGAGAGAAATTAACCTCCTAAACAGCTTCGTCGTCACGTAGATGGCCACACACGACCGCTCCTGGAAGAGTTGTGCGTGGTTGTAACGTTACACTGTTAGCGGAAAACCGAAGAGTGTTACGACGGCAATTGTCGATGGCTTTCGCTGCTTCTTCTGTTGAGGTGAGTGTGCGTTCCCGGAGGCCTATAATGGCTCCATACAATCGCAGAAAGTCGACGTCCAAGAAGAGGTCTGTAGAAAAATTGCCGAGTGCAAGGCAGCTGGCCGGAAACGTAGGGCACACGAATTTGCACTCTGACCGGGAAGATGCCCAACGGTGTTGCAGCATACCAGCCAGCAGTACGAATTTGCGTTCTAGACCAAGGCGGGATAACTTTTCCAAGTTCCGCCGCTAGTTTCCGGCACAAAAATGAGTGGTCGGAGTCCGTGTCCAATAACACACTAACGTCGTGAGCGTCGAGCCTAACATGTTCCTGCACAGCTTTTATTGAAGCATTTGTGGTTTTGACTCATTTTGTTATTTATAATCATCTACTCATTTTGTGCCACGCATAGTAATCATGAGGTATGGTGATACTTGTACACGCCAGATGTCTTCTCAAACGGGTATATGTGCATATACGTACACCTATTATAAATGCGTACAATGTGAGTATCAGTGTATGTATATACATTTATCGCTTCCATGTATTTCTATTTCTTTCTTTTTTTTCTTCTTCTCTTTATTTCTCGATATTGTAACAGTTTGTACGCTGCCTGTCACGCTCTGCCAGTCCAGCCCAATGTGGCTTTGGCAGGCCTGATGAATGTATTTGGTTTTATAGAAATAATAAAAGAGATTATTATTATTATTATTATTATTACTATTACTATTATTATTATTATTATTATTATTATTATTAATATTATTATTTTATTATTATTATTATTATTATTATTATGTCCAAGGAGAATATCACTGAGTTCAGCTACTGTCGTCGTTGAATCGCGCTGAAGAGACCGTACTGTCATCGATGCCAGCTCTACAGAAGGAGGATGTTCAGTGACCTCTCCTCCGAATGTCGCTGCTCTTATTTATCCCGGCGACCCTCCCTGAACTGCCATTGGAAGGCGTCGAGGAGTTGGGAAAGATCGCCTTGGAAACGGTATGCGCGACTTCCGCCGCGGGATCGGTGGCATTCTCTCCTGGTTCAATTCTTTCTCAATGACCTTAGACCTTTCGCGTTATCTAGGCCTTCGTGAATCATCGGCAAAAACTCGCAGTCCGAGGCGGTGGTATGGGCACTGGCCGTATACATGACGGGCAGTGATAACCGAGGGTCCAGAGTACTTCAGACGTCAGATTTCCTCTGGAGTGGGCGCCTATCCACCATACGTTGAAACGGTTGCACGTATGAGGGCGGCTCCGTATGACGTGGCTTCAGACATGGCGGGACAAAACGTGTCGGAGCGAGGATGGTGGTTCATCCGACAAGCTTCCGCATAGAACGACGCTAAAGCTGCGTTGCCAGAAGCGACATATTACTGTTTGAAATGGCGCCTGGGATCTCTTGCTGAACTTCATTTCCCACGAGAGCAGAAGTGGAACCCAGCGTAATCTGAAACAGCCAGCAGAGTCGTTCGACCTCATCACGCGCTACAGAGCAGATAAGGTCCCGAAGAAGGTAAATGTCCCCAAAGGCGATCGGGCCGATCGGCGAAGCAGCGTTCGCTTTCCTGTCATACAGAGTTGAGCGGTGCTGTAGCATCTTCTCCATGGGGGTGGCTTCGCTCAAGAGTTCAGCCAACGTCTTCGGCGGGCTTCGAACAAGGCCAGCAAATATTTTTTCTTTAACTCCATGCATCAAATGGCGCAACTTGTTTTCCTCAGGCATGGTAGGGTACACCCGATGAAAGAGGCACGTCATATCCTAGACGTATGACGTCATGCTCTTATTCAGCAGCTCGATGCGGGAGTGAAGCACCCGATCGACTCGTTCGCAGCTATTAGCATTGGTGTATGTTTCCAGCAAGAAACGGCAGGACCTTATGTACCATTTCGCGAGCGCTTCTCGGTTCTCGTTCCAAGTGTCAGTACCGTGCCCAAGGCTGAAGCACACATTGCTCAACATCGCCGCGTCGTTCTACTTGTTTATCTATGGAACAAGCTTAAACTGATCCAACCGGTTTTCTACATCTGCGAAGATATCTCCGTGGAACAATTTCGACACTTGTAGATTCTCAAGCAGGTACTGAGTTGCCGTTGTGGCCGTACCTTGCATAATGATCTGTGGAGACGTTGACATTCCTCCAGAAGGAGGTCCTTCCATACCAGTCCATGGGGCGCCGACGTTGTTTTGGAGAGATGATCACTCTCGAGAAGCAACGCTTGGATTGTAATGCTTGCCGGTGGACAGGTGTGCTCACTAATAGGGCTGTTGCTTCTGCTACCAGGAGCTGTTTGGGACATCGGATGAACCATACCCGCACCTCCACGAGTTCAGTCACCAAATGCCATTTGAAGACGTGCACATCGTCAGCAAAACAGACAGCTGGACAAGATGGAATGGATATTATAAAGCCTGCGTCATCTGTCTCCACTTAATCGTTTTCAGAGCCCAGATCTGGCAGAGCGCGCGTCGAATTCGTGACTTCTTTCATAGCGCTGACTCACGACGCCTAGTGACAATATGTATAGCCGCTCGCGCAGAGCTGGTGGCAGTGGTTATGTGCACGGTTAGAAATCCGGAGACTCGCAGTGCGGAGAGAGTGCAACGTGCGCCTGCAAACGGTCTTGGAAGGAATCCGATTGGAGCGGCACCAGACCCGAGCGGACCCTCGCACGATAACAAGTTTGGCTAAATCAGACGTAAATCTGTCACGATATATTCTGAAATGAATAAGCTTATTTCAGCCCAGCGACACAAGTGATTCACATGTAGGGGTCCTTTATTTAAAATAAGCAGACAGCGCGTAAATATCAGGTGTGTTGATGTCAGCGGCACGTATCGAAATTTCTAGTTTGCCGTAAAGCGGCCAGATACCATAAATCAGTTACTGAAAACTCGGCTGAAATCCTCCAGAAGGCTTCGCATTAAAAAGTGTCTGACTGCCGCTACACGAGCAGTGGTTTATATCTGAGAGCTCCTGAATGCGTGGTCGTCAAGCCAAAGCAACCACTGGGCAATGGGCACTAGAGGTCATTTAAGGACATGACCGTTCTTGCATGCTTGCTCTTATTCTGACGCACAAGCCAAACGTGAAGTCGCACCAACTAGGTGGTGCGAAAGAGCAGGTTGTAATAGCCACTCAGCGACGGCAACCACCACAGCGGTGAAGAACGCCTCTTTTCGCGAATTGACCGCGCTTCCGTCTAGCCGCTCATAAACACTCCGGCTAGATATTTGCTCATCTCCATGCACCCCAGCCCGCGCTTTCGCAGAACACATTCATTCGTAGCTGAGCTCCCACGATTGCGCTACGGCCCGGGTGGTTTTTATAGAAAAGCGCGAGTTCCGTTCCGTTCGCTTTTCGTGTGAAGGGTAGCACGTTTCTACGAAGCCGTGGCTGCTCTTGAGAATTGAAAGCGCACGAGGAAACCTTATGTACGCTCGCTTTTGGCTGCCGCGTTCAAAAGGCTCCCTGAAATGAGAGTATTGCCCTGCCGCAAAGATGAATATTCTTCTTTCAGCCAACGTGAGGACAAAGGCCAACTCATTGCAAAGAACCAATTTAGAGAAAGATGGGCAGCGGAATAGCACGTGGGAGGGAAAATGCGTTCTAAAAAATAATGAAAAAGAAACTATCTCTCTCAAATATAACTCCAAAAGAATTGAAACAGCTTCTCAGCCATTTCTGCATAATTAGAGCGCAACTCGGCAAACGCGTAGTCGAAAAGAGAGACAGAAGGAACCGCCTGAAATGATAACTCATTGTATAGAGCTGTCACGTACCGCTTTCTCACCAAGCTGCAAAATTTGTCTCAACGCGGCTTTTTGTACTGTACTTAAATACTGCTATCAATGAGAGCAGCAATGTCAACGCGGTTTTATTTACAGACATCCATCATCGCACGGCGACGTAATTTAAGTTTTTCGTATGAATCTCGCCGTAAAGATGCAACTGAAAGCCACATTGGGGGTCCTTCTACTGTTTTTCGCAGATAAACAGCAAGTGCATAAAAATGCTACAGAAATACTAAGAATTGCCTACTAATGCCTAGCATTCTCTGGCTCAGCTGCAACATAGCGTTTCCTTACTTACATAGCTAGCTTATGCATGTCAACCCATCTCTGCCAATCATCTATTATTAAACTATTATAAGGATTACATCTGTTAGCTTCACTAACTATGCATTTATTTTGCAAATATGTCGTATCATGCGAGCCTGAAACCCCGTGACAAATGTTTTTTGCCAAGCTGCAGATTAATTTTTTTATTTTCCTTTTTTTGTTACGGCCTTAACGCAGCGATGGCGACCTCACTAGTTCTTCATTTCTTTTTTTTCTCACGCTACCCATCATCTACTACTACATTATAATAACGATTAGTTTTCTCTAGTTCTTTGTTTTCCTTGTTTTGTTACGACCTTGACGAGCGACGGCGTCGTAACCAGTTTTTGTTTCTGTTTGCTCTGTTTTCTATCCTTATTAATCTTCTACTATAACATTATTATGAGGATTACATGTGTTGACTTCATTTTCAATATGTGTTGCGACAGTTACGCCGCGACGGCACCAGGACCATTTTCTTTGTGTGTGGCTCACGCAGGTCTGCTGCGCGGAGGTTCATGGTGTGAGTCTCGGTCAGAATACGTCTTTTTCCAGCGCTACCATCATCTAATATTCCACTATTATAACGATTGCATGTGTTGACTTGACCAGTTCTACATTTATTTTGCAGATATAAGGCGCTACGGGGCGGACGTATTTTTTTGAGAGGCACTCGTGAAAGAATTAGGCATTAGTAAGCGTCGCATTTGTCGTACCACTATTTATAGTTTGGCACGACATTTGACTAGCTTCTCGCATCGCTCAATTGTTCTCCTTTAAAACAACAAAAGTGCGCGTTAGCCTTTACTGATGGATGCTATCGAATAAATGTTTTCTCTCTTTCTCTCCCACTTTGGAGAAAAAGTGTAATATTTTGTGGACATTGTTTTCTTTGTTTTTTTTTTAGGAGGGGGAAGGAGAGGGCACGGGAATGTGGAGTTCCAGCCCACGACAATGGCGAGTATTTCTTTATTACAGAACACATGCTTAACATGCTTTACTTTATTAGGCAGATATAGCGAATTAATCCGGCTAGCAGAAGGGTAACCTTCTAGACGTACATTCTGTTTGGTTCCTTTAGTGTTGAGAATCGAGTGATCCTAATGGGCAATTTACAGCAGTCTAGTCGATTGCAGTCGCAGCATAGCGCGGGCAAATTTAGCGCGAAAATCGTTGATATTGGAACCACCTTGTATGCACCATCTCCAGAACTAGTAAGACTAATTATTCAATTACAGTGGTATTTGGTTTCCAGTAAAATTTGAGTTGCAAACACTATTGTTTACCATTTTATTTAATACCCTGGCTGGCCGTCATAGTTAAGGTCTCCTCTGAATGCCCTGCACATTTTTTTTTATTCGAAAGCTTGTCCTGCGGCAAAAAAATGTTGTGTGCGTGGAAGTTACATATGCTTGAATATCCAAAATCAAGAATGGACCTGACAGACAGATAGAGTAGCGCACTGTGTATGAAGGTTATAAACATGGATTAGATGCTTCAGATAGTCTGCCCAATGTTTCGATAGGAGGACCTAACTTCGTCAAAGGCGCATTTGACGAAGATAGGTCTACCTTTTGAAACGTTGGCCAGCCTGTCTGACACACCTTATCCCTATTTATAACTTTTATACCCCATATTCATGAATAGTTGCTTTTGTTAGATTAAATCTTACAAGCATTCATAGCTCGGACCGTATATCCACAGATGGTTGTCAGGTGGGTGGCTTGAGCGTAGCCCACCGCCCATGGGCACATCCCGGGCTTACTAGCGATTTCATTCAGGGCTGGTAACGTGCGATATCCTCACGACGCCCTAGCGGTGTCGTCATTGCCTGCGTGCTCATTAACGCTTCATTTTTTCCGCTCATCGTCGCGTCATCAGCAACGTCGTTCCAGTAAAGTTTGTTCTTTCTCCTTCAAGTTGATCTGATCTATTGAAGCAGGAGCCAAGTTGGAGGTAACAGACTTGGAGATAGCTTGCATCAAAATAGTTACACAGCGAAATGCAGAGTTAGAACAACACTGATGAAAAACACGGAAGTAAACAGCACCTTTCTCTTCCATTTTTCCTTAGATGGAGACTAGGACACCGGTCTCTACATGCGACTAACCGAATCTCACTATTCGACTACCAAGAAGCTACGGCCGTGATTATATATAATAGGAATCCATCTTACGGAGTCTTATGGATCTAAAGTTCAGTGATTACAGCGTAGACTGAAAGGAATGAGTTCCCGACAGTCTTTAAATCCACTTCAGTAACACGATGAAAAGGGGAGGTGGCAATTGCAGGCCCACTTCAACATTCCCCTAACCGCTACCGTTGCAAATTTGAAGCACTTACTGGAGTGTGCCCCATCATAATAGCAGAGTTGTCCGACTTCACGAAAGCTGATTCCTAAAACTATTTCTCATCATGGCTTCCTCTCCCCTATTCTCACGACCTTAGCGATTCGTCGCTGCACGGATGCCTCTAATTACTGTCGTCACGATTCCGTGTAATTTTTCCGCAGGCCCGCTCTCATAGAATACCTGAAGTGACACGCACAACGGCCATTAACACGCACTCCGCAAAAGGAGCATTCTTGTAGAATCCCACAATGTCACTGTGCCGGCCTATATGAACTTTCGATGACTGGGCTGTTCTTCAAATGGGCAACTCTCGTAATAATCTCAGCGCAGGTCATACACCGTGCAAAAGGTGTTTGCCATAGTGGGTCCTTTGTCGTGGGTATTTAGACCTGACAAAAGCGCGCGCAACGTCTTCGTCCCCCTCCCCCTCTCCCCACTTTTGGCGATGGTGTCAACGCTGCTCCTTCATGGGTTGGATTCGAGCGCTTCACGCATGGTCAATTACCGTGCAGAGAAGGAGCTGAGAAATTGCTTGCATACTTTTGCGTCACGCCGCCTGTTCTGCATGTTTGAGATGAGTGGCTTAACACGTTCCCCTAAAGAGTACATTGGGCTCAGTTTCGCTCAGTCATACCATATAGAATTGCCACGATTGCGCCATCGAACTTTATAACGAAACAATGGCATAACTACATCACCAACAAACATCAAATGAACACAAGAAACAACAAATCAAGAAAGAAGGAAATAAACAATATATGATTCTAAAACACGCAATTGCAGTTCCAAGCTTTATTTATTTATTTATTTATTTATTTCATGTAAATACTTTCAGAGCCCAAAGGCACTACAGAAAGGAGCAGTATGGACACAAACTTGTGCAGTGAAAAAAAAAGAACGTTACAAGGCATTTTTCAAGGCGATATTGAATCGTTCTGTATCTGCAATGGCAGCGATGGAGGAGGGAAGGTGGTTCCGTTCAGTGGTTGTTGTTGGGACGAAAAGATAATGATATAAGCTTGTGCGATACGATGATAAGCTTACTTTGAATAGGTGATCGGCTCTAGCTGAAACGTATCAAGGTGGTGGAAAATGAGCGACTTTCATATTTGACGGTGTTGGTAGATTTTATGAAAAAGAGTCAGGCGGGAGCATTTGCGGCGGTCGGAAAGGCCCGGTAAGTTCAATATTCTTCTTGTATACGTGATGCTAAAATGACGGGAGTAATGAGACAAGCTGAAACGCGCGGCGCGATTTTGCACTGCTTCGAGGAAAAGGATGAGAGATGTTTGTCTGGGCTCCCACATGGCGTTTGCGTACCCTAATATTCAGCGGACGAGTGCTTTGTAAGGCATAAGTTAACGGGAGATGGTGCAGTGAAAAAATTTCGACGCAAATAGCCAAGCATGCGGTTCGCGTTGCTAGTCAAATATTCAATATGAATGCCCTAGGACAGATTAGACGTGATGTGAATGCCGCGATATTTATGACAGTCAGCGGGAGGTAGAGGAACATTGTTAAGGACGTATTGAGGCATACTTTGAGTAAAAAATGTCTACAGATACGCATGCGTTTACATTTGCTTGGGTTAAGCGCCATAAGCGAATTAGTGTACCAATCGCAAATACTGCCGAGGTCACACTAAAGTTTGAGGGAATCTGTATCGTTAGCAATTTTTTGGTACATTACACCGTCATTTGCGAAGAGCCGTATAGTTGAAGTTGAAACGCAGGAAGGAATGTCATTAATGCAAATTAAAAGAGCAGAGGACCGAGAACTGACCCTTGCGGGACGCCAGATGATACTGCGGTAGAAACAGAAATTGTTCGATGTTACATACTGGGTACGGCTAGATAGAAATTCCTTTTTCCATGCTAAGACATTCGCATCTATATCAAGGTGACTAAGTTTGAAGATCAGTAAATCATGTGAAACCAAATCATAAGCCTTTGCAAAATCAATTAATATCCAATGTGTTTCGAATCCCAGGTCTGCATTATGAACATTTCGTTAGTTAAAGTTAGCAGCTGTCGTTCGCATGGATACGTTTTGAAGTACCCGTGTTGGGAATAACTGAAAAAACTATTGGACTCAAGGAAAACTATAAGGTCCGCGTTTATTACGTTCTCTAATATTTTGACAGGAATGCAAGTTAATAAAATGCGACGGTAATCATCGGGACCGCGCACATCACCTGACTTATGCACGGCAACCACCTTCCCTACCTTCCAGTCCGAGGGCAGCGCCTGCTTTTATAATGACTGTTCGAAAAAAATTCGATAGAATCAGCAATTAACATATTTTTGTACAATTCAGCATTCTTGATGAAATGCAATCAGGACCTGCACATGACGACATTCTGAAATTATCCATCAGTCTCTCAACGGCAACTGCGTTGATTTCGAAGGGGTCCATTGGTAGGAAAGAAAAGCTTGGAAATGGCGTAAATACAGTGGGGACATCTTTCTGAAGATGTGTTGCAAGTTTTTGGTCCAGCATTGCGCAGCACTTATTTCATGCCGCTGATGTGGCAGACTGAATTTCCTGAACATGCGTATTTTTGTGCCATTGATTACGCTCGGAAACTTGCGACGATTGGAGGATAAGAACGATGTGAGTGTTCTATCGAAAAATGTCTTCTTGGCATTTATTACTGCAGCACAATGCTTTCGGTTTACCTTGATGTAAGGCGTCCAACAGTTGGCCTTGCGTGACACTTGCGCGCCTGAATACCCGCTTCTTTTTGTTGCGCAATTGTTTTAAAGAATTATTGAATCATGGCTAACGGAAACTTGATGGAACTTTTCTTTGTGGCACAAATTCAGCAACCAGAAACAAAGGTTTGGTCTTTGTAGAGCAACCAGTTGTCTTCAATTGATCGCTGCTCGAAACCAGAAAAGTTACAGTCCACAAAAACCTGCAAATCCCAGTTTATAGCATCGATGTATTCTTTGTTATAATCCTGAATAACCTTTATTTTTTCTTAGAAGAAACCTGTGCTCGCAGGCTTAAATGGATTATAGAATGGTCACTGATTGCCGGCAAATATGTAGGAGAAGTTAAAGCGGGTTGCGTGGTGAGTTTTAGGTCTAACATGTTCTGTTGTGACTTCGGGGTGGAGGACGAAAGACGGACTCTTTCCGCAGACGAAGAAGAAACGAAAAGCTTTACAATATTTACAGATAGTGGATGATAGCATACAGGTAAGAGCGCATCAGACTAACTGGGCGGCTGGAAGCGACTCTCTTTTCACAATGGGCCGTTTCTTCCTTAAATCCCTTCGGAGACCCCTCGTCGGCAGGAACCAGTTTGGGCGAGCTCTCGTCTTCAGGAACCAGGCGGTGTAGGGTGATGACGGCGCCCGCATCGAATTCTTGATTTGTCGCGGAGATGGCAGGGCGCCGCGGAGATGGCGTGGCGCTTCTTGAAGTCACCTCCCGTCTCGAATTCTTGATTCGTCGCGGAGAAGTGGGAGCTCCCATCGCGTCGTGGTAGCCCCGTGGTGCTCGTAGTATGGCACAACAGTTCTCAGAAGAGGGAGTGCAGGATTTAGGAAAAGCTGGATGAAGTATAAATCATGACATAAATCTAAAATTCTCTAAGCTCTGCTGAATTTTGTTTAAGTCGAGGTATTTTTCCCCATAATGTCTGGAAAACTAAAATCACCCAAAAGGAAGAGGGGTGATTTTGGCTACCTGATAAGAAGCTGATTAATGACTTCACGAAGTTCATTGTAGAAAGATAGTGGCGCGGTTGGCGGTCTGTAGCAAACACAAAGAACAATTTCACAAGAAATTACAATGCGCACGCACACATGTGCAAGTAGTGACATGACTGCAATGTCATGAGAAATGGTAGTATCAACAACCGTGATCAAGACACCACGCCTGGAGCGAGCATCCCAATCGCATCGGTAGCATCGATAGTACTTCGCGCATTCAAGTATCTCTTCATTTTTTTCTGTCACAGAAAGCCAGTTTAATGTCGAAGCAATGACATCTGCTGAATAGGAATCGATGGTAGGGGACAGCAGGACGCGTTCATTTTGTACACTCCGTGCATTGACAAAAAAGAAACGAGGCGTTTTTGGCTCTTGATTGAGTGATATCTAGCTATGAAGAGTCGGAAGAACTGTTGCCTGCAGATTAGACAATGTCATCGCTTTGCGCACTGGCTCGTCTTGAGAAATTTACTTCACAAACATTGTCACTCGCTGCGCAATAATGGTACGTCTTCTTATTAAGGACAAACTCATTAAATTTCAACGATAACGGCTGTCGGCTTGCGTCCCCAAACTGGAGCAATATTTTCTGGAGTTGCGTGAGGCTCTACAGAAGTATTCGCTAACTGTTATTGCAGGCCCCATAAGATTACTTTTCTGCGAGAGGAGGGCATCTTTAGCTTTGAGCAACAAAAATTTGGCAACGATGGGTCGAGACTTTCCAGCTGTGTAAGAACCCAATTTATGCGCCCATGCGTGAAACATCGGTGTCAGATATTTGTAGTTTGATTTTGCGAAAAACAATATCACGGACCACACCCTCGGACGGCACTATGTTTCAGAGGGGTTGTGCGGAATGCCAATGAATATCAAATTGTGGTGTCCGGACCTGACCTCAAGGTCTCAAGGAGAGAACTGAGCGCATGGCCTTCACTCCTGACAGCTTCCGCAAGTAGCCGTGGGATGTCGTTGAGGCATGTGGAGACTCCCCTAAAAACCAATACAATAACTTCAACTGCAGAGAGTATCGTTGTTAAGTCAACCACAGTCTGCGCTAGAGACTCTTGTTTTTCTTTTAGATGGTGAACAGCATTCATCACTTCAATGCGGCGGTGAACAAGTTTTGTAGAAAGTGTTGTGACGGCCGTTAATATATAATTGTCAGGCTCAGGGTTTTGATCAACATCTCCACAGCAAAGCAGCAGCTTCATAACAAATATGCTTTCACACAAGCAATTATAAGAGAGAGTTGGGCAAGGGAAACGTAGCAAACTGACGTTGCTAGAACGCTTATAGTATGGAGAGTGCGACTTACAAAGCTGCAGAAAGAGCAGAAATGGATTCATGAGTGACTGAATAGCTGCCACTCTTCCGTGCCCACTGAAAGGGCTCAGGTGTTGCCAGTTGTTTAAATCCTCCCCCTTCACTGCTGCCGAAGACAATGGTGCCGACAATTCGTCGATAAACACAGTGCCACCGTATAATCGTGGTGGAAAGCAGACTTCGGCATCATCAATGATGGGAGGCGCTAGCAGCACTGACCCGGATGAAAAGGTGGTGGGGATCGCTGGGTCCTTGAGTGGTAGCTACGTGTCAAATAGAGTGATAAACTGAACAAGGAACCGAAATGGATTCAGAAATGACTGCATATCCGTCACTCTCCAGCGCCCCAGTAAGAGCTCTCTACAATCTCTGTATCTTGAATCGACACTCACAAAGTCCGCAATATGCAGCACCAAGTGGGCAGGAATATTCGCATCGAACCATTTGACAAGGCAATATTACTATCCTGGCATAAATTAACTGTCGTGAAGCCTGCAGAACGAGTCTACATTAACCTAAGCGACTCCTTTCCGATGTCCCAGGACACGTGATATCGCTGTAACGCCAGCGCCCATCTTGTCAATCTTTCCCCGAGAGGAGTCGAAGTTGTAAAGTACGACAACAGATTGGCGCCGGAAAAGAAAATTAGCATCGCACCAAAACCTCAGTAATCAATCTTTTTCGAGGGCCAATGTCCCAGCAAACGCTTCGCTCTAAATTGTCCACCATCACATGTGGGTCGGCGCAAAGCGGCGGCTTGCAAAGGCCATGGGCAACTCATTTTCCTTTTCCTTCCATTTCGCGGCAAAGGCGAAATCCACTAATTAGCCTGATGGAATCGTTCCCGTGCCTTTCGACAAACAGAATCCTAACACTGGGACAGCAACGCATGCATAGACTCGCGTGTGCACGTTTCACATTATTTGCTGGGCAGTCGCCTTTCTTTGGCTCAGAGAGTAATCGGCTATTGTAGCAGCCTGCAGGACGCTTCACTGTGTCCCCAGGCTTACTATGCGAGTGCGGCGATATGTTTAGGCGGCCATTATTACGCCTGAATCTTCACGAAATACTTCTTTTCCGGACACTTTTCAGGCCGATTACTGATATCTGCAAGCGCCTAGCTTAGAATTCGCCCTCCTTCGCTTTTTCACGCTCTATGGCTGGATCCTAACCTTCGCGCATTCACCCATGACGTCATTGTGCTTAGCAAGTTTGATCCTAGACGCCTCAGCTGCGTACGCCTTTCTCCTCTTGCGCCTACATCTCTTGTATTTAGCATGTTTCACGGAGCGTGGTGCTTCGGTTCCCGCATGTGAAATTGCGCTACCTTCTTGGGTTTCGCAATGCGCATATGTGCATTTGTAATCAAACATGACCACATTTGATATTTGAGCAAGCTAGCTTCTCATGAAGTCTACATTCGGCTGGATTAGCGGAATCACTGTCGTCGGCAGCATGCTGAACTTCTCACTGGCGTTCGCCGTCAGCCTCTTCTTCCACTACTGCCTCGCGAAATAGCGAAACAAGTGTTTCTCTGCACTGATTGCAGTGTGTGTGTGTGTGTGAACTACGGGCACCACAGCCATTTCAACGTTCTCTAAACTAATTCTATCAAGGCTAGCTTTATCCACGATAGACTTGGCTTCGGCACTGTCGTCGTGGCTTTTGCACCCAGCCTGACTTGCATTGAAATTGAAATTGAAATTGAAAAATCAGTTTATTCATTCAAGTGTCTGACTAAAGCCTTGTTACTAATGGCAAAGTCTTGCACTGTTACATTGGACAAGCGCTACATAACACAGGCGAGACTGGACGGGAGCAGCGCTTCTAATTTTGCCCTCTTTCTCACGCAGCTGTTAAAAAAAACTATGCCCTCCTCTGTCCTGAAAATGCGTAGCTGGCTTCGTGCTAATTACCATGAAGGCATACGACCTGCTCGCTCAAGCTCTGATTTTAAGAACGTGATGTCGCGCCGCTTCTTACTCGCGCTTGCCTGCTTCTTGGCTTAGCATCTCTCGATCGTCACGCTCCGACCCAGTGAAGCATAACGCCGCATTGAGAGGTTCAGCGTTTATCATTGCTTGCACCAGATTTTCGTACTCAACCTGAAGTTGTGTTCATGTAGCGTGAAAACTAAACATATGAATTTCGAGTTCGAGTGTTCTTATATCATTTTGTATCTAAATTTTTTAGCTTCAATTATGGGTTTTGCGTCTGAAGAGAATGATCTGATTATCAGGCACGCCGTAGTGAGGAACTCCAGGTTAGTTTTAACCATATGGAGTTACTTAACTTGCATCTATATCTAATTACACGGGTGTTTTTGCATTTCACCCTCATAAAAATGCGGCCGCCATAGCCGGGATTTAATCCTGGTACCATACTGGCGCGAAACCATAGCCACTAAGCAACCACGGCGGGTGTTTTGAATTTGCAAAGGCTGAGATTCGAGCTTTCGCCGTTCCTGTCTCTGGACAGGCGCTCTCATCTCATCTGAATCGTAGGAATTTAGAACATCCTGACTTCATTACTCCCGCTTGCGATCCATTTCCGCAACAATCGCACCTTCATCTCCATTAGACTCCTTTGTATGGGTGCCCTGGCGTGCCCTTACCATTTGCTCTAAACATCAACTGACATGCCAGCTTGAAAAAGGCGCAAATAATTCTTCTTACCTGTTGCTGACTGCACTGTCGTCTCTGGATCTCCTCCAAGATGTCGAACTTGGCAGCTGCGCGATCTTTTCGAGGGTGCTTGAGATGGCCGTTAGATGACTTGATCTTCTCACCACTTGTCCAGCATTTGATGTTGTAGAGCTCACCGAATCCTGCCCGACTGCGCTACTAAGTTGTTATTTCTTCTTCAAACTGCGCCTTGCTCTTCTGCATTTCCCTAAGTGAGAGCCTACGATAATTTGCCGTACATACGGCTAAACAAGTCTCATTGTTCGACCACAAGTTCGTTACGGCCCAGAGTAGCGTTGCATTGGACGAAATACTGCTGATCTATAAGTTCAGTGATTACAGCCTAGACTGAGAAGAGTGGGTTTTACAGTCTTTAAATCCCCTTCAGTAAACAATAAAATGGGGATGTGGCAACTGCTAGCCGTTTTCAACATTCCCCTAACCAGTACGGTTACAACTGAATTTAAACCATCTACTGGGTTGCGGCTAATCTGATTAGCAGAGGTGTTAGACTTTAGACAGGGGTTTGACACTCCTTCCGATCATGGCTCACTCTCTCTGTCCTATGCCCCCAATCTTAGCGATTTCTCGCTACATGGATGCCTAGAATTTCTGTCGGAACGTTCCTGTGCAATTTGTCCGCCGGCCCGCTATCAGAATACTAGAAGCGACACGCCCACCAGCAAAGAAAAAGCGATCCATCAATGGGGAATTTCTGTTGAATGTCACACTGTCACAACACTGGCCTATATGAGCTTTGGACGACTGGGTCCTTCTTAAATTGCGGAATTCTTGGAATATCAGAGAGCTCATAGACAACGTAAAAGGTGCTTGCCATGGTAGGTCCTTTGTGGTGGTATTTAGACCTGACAAAAGCGCCTGCAACGTCATTACCCTCCCCACTTTGTGACGGTGTCAACGCTCCCATACACATGGGTTGCATTGGAGCGCTTCACGCACGGTCATTTACCGGGCAGAGAGAAACCAGAGAAATTGCTGGTATACTTCATGCATCACGCTTCCTATTCTGCATGTTTGAGATATGACTGGCGTAACAGTTCCGTTCGGCCATATCTCTGGCGTTCTAGTTGCCACATGTATGTTACATTTGAGAGGTGTGCCTTAATTTTTATTGCTTAGGTAAAGTCAGCAAGAGCACTGAGTCGGAGTGCTTCTTAATGCTCAGTTTTCTATAGCAAAGACGAAAAACCTCTACTTTATTTGCATATGTGGGGAACGAGTCAATAAAATTTGTCATAAAGTGAACCACGAACGAATCAATCCATGCGTGTGCCTGAACATTTACAGCTTCCCTCTTTACCATCGTTAATTTCCTTCGCTCATTGCAGGCCACCAATCGCGCTGAGCCTGGTTAGCCTCCCTGCACTTCCTTTATGACTCCTCCCTTTGTGTATAACTTAGTGGAAAAGAGTACGCGATAAATAAAGCAGATACATTATGGAAAAAAAAGGAAACGCAATACGTTTACACAAAGGCAAAATGTTTTAGAGTTGACGACAATGATAATTGATTTTCTTTCTTTCAAAAAACAACTCTGACTTGTAGGCTTCCTGCAGAAGTTACTTTCATATGCACTCGTTATTATCAAGAAAAACTACGGCTTTTCCTGTGCGACTTTTTTGCTTGATTGTGATTACTGAAAAAAAATTATGCAGATCCCATGCACTGTAGGAATCGATGTAAGCAAAGCTTTCCATGCTGGATGCTATGATTGACTATAATGAGCGGTGATGTTGACGGCTAAAGCTTAATTTCTTCAATGTTTAGGCCAACACGAGAGTGGTGAGTTGATCTTAAACGTTACCTTGCGTGCACAACTGCTGTTTGTGTGGAGGGGAGGAAAGATAAAAGCAGAAGGCAGGGAGGTTATCTAGAATAACATCCGGTGAGATACCCTACACCGGCGGAATGGGAAAGGGGAAAACAAAGATGACAGGGAGGGCGAAAGGAGGGAAGGAAATTAGCGGTGATTCGCTGACGCGTGCGGTCTAATAGTAACTGCACTAATAGTCACAGAAGTTCACACAAGCCCGTCGTCCTCAAGAAGCACAAAAGCGCCTTCAGTGCATTATGGGCTGACGAGCGATGAGGGCGGTGTTCCAGCAGCACCTGCACAGAAAGCGGCCGATTGTCCAGTTTGTGGAAAGCATTAGCGAGCTCTTGTCTTTCTGGGCCACATCGTGGACTGCGGCACAGCAGGCGGTCGATATTTTCTTCGGTGCCACCGACCTCGCATACTGCACTGTCGTTCACTCCATTTAATGTAGAGTATGTCTTTGTGAAGGGAACTCCAAACTAAAGGCGACAGAGAAGCGCAGTTTCACGTCAAGGAAGTCCGAATGGTGGTCACAGTTGCAGTGAGGGGTTTATTCGATGCAGTCGTGTAAGCATTAAGTTTGGCGAGTTACACTCGGTCAGAGAGAGACTGCGTTTGTCTGCGTAGTACACAGAACGCACAGGGAGAGGGGTTGGTTTGAGGCCTTGTAGTGCGCCATATTTGATCACATCTGTGAGCGTTGAGCGTTGTCATTTCCTCGCAGGGCACATCGCATTGTGCCAGAAGTATTAAACTTGGATTGTGGGGCTGTACATACCAAAACAATACTCGGGTTATGATGCAAGCCGTAGTGGTGGACACCGGATTAATTTTGACACCGTGATGTTTCATCATCATCATCAGCAGCAGCAGCCTGTTTTATGTGCACTGCAGGACAAAGACGCGATCTCCCTGCGATCTCCAATTACCCCTGTCCTGCGCCAACTGATTCTAACTAGCGCCCACGAATTTCCTAATTTGATCGCTCCACCTAGTCTTCTGTTGTCCTCGATTGCGTTTCCCTTCTCTTGGTATCCATTCTGTAACCCTAATGGTCCAGCGGTTATTTAACCGGCGCATTACATGACCTGACCAGCTCCATTTCCTTCTCTTGACGTCAATTAGAATATCGTCTATACCCGTTTGCTCTCAGATCGAAACGGCTCTCCTTCTCTGTCTTAACGTTATGCCAAGCAATCTTCGTTCCATCGCTCTTTGTGCGGTCCTTAACTTGTTCTCAAGCCTATTTGTCAGTCTCCAAGTCTGCGCCAAATATGTCCGTACTGGTAAAATGCACTGATTGTACACCTTCCTTTCCACTGATACTGGTAAGCTTCTAGTCAGGAGCTGGCAACATCTGCCGCATGCGATCCAACCCATTTTTATCCGTCTGTGGATTTCTTTCTCATGAGCAGGGTTCCCTGTGATTAATACATTTAGGTAAACGTGCTCCTTTACAGACTCTAGAGGCTGACTGTCGATCCTGAACTGTTATTCCGTTGCTCGGCTATTTATCATTATCTTTGTGTCCTGCATAATAATCTTCAACCCAACCCTTACACTCTCTCTATTAAGGTCCTCAATCATTTGTTATAACTCGTCTGCATTGTTGCTGAACAGAACGATGTCATCGGCAAACCGAAGGTTGCTCAGATATTCGCCGTTGATCTTTACTCCTAAGCCTTCCCAGTTTAATATCTTGAATACTTCTTCCATGCATGCAGTGAATACCATCGGAAACATTGTGTATCCTCGTCTGACCCTTTTCTTTGTAGGAATCTTTCTAATTTTCAAGGATAGAATTAAGGCAGCTGTAGAATCTCTGTAGATATCTTCCAAGAAAGTTACTCAGCAGTATGTACTCCTTTGTTACGTAATGCCTCTGACTGCTGGCATCTCTTGTGAATCGAGTGCCTTTTCGTAATCTATGAAAGCTATATAGGGACGCTGACTCTACTCTGCAGATTTCTCGATTACCTCAGTAATGATATGGATGGGATCTATAGCAGAGTATCCCTTCCTTGTGCAAAAAGAAGAGGCGTGCAGGCAGGACACAAGAGAATAGAAGTGGACAACACGAACGCTGACTATCAACTGAAGAGAACACTGAGGCGAAAAAAGAAAGAAGACACAAAACTAATCTGCGCAAGCTCTGGAATGGTATCACCAGGTGTCAGTCAGGTACATGTGCCGGTCTACGTGAGAGATAACTGTTAAGGCACTTAATCTATCCTTATGTAAAGTAATCGAAAGCAGACTCACACACGCACTGCCACCATTATAGATATGCCATGCCTCAACCATAAGACACGTATCTTCGTTCTTGTGCCTGTACAGTATCGTGCGTTCATCTAACTTAGGCATGCAATTACAATCTTGGCAATGTAAGGAAAGATCAGAAAGTGATCCCCTGGTTAACGACCTTTTGTGTTCCATTAACCTCTGATTGATACAACTGAAACCTCTGATTGATTGATCTAATCATTCCAAAGTAGTAAAAAAACGGACTTGTCATGTCGTGCCTTAAGTCTTCTCTGACCAGATCGCGCATGCACGAAATGAGCGCCAGTATTAATGCACAGGTCCGGCGCCTATTACAAGCAGGCTATCCTAGTGTAGCTGTGGCCACTCTGGCTGAGCGCCTAAAGAAGTCTGTTTCGAGGGGGACAGACGTGATAACAGAAAGCAGTAATAGCGAAAAAAGAGTAGTGGCCATTCCGTACATTCATTCAGTATCGCACAGGCGTAAAAAAGTTGGAAGTAGATATGATGTTAATGTTGCTTTCACTGCTCCCAATGAGCTAGGTAAGATATGTGCTGCCGTGCAGAGGAAGAAGGAGCAGGAAAAAGGCAACGAAAGAACAGATATTTGTCCAGTGAAGCACAATAAGAACAACAGTTTTACTGGCTGTCGTATGGGCGTGGTTTATAAAGTTCCCTTTAGCTGTGGTCAGTTTTACGTAGCGCAAACGGGGCGGTGTATCAGTCAGAGATTAATGGAACACAAAAGGTCGTTAACCGGTGGATAGCCTTCTAATCTTTCCTTACATTGCCAATATTGT
Source organism: Dermacentor andersoni (assembly GCF_023375885.2). Lineage (NCBI taxonomy): Eukaryota > Metazoa > Arthropoda > Arachnida > Ixodida > Ixodidae > Dermacentor > Dermacentor andersoni. The sequence goes on along the minus strand of NC_092816.1, from coordinate 199,756,471 downwards.
AACTGCACGCCTAAGTTAGATGAATGCGCGATATTGTACAGGCACAAGAATGAAGATACGCGTCTTATGGTAGAGGCAGGGCATATCTATAATGGTTTGTGCCGTCTTTCTTTTTTCGCCTCAGTGCTCCCTTCAGTTGATAGTCGGCGTTCATGTTGTCCACTTCTCTTCTCTTGTTAGAATAGCAGATTGGGCTTGTTGGTTTTCCATCCTGCTAGTAACAGCGCAAAATGTAGACAAAAGACGAGACAAGAAGACACCACAAGCGCTGCTTGTGGTGTCTTCTTGTGTCCTGTCTGCACGCCTCACCTTTTCTTGCATAATGAATCCTTATCAACTAGCTCAGCTTTGTCATTCTATAATGGTGAAAGTGCGTGCGTGAGTCAGCCTTCAATAACTTTACATAAGGAAGAGATTAAGTGCCTTAACAGTTACCTCTTACCTAAACCGGCACAAGTACCCGACTGACACGTGGTGATACTATTTCAGAGCTTGCGCAGATGAGTTTTGTGTCTTCTTTCTTTCTTTTTTTTTTCACCTCAGTGCTCTCTTCAGTTGATAGTCGGCGTTCGTGTTGTCCACTTATCTGCTCTTGTGTCCTGTCTGCACGCCTCGCATTTTCTTGCATAATGCACCATTATAGATATGCCATACCTCTGCTGTAAGACGCGTATCTTCATTCTTGTGCCTGTACAATACTGCGCATTCATCTAATTATGGCGTTAAGTTACAATCTTGGCAATGTAGGGAAAGATTAGAAGGCGCTACACCGGTTAACGACCTTTTATGTTCCATTAGCCTCTGATTGATACACCGCCCCGTTTGTACTACGTAGAACTGGCCACAGCTAAAGGGAACATTATAAACCACACCCATACGACAGTCAGTAAAACTGTTGTTCCTATTATGCTTCACAGGACAAACATCTGTCCTTTTTTGCCTTTTACCTCCTCCTTGTTCCTCTGCACGGCAGCACATATCTTACCTAGCTCATTGGGAGCAGTGAAAGCAACATTAACATCATATCTACTTGCAACTTCTTTAAGCCTGTGCGATACTGAATGAATGTACAAAATAACCACTACTCTGTTTTTGCTATTACTGCTTTCTGTAATCACGTCCGTCCCCCTCGAAATCGACTTCTTTAGGCGTTCAGTCACAGTGGCAACTGCTACGCTAGGATAACCTGCTTCTAATAGGCGCCAGACCTGTGCATTAAAACTGGCGCTCATTTTGTGCATGAAGGATCTGGTGAGTGAAGACTTAAGGCACGACATGACAATTCCGTTTTTGCTATGTTGGAATGCTTGGATTGAAAATTTAAGAACGCCTTCGCAAATCTTGGGGAGTACTGCTAACAACGTGATTTTGTTCGAACACCAAGGAAATGTCTAGAAACTGAATTACGCGTCGCTGAGGAAATTGCTTGCCAATCTTTAATCCTCCTCTATAAAGTTGAAATTGCTCACCTACTGAGGTAGCAGCGGAATCGAATTTTTCCCTATTGTAGAAAATCAGGCAATCATCAACGTAACAAAATATCTTGATAACGCAATCACCTAAAGCTTTCTCTAAGCAGCTGTCAACCTTAGTCACCGTAAATAAGTGCATTAAAGAACAAGTGCAATAGTCGGCTTTTATTGACAGATGCGGTGTTTCCATGGGAGCTTCAATGCACTTAAAGTCGGCACTGATTGGGTAAATAGATGGCGTGTTTCTGCAGAAATGAGGCATTTGTATTGGCTCAAATGTTGCCCCTATTCTTAGCGATATTTAACTGAGTAAATATCCTGATTTTCGCCTTGTTGGTCAGTTTTGACATTTTCTCTAATTCTATCTTACCTCTTGAATTCGACCCTTTCATTCTTTGTCGTTTCTTTATTAAGTGCTTTGCTACTTGGAAGCGCTTGCCTACTGGCTGCCTTGGTGTCTTGCCTCCCACTTCAACCCTAAGTGGATTGACTCCCATTAAATATCGCGGGCGCGAGTGCCTTTATTAATGATATCCTAATTATATATTCATTAACTTTGGCTAAAATAACCTCACAGCTAGTGGGTTCGACTCCAACCAATGGTCAGGGGTTTTAATGCCTTAATTAACTTCGCTTTAACACCAAAGGTTGTGGGTTCGACTCTCGACCTTCACAATGACCATTTGAATTCCACTTGGAGATATGGCTGATTCGCCAATATTTCAAAATGGGTTCGAGTCCCGCCAAAGGCCATAGGTTCCAGCGCCTTAATTGACTCTACCTTAATCAACTGCGTCTTAATTCACTTTCCCTCAAATAACAGCACATTCCGTGCTGACGCTTCTTTTTCGCCTTGGCTTCAAGCATTTTTATTAAAAAATTGATGGCCTAACTCGCCCTAATTAACATCAACGTTTCTGGGTTCAACTCCCAGCAAAGTCGTGGGTCTTAAGTTCTCCTTACTTACCACCACAGGTAGTGGGTTCGACTCCCATAGAAGGAGGAGGTTTCAATTCCTGATCAATTTTAATGCCATAACGCCGCACATTGGATTTCTCCTCCCGTGACCCGTCTCAGGCATTCGCCTTAATATTTCAGTGATGCAAGGAAATAATTACATGTGAGCTCGCACAAAACCAAGTATCCACTTCCCTTGGGTCACGGTTGCCTTGAAATGTTAACGGAGGCGTTCATGTGTTTAGGAAGTTTTCTTGCATTAAAATTATCTGATTGCAGTAAATTGTTGATAACTCTTCTAAACCGTTCCTTTCGATTTAAAGAGCGGTACGATCGCTCTTGTGTCGGAAAAGAAAAGATGAATGGATCAAACGGTTTACTAATGTACTTGAAGCTTTGGGCGACGCTCGACCCAAGCATTGAATTTATTACAGCACAGATACGGCAGGGCTGCCCCTGCAGGCTTGCCAAGTTAATCGATTAAAATAAAAGGCAGACAAGCTATCAGCCCTTACATTTTTGAGTGGCGCCCTGTCGAGTGTGACGTCAGAGGGGGTACTCCGCTGCTGCGTCGCTTAGGCGCTCTCCACGTTAGGCAACATGACACTGTCGGCCGACCTGCTCTGTGCGAGTTTTTGAAGTGCGAGTCTGCATATTTGTAGAACACTATACACAGAATCGTCTAGGAAGCTATTTCATGCAAAATCGAACGGAGCCACCATCGCAACGAATGTCGATTGCTCCTGGCGTCGTCTGCCATAGGTGTAAGTGTGTACACGTGCGTGTATGGCATTGATTATACGTCAGTGCTGTAGGGTTGTCGCGGTGCACTCTTAATGGTTCTCGACCCATTTTCTAAATTAACTCCAGCATTTTTCCTTCGGCTACTGCACCTGCGACGTTACACTCTGTTTGTCTCTCCAGAGCATGCGGCGTGTTCGGTCTCCGGCTCTGTTGCCCACAGACGTTCAAATTTTGTCGCTGGCCAGCGCGTTAAGCATAACGCGATATATGCTTGATGCCACTTTCATCAAACAAGGTGGTCGCTGCGGTGTGTTAATGCATGCACTGTTTTAGCAGCATTCATCCAAAATTCGGTCTGCATCGTCTGATACAAGGGCGGAAAAAATTAGAGGGCAAAACAAAATTACCTAGTCTTGTGCTCCTGTGCTGATCTTCACAAGATACTTTTAATTAAACGTAATTGTCTCCATCGGGAGACAGCTCGCCCACGCCAGTTAGTCAGCTCAGCGTAAGCCTTTCTCTCGTTGCTCCTGCCACGGGCAGCGAGCACAATACCCGAGTGAAGTTCGTCCAGCGATGAGAATTAGAGCTATCAGAACAGGCGACAACCTTTGCTTGGATCACCGTTTTTATACTTGTCCGTAAACGCGTCATACGTATTTAAGCTAAAACAAAAAACTTGGGACGTTCAGTTTGGCTGGTAGATGACCGAATAAGTAGATGTAGCCTAAACACAGAAGCTAGACAAAAGGGAGGGGGGGGGGCAAGTTAGACGTACAAAGGCATAATTAAATGTTCACAGGCGTTCGAGTATTTACTTTCTTCCTAACAATATTTTTATTTCCACGCCAATTAACTGATGTCTTCCGAGTGGTCTCCGGTAGTCTGAAACTGCGTTGAAGAGAAATAGTCGTATGCTAACCTAATGAAACAATATTGTTGCATTAGAATGTGATAAGGAGGTTACTTGCAAGAAAATAGTGTAAAGCATGCTATACGATTTCGAAACATGATATAGCGTGGTGCAGCTAATGTTCGAGATAAAGCACCTGTCTTTGAAAATTTTGATTTTTTTCTTGTGAGGAAAATTTTCATGTATGAAACACCCAGAGACTGAAATTGTGAGTGAAATTTATAATTTTCCTTTGGCTGCAATGCCACTTAGCCGACGCGAAATCTTGTGAACGAGTTCTGCGATCGTGCTTTATATCAAAGGCTGCGTGGGCATTCATTTACTCGCTCAGCGCGATGTTTTATGACCGAGTTACGGGATCTTGTCGCTGCCCGTGAAGTCTGTGCTGATATTAAATTCTTGTACTTAAAAAAAAAAAAAAATTCAAGAACTCGGATTTTAAGTGCGCTAACCACGGTTTGATATGAGGGATGCCGTAATGGAGGACTCCGGATTCATTTTAGCCGCCTGTGGTTCTTTAACGTGCACTTATATTGGAGTATAAGCGAGCATTTTCGCATTCCCCCCCTCTTCCATTAAAGTGCGGCCCCCGGGGCCGGGGTTGAATTGGCGATCTCGCGCTTAGCAGCACGACGTAACAGGCAATGGGCTACCACATCGGCTAGTGACACAGAAGATAAATAAAGTACACACGGTTTGTTGTCTTCTATGGCGGTCATTTCGAGAACCCAAGCTATAGAGAAAAATAGAGACCATAAGTTGGACAACCCCGTGCAACGGGAGGAAACACATGAAGATGAAGCTATTCCACAGCCGGAGCGTAGCAGAAGACAAAGGCGGGTCCCCCGAGTGACGTCACCGGAGAGTTGTTCGCGGCGCCGCCATCGGTGGCGCATGAGTCTACTTATAAGGGCCTCCAAAACCAAGGAGGAAAGTGTTTGTAAGGTATTCACGCAATACACGCCTGTTTACACGGCGATGGCTGGCGCAAAACTGGAGCAGTGATACACCCTAAGCGTGGTCCGGAATGCTTTCCCTCTGGCGACTCCGGCCGCTTGATCTCCCGGTAAATCGCGTATTAGAGTGCACCATATTAAATAGAGCAAACTTGAAGACTCACAAACGAGCTTTAAAAAAAAGTAGAGCAAAGGGAGTTCCGCAGCTGCGTCGAGCGGCCTTCACGTAACGAGCACGCGCGCTGAGTGGCAGTTGCGCAGCCCATGTGACATTACACGTGATCGGACGCCATTCAAACTTCTCGGGGCTGATACTTACATGTAGCCACATTTTTAAAGATGCAAAAATTGACATAAAGAGAAAGTCGAAATAATAGCACGGACTCACTCGCTCAGGAGGAGCTGACGTGCACATGAGCAGCTGGGAAGAGGATTCACCTGAAAACTATATCCCACTGAACTTCCGGTTTCACTAAACCTCGATACCACGCATGAGGTTGAGGTCGGCAATCTTTGCCTCCCTCACTAAAGTTCTACAAGCCAGCATTCTCACATCAACGTCCCCTCCCTTTGTGAGGTGAATGTCAAATTGAGGTTGAAGTCGACCTCATGAGGTGGGAACCTCGTAAGGTTGTCCACCTTTGGCCGCCGTCATGCTGCAGATACTGCCTGATTTTCCTCGCATGCTTGCGGCAGACACTCTTCGTTATTGGCGGTGATGCTTTGCGGAGTCACTATCTGTCGAAAACACCTCGCTTGAGTAGTACGAGGCGTTTCGAACGAGGCGTACGAAACGTGGCGCGCTCCTCATAGGTTCGGCTGTCTGCGGTCAACATTTAAAGAGATCACGGGGGAGCCCCCTGGACATTTCTGTAAGTACTCTCGAAAGTAAGGAAGTTTTACTGTCAAAATAATAATCTCGGGCAAACGAATACCAGAATGGTTAAAGGACACTGTCTCACTACAAATACGTGCAGTCAATTAACGCCTACGCGCGCGGCCGCCACGATTGATCGAGTCACCCGAACCGGCTTCTTGCGTTAAAGGTCGCCAATTGCTGTGAGCAAATATGTGAAATATGTTCTTATAGTGGGCTGTTTGTATGACCAAATGGAACATAGCAAAATGAAGCCTCACTGCGGCGATCGCACGGGTTCGCGGTGACCGACTATGCGTCTGCATGCCTGTCCGCACGCAATGTTTTGCTTTCGCTGCCAGCACATTTTCGTACCATGGCGTGGCGCTTTATACCGCAGCATATCAGCATTTGACACTACACAAGCAACTATTATTGGTTGGGTGCTATCAGAGCTCTTCAAAAATATTTTCGTTATAACTAGGGACTTCGACGCCTACGACTGTCGACTTGTGGCGTCGCGACGATTCAATCTTTCTTTTTTTCAAAGTCTTGGACGTTTTCATATCATTATGTCTCAAGTTTTGTGGCACTGTAATTTTATCGGTCTTGTGAGGGAGTAATTACCCGCTGCTGTTCTTTCCTAATCTAGTAAGTTAAATTGTTTGTTGCTAGACAACTATGAGCACACGCCATGCCTTTTTTAACGTGCTTTCTATCGTTCCATATCCATTCCAGTGAAATTGCCTGTATCTATCATCAACAAGGTGATAGACCAAAGCTTCATGACTTCAGCCGGGCAGCGCGCCTGGGCCAGAGTCTCAGTGCGCGTTGTAATTCCGCTGCTCACCGAACATTGCATCCCCGACGCCGTATCAGAAACCTTCCTCGCGGAAGTGCTTGTAGCCCACCCGGGTTGTAGTCGATGGTTGCTTGTCAGCTCTGAGCTTCGCGATCCAAGCTTCACGTAGCTTCTTATCCTACGGTCACGTGTGAAGGCTGACACCGGGCTCCGTTATGTACGTCCGGCACTGCGGCACCGAGCAGTAGGCTACCATTTTGAACGCCTACAAAGGCAGCCACTACTCCTTATAAATCACTCAAGTGTTGTCAAACACACATCCGAAGCAGGAAAATATCCCCATTTATTCAGAATCGAAGTGCAGATGGCACTTTAAACGTTCGTTTTCAGCTCGATTCGACTCTCCTGAAGCAGCTGAAGCGGCCGCTGTGACCACATGATCTCTCATAGCGCGTCACACCGACGGCGACGCCAGCTAAACCAGTGGTGGAGCTCGCCCCCAACGGCACCTTACAAGTACCAGAATCCAATGCTTGTAGTCCTTCAGTAGGCATCATGGTTTTTCGTAAAGAACCGTGTCGCTGCCGCGGAAAGGCATGAGAACCTCCCCGCAAAAATTCTAGTCGATAAGTCTGCAAGCATATGTAGACTTGCTGCGTATCTTCACATGTGCGCACAACTAGTGCTCTTTCTCTCTCCCCACTTTTTTTTTTTGGCATTAATAACCGCTATCCTCAGCAAAACCGCACTTCCGTTTTGCCAGCATCCCTTCCTTCCCCTCTTCTATCTCTATCTGTATTCTTTACTGTATGAGCAAAACGAGAACAAGGTGAAAGCAGGAGCCAACGTTTCGACAAGTGGACTTGTCTTCTTCAAGGCGATATATGCTTTCCTCGCCACAGATATATAGGTGGGGTTCATATAAAAGGGAGAGGGTGTAAGGCAGGTGGGTGCGGCAACGAGCGAAGGTGTGTTAGCGTGTCGAATTGAGAATAAAGGAATGCTGTGCACAAGGCCAGGGGCCCGGCCGTCTGTCGACCACGTGTCAACACACGCGGCTATGTTTGCCGTATGTTTGCTGTATGTTTGCTGTGAACTTCATGGACCACCTACAGCTAATCGCATGGCGATCTGGCATTTATACTGGGCATTTTTCCATTTATGGACATCACAGTAACATGGAGTCAGTCAGGCGACACCATTGTGCGCTCGCCATACTTGCTTCAGTTTTTTGCGGGGTGGGTCCAGGAGAGATATTAGCGTGTGTTTCACTTTATAGCATGCAGGCTGCAAGGTGAGTTCACTGCGCCGTGGCATTGTGTAGAAACACCTACGCGCTTCGCAGGATTTATTGACTAAAGCTAACCGATAAGGACTCAGAGCAGCATATTTCAGCACATTTAGCGGGAAATGCTAGCTTGACTTGGGCAATCATTGGTGGGTGGTTTCTACCATTCTGAACCCTCCGGTACCAAGATTAGGCATTATATATGCGCAGACAGCCTCTTTACTATTCTAAGTCTTAGTCATCGCTTGCCCTTGACAACTCCCATATTGTTGGTTCAGTTTTCATTGACTTCAGTAAAGCATTTGACACCATCTGTCATAACATCCTTTCTTACAAGTTAGAAGCTCTGGGCATTCGTGGCCCAGCTCTTACGCTCATCCGCAGTTATTTGACTAACAGAACTCAAGTTGTAAATTTCGGAGGTTCACTTTCACGTACTAAACCAGTCACTAAGGGTGTCCCACAAGGCTCACTTTTAGGCCTTTTACTTTTGCTGGTGTACATTAATGATCTTCCTCACTGTTTAACCAGTACTTCATCTATTCTATATGCTGACGACACGACTATATTTACTAATAGCAAATGCATAAATACTGTAATAAAACGACTAAATTCTGACCTAAGCAACTTATCTGCGTGGTGCACAAGTAACAAACTTCAGATCAACCCTTCGAAAACTCAGTTTATGCTTTTTCATACACATAAACGCGTCATCGCTCCCGCGCCACCGCTCGTCGTACAAACTCATGTTCTCTCACCTGCACATGAATTTGTCTTCCTTGGCGTCAAACTTGACCCCCAACTTAAATTTAACTTGCATGCTGACATGGTTTAAAAAAAAATTGCCTTTGGAATAAGAGTACTAATCCTAACGCGCTCGTATTTTCCACAAAACGTCAGAACTTCACTTTATCACGCATTTATTCACTGTCACTTACAATACTGCATCTCAGTTTGGGGAAACACATATTGCTCGCACATAATACATCTACAACATTTACAAAATCAAGCCTTGAGGATCATTAATTTCTCTAGTTACATGTCACATGCTGTACCAATTTTCAGTTCCTTAAATATACTACCATTACGTTACATGCTCCAGCTCAAATTGGTTTTACTAATATACCGCACACTAAATCAAGAAATAATTTTAGATGCATTTAATAACTCTGCTCTCACCAACACTAACAATACGAGATTTTCCTCTAACAACAATTCTTTACTTCCTCGAACAAACACTAATTACGGAATGTTTACTTCCCTTTTTACGGCCATTAAATACTGGAACAATCTACCACCCCATATTAAAGCCTGCCGCACAACATTAACATTCAGGAGAGAGACGAAGAAATATTTACTAACGACACTACTGGCTACTGATTCATTACTATAAGTATACATTTTGTAGAAATCTATTTCCCAATTTTCAATGGTTCTGTACTTACCTATTGTATCGACAGCCTTTATTTATTGGTTATTCTATATCTTCCTTTGTCTTCTTTTTTCTCCTTTCTTAGGCATTTCAAATTTTTTGTCGCATAGTCTATATAACATTTGTACTTTGCGTATTGTAAGCATATATTTATTTCTAATTATCTGTTACATTAACCCCGTGTTCTTTGACATGTGTCATTCCTATGTTCCATAACGTGTCAAATACTACATATTTATTTATTCATACGCTGTTTCGTTTTCATTTGCTTGTTTTGAACTTCAATTATTGTAAGCACCCTTTTGTATTTGTTTATTTTTTCATTAACTTCGCGTTTTCTGATGTCTGTCGCTGCTATGTTGCCAAAATGTATTAATTCATGCAATGTTAAATTACTAATAGGAGGTCCCCCTGACAGCTCTTGTAACTCCGGGACCTCCTTCTGTACTAATGATGAATGAATGATCGAGTACAAACCCACAACATGCACTCATTGCAATCGCAATAGACAAAATAAAGTGAACGCGATCTTTTAGACATCTTATTTAGCTCACTTCTACGTAGTACAGACATTTTTACAATCTGGTTGCGCAGGTGTATGGCTGTCCTCTGTAGCCACGTGTCATTAAGCCATGTTCGGTGTAGTTCAGGACAAAGTTTCCCAGAATTCTCTCGCCCGGCTGGTAACTATTTAAGCATGTTTATTCCTATTTAATAATCTTAGTTGTCGAGGGAAGTATCAGGGAAATATTACCCTATCATAGCCTCACTGGAACACTGATTGTGCATTCAGTAATTAAATGAGTTGGTTCAGTGGCATATAATCCCATTGCTGATCTGTGGCATCCTTCTCGAAAGACAAAATACACAAAACTCCAAGTGCAGCGTAATTTTCTACGAAAGCAGCAGCTATGTCATCTATAATCAGAGCATAATCTTGGCCCCTTTATTCACACTTTCAGAGTTCGTGAGAGAGAGCACGAAACGATTTTCAGCTAGAATTCCCCAATTTCCGTGATCAGACACGTTGGTTTTATATCAAACATTCAATGATCTTTCCCTGTCGAACGAAGTTGGCAGCCTCTTTGTGAGTACAACTCTTTCGTCACAAAGCGCCTTTGTTCTGTGGTTTTTGAGCAAAAATTTAGAGATTGCCTCATGTGTTCCAGTGCAAATGGCCTCCTTCGGGTCCTCTACAAAAGATATATTATGCTTGTGGTTACCATTACATCGCTTGCACGTTAAGTTCTGCACACAGCACTCACGTGTCCGATCAACTGATGTACTCAAAAAGTCTTGCCACATAAAGTGGAACTGAACGTCTTACGTGTCCAACTATCACACATGCAGGCAAACAATCGTATTCATAAACCGGTTGGTCGCATGCAGAGTGGCTGAAACGGCCTATATGAAGAATATGCACTGTAGAAGTCCGCAGCTTTGGCAGACCACTTCTACGACTGAAATGATTCCCCGATCAGTAGTGGCTCTTCCACGCCCCATGAAAGCATGCAATACGCATATTGCCAAGAATACTGGCAGTTTTCAGAGTTCCAACTGTGGCCTGGGAATTCCCATCAGCAGTCAGCATCATTTTACGAGCATTGATGCGGATCCATTGCACGCATCCACGCGCTACGCCTTAAAAACAGGCAGGGAGAAAAAAATCAGAATCATTCCACTCTGCGAAGGTTGACGGCCAGCGGAACTGTGTATAAGTAGATAAATATTGTCCCGTGTCTCCAAAAAGGACTCGCGACGTTTAATGGGGAGAGTTGGCTTCTGAAAAGAACGGCGATGGTACGAGGCTATCGCGTGGGCGGGGTAGCACGCCCACTTCTTCCTTCTTGGCCTTCCTGTCTCTTCTTTTGCCCTGTCCCCACTGCTGCAGGTGGCAATATGTTGATAATAAGTATGTTGACTAAAAATAAGACTCATACAACAATGAATTTAGTTTTTTCAAAGATATTTTGTTGTTTTATTTAGTTGCACACTCAATGCTTTTTTTTTTATTTTCAACTTTCACTTGTGTGATTTTTTTATTAACTATTTGGTCACTAAGTTGACTATCGCTTTATGATCGCAATATTATACTGCCAGTGGCTCTGTGGCGACACTCCAAGGGTTCTTGACCAATGTGAGGTCTACACACGACCGATGACACGTCGTGCGCACACTGACATTTATGTAACATTGAATGACGAAGCTATCCAAGAGAAACGCCACGAACCACTTTCCATCGGACCGAGGCACGTCTATGTTTAAATAACGCACAATTACGATGGCAGTGGAGTCGGTAGGAGTGAACCAAGCAAAGGTACATACGCTTGGCGTTTGTCGCACGATCTTCGTCCGTATTACGCGCCGCCCGTGGTCGCAGCCACATTTCCGCTTCTGTTCACGACGCTGTTCTTCGTAGGCGCACTGTTCTTCCGCAGTCCTCACTGCACGCGGCCTACAAATCGCACGGGTGGAAGGGAACTGAGATAAGGTTACGTGGTTTGCCTATAGGGCATGTGGCATTAAACCGCAATCCATACTAAACTGTCTATTGCATTTTTACTTTTTTATTGCGATATTCTTTTCATAGGAATACGTTTTGACACTTCTCGCGCTTAAACGCAGCTGGGGCATACCCAATGATAACCTTTTGCTTAATGCTTTAGCTCTTTGAGCTCTGGGGTGGCCGCCATATTTTTTGCCTACTCACACAAACCGCCAGAAGTTAGCGTATAACAGCTCTGCGTAAAACTACCTGTTCATAGCATTCAGGTTTGCCAGTGACATAGTTCGTCCCTAAGCGATTATAAATCTAGCTTGATCTCGCTGTTTTCTTGGGGTCGGCTTACTTCCTGTTGAAGTCCTCCGGAGGCACATCTATAAATGTTGTGAAACAACAGTGCAGTCCTTGTTCGAGCTCTCCGCCGTTAAAGAGCTGTCAGATGAATCGGGAGGCCTAATGACCGTGATGCTTGCTTTCCCAGCAATCCTCGCACAATGGGGATGACGGGTGATGTCCGCAGGAGGGGGGGGGGGGGGATCCTAACCCTCATCACAAAAACAACCGCATTCTGCTCGTGGTCTGCAAAGCGAAAAGCAAAAAAAAGAGAAAATTGAGGAGAAGCCGATATAAAACGTTGTTCCTGTAAGCGTCTTCCGGTGATGAGGGGTGGGTGATAATGAAAGAATAGAACCGAAAACCTAAATTAATTTTAAAGGGCTAAGTTGCATGCGGGCCCAGTTGTCATTGTAGTGTTACAGAAAACTTAAACATGAGGTTGCATTTCACATTTCCCTAGACTGCGGAATCTAAATTGTACGTAGTGAAGCGATACGTTTATGCTCTGTTTTTTGCAGATCATCTTAGTATTGAATTACCGGTCTTCATGTCGAATAATGTTGTTTGTTAGGGATCTCAACTAGGCCTAGAATGAGGGATCCACACCATCTTGCGTAACTTTCTATATGTACACTGAAAGAAAGACAAATAAAATTAACTGACACATCCATATACAAGCAATAATTAAATACTAATGTGTACAATTTTAATAGTGATTACAAGAGCATATAGTGCGCATCGGAATAAATATGGGTTAAACTGAAGAAACTGTTACTTTATGAATACGGTCATATTTATTGCGCTTCCAAATTTGTTCAGATATCAACCAGTGCTTGCAGTATAAATTTATGTAGTGCTTGTAACTTACAGTATTTAATAAAATCATATCTTTCCACTGGGAATCAAAGTGGGCCCATGTCACGTTTCAGTGAAAGCACCAAGAAAGCGTTATTCCTTCAGCAGTTTACAGGGAGGGCGGTCGTTGAAGGATGTACAAAAGTGGTGACAAAGCGTGAGAAATAATCACTGCATGTTGAGAATAATAAATACGTGCGGTTGTGCAAAGGCTGCGCTTTCATAAACAAAGCGACAGATCAATAGAGGCGTGCTTCCGACTCCCCCAAAGGCTGACGTCGTTTGTGGCCTCCTCGCCACAAACGAGGGAGTTCTGGGATTTCGTGCCTTTTGCCTGCCTCCGAAAGAGCAGCGTCTAGGCAGGGCCTAATGGCGGATGCGAAGTTAGTCTCCAGTTTCGCGCCCTTCATTGTTGCTGCATTATGGATTGGCTTCGACGGTGTCGCCAGCTCCCACGACAGACGTGTACAAATTATCGGTCGGGGCCATAACAGAAGAGCGGCCGCTTAAACATAGAAAGCGACGACATGAAATGGGAAGGTGGATAGTGACAAAACAGTAGCAATAACATTGCGTGGAGGATCAGTAATGACCTTCGCATAACGCGAGAGGGGGGCGGGGGCTTTTAGGGATCTACTCTGCAGGCCGTGTTGTTTAGGGCTGCACAGCAGCACAATAAGCCGTATTGACCGTAACTTGACCAACCAAAAATGCACTTACCGTCCTCCATTAGACCTGCTTGTATCGCCGCATTGACGGATATAGATGCAGTTAGGCTGCGGTTAAACAATATTTTTACAGCGAAGTTGTATGCCTCTACCATCCAAGGAAATTTTTGTGTCGTAAACAAAAAACTCCCCATACGTGGGCTGATACCGAAGATAGTACAATACCGGGCCCACCCGCGGCGGAAGCAAAGGAGGCGTTAAGAACTTCCCATACGTGGGCCGATCCCGAAGAGTTCGCCATTAAGGGGCCCATATACACAGTTTCGCTGGCCATCCTCCTTCAGAGAGTTGAAGGGACCTGGGCCTTTTTTTCTGCTAAGCAGCTGAATTGTCTTGTTAGTGCATTGCATATTTACTCTCTTACGTAACGCCTGTGGGCTGCGATATATATATATATATACACACTTCTCATCGCATCGCACCATTACAGTAGTCATCGATTCTATGTCACTTGGTTCTAAGAGAAAAATATCTTATAAACCGCATAATGAAGCTGAAAATATAAATGAATGTAAAAGGATATTTGTACAATGGCAAAATAGAATAATACTGCATTTCAATAATCTGTCATTGTTACCACGTGCTTACAATAAAAATTTCTTTAAATTTGGTTCAAGAAATCCGCAGTTTTTGCGAAATTGTGCCGGCCATATTTACCCACGCAATAAAAAAAAATGCGCTATCACGGAGGCTGTAGCCTTCAGTATATTTGAACTTCTATATCGCAGTTATTTATTGGCCGTGGATGAGACAGCAGTACTAACCGCGTAAATGAGGTGGCACTCAGACAGAGAAATGGAGCCCAAGCACACCAGGGGGCGTACCCCGCCTATACTGCAACACCACCCCCGTCACCACCTTCTATTACTGACTTGCGAGTAGCAGGGGTCAGCCACAACGAGAGCGAACGTGGTTTTATGATGGGGAAACAGAGACTTTTGAATCAAAGGAGGCACCCGCCCGCAGTTTGTTTTAACTTAATAGAAGCACCGAGGAATTGTTCTGATTGATCCGAGCCCACGACTACATTACTGCTGAGAGAAAAGTGTTTAAACAATGAGTTTTGTCGAGCGGCTTCAACTATGACAGCACTCCCTACCTGTCAATGTTGTGCGCTTTGGCATCAGCCTACAAAGCTCTTTCTCATGTTACGTGAGGTCGCTTAATACAAAGTAGATCTGTGCCTCTGAGCTTTTGCTTCTGAGGAGCATCTGCGCGGGACCACTTTTTCTTTTATCTACTGGGCAGTACTCTTTCACGCACTACCTCCCTTCCTCGCAACCCCTCCTCTATCCCTGACAAGGAAAAAAACAAAGCTTCCTCGAGCTGAACTTTGCAGCATTTAAAACAGCAGTTCGAGGCTGGAGGAGGAACAGGTTTGCGTTACTGCCCTTCCCAGCCAGTCAACGCAACAAAGAAAACACTTGTGCGAATTCGGAGAATTACAGCCTTATTACTTGCGAAACCATTTGTTTAAAGTAGCGCTATTGTAATTTTATTGAGCACCGCTAAATTATGCAGTTTTATATGTTTCCAGCATGCTACCTTTGACGGGGCGCCCATTTTCTGCGAGTCTTGGAATGGTGTCGCTGTAAATTAGCCGAGAGCACCACGAGAATTTCCGTATGACGCTTATATAAGGCTCGCGACTGGTACAAGACGTGTGTACTTTACTGGAGAGGGCGAAAGCGTACCACAACCTTTATATTTTGTGTGAACACTATAGGCATGTATGAATGGTGGTGACCCTTTCACACACTCCGAGGTAGCCCATGTATCGATGGCGTTGTTAAAGGCAGTACGACATCACAGTTTCAATCCTGGCCGTGGTGGTCGCATTTGGATGGTGCTTGAATGCAACAAATGATTTTTTACCACCTATTGGGTTCACGTTAAAGAACAAGAGGTAATCGGAATTATTCCAGATTTCTCTGCTATTACGTTCTTCATAATCCTATCTTTGTTTCGGTGCGTAAAATAGCCAGATTTACATATCTAATTAGCTAAACGTCTCAGTTTTCCGATGACATTCGGCAAACTATCTATGCATATATGGTGACGCAGGACATTGAGTTCTCCGTGTCAATTCCCGTAATTAACCCTGAAATCAACTATTTTGCAGAGACAACACAATAAGATTGTCAAAGTAACCATACTGTGCTTATCTGTGATTTTTTCTGTCTCCAGATGAAGCGTCGACGTTTTCCGCCGAGTACTGCGTGACTATACATTTCTCTCAATAACGTTTCACCTTCTCTTTCTCCCTCTATGGCGGAACCTCGCAGCAGAGCGCAATTACGATAGCCAAACCTGCTGCTTTGCGTGAACATTGTTGCATAAGTGGGATTCAACGCAACATGCAACGCCGGCTAGGTTGTCTGTGCACCCGCCCTGGCCAAATCACGAAGGTGGTGAAGTTTCACGCAGTGCCTCAAAGTGCGAGATACCACAGAGAGAAATGCGAAAAATTGAGAGGCTCTATCTTTTATATGTAAATCGCTGCTATTCAACGTGTTGTACGCGTGGTAGGTCGTGGTCGGACGCAGGCTCAACGGCACCGCACACCACGAAATGATTAGCGAGGTTGCTATTTTCTCGAGTCACGCACGAGTCCGGGTATCGGGTTTCGGCGCAGGGTGACTCACGCACTGCCGTGTTGGAAGCGAAGGTTACGTACAGTAGATACAGAACGACGGCATCGCACATCTTGTGTTCGGCATCAAAATACATCACTAACATGTAGTATAATGTTTGTAAACAGAGATAAGGTGCCTCAGAAAGGCTGGCCAACGTTTCGATAGGAGGACCTATCTTCGTCAAAGGCGGCCTCGTCATCCTCGGCATGTTAGTTTTAAAGGTTTAGTGCAGTGACGTCACGTGCAGGTGTTGTCGCTGGCGGCTGGTTTTAAAGGGAGAGACTTCAGAGCTAACGAGCGCTGTCGTCCGACGTCTGTGAACTTCGTTCCCAACATGAGGGGACAAGACCGGGAGAGTGGGAACGCGGGAGGAAAAAAAAGAAAACAGAAATAAAAAACTAGGGCGACATCAAGACATAAAAAACGGCAGAGAAAGAACAAGAAAGACAAGATTTAAGAAAGACCTGGGAGCGCGTTGGGGAGGCGGGAGGTTAGGAAGCATTCAGGGGAGTCTGGCGGCATGCTCTTGTGGCATTAGAAGAGCCGGTCAGGCGGTCAGTGCGCGAGTAACAAAAAAAGAGAAAAAAACACATCAGTTGAAAAAGTGACTTGAGTAGCATAGCAGCAATACGTTGAGTAATTTTGAAGTAGTTAAGATGGCGATGAGGAGTCCGCCGTGCAATGTATGGGCTGACTGAAAGGCAGCGGCATGGTGTTTCAAGAGGCCTTTCCCCACTCGCTCAGCGTAGGAGTCGTTACGGCGGCATCCAAAAATGGCGATAACCCTGGGTTGAGGCTCCGAAAAAGGCATATTGACTTCGGAATGTGTTGGTGAGGGGGTTTCAAAAAATATATATAAAGTAAAAAGACGGGAAAATAAAGGGGGGACCGAAACCGGAATAACAAACAGGAGGGTGACGTGCGCAGAAGCGGGCGGGGGCAAGTGTACATGGGAGAATGGGTTCGTACAGTTGATATGAGCGTAAAAACCTGAAAGAGTATAATAAATCGAGTAGTAGGCACGAAAAAAATGTTCCCAAATTAAGAGTAGGTGAGGTTCAGAATTAAGGTGCTGCTTACCCCCGTCCGCTCGCTCCCCGCTCGCTTCTGCGCACGTCACCCTCCTGTTTGTTATTCCGGTTTCGGTCCCCCCTCTCGTTTCCCTTCTTTTTTCTTTATATATTTTTTTGAAACCCCCTCACCAACACATTCCGAAGTCAATATGCCTTTTTCGGCGCCTCAACCCAGGGTATCGCCATTTCTGGATGCCGCCGTAACGACCCCTACGCTGAGCGACTGGGGAAATGCCTCTTGAAAGACCACGCCGCTGCCTTTCAGTCACTTCATACATTGCACCGCGGACTCCTCGTCGCCATCTTAACTACTTCAAAATTACTCGACGTATTGCTGCTATGCTACTCAAGTCTCTTTTTCAACTGATGTTCCTTTTTCTCTTTTTTTGTTACTCGCGCACGGACCGGCTGACCGGCTCTTGATGTCGCCCTGGTTTTTTCTTTGTGCTTAACTTTTCTTTTCTTTTCTCCCCGCGTTTCCACTCTCCTGCTCTTGTCCCCTCGTCTTGGGAACGAAGCTCACAGACGTCGGACTACAGCGCTCGCTACCTCTGAAGCCTCTCCCTTTAAAACCAGCCGCCAGCGACAACACCCGCCCATGACCTCACTGCACTAAACCTTTAAAACTAACATGCCGAGGATGACGAAGCTGCCTTTGACGAAGATAGGTCCTCCTATCGAAACGTTGGCCAGCCTTTCTGAGGCACCTTATCCCTGTTTACAAACTTTATACCACAGTGTGCTATTCCATCTGTCAGCACCTTTCTTGATTTTGGATCACTAACATGTAGGGGTTGCATTATTCTGCGGGTACCGGGCCGTTGTCCTGCGTTGACTAGCCTCGTTATATTGTAGGATGGCTTGAATAAGCTACGCTGTCAAAAGTTATCCCCCTGTCGGTAATGAGAAATTCTGACGTACCATGTCGCAGCAGGATGTTTGCGACGAAGAATTTGCTATTCCACCTCATTACCTTTGGGCAGGGCTGTCGTCTCTACGTAACGGGTATGAGAGTCGGTGGCCACGACAACCCACTTGTTTCCGGATCTTGACATCGGAAAGCACCACAGCAAGTCGATCACCATCTGCTGAAATGGTCGGCAAGGAGGCTCGATTGGCTGTAGCAATCCCGCTGCTATTAACGGTGGAGTGTTGCGTCGCTGAAAGTTTCGGTAGTTCTTGGTATAATGGGTGACATCGGCAATCAAGCGTGGCCAGTAATGTTTCTCCTGAATCCTCGCGAGCGTACGGGAAAACGCGAGATCGCCTCCCATTCGACCATCATGAAGGGCATACAGAACCTTTGGCCGCAGTTCTGAACGCAAACCACAAGGCACGGACTGACGAAATTTTTTTTCTTTGCGAGAATAACAATCCGCTCTTAAATACCCTTGTGACAAAGCTGGTCTTCCCTTCCGAGAACACCACAAGGCATCTTAGCTCAGGGGTGACTCGTTGCTGTTCAGCGATGTCATCGTAACTCATTGTTCCTAGGAAAGATTCGTCGTCCTGCTCGTCTTTCGGCGGCGGATCAATAGGAGCGCGAGAGAGGCAGTCGACATCAGAGTGTTTTTGTCCATACTTGTACATCACAGCGATGTCGAATTCTGGCAGTCCGAGGCTACACCAGGCTAGGCATCCTGAAGGGTCCTTTAAATTGGCTAGCCAGCACATCACGTGATGGTCGCTTACGACGTTGAATTCCCTCCTATGTTGGTAAGAGCGAATTTCATGGTACCCCAAATTATGGCACAGCATTCTTTTTTTGTTGTTATTTAATTCAATTGCGTTGTCTATAGCGTCCAGCGAGCATAAGATGTTGTCACGTAGTGACGGCGAAGAAGCCAGCAAGGCTGTGATTAACGACACTAGCGTTTTACTGGGCGAACTTGTGCCCTCAAAAGCAGGCTACATTCAACGATAGCGGCGAGCACACTCTGCAATCGCCGAAAATCTGATCACCGGATCAAGCGCGTCGGCTTTTGTACATTAGTCATCGAAGGTTACAGAGTAATTGCTGGGACCCGCGTGTCTTCCAGAAAGTTGTACATAATTCGCGTTGCGCGATCAAATAAGATTACACAAGGTTCGCTGACAACACATAGCGGATAGGACCATCGATAACTTTCCAGAAACTTCCGATAGATGCAAGCGTGTCCTGAGCTGTACGAAGCGTACGCAACGGCGTTGCGTACGTAAGGTCGCTACGTTCTGAAAAGTGCGCATGTGCAGAACGCAACACTAACGGTGCGTGATGCGTACGCACGCATCCGATTCTTGCGTGCGTACGTAGGGAGCCTTGCGTGCTGCGCTCGTGGTTCTTGTTTGTTTGGGAGAGCGCGAGACAAAAGAGTTTCCCAAAATGGCAGCGTCAAAGGCGACCAACGGAAGGCTGTACTTTTCAATGGCCTACGATTTGGCTTTGCTGCGTGGAGTGAACGCGCAGAAGCCATTCCCGGAACCTGCACGGTGGGAATGCATAGCAAAAATAGGAAATTTGTTTCTTGAGAAAGCGTTCAGTGTGTGCTGTTTGCTCGAAAGGCTCGACCTGATTTTGGTGCAGTTCGTTGCAAATGATCGTGCCAGCCTCAAAAAGTAAGTACTCGCTTTTTATTTTTCTTGATATGATTTGTGTATTTCATCCGTATTAAAAGCAGAGTCTCTCGAAGGACTAAATATAGTTCGACGAACCGGGAACGCGCCCACACGTTACATCACGTTAGCGAGATCAACAGTGTCTTGTTCGACCGACGGTTCGACGTAGTGGCGGACGCGGCCAATGCGCTCCTACGCACCCGGCGTCTAACGCTCGCCCTCTTACGTACGTAGGCATTTCGCAGTACCAAAAGCTATAACGTGACACGCGCTCCTACGTTCCGCAATGTACTTGCGTGCTGCGTACGCATCGTCATGACGCAGTGCTAAAACTGTCTGTTATTTAGGCGGTGAAACCTGGTCACCCGATAAAGATAAACAAGTACACGTATTAATATTGCATTTAAAGTCCGTATTCCCTATGGACTATGACAGTACCGAAGCCTATGCTGCTTGCGTTAGCGCGGATTTCGTTATGGCCGTCTCTGTCGAAGTACGCGAGGATTGCGGAAGACTGCAGGCGTCATTTTATTTCTGCAAATGCCTCGACTTGAAGTGAATCCCACTTAAATTATAATTGCATGAGAAGAATCATAAGCGCGGCGATGCGAGAGAAGCTCCCGAAAAAGCGGCTATAGTAGACACACAGACCAAGAAACTGCGCACTGACTTGAATGAATGAAATGTTTCTTTCCATATTATTATACACAAGTAAGAAACACTTGTCTGACGTGTAGCCAAAGGCTAGTTGAAGGTCCGATAAAGAAATAAAAATGAAATTCTAGCACAGCAACGAATAAAGAAAGAGCAATAGTAATTGTATGTACAAGGTTCTTGATTGTAAACTCACAAGTCAACAAAATGAAAATCAATAGAACAAGAAGTAAAACACATAAAAGTACGCAAGAAGAATGTCAGGGGCACAATTCAAATACAGTAGAATAGTTAACTCAAATTCACTGTGCACTATGATGTGAATATCTTTTACGTATACCACAAAAAATGCAAAACACTTATCAATTAGCACTGAACTGGTTGATAAAATATGTATTTTTTTTAATTTCAATACGTACATAATGAGTGAAACCAGAGCAATATGACATTTTATACATAATAAACAACACAATCACGTCACACTAATTACATAAAATAAGCAGCAACTAGTCAATAAGATATAATTGTTTTTCGTTTGTACAAATCTATCTATGAATTCATAATTACTCTGTCTTTAACAAAGAAAGAAAATATTGTTTCAGGGCCTTAGGCAAGCTCGAGGAAATAATGATTCCCGTTGAAACTTTGTTCCGGGTTCTAATGCTTGTGAACTGTAGCATGCGCTCTCGTTATACATTGCTACATGGTAGTTCTGCGGAAACCCGCAAGGTGGAGAGAAGTAATGAATAAAGGGAAAAACGAGGAACCCGTATGGGTTTCCTTTGTAGCAATTGCTGCGAACGGGTGGATGTCTCATTTTCCCTTTATTCATTGCTACATGGTGCGAGATTAAAATGACCTGCCGTTACATTTCTTGTACAAGAGGATGACGAGTGAAATACGAATGAGTAGAATGGGTGGTTGAATATAACAACTCTATAGACAAACGGTAAAATGCTCCGCAGACGTAAGTAATTGAATGTCAATATTTGATGTTGGTTGAATAATGGAGTCGTGTGGTTGTATTACTTAGAATGAGACATAATTTTAATTGCGCTTTTTTGGAGCTTGATAATCTGATTTATTATGGTTTTATACGCCCATCCCCGCGAGTCGATGCAATACCTTACGTGACTATCAATGAGATCAAAATACATTGGTCGTAAAACTGAGGTGTCAAAGTGCTCGCGGGCTAGAGTTATGCCGTAGTAATCAGATCATTATCTAGAGAAGTCGCTGTTTATATGAACTTTCCATTGCACGTTTTTATCAAAATCTACATAAAGGTATTTATAACAACTTATCTGTTCCAATAAAAAGTTATTTATATGTAAGTTTAAAGGTTTAGTATCTACTATATTGAAGCGTGGCTGAAAAACGATGTATTTTGTTTTCTTTTTAATATTTGTTTATTTGTTGCCTAAAAACCAGTCAGAAATTCCCTTTAACATTTCATTTACCTTATGACTAAGTTCTACAATATAATCAGCAGTTACTATAATGCAAGTATCATCTGCGTAGAACGACAGAAAGCTAAGCCAGTTGGTAAGGATTCATTATGCAAGAAAAGGTGAGGCGTGCAGACAGGATACAACTCAGTCCACTTCACTTCTCTTGTGTCATGTCTGCACGCCTCACCTTTTCTTGCATAATGAATCATCTGCGTATACCAATATTTCTACAGAGTGAATTGTTTGTTCGAGGTAATTTATGTGTAAAGAAAAAAGAAGTGGACGCAGTAAGGCGCCCAGTGTGACTTCATTAACGATATTTTGTTTGGAAGGAGTTATGCTTTTGATTTTCACGACCTGAGATAGATCTTTCATAGAACTTGATAAAAAGTCGAAAACATTGCCTCGATACCTACAATGATTTAGTTTTTCCAATAATAACCCGCCGCGGTTGCACAACGGCTATGGTATTGGGCTGCTGAGCACGAGGCCACGGGATTGAATCCCTACACGGCGGCCGCATTTCGATGGGGTCGAAATGCGAAAACAACAGTGCACTTAGATTTAGGTGCACGTAAATGAACCCCAGGTGGTCGTAATTTCCGGAGTCCTCCACGATGGCGTGCCTCATAAGGAGAAAGTGGTTCTGGCACGTAAAACCACATAATTTAGTTTCGAAATTTTTTTTCCAATAATATGCAATGACAGCTACTAGTTTATTTAGTTGTAAAGCCATATTTTTCTTTTGTGATAACGTGATGGCTGTAGTCGCTGTTGAGAAAGGAGGTTGAAAGCGGTGTTGCGGATAACAGCGCACATTGAACTTATCAAGGAATTTTCTCATCTGATACAATATATTATTTTCAAAAACATTATTAATTATGCTTAAAACAGAAATGAACCTAAAATGTGAGGGGTCAGACGGATCACCTTTATTATAGATTAGAATGACTACCAGTTTTTAGGGAATTTGGATATTTTGCTTGTCTCGAGAATGATTGATCTTGCGGCGCAAAGCTGAGCCTAGGATATCAATATTCTCCTTAAGCAACCTTGCAGAAATGCCGTCAGGCCCTGACACTTTATTGTTAGGTGTATTTAACATGTTAGAAATGATGCCGTTGAGATATATCTCACCTAGGGTATATGAATTTATTACTACATATGGAGCTGTCAGAGTATCACAATTTAATTGTTGTACCTGAGCGGCTAATGGTGGACATACAGTTGTAAAATACGTGTTGAAGACTTCAACAGTGTCTGCATCGACAGAAGGAGGGTGAACACACTTTTTACCTTTGTACCCGTAACCTCATTTACTATTCGCCACAGTTGTTTCGAATCACCGGCAACTTGACTCATACGTTGCGAACAAAAATAGCTCTTTCGGACCCTCATCATGGACACTGCTTTGTTGCGAGATGCCTTGTACTGACCTAAGTAGTAAGCATTACTCCTATTGTGCCTCCATTTGTTATACCAGCATTCTTTTCGTTTACGCATTTCTAAAATTTGTGTCGTCATCCATAGACAGATAGGCTGATTGTAAGAACTTTCAGTATATGTACTGCTACATTAGGTTATCAAATTGCTAATTAAGTAGAATAAGTTGGAAAACTCGATGTGTTGTAGGAAACTCTATGGAAACTCTAGGTGTTCTTGTCGACGGGCTGCGAATATTTGATCTGTGCTGCGGATAAGGAAGAACTCCTGACTTGCTGATGGCGTGGCCGTGGAAGTGAAGTTCTTCGTAAGCAAAGCGGCATTTCTCCGACTTCATGGTCTGTCCCGATGACTGGATGGCCTCTCATACTGACACAAGACGCTTAACGAGGTCGTCGATGTTTGATGCAATGGCGACGAAGTCATCAATGTAGATTAAACAGGTCTGCCACTTCAAGCCAGCTAATACCATGTCCATTACACGCTGTAGCATGGCGGGTGCCGAGAAAAGACCAAATGGCATTCTTTGAATTTATAGAGGCCCTCTGATGTTGGAAAGCCGGTTTGTTCTCTTCCTCGCGTCAGCTTCGATTTGCCGGTAGCCCGTTTTGAGATAGATCGACGAAAAATACTATGCTTTGAAGAGCAGGTTCAACGCGTCGTATATCCATTGGAGGGGTACACGTCCTTCTTCATAAGTTTGTTGAGGCGACAGTAATTGATGCAGAAACGCAGATTTCCATAATTTTCCTTCTCCAAGACTGCAGGAGATGCCCACCGTCTTTCCGATGGCTGGATGATGTCATCGCGTAGCACTTTGTCGACTTGTTGCTTTGTAGCTTCACGTCCATGCGTCGCAACTCGGTAAGGGCTCTGGCGGAATGATCGAGTGGATTCTTCGTAATTATGTTTGCTTAGCAACTGGTGTTTGTCAAATCATTTATGGCGACGAAAAACAGCCTCGGTATTGGTGGAGGAGACTATAGAGCTGTGGTTGCTTATGGCTGGGTAGACTCTGATTAATATCGAAGGCGGGTTCAGTAACACGGCCTGTTCTTGCAGGTTCGATTCAATTCGAGAGGCACAACGTAACGCTTACTGGTGTAGCTTCTTCCATACAAGCAATCTTCGTGCCCTTATTCCGGTGTTTAGACTCCTGAATGAAGTTTTTGAGCATTACATTAACTTTTCCTCCGTGCAATCCAACGTTTCCTCTTGCGAAGCAAATTTCACAGTCGAGCACTAGATGTTGGTCGTCCTCGACGTCGCCTTCTACGTGTGCATGTGTTGAGGGAAATAGTGATGCTGGAGCGAGGCGGGATGTTGACATGATCTTCGAGAGCGCTAAAGGCATTGTGACTACGAGGTATCTCCGGTGGCATCGCTTGACCTTCGGATAGCGTTATCGACTTGGTCTTCAGGTTGACAATTAAGAACGACAGACAGCTGAGCTAGTTGGCAGGGATTCATTATGCAAAAAAAGAGGTGAGGCGTGCAGACAGAACACAAGAGTAGAGAAGTGGACAACACGAAGGCCGCGTTCATGGTGTCAAAAATTCAGCTACGGTTCGGCATGTTTAAGATCAGGAAGCGGATTCTTTTTTCTCCTCGGACATTTCTTGACTGGCGTGCTTGAAAAGACGGATAATATCTTCCATCGCTCCGTAACGTTTATGCGCCCTCAAAGTATCATGCTGCTTTGTTGACTCGTAACAATGAGCGTTTTCTGTGCTGGTCAGTGGAAACATCTGTGAGGTATGTTTAGATGGAGTAACTCGCTTCCATGGCAATTATTGCGGGCTGACAGCTCACTTTTGCATAAGTAAGCAGGCAAATGGAGTGCCCGTATGCGGTATTTACGTTATACGTATATGCGGGGTTGTAGTAAACGCGCTGTAAAGTGCAGAAAAATTGTATTTGAAATTGACGAAATTACGAAATTTACTCAGTGCAAGTCTGGAGAGCTTGCAGCTCATATTAATACCAGAAAAAACAGCGTGGCTGCTAGATAAGCTATTTTACTGTTGGTGTGTCATCTCCAGCTGAACAGTGACTCGGAGCAGCAACTTTTCTTTCCGTTTATCAAAGCGAATGCCTTAGACGGCTCCTCGGACGAAAAATCCGATGTCTGGCATTACGTCAACCGTCGTTGTAAGACCAAAATTCCGTGGCACCAAAATTAATGAAGCTACCCACTACCATTGGTGGGACTCGAAGCCACAACCTTTGGTGGGAGTTGAATCCACGGCAATTGGTGGGAGGCTAACCCACGATTATTGGTTGGAGTCGAATCCTCGGCCTTTTGTGGGACCAAAATTAAATGGCACCAAAATTGATGGTGCCACCATTACTGGTCAAACCAAGGACCATTGGGGAGAGTCGAACACACCACCTTTAATGATAAAGCGAATTTATTACGATGAGGTTAATTAAGGCACTTGAATCCATGACCTTTGGTGGGATCAAATTTCAATGCCAACAAAATGCATGGTGCCACCATTGATGGTCTAACCGACGGCCATTGGTGCGGCTCGAAACCACCCCCTTTGGTTTTAATTAGGGAAAAGTTAATTAACGCACACAAACCCATGATCTTTGGCGGCAGTCAAATCCTCGAACTTTGGTTTGGGAAAAATGCAATGGCACCATAATTGATAGTGCCACCATTGATGGTCGAACACACAACCATTCCTGGGAGTCCAGCCTACTCCCTTGGTTTTTTAGTACAAATGAATTAAAGAAGTCGAATCCACGGCCTTTGGTGGGACCAAAATTGGTGGTACCACCATTGATTATCAAATTCAGGGCCATTGCCGTTAATTAAAGCGAAGTTAATCAGGCCACAGTTAACTAAGACAGAGTGAATTACGGCACTCGTACCCATGACCTATGGTTTGAGAAAACAACTAATAGAAAGTAACAACGTATTTAAATGAGTATGTCAAGTAAGCTAACGAATGTCTTGGGAGTGTGCAGGCTTTCGTCTTCATCCTCTTTAGCGTATGCTACACTGTCAATTTTCCTTCTTTGCAGCTCTCTAAAGCATGGGAAAGCATGGTCCTGGTTTTCTTGAAAGCAAAGAGTGCTCACTGCAATGACAGCATTTATTGGCTGACTTTCCAGCGGAGTGGCATCGAACAGGTTTTTTCAAGCGGGATGCCACAAACAGAAGATGCAAAGAGTGCTAGCTTTTCACTTCTTGCCTTCATGAAACTTCGTGAGGTCAGCTTGCAGCCTCTGTAAAGCGTACTGGCTCGTAAAGTAGCTGAGCTTTCTCTAAGTAAGGGTGGCTTTATAAAAGTTTTGATGGAGTGCAGTAGCGCCGACCGATTTAAACCGGACCGATACCCATCCGCAGATGAATGATAGCATCGCGTAGTGACACTGTGAAATCTAGATGCAATTGCTTGTCGTTCCTATATATGAATCAACCGGATACATGCGCCGTATCAAAAGGTAAAATGAGTGGATTCGCGCGATGTGCCTATTTGCAAATTTTCCAAGAACACCTATGCACTTTGCTATAGCTCTTGATAAAACAGATTTGCTCTTCGAGAAAAGACCCTTCTTCGAGAAATGATCTGACGCAACAATTGTTACTAATAAAAATTCTAGCCAATTCTGGTGCTGGGTTATTTGATCCCGACGGAAGGTAGGTACTTGGGGTCCATCTTCAGTTACTTCGATCTGAAAATTGTACATAGCCGGATAATTTGAACTTGTCAGCTTTATTGCAGGACAATTCTGTTTTGTGGAGAAGCACACCTTAATTTTGCGGCGAAACATATCAAGCAAAGCAAAGGGCCACTGTCTAATGACATCGCACATGTTTCATAATTATACAGGCGCGCACGCGCCGTTTCCTCTCACAGTACGAAAACCTAGACGCCTAATAAGCATAGCGGCTGCCACTCAGAGGTGTTTCTTATGTTACTGTGGCAATCTGAGCCCTACTGTTTCATCCGCCACGCTCATCGACAACAGGAGAATATTAACGGTGCCTAGTGCACATTCCTTAATTATATACGCACGCGCACGCGCCATGCACCAAAAAGCAGAGAAAAAAAAAAAGATCTGATTAATGGAAAAACTAGCGAAAGGGAAAGCGGTTACATGAAAAAACGCATAAACTCGAGGGTAGGTATAAAGCAAAAAAAAAAGAGCAGGGGGGGGGGGGGGTCATTCTAAAATTCTGAACGCTTGCCGGTAAACTTATCAGGCGTCTCGGCGCTCGTACTGTGACAAGAAACAGGGCATGTGCGGGTGCACCTTAAGGAACACAAGCTATCTCGAGTAAAAGTGGCCCCTTTCCCCTTTTAAGAAACTTTGGTGCATAATAAGACTGTATTGTGCCGACTTTTAATTTACAGGCAAATACCACGAAGTGAATCAGTGGCGTGTTCTCGCGGTTTTTGGCTGCCTGTTATGTAATCGGACACGCCGAATAATTCAACCAGTTTCGTCGGTCCCGTGAACGTTTCATTCACAGAAGTCAACTGTGGTAAACACGGATAGCCAATGACAAAGGGCACTTACGAAAAAATGCATTGTCATTTCCCCCTGAGCCGTCTTTCATATTTTCTAACGCGCTTGGGCACCTCATGATGACACAGACTTCAAAATGTTTGAAAGGCGAAGGCATGAAGGCAGGTAAAAACACGCATATCCGCCTGCATTTTACGAGCCATATTATTTTGAAACTGCGATCCTTCTGCAAGGCCACCACAATTAAGGCCACCCTCAAATGTTTTGTATTTGTTAAAACTGTTCGAATAGAAAGTGTTCAAAAAGCTTCCCAGAAGAAAATATAAACAAAGCCTGCTACTTAAGAATAACTGCTGTATTCAGACCGGCAGTGCGAAAAAATTAAGAGATAGTTGGAGCCACCAATAATACTATTCCATTGTTCTAGAAGTTATGTTCACTGATTCTCAACTTAGCTAACTATACGCGAATGAGTGCTTCGCATCCTTAAAGAAGGCTCGAAGTGTGGACATGAACGTGGTGTGTTCTAAAAGGTGCATATAACGATAAGAAAGAAAACATAATAAATAAGAGATCAATCAGATAGACGTTCGCTTTAATGTTTGCTTCTCACAGATGCTGCACCTTACCATTGAACACAAAAATATGCTGAAAAGATTGTCGTTCAAATACAGAGAAAGTGGACACGTGTCAACGCCATTTGATGGGGAAAAAAAGCACATCTAAAAAATGGTAGTCGTGTGTAAACTCAACGAAACCAAGGACGCATTCAACAGTAGGTATTTTTATATAAATTGTTTGGTAAATCTGTGTTGTGGTAAGCACTGAAATTGCGAGATGCAGAAAGAATGAGCGGCAATAGCAATAACCTTGGTCCCGTGCTTGGCCAACACATGCTTCTGTCTTGTTTGCAGAACTTTTGATCCAGCATGTGAGAAAGTTTTTGCCTCAGTGGCGTTCACACGCTCAAGGACGGATTGCAGGACGGGGCTTACTGTGTTTCGATGAAAGATGTGTGCACAAGGTAAAGACAGGAGCACGTCTTTCTCGCTGTAAACCTTCTCGCAATATATTTCTTTATTACGCATTCGGAAGGCAGCACACACTGCAACTGCCAATCAAATGCCCGGTTCTTTTCAAGGTGGCAGTAGCAAGAGGCCCACGCTGTTTGCGTTAAACTTCACTGATTGCTTAGCCGCTGGGCTCTCTTAAGACAAACGTGCAATATTACTTAGCCGGGCCGCTTTTGCACGCGTAGAAGAGCGTCGAACAACTTTGGATGGTGATCCTTCCTAACACGAGTGACAGTAGCTTACATTGTCAAGGGTTTGACGAAAGCACGTCTGGTCTGGTAACATGTTTTGCATGAACGAACTGTTTCGGTAAGGGACGAAGGGGAAATTATTATTGACGTTTCGGAACTCATACCGGCCCTTTGTTCGGAATGCTCACAAAAAGAAACTCCCTATAATCCGTGAGTTCCGAAACGCCAATAGTAACTTTGACTTGGTAGGTGACACTAATATTTTGTTCTTGCTAAGCAGCTTACACATAGTGCCCGAATCGTCACGTTACCATATTAACTAACATCATGATGGCATGTCACGAGAACACTAGCATTCATTCTGTATGCTTTAAGCAGCGTGAAACTACGGTCAGATAAAGGTGTAAGTGCGATCTATGCCGTGTCGAAGCGCACCCTAAGAACCTCGCGAACCATTTTAATTAATCTGGAAAAAGCGTCACTAACGTTGACCAGACATGGTTTGTTTAAACAGTGCTGTGATTTGCCGGTCTTTCGCACTGTGTTTACCTGGACAATGACGAAGCGCTTCGGCCTTACTTACAGAGACATTCTTCGAACATAGTTGATTAGGAGAGGGGGACAATACGTACGAAACCAAGAGCTGTCCAGTAAGGGGTATGTTCCTCTCTAAATAGTCCTGTTGAGGCTTTCTGCATACAGGCATAACGTACGCGGATCGACCAGTGCCTTTCATGCAGTAAGCTACAAGCGCGAAATATTGTCGCCATTTGGGGAACCTCAGATTTTCAGCAAGTGATAATTTCTTTGAGCCCACTCCTGTATATCTTTCCTGCTTCTTTGTTTCATCTTGCTGTTTCTACTGTGGATTCCGAAAGTGCCATCAATTGACTGCTGGCGTTTATCGCAAAACTTCAGCTATGACAGACGTCGTACTATGGGGCTAAGCGCGTCGGTTTGCAATGAGCACCTAAACATAACAAATAATACCTGTTCTGTGAATCAGTGAGTGCTTCACTGAAAGACGAAGAAGCTAGCGAGCAAGATGACGCCGTAATTTATGCGATCACAGCATTCTTAATTTATTAAAGCCTGTCCCTTTACTGATTACTTCTCTCCACCTTGCGGGCTTTCGCAGAACTACTATGTCAAACACTTGCCTTGCTTCGTGTGTTGTCGACAAATTCGACTTCGCCCTGCCATCTCCTAGCCGCCTTGTTAGCTCAGATGGTAGAGTGGCTGCCCCGGAAAGCCGGTGGTCCCGGGTTCGAGTCCCGGACCAGGGGTGCTATGCAGGATGCGCCGAGTTTCTCGTTCACCCGAGTTTTACCCGAGTTTGCTCGACGGCAGTCAGTGAACGGAGATAGCGTGAAACGCGCAAAGGCTGCAGGCAAAAAAATATGTAGACAAAAAGCCGCGTATGACAACATGAGCGCACCCTGCGCGGCACGCTGCTTCCACGTTTCAAGCGCAGAGAGCTGCACAACGAAACTCGCCAGCGCCGCGTATTGTTATCAACGGATTATCGCAACTTAGCAATACCGTGACTGTCCCGCTGTCTGTCTGCAGACTTGCCGTGAGCCGCTTGCCACGCCTTTCCCGGGCGCGTCAAGGGCGTGCCTCATCTTTCGGCAACTATCTTTCTATCCTCCATCGAATGCGAACAGGGTACATGCGGCGCATTCTTGCAGCTACGCTTTCGCTCAAACGAATACGTTATAATACAACAAATAAAATAACGAACATTTTTATTTCTTTAAGTGTCTGTTTTTCGTTTTGAATGCTAGAAATTTCTGATGACAAACGGAGATCGAGCAAATATATTAAATTTTGCACTTCTTGCCGCGAGTGGCGACAGTGAGGCGAAAGCTTAGAAGCGGATACATTGAACCGGGTCGCACGCACGAGGCAGTTCATACGGTGAGAAGTCGCCTAGGGGCGCTACAGTGCTATTCTCAATAATGTCAGTGATCACCACTCTTTCTTTATTAGGGGAATAGAAACGCAGCGCCATGGTACGGCTGTTCATCGCAGGCGCCTTAAGACGCCCGCTTTACCAACTAAAACGACACACTAGTCATAAATACGGGAGCAACGGTTGTCGCTACAAAATGGTGGTCCGTAGTGCTCGTAGTGACGCAGTTTAGTGAAAATGTACCAGTTTATCTTTGTGCGCGAAGCCTCGGCGATGCATTGCGAAGAAGTGCGTGCTTCCCATCGACACAGTTCATCGCTTGTCATCGCTTGCCCACTGAAAGTGCCTCTGAGCGCATGTACGCAGTATTTGAGTGTTTTGTGCGCACTAAGGTGCTTGCGGATTACTTATGCTGGAGCCAGCAGCGATCGCAGAAGGATATCGTAACGACACCGCAGGAATCGCATTTTGGCAGGTGAGGGCTCTTGTGTGCGGCTATGAAATGAGACTTCGAACTGAGGAAGGTGGTGGAACTGTTGAGTGCGCAGTGCTTGTGATGAAGAAATGCCATTGCCCTGGGTCTAGAAGAGCGAGCGATTCTCGGACGCTGATCGTGTTTACGATGTTGTGGCTCCGATACATCACCGATGACGGAGCAGCCATCTCAAACGACTGCTGCGATACGCACTCCTCAGCATCGTCGTCACCCTCGGCGCATCGACGCCTTGCAAGCAGCTACAGTGACGTGCCGATAATTATTTACTGTGCGCTACGTCGCCACAATGCAGGCAATGAAACCGTGCTGTGGGGCCATCTCAGCCCGAGAAGCCAGCGACAGTCAACGCTTTGTTTTTGATAGTAGTGCGCAGTACATCACCGATGACAGTGTGTTGTGCGTGTTTTATGTCGGTGGTGAATATTGTTGATGCCTCTCAGCTCGGCACCGCGTCGCTGTTGCCGAAAGATAAGTTGGGCGTGGCCCAACCTTGGTGGGTGCGCGCACTAGAGTTACATGCCTCGCGCGGGGCGTGACCTCTGGCTTTGATTGACAGGCGAACTCGTGCTAAACTCGTACATCGCGAAACCCCCTCCGAGTTCAACTCGGGAACATGGCGGCGGCAGCAGCAGCCTGTGTTATTGCAGCCAGCGGCAGCAAGCGTCAGTATGACCGTCTGGACCCGTTCGCGTACATGACCGCCGTGGAGTTTCAGCGTCATCTTGGCCTGTCGAAGACATCAGTGCGCTGGCTGTGTGACGAGCTAGGCGAAGACTCTCGTCTGTGGAGACAGCGTGGCGGGCTTCATTCGCTCACCGTTGAAGAGCAAGTCCTCTGCGCCCTCCGTTTCTACGGGACTGGGGAGTTTTCAGGGAAGCGTCGGCGCCGAGCGTTACTTTGGACGTCATCAAACTATTGCGAGCCTCTGTGTCAGAGATGTCTGATGCGCTTATTGATGCGGCGGTGCGGAAGCGGTGGCTGGCTTTCCCGAAGACTGCGGCTGAGCGGGCATTTATAAAAAAAAACGCTTCTTCGCGGAGACATTACGAACGTAGTCGGGTGTGTCGACGCAACGTACGTAGGAATTAAGGTGCCTTCAATGTCAGCGTTACTCTGATTAGCATTGTAGCAATGTCTAGACGCACCATATTGCCAAATTTGTCACTTCTTTGTAGCCGACCTAAATTTTGTGTTTCCGACGTCACACATGCGGCAGCCTATAATACTGACTTTTTCGCTGGTTGCTGACTTTTTACCGATTGTTCTACTTGTCTATCAAGGTGCCTTCCAAATGGCTCACTTTTTTGGGGAAAGAGGTTAATGAAGTATAAATAGATAGATGGATATCACAAATTGTGTGAAGTACCCTGTGAATGCTAATCTCATAAAGAACTTGCTTTTTTTTATGAGATTACTTAGTACTTAGTACAAGTTACTTAGTATGCATAATGCTGAATTTTGGTCATGCGTCATCTATCGGCCACACTATGAAACAGTAAGGCATTGCACAATTTGTTGCAGTGCGAGATGCGGATGTCGCGCCAAGCCGGTTGTGCCTATGCATTTATGGCAAAATGAAAATGCATTGAGAATCTTAGTGTGCTGGCTTGCATGAAGAAAATACTTCAGAGTGTTTGCTGTGTGCACTGTTGGTGCATGTGCCAGTGGTTCAGTGTATTTCTTTTGGGGGGGGGGGGGGCAGCGTTGTTCTGTATGGACAAATCGTATATTTTCGTCTCATATAGGGCTCTAATTCTTCAGCAGTAGAACAATGCAGATCAAATGCTATGCAGAACTCGGTGTGCGTGAAGATGTCGTGAACCACCAAGGCAAAATTACATATCGGGAGAAATGTGGTGCAGATGCCAATGAAAAGTGGGTCTTTAACCCGCCATGATAAAAATAAAGATTGCAGATTGAATAGACCTTTTGTACAGCTTTAGAGCAATGATTACACAAACTGTGACATGCTCAAACGTGTAAAAGCTTGCCGCAATTCCAAAGTAGGATGAGTGATATGCAGCATATTTTGGCATTGAACATGTCTTGTAAATGCTATTTTTATTGTAAGCCTCAAGCCTCGCTGTCACGCC
Source organism: Dermacentor andersoni (assembly GCF_023375885.2). Taxonomy (NCBI): domain Eukaryota; kingdom Metazoa; phylum Arthropoda; class Arachnida; order Ixodida; family Ixodidae; genus Dermacentor; species Dermacentor andersoni. The sequence continues at coordinate 199,722,524 of NC_092816.1, read as the reverse complement.
TTTCCCTCCGGCACTCCCTTTACTGAAACGCAGCACTGTCTTTCTATTGGTGTCATGATGATGATGGCAACGGCAGCAGTAAGGCTGGTTAATGCTTGCCCCTTTAATTCCTGCGAGTTTAGTGGTACAGAATATGGCACGTACATACACCTGTGCTGCAAAATTTTATGCTTGCGGTGATTTGTTGGAGAGCTAATTCGTGTTGGGACATTTCAAAGATGTGTGCCATTGTGGCTTAATAACTAGATCATTGGTGAGGTTGAAGACTCGTTGTATCGGTATAGAAGCTTGTAGCTGAATTGCACCACAATTCGACGGGACACAAAGAAGAGAAATACACACAGCAGAACGCTCTGCTGGGTGTGTTATTCTTCTTTGTGTGCCGTCGAATTGTGCGGTCCAACTTCAAGTAGAGCATTGGGCCTCTTCGGTGCAGGACCGAGAAAGTGTAAGCTATTCGACACCATGCCAGTGCCTTGCCACACAATTATGGAAGTCTGAAGGTTTGCAAACAAAGCTTTGCTTTCAAACCCACCTGCTCATGTAATACAAGCACTGATTGAAAGAACCATCATACAAAAATAATGGTGAAATGAATCGCCTTTGAAAATTTGTATGTCGACACTAATGACATAATAGGTGCCACAGCAAACTCGACAGTTGTACTGGACAGAGCACTTTGTTTCCTATGTGAAGCACAAGCTTTCATTACATGCTGTGCAGATAACCAAGCTCAGTTTGTTTTAACGTGGTACACAGCATTCACTGTAATCTGTTTTTGATTCTAAAGTGCCAAACACCACCTCTTTTTCAAGGATGTCAGGGGAATATTTGGTGAGAACTGTTTACAGCCCCTCATAATAGAAGTGTGGCCAGCCAGCTTTGCTTGGGTGCCTTTATAGATTTCTGTTCCTGATCATTGTGTGCTATCAAGTTGCTAAAGTCTATGCAACCAGTGCAAGGCATTACGTGATTCTATGGTCAGATATAACTTTAGGAGGCCGCAGAATCTGCACTTCAACGGCAGGTGAACACAAGCCTGCACCAATGGGCACACACTCTACACTGACGTCGTGCCGCTGGACGCACTAATACCCGCTCTTTAGAGAGGGACTATGTGGAGGCAATTGGCTGCTGCGCTTTGGTCATCTGGGCGGGGCCTCTCCTGTCTTGTGAAGTTGTATCCGACTAGAGGATGCCGCTTTTCATACAACACAAAAGGACAAAGTGTACAATTATTTGGCCTATGAAATGGATACATCACAAGTGAGCTATGCATGCGCTTAAGCTGTGTGAAAATTAGTACATGCAAATATATGACATTGTTAAAGAATATGTGGTATCGAACATGCATGTAATGGCACGTTTAAATCGGGGAGTGTTGCATTCATGTGCACAGTCTATAGGTGATAGCATTATTAAGGTCATGCCGTTTCCTGTCTTTTCATTGTGAAATACACACACCGTTCATCTTGTGGCTAATCAACACCCACTGTATTCTTGCACATAGAAAGAACAAACAGCACAATGACGTATATGCTGCATTAGTGTCTTTTTCATTTACACGGTCCAGGTTGTCTTATGTGTTTGCCCATTTTGAAGAGACATAAAGTGCATGTTACAAGTGTCCCAATATGCACAGCACAATGTTTACTGCAATAATTTTATTCATGCTCTTGAACAATAAACAAAATAATAAACTGAAAGCTCCTTTATAAGGTGTGTTCTGGGGGCTCGACTGGAAAGCAGTGAGTGCACTGATCCTACTGTTGCAGAGCAGCCCTCTGGACCTTGCCACACTCTCAAGAGCATGTGCCTGGCGCTCGCCTACTGCCACCGGGCGGTTGAGTGCCTCCAGCAGCAGAATGTTTTGCTGCAAAAAAAGTGGATTGTTGGGATGAATCAACCGCATATAAACCATTATTTACAAATAAAAATGCTCATTGCACTATTGGTACTAACTGCCCTTGACTGTGGAAGCCTTTAGTGTATGCATGATAAAACAATTTGTCGGGACAACATTGCTTTATTTTTCATAATGGGTTGTATTTTTCAGAGCCAATTGTAATGTTTATTAGTGTGCCAACAGCTGACGTGTCCCCGAACCTTCACGAGTCTCTACTGTCAGCACCACAAACTTATTTTTGTTCACTGCGAAATCAATGGCGCTCCCTACAATCCCGTCTTATGCGAGCTGATTGCATCCTATGCCTACAAACATCATATTTTTGTCCCATTACGCAATTTTCTACCATCCTCGGCTGCAGTTCTCTCTTCTTGACATCCATTCTGTCACGCTTATGTAATCACCTGTTATAAATTGGCAACAAGTGATTGAAGATGTGCATGGCCTGCCCACCGATTCCATTTTTTTTTTAAATCTCAACTAGCATATCAGTTGCCACGGTTTACTACGCCACTGTCTTCCTGCCTTAATGCTGCCTCCAACAATTTTTGTTACTTCGCTTTCTGCACAGTCCTCGACTTCTCAAGTTTCTTTGTTAACCTCCTGGTTTATGTCCCATATTGCATAACCGGTAGAATGCAACGATTCTAAACATTTTTCAAGGATATCGGTAACGTGGCGATCACAATTCGGTAATGCCTCCCATGTGCTGTTCAACCCATGAAATTTTTGTATAAGTTTCCTGCTTTATATCAGTACCTGCTATTGATATTTCACCTGGATAAAGATACTCTTCCATAGATTCTGCGGGCTGAATGTCACTGATGAACTTCTGTTATATCACTAAGTTAGTGAAGGTTACCTTTATCTTTTCCATATTTTCGCGGGCCCACGCATATGTAAAAGCACGAACACTCATTGGCTCTCAATGCCTTTTTTAAACTGCAGGACATTCAGTTCGTTACTACGAAAGTGACTTAATCCGTGCATTATTATTATGCTAAATATGAAACAGTAGAAATATACTTATCTGCAGTTTGTCGATGCCTCCGTCACTGTGTTGGTTGCGAGATCCATCGTCGGCACCACCTCCTTGTCGCATCGTAGCTATATCGGCTGTCTTCCTTTTGCACACACTATGCAATATTCGTGACGCTCGCAGTCACGCAGAGTGGAGGAACTCAGCGCACTCACAGAAGCAGCACCGGATAAGTTGTTTGTTCAGGATTGTGCCGTGAACAGTAAGTACGCGTTGCGATCTGTAAAATCGCCTAAGCTATTCGCAGTCTTTCGGGGTGCACGGAAAGATTGCTCACGGAGGAACAGAACTATCCAAGAAATAGTGGTCATCGTCGAGCCTGATCACTACGTCGCGCACTGCAAGCTCGTTGTACGAGTTTGTTTACACTGGGCCTCTTCGATGTTTAGCCGCCATGCTCACCCGATGAATGTATGTGATGACGCCACCACAGCGTTCCCTCGTGGTATAATGCGAAGCGCACTAAATTACAAATTAGTCGAATACACATTCAGTGTACATCTTGTAAGTTTTAAAATGCTTTTAAACCACGTTAAACTAACTAATAATATTGTATTAAATGCATTTGTTTTATAACTCGCTTGTGCGTGTAATGCACTCGGTGGAACGACAAACAAGTGAAAGAAGGCGCGACCATGCACCGACGGTATGATCACGTGAGCCCCAGTTTGTCGACCGCCCAGAAGGCAACGCCCAAGGAATGATAGCCACCCAGAGTGAATCGAGATAAACCAATGAAACTGGAGGCTTCTCGAAAGATAAACTGTGTCTCGGTACCATTTGTGCTTTCATCTTGGGGTGTCGCCAGAGCTCGTGAAGATCCCGAGTTTCGCCAAACTCGGCGCATCCTGCATAGCACCCCAGGACGAATTTTTCTTCAACTCCGAGGCTGTTCTTTCGAGGAACCCGTATGGGTTTCCTTTGTAGCAATTGCTACGAACGGGTGGATGTCTGATTTCCCTTTACTAATATATATATATATATATATATATATATATATATATATATATATATATATATATATATATATATATGTATATATGTATGTATGTATATATATATATATATATATATATATGCACTTGAGTGGAATATTTGTGAGTGTGAGGTGTGAGTCGGAGTGAATCCGAAGCAAAAATGTGCTTTCTGAGATAGCCTCAGTGAGTTTTATTTGTTTTATCGTTCTATGGTAGCAAGAAGACAGAGAGAGGGGACGGTTGGCGCTCGCGTAAGTAGAGATGGCTTTCGTTCGACAAATAGAATGCGTAAATGAAAGCGCGCATGATAAGTGCGCTAGCAAGGACTTGCAATTGAGTGCACGGCAGTGCGTGTGAACATGATATTCAAGGGAGCTCAAAACTTACTCTGAACCCAGTGATCGTTTTAGTAAGCAGGAGATTCAGATGATCTACAATATCGTGAGCTTGAATGCAGTGTGTAATTTCATATGTTCGGATGGAGTATTAGCCCATTATTCTGGTAGTACACGTCAATCCGTAATCACGTGAATCTCTGGGAGTCCGAGTGAGTGCGAGTACTCCAGTTTAAGCGGGATCCTGTCTGAGTGTAAGTTCGGTGATTGTGGGTACGGGTGAGTCCAGCTGACTTTAGTTTTGGTGAGGCCGAGTGTGAGTGAAGGGCTCCTATGCAATTGAATTACGCATATTTGATTATATGTGAAATGAAGCTTTCGTGAAGCGGCCAACGAAATGCTATAAATTTGGCCATTTCATTCCTTCGCCTGTGGCTTAAAGGAAACTGACGCGCACGCGTGCTCTTGTGCGACAAATCCTACAGTGGCTTGTATTTATTCAGTTCTTATTAACTTTAGATGAGCCGAGCCGCTTCCGCGCCGATGCCTTGTTCTGGGTATGTGCCATAGTATGGAACATATCATGATGTCGATATCAACACCTGGACAAGCTTTTCGGCAGATTACTCGTTGTGTAAATGTGCCATAATATGGAAATTATGACCATGAGCAACACGAAGCAATCCTGTCCAAGAGCTAGTTGGTACAGCCTTAGCCAAATCCTGCATTGTGTCCTCCGTATAAGTGGCACGTTCTCGGTTCATTCCAGGTCACCGCACATATGCCTTCTTTAAAGCGAGGTCATGCGTGACAAAACGCGGCCGACCCGCTACTGACGGCTGTATGCGGAAATGAGCAAACGCAACGTTTATACGCAGCCCTGCAAATTTGGCGCCCATAAAGCGCGCAGAAGCGTTGAGGGAGTGCTATAAAGCGAAAAGTGCAAGGAGCGATGAGGGAGAAGCTGTGTGGTAGAAATAAAAACGATAGGCAAAACTAGAGAGCTAATAGACTAAGAAAGAAGTCATCGCCTCTGTGCGCGGCATCGATGGTGGAGGAGGAGGAAAGACTGCGCCGCCGCGGAAGGAGCTAAAACATGGCGTTAGCCCGCGGACGAGGCGAGCTTTTCCTCAATTCTTTGTACCGGCCACGCTAGGCGACTGTGTTCGCGTTGTGAAGGCATCTGGCCGCGTCGATGAACGCTCTCGGTGATCTCAGTGATGGCCAGTTCCGCCGATGTTACCGGAAATTCAAAAAAGCCAGTGCAACTTCGACAACTCTTGGGAGTGCGACTACGGGCCGACAATCAGCAGCGGCGAGCTTTCGTGTGCGCTGGATCGCCGGGTCCTGGAGTGTGTGCTGCAAAGCTGCGAACCAGTGTTGATTCAGTAGGTCGACTTTTGCTTACCCGAAAACTAAATGCTCAATTCATGCATTTTATTTTTATGAGCGAGCAGATAAAGGATCTCAGTGATTAAACATCTGAACGTTGGTACTATGCGGACACTCGCATTGAAATTTTGGCGTGCCAACTACCTTTAACTGCAGGCGTAGTTACGCTTGGTTTTCCTCAAATTGCATTATTGCTGGCAATATTTTTCGCTGGCGTAGCCAGGTGTCCTTTCGAGGAAACTTCATGCATCGATTTTCACAAGGGCACGTGTTTTATTGCGGCGCTAGCAATCGTGTGTAGCCTTATAACCATGAAAACTTCCGTTTTTATCACCTTTGTGGACATCGCGAAATGAGGATAGCAATAGCTAGGGGCTTGTTGGTACGGCATATCTTATTTTGTTATAGCGCAAGCTTGACAGGGACAACAGAAGGCACATCTGACACACACAGCGCTGTAGGCGGAAATAAGCAAACGCAACGTTTATACGCAGCGCTGCACATTTGGCGCCCATAAAGCGCGCAGAAGCGCTGACGGAGTGTTACAAAGCGAAAATTGCAAGGAGCGTGAGGGAGAAGCTGTGTGGCAGAAATAAAAGCGATAGGCAAAAGGAGAGAGCGAATAGACTAAGAAAGAAGTCATCGCCTGTGTGTGTCAGTCAGCGCTGTGTGTGTCAGATGTGCCTTCTGTTGTCCTTGTCAAGCTTGCGCTAAAACAAAATAAGATCGCGAAATGAATTCATTTCGCTTCGTAAATTATGTTCGTTGAATGACGGCTTTATTTTGAGCAGTGTTACGCACTTTCCTCGGTGTAATGTGCGGATTTGCGTCGATTTTTGGCTTTCCTCTTAACTGCGTTGAGTTCACTACAATTCAAAGCCCAATTTAGCCTGTAGCATCTTTGACGCGAAAATCATCATTTAACACTGACGACGCAGCAGCAGAGAAAAGCTGCTGGTTTGCGCTAGAAGCGGAATTTTCCACAATATATCTCTTGGAGAGGAGTAGTGCACACGTTACTTGTAGAAGGGGCGGAGTTCTATGACTCAGGCAAACTTTCAAGGGCGCGATATCTCACGTCGAGCTAGAATTTCAACTTAATTTCCGCAGTGAAAAATCTATGGATTCCTGTAATTTAGTCGTTCCATAATGTTTTCAGAAAGCAGCGCTGCATTGCAAAAAACCATGAAAGAACGAAAAGAAAACATATCAACAAGTTTTACATTTTGCTTATGTCTAGTGATTGCTATGTAGTGTTGATTTCCGGCTATGAGGTACCCACTAGCCCCGAAATAGGCCCTAATAGGACTTTTCCTAGGAGCGTTTGTTCTACAGGTTATTAGATTTCAGCAATTTCTTTTTATTCTGGCCTAAATAAATTTTTTTTATACAGGGTTAAAGCTGGAGACAGTCGACACTGATAGCAACGCCACAAAAGAAAGCAGAACCACCGGTTCTCCAGTGCAACTATACAGTTGACGCCAGCACCGGGAAGCGAAAGACTGGCCAAGAATGGCTGTTGATTGAACTGTGAAAAGATCATATGCTTAGGATGAAGGACAGGAAGAAAAACCTAATATTTTGCCAGCAGAAAAGTGTGGTGGGGCGCAGAAAGAGACAAGTGTTTGCAATATTGCTCGCATGAGAAAGACATCGAAGCACTTGGATGTAATGTACTATAACTGTAGATAGACACACATTAATGACCTCTCTCAACCATTTTCGCTGATTTCACATGAGTGGCAAGTCACTGAGTCTGTTTAGGCAAGTGTAAATGAATGCAAGTGCAGCTGAATACCAGTAAAGTTAAGGGACATAAGTGCCCTTGAGTGCCAGCTGACAGTGTGGGCCAATTAGTTATCACCTGCAGTTGTAAAGAAATATGACTGAAATAAACCATAAACTCAAACACCTAAAGTCTATATTGAAGAGGACAAGTATATGCTAAATGTGTTCGTGTAAAAAATGGAGCACGCAACTGAGCGTATTTTGCTCGTTTTAGTTGCTTCTTCAGAGCATTGCGTGTGTTCGTCCATTGTCATGGCTTGATTACTTAGGTTACACTACGTATGCGCTCATTGTGTTCAAATTTAGTAGGGATGGACATTGGTGCTAATAATGCCAGTGAAATGTCAAATACAGAGCTGTAACTGGCAACGTCTGACACATTCGCATGTCATTCCCAATCTCGCTGGAAAATCTGAGGATTTCTGTAATGTCGTCATTTCTTAATGTTGTCAGAAAGCAGCGCTGCATTGGTAAAAACTATGAAAGGACAAAAAAAAACGTATCAGCAAGTTGTCCATATTGCTTATGTCTACTTATTGCTATGTAGTGTTGATTTTCGGCTGTAAGGTACCCACTAGCTCACAATAGGCCTTAATAAGACCTTTCTTGGGAGCTTTTGTTTCTCAAATCATCAACTTTCCGCAATTTCTTCTTATTCCACCTAACTGATTGTTTTTTTCTATACAGAATTAAAATTAAATTAAATTATGGGGTTTTACGTGCCAAAACCACATTCTGATTATGAGGCACGCGGTAGTGGAGGGCTCCGGAAATTTTGGCCACCTGGGGTTCTTTAACGTGTACCTAAATCTAAGTACACGGGTGTTTTCGCATTTCGCCCCCATCGAAATGCGGCCGCCGTGGCCGGGATTCGATCCCGCGACCTCGTGCTCAGCAGCCTAACACCATAGCCACTGAGCAACCACGGCGGGTTCTATACAGAATCAAAGCAGGAGAAATAGTCACTAATAAAAACTCCCCCAAAGAAATCAGTACGCCCGGCTCTCCAGTGCAATTACAGAGTGGACCACAGCACCGGTAAGCAAAATCCGTCCCAGGATGCTGTTCATGCAGTGCGCAGAGATCATATGCTTAGTTACGAAGCACACGAAGAAAAAAGAACTGATATTTTGCCAGCACAAAAGTGGGGTGGAGCGCAGAAACAGACAAGTGTTTGCAATATTCCTCTGATGTGCATGACAGTCAAGCACTTGCACACGCTGTACTATCAATCATTACAGCTCTATCATAAGAAGCCAACAAACACTGACACCAAGGACAACATAGAGGAAATTTCTTGCGCTTAAGAAATGAAATAAAGAAATGGTCGATTAATGGAAATAAAAGCGGATGAAAAAGCAACCTGCCGCAGGTCGGGAACGATCTCACAACCTTCGCATTACGCGTGCAATGCTCTACCAATTGAGCTACCACGGCGCTGTTTTCCTATACACTTTCTTGGATAGTTATCTTTCCTAGTAGAACCCTGGCAGTGTTAGCCAGCGCCCGCACTCACAAGCCTTGGCGCGTCACGTTCTCGCGACGCCTGCGGCAGAAAGAATGTCCCACATCCGTCGCCATCGCACGCGTAATGCGAAGGTCGTGGGATCGTTCCCCACCTGCGGCAAGTTGTTTTTTTTTCTTCCACTTTCATTTCCAGTAATTTATCGTTTCCTTATTTCGTTTATTAAGCCCAACCAATTTCCCCTATGTTGTCCTTGGTGTCAGGGTTTGTTGGCTTCTTATGACATGAATACTAAAAATCGGGCCCCTCCGTTAACCCCCATTCTTCTTGTTTATCATTACAGCTAGACACAAATTCAAGTGCCTCTCACTCATTTCTGCTGATTTAACTCTTGTGAGTCACTGAATTTAGGCGAGTGTAAATGAACGGAAGCGCAACTGGATGTGAGTAAGTGTAAGGGACAAATGAATGCCCCTGGGCCCCCGGTGACAATGTAGGCCAATTAGTTATTACTTCATGTGTGAAGAAATATGACTGTGAAATTAAACATCAGACGGACCACATTGATTTGATTTTGAAGACAAGTATACGTGAAATGAACGCAACTGAGCGCATTTTACTTGCTTTAATTGCTTGCTCAGAGCATTGCATGTGTTCGTCTCTTGCCATGGCTTGAATACTTTGTTTACACTAAGCATGCACTCATTGTATTCAGATCAAGTAGGGATAGACTTTGGTGTTAATAATGCCAGTAAAATTTCAAACACAGTGCTGTAACATGAATGGTCGGATACCCCCATTCGCATGTTCCCAATGTCTTATGAGTTGTGCACAAGTAAAGTGTGTAATACTGCATGCTGTGCTTTCTGTGGGTAAATCATCGCCATCTATTTATTTATTTATTTATTTATTTATTTATTTATTTATACACATACCTCACAGGCTCCAACTGGAGTATCGCGTGAGGGGGGTAAAAGTAACAACATATAGCGAAGACAGGAGCAAAAAACATTGCTAACAACAAATCAAAGAATTAAAAAAAACAGAAAATTGAATCGAAAGACGCCAAACAACATCAAGCAAACGAAGAAGAACAACAACACTCTGGACGATCAGAAACGCGCATGGCTCATCGAATTCCTGCAAAGAACTGCAAACGCATGTATATTTATAAACTGCTTGCAAAGATAGAGAATGACAGTCAAGTCACATGGTGCAAATGAAACGTGTGCGCATAACTAGGAATCAATTTTTTAATGTTTCTTTAAACGTGTCCAGATTATTAATTTCAACAATGTGGCTTGGAAGATTGTTCCAAGCTGCTATTGCCAGAGGCAATGCAGATTTGTTAAATGCATTTGTGTGGCCCAAAACACGTGTGAAACTGTGTTTATAGTGTTAATGAAACTGGTAGTGAAACTAGTTTTACAGTGTTAATATGAAAAACTGGGCGTATTGGTTGGGCATGATCTGATGTGAAAAGCGCGAAGATGACAAACAAAGAAAAAAACACACACGCCAGGCGCCTTATTTACTTCCAGCAATGTTCATTCAGGAAAAACCGCCACTATTTTATCACAGTAGTCACTATCACAGTTCATCTGTGTACTTTCGCGTTTAGGTAAAGCACCTCTTGTTGCGATAATGAGATTCATTCAGCACTCATCCACCAATCACTTGCCTCAATGATCCCTTTGACCTCACTTACTAATCTAACGCATTTGTCATGGCTGATGGCAGGTCTGAAAATTTCGCTTACACTTGCAATTTCTACAGTGAATTGCCAGGTGGCCTTCTCTTCCATTCCTAACATTGTTTTGATGTTGCCTCGGCCTATCATTCACGCATTGCTAGGTTCGTCCCACGTACTTTCTGCCACATCACAAAGAAATTCCATAAGCGACTCCTGCCTGGCAATCGATGCATTTGTTTTCGTGATTTGTGGTATAGGCTTGTGCCTCGATAAAAAAGGGTTGGTCCTTCTGCAGATACTTGAAAGCTTGCACGGGACAGAAAACACAACCTCTACATTAGCTCGCTCGACAATCTTCAAATTATACGACATTCGGTGCATAGAATTAAGGTATGACGGCTACCTTTTCTTTTACGCGAGTTGGCACCTGGGCCAGTTGGCGAGTTCACAACTTCATTAGCATTTTTTTTTTCTGCTACGAAAACTGGCACAAGTTGTGGGTAGCCTCCTTCAATTAGTTGTTCAATCTGCTTAAGAAAACTCTCCGCAGCTTGATGTGGGCCGGACTTGAAAACGTTCAGCAGGCGCATGTTAGCCTTGTTGCGTTTGACTAGCTTTACTAGATTGACTAGACTGGCTTGACTAGATTGTCGATCGTCATCTTCGCGCATATCCCAACGGATCAGTTTTATGATGCTGACACATGCTTTTGGAGGAAGGAGAAAGAAAGGCAGGAAGATAGGCAGGTTAGCCAGCATCAATACAAGCGACCTACTCTGTCCTGGGGAAAGCGTGTAAAGGAATGAAAGGAAACAGGAGAGCCGAGATTTAAAATAAAAATTAAAATATTGTGTGCTCATCAATTCGATGCAGCGCACTCTAGCAACATCCCGCATGTCAAGTTGCTGGGCAACTCAAAGGTGTTGAGCACAGTCTGAACCCTTGTTCTCTCCCCCAACAAGGTGCTACTATTAAGCACAGTCGAGTTTGGTTTACTAGCCACACCACAACAAGGGCCGTGACATAAACATTCTCGGATAGTTATATCGCAGCCTTAGATGTTTACGGTTAAGACTCAGACATGTTTAGTGCAAGATCACTACTATATTGGCCATGAATAACTATTGAACAAAACATAGCCCTAACTGGGCCAATCTGAAACATTTTCTGGAATTGCCTAAGATTGGGTGGAATTTCTTTTTCCTTCCAGGTACGACTATCGACTAGAGGTCCAGAAGTCATCAGGACAAATAATTCTGAACACACACGAAAGATATCTGACGTGTTTCGGATGACGAATCCACTTTGTCAATGTGACACACATATATGAAGAGTTTTTTTTTCTCCTATTGACAATGTATACGTAAAGAACTTCTCTTGCATCTCCCTGCAATAATTCAAACACTTGTGACATGTATAGAGTGTGTGCTCCGCAGGGCGAAAAAAAAATTATGTTCATTGGCTCCCACAAGTGTTCACGTCACATACGTACATTTCCTTGCAGCACTTTCATTCTTTCTTTTCTCGTGCTAATTATGAATAGCTATCTTTTCATTAGCTGCGAGTACTTCAATGTCTAAGTTGCTCATTAGTTACCCTATCTACAGATAATGCAACCTGACACTAAGTTCAGGACGTATGTGGGTTCTGTTACTGAGATTGTACTTATGCTGTTTTAAATAATTTTGGTTCTAAACAAAACTTTTTTCAATGAACGAGAAAGTGGCGAAGTGAGAGGCCCAACTTTTGTTGGTAATAACCGCATTAAGTTTGTGCTAGTTCGTGCGTTATGCTTTTTTCACACTTTAAAGGGTGTAGGCGTGGACACTGCCTATCTGCTTTTGTATTTCTTGTGCAGCTTGTCTTTTACTTTTTACTGTCAGAGGCTTGTGCGTTAAGAACCTACAGAGAAACCATGCTGAACACTTTGTGGTATTGTAAATAAATAATTCTCCTTTGAAAAATATGTTCTGTGTTTTAAGTCTGCATGAACATGTCCGCATCAATGTACAGCATGCTTTCAGATTGCGTACACAGATAAGTGGACATTCTGTTAAAGCATATTTCAGGTCACAAGAGAAAAACTTATGCTTTTAATGCCTGTGTACATAGGTGCAGCTGATATAGCAAATGTAACGAAGGCAGAGGCACTCAGCTATTGTACACGATAGCTAAATCCTGATTCAATCTTTCGATCGAGATAATTGAGTAGGCAAGAATGCAGTCCATCTCACTTGCACGCCACCACTGCCTGGAACACTTTGCGTGACATGCAGCACAATAGCGTCGTGCCCGCTTATTGCAGCGCGTCCACATTAATGCAGTTGGCTTTCTTCTAAGTGGCACACACACACACGCACGCACACACACACACACACACACACACACACACACACACACATATATATATATATATATATATATATTGAGAAGAGGTTTATTGGCGGCTCCTAAGGCAAAAGCGCAGCGACCGGGAACGGCGAGACAGCCCGAAGCACTGTCCAAAAAAGGCGACAGTAATCAACAGCGCGAGCGGAGCCGAGCCGCGCGTTGGCGATGTGTCTGTGCCGCGAGGCGCGTCTTCTTCTTCACAATCTCCCCCCCGGACAAAAAGAGCCATCCTGGCGCCTTAAGAATCAGGAGGCAGAGGGTCGTGGTAGGGCTTCAGACGTGAGACGTGGACAATGTCACGTCCACGCCGGCGCAAGTCTTCAGGTGGTGACAGTGGCTCAACTAGAAAATTCACCGGAGATGTTTGCTCCAAGACTCGGTAAGGCCCTTCGAATTTTGGGACGAGTTTCGAGGAAAGCCCCGGAGTCTGGAAAGGCACAGACAACCACACAAGAACGCCTGGAGCGTAGGTGGTGTTCGGAAGCGTGTCGGTGCGGTTTTCTTTCTGGCGCTGCTGTTGCTCGGCCGTAAAGGAGCGCGCTAGCTGGCGGCATTCTTCGGCCTGTCGGGCGATGTCGGACACAGGTAGACACTCGGAGGCGTCAGAACGGTATGGAAGGAGCGTGTCGATGGTATGCGTAGGCTGGCGGCCATACAGGAGGAAGAAAGGTGAAAATCCCGTAGTGGCCTGGATCGCGGTGTTGTACGCGAACGTGATGAATGGAAGGATGCGGTCCCAGTTACCATGATCAGATGCCACGTACATCGACAGCATGTCACCAAGTGTGCGGTTAAATCGCTCTGTGAGTCCGTTAGTCTGGGGGTGGTATGCCGTGCTTGTCCGATGAATAATGCGGCATTCCGAGAGCAAACTTTTGACGACTTCGGAGAGGAAGGCGCGACCTCGATCACTGAGGAGTTCTCGAGGTGCGCCGTGTCGAAGCACGAAGCGATGTAGAACGAAAAAGGCTACATCCCGTGCCGTAGCACTTGGCAAAGCAGCAGTTTCGGCGTAGCGTGTCAAGTGGTCGACAGCAACTACGATCCACCGATTGCCGTCTGGCGTCATAGGAAGCGGGCCGTATAGGTCGATGCCGACGCGATCGAAGGGTGTGGCAGGGCACGGGAGCGGCTGCAAGGCACCAGACGGGCGTAAAGGCGGCGATTTGCGGCGTTGACAGTCAAGACAGGACCGAACAAACTTTTGTACAAAATTGTACATGCCGCGCCAGTAGTAGCGGTGGCGAATTCGTTCGTACGTCTTGAAGACTCCGGCGTGGCCACACTGTGGATCGTTGTGGAAAGCGGCACATATTTGTGACCTTAAGCTGCGGGGAATCACCAGAAGCCACCGACGGCCTTCAGGAGAGTAATTGCGTCGGTGGAGCAGCTGGTCACGAATGGCAAAATGAGCTGCTTGGCGTCGGAGGGTTCGGGATACAGGCATGGTCGATGATCCAGAAAGATAGTCGAAAAGAGAAGCGATCCACGGGTCACGACGTTGTGCGGTGGCAAAGGAGTCCATGTCGAGAGATGAGATGGAGTGTGCGGAAGTTGTTCCGCAGGCCGAGTCTGGAGGTAAAGGTGAACGAGACAGAGCGTCGGCGTCGGAGTGTGTTCGCCCACTGCGGTATACGACGCGAATATCGTACTCCTGGATGCGTAATGCCCAACGGGCGAGGCGGCCAGTGGGATCTTTCAAGTTGGCAAGCCAACAAAGCGCGTGGTGATCTGTGACCAAGTCGAATGGGCGCCCGTACAGGTATGGTCGGAACTTGCCAAGTGCCCATACTAAGGCCAAGCACTCTTTTTCGGTCACGCTGTAATTGGCCTCAGGCTTCGTCAGCGTGCGACTCGCATAGGCGACTACGTATTCGGGGTAGCCTGGCTTTCGTTGGGCGAGGACGGCGCCGAGACCGACCCCGCTGGCATCTGTGTGTACCTCAGTTGCAGCCGACGGGTCGAAATGGCGAAGAATAGGTGGGGAGGTGAGAAGACGACGCAGGGTAGCGAAGGCGGAGTCACATGCAGGGGACCAGGAGGAGAGGGTGGTGTCACCGCGCAGAAGCTGAGTCAATGGCGCCATGATCGATGCGAAATTCCGAACAAAGCGCCGGAAATATGAGCATAGGCCCACAAAGCTCCGAAGTTCTTTGATGGTCTGAGGCTTCGGAAACTCAGCGACTGCTCTAAGTTTTGCAGGATCGGGTAGAACGCCGTGCTTGGACACAACGTGGCCTAAAATGGTGAGCTCTCGCGCGGCGAAGCGGCACTTCTTGAGGTTGAGTTGGAGGCCAGCGTTCGTTAGACAGGTCAAAACAAGTCTGAGGCGGAGCAGGTGAGTCGGAAAATCAGGCGAGAAAACCACGACATCGTCGAGGTAACACAGACATATGGACCACTTGAGGCCACGCAGCGTGTTGTCCATGAGTCGTTCAAAGGTGGCAGGGGCGTTACAAAGCCCGAACGGCATTACGTTAAATTCATATAAGCCGTCAGGCGTAATGAATGCGGTTTTCTGGCGATCGGCTGCAGCCATCGGTACCTGCCAGTACCCCGAACGCAAGTCAAGGGACGAGAAGAATTCTGCTCCCTGAAGACTGTCGAGGGCGTCGTCGATGCGCGGCAAAGGATAGACGTCTTTGCGCGTTACCTTATTTAGCCGACGGTAGTCGACGCAAAAGCGAATAGACCCGTCCTTCTTGCGAACGAGAACGACAGGCGACGCCCAGGGACTGTGCGAAGGTTGAATAACGTCACGGCGCAGCATATCTTCGACTTGGGTGGTAATGACACGACGCTCTTCGGCCGAGACGCGGTAGGGTCGTTGACGTAACGGCTGATGTGAACCGGTGTCAATGTAGTGCTGCACTTCCGACGTGCGGCCCAGGTGAGGTTGTGAAACGTCGAATGAACTTCTAAAGTGGTGCAGGAGATCAAGAAGGTCGGCGCGTTCGGCAGGTGTGAGGGTATCGGCGATGGCACTCGAGAATGCATCCTTGGACGTCTCTTCAAGCGCGGAAATCGAAGACGACTGGCCGGAGTCGACATCAAAAGAGTCTCCGGGGACGTCAACCAAAGACGAAGAGTCGAGGAGTTCCACGATGCCAAGGCATTCACCAACGAGCAATGTAATCGGCGCACAGTGGGGATTGCAGAAGTATATATTGCTACAGCCGCCAGCAATGTCAAGTGTTGCGAAGGGTAGTCGGAGAGATTTACGGCTCATGAAGACGTCGGAAGGTGTGAAGAGGACCATTGCATCAGTGATGGCATCGCAAGAGACGGGTACGAGAGCGAAGGAGCCAGGTGGAATATCTGTGTCCTCGCGCACGGTAAGTTTAGAAGGGCGGTCACAATCTTCGTGCGAGGGTGCGTCACAAGGAAAAAATTCAACTTCGGCGCGTGCGCAGTCGATCACGGCTTTATGACGGGATAAGAAGTCCCATCCGAGGATGACGTCATGCGAGCAGGTGGGAAGAACAATGCACTCGACTATGTAAACAATGCCGTGAATAAGCACACGTACAGTACAGGCTGCGTGCGGAGTGACGTGCTGAGCGCTTGCCGTACGAAGCGACAGTCCAGAAAGCGGCGTGGTCACCTTGCGCAGCGAACGGCACAGTTTGGCGGCTATCACAGAAACGGCTGCGCCGGTATCCACAAGAGCGAATGCAGGAACACCTTCTACACTAATTTCGACCACGTTAGCAGGACAGGCGCGAGGACTTAGACAGTTCGAATGGGGCGCAGTTCTTGCCTCGTGAACTGCGACGTTCAGTTTTCCTGGTCAGGTGGTGCGGGTCGCCGACGCATTGGGGAGAGCGAGCGTCGGCGAGGGGATGGCGAGCGACGCGAAGGAAATTCTGGAAGGTCAGCCCGAGCATACGGTTGGTGGGAAGGAGTGGCGTATTGGCGAAAGGGCTGGCTGCCGTACTGGAAGGGCCGAGAGGCGTCGCCGAACGCTTGAGGCCGACGTCGGCAATATCGGGCGACGTGTCCAGGAGTACAGCAAGAATAGCAGATGGGACGATTATCAGGCGTCCTCCAAGGATTAGCTCTCGGTGCGGTCCAAGATGCAGCATGGGCTTCCGGTGGCACCGGTTGGGAATGGGTCGCGAAAGACGCAGGCGGAGGCCTGCGTACTGCCTGCGCGTACGTAAGAGGCGCAGCCACAGGCAGGACTGGCTGCGCATAGGTGCGAGGAGTCGCGACAGGCTGCACTGCCAGTGCAGAGTTGAGATTCGTGGCTGCAGGCGGCTGATGGTGTGCGGAAGGGACAACTTGAGCGACCTCTTCGGAGATGAGAGTGCGGAGCGTGGTTGGAAGACGGGAGGTGGGCTCCTGAGTGAAGGGGACTAAAGAAAGTTGGCGGGCAACTTCCTCACGCACGAAGTCCTTGACCCGTTGAAGTAATGAGCATGGGTCGTACATGCTGTCAAGGCTTGCCACCAAGTCGTCGCTGCCCAGAGCACGCCGAGTCGAAGCGCGTTGCTTGCGTAACTCATCATAACTTTGGCATAGGCTGACGACATCGGACACAGTGCGCGGATTCCTGGCTAGAAGCATCTGGAAAGCGCCGTCATCGATGCCCTTCAGTATATGGTGAATTCGCTCAGCTTCGGGCATTGCCGCGTTGACTCGTTTACACAGGTCCACGACGTCTTCAATGTAGCTCGTGAATGTTTCTGCCGCCTGCTGTGCTCGGGCGCGCAAGCGTTGTTCAGCGCGCAGTTTGCGAACAGCGGGTCGGCCGAACACTTCTGTAAAGGTTGTCTTGAAGATTGACCATGTGGGTAAGTCACTTTCGTGGTTGTGAAACCAGAGTTGGGCAACACCAGCCAGATAAAAGATGACGTGGGTTAACTTCGCTGGATCATCCCACTTGTTGTGCGCGCTCACCCGTTCATATGACGCCAGCCAGTCTTCTACATCTTCGTCGTCTGCACCGCTGAAGATCTTGGGGTCGCGTTGTCGTGCAACGCCGGTGCAAGTGACGGACTGTGGCGTCGGCGCCGTTTGGGATGAGCTGTCGGTCATGGCGGGCGATAGCGTTCTTGATCGCAGCTCCAGGGTTACAAGCGACGGGGTTTGAGTCCCCGCACCTCCACCAATTGAGAAGAGGTTTATTGGCGGCTCCTAAGGCAAAAGCGCAGCGACCGGGAACGGCGAGACAGCCCGAAGCACTGTCCAAAAAAGGCGACAGTAATCAACAGCGCGAGCGGAGCCGAGCCGCGCGTTGGCGATGTGTCTGTGCCGCGAGGCGCGTCTTCTTCTTCACAATATATATATATATACATATATAAACTCAAAGTAATCTGTGCATGAATATGGCTCGTCTTTCGCACGGAGAATTGTTTGCATTGCAGATAGCAGAAAGTACTCATTGCGGTGATGTTGATCGTACAAGTGTAGCACACGACAATGGGCAAATCGCGTTTATTCCAGGTTCTGTTTCCGTTGGCGCCATCGACTTGAA
This sequence comes from Dermacentor andersoni, assembly GCF_023375885.2. NCBI lineage: Eukaryota > Metazoa > Arthropoda > Arachnida > Ixodida > Ixodidae > Dermacentor > Dermacentor andersoni. Next base: position 199,704,059 of record NC_092816.1, on the reverse strand, counting down.
CAGCTAGGAATAGAGCCATTGTCAGCTTCGCTACGCAGGCAAAATCGCGCCTCCTTATAAATTTTCAGACAGCGAAATCGTTATTTTGACGACAGTTACTGCCGCAGTAATCTGGTGCCTCCTGCGCTTCGGCCTCGCAATTCCTACGAAAATGCAAAAATGCTTGTGTCGCCCATTAGGTGCGCTTTAATTAATCCCAGGTGGTCCCTAATAATCCGCAGCTCTCCATTACTGCGTCCCTCGTAATGAACAGCAGTCTCGGGATTTTAAGTGCCACAATTTCAATTCTTTAAAGGGACTCACAAGCGACCTTTATGGACATGGTTTTTAATCATGATCATCATCATCATGATGATGATCATCATCATCATACTATTTTATGTCCACTGCAGACCGAAGGCCTCTCCTTGCGATCTCCAATTACCCCTATCCTGCGCCAACCGATTTTAACTAGCTCCCGCAAGTTTAGTAATTTCATCGCCCCACGTAGTCTTCTGCCGTCCTCGACTGCGCTTCCCTTCTCTTGGTATTCACTATGTAACCCTAATGGTCCATGGGTTATCTAACCTGCGGATAATATCTCCTGCCCAGCACCATTTTTTTCTGTTAATGTCAATTACAATATTGGCTATACCCGTTTGCTCTCTGATTCAAACCGCTCTCTTTCTTCTCTTAACGTTATGCCTAGCATTCTTTGTTCCTTAGCTTTTTGCGTGGTCCTTAACTTGTTCTCAAGCTTTTTTGTCAGTCTTTACACAACGCAAAGCTCACCTTCGGTAGTGCTAACCTCTGCAACTGTTACTTACAACGGCGCGTGCATATTTAGTAAATAGAATTTATCGATCTGAGCAGCCTCTAAAAAAGTAAGAGTGCCTCCTCCAGCAACGCTGAGAAGTTAAAGTGATGTCGATAACCCGCCTCGCAAATTGTGAAAGCGGCCTATCCTTCTGCTTTCACAGGAGTGAGTGTAACTGTGGTTACCCACCTACGTTTTGACCTTTTCAACCAGTTTTGAAAATAAAACGCTTCTGCAATAAGTTCGCGCTGTTGTAAAGACATTTCGTATATTTTTGTCGCGTATTTCCTTAAGTACACGCCTACATCATGGCTGACTAGCCCCGTCGTCGTTGTTCTGTCGGTAGACGAGCCAAGCCAACTCGTCGAAAACGAAGGCGAAGGCAGCGCCATATTCCTGCTCGCTACAAACGAAGGTTTATCTGCACACTGTAAGTCAGAAAAAACTTATAGTAATAAAAAAAATGTACTGCACTTCAATACTAATAAAAAGACAAGGAACCGCGTACACTATTAGAAGATCACGTGGTGGGCCCCTTATGCAACTTCATGTTGTTGCGGCGTGGGGCGACAAAGGTCATTTCTCGTGACTTTTAGAGATGAATTAAAAATACAAATCTATGTCTAATAAGAAAACCATGGCTCGTTTTAGCTACTACGATAGGGCATCATACCATCAGCGGGATTATCTCGATTCATGTTCTGAGTGGTTGTCTGTCTTTTTAATCATGCCTTGATTTTTTCCCTTCCTTCCTTCTTTTAACATCGACGACACTGCGGTTATGGCCACGGTAGCTAGTCGCAACGTCACATGCGCCCGGCGGGTAAGTAGGTGAAAACAAGCTAACGTGTGCAAAGCAGGGAAGCTTCTGATACTTGCAATACAGCTACGGTAGGCTCACGAAAGCAGATACTGACGCGCCCTGCTGGTTCAAAATATACACTGAGTCAATAGCTACAAAGGAGAGGCGTAAAAGGCACGGTTCAAGAACATTTTTCTCCTACTCACAAAAGCGATACATGTCACTCTTATCGACAGGGCAGCCCTATCGAGGCCAGCGGAAGCGAATAGAATTATTTCGTTGGTTCAACAAACTTAGACGGGCCGGCAAAATCCCGCCCTTATTCCATGTCTCAGAATAGTACAGCCGTATTGCCGTTATATCGTCGAGATAGTGCAACTTCAAAGCGAGCGCAGCTACTTATATTTGCTGGTGCACGTGATGGCGGCGGATCATATTTGACTGAACCTTGTGAACGAGGTTGAAAGGTTCTCAGCCATGACCATGTTCCCAGTTAAACAGCGATTGCAGCGAACAATCCACAGCAGAGAGAATAGAAACGAAACATTGAAGAGTAACGTTCGACTGGTGAAGCAGCTTTTCTTTTCTTTCGCGCAGCTCTCATGCTCCGTAATCTTGCCCCTTCGAGCTTTTCCGCCGCGCAGGACAGCTGTTGAAAGCGGTAGTCGTTATACTGCTGCTTATTTAAATACATATTGACACATAAGCATCGGCAGCAGTTACACGAATCACATGTATACCGCCCACGATCGCCAACGGTGACGAAACGACTTAATGCGGGAGCCTCAGAGCACAAGTGCATGTACAAAGAGCTATGCGAATCTCCCGTGTCAGCGTAGTGATGTGGTGTAGTGCTTAAAGCGCTCGGTTGTCACGCGGTGTAATCGGGTTCGACTCCCAGTGTGCCCATGTTTATGTAATGTGTGTTTCGATGATTGTGTGATTAGTGTTACCAATTTCCTATGATGTGGCTCCAAGCTATATGAATGAAACTTCATGCAAAAGACTCTGTATGGCACCTGCCCACAAAAAAACATATATATATATATATATATATATATATATATATATATTGTAAGCACTATTAGCGTACTTCGTCGTTTTCATTTGTACATAGCCATCATCATCTTCCCTCTTCTTCGACTTCTTCGCGCGTGAGCTGCGGGCGTTGCCTTTTTTGGAATAAACAGCGCTGGACAACTTGATCGGTCTCGGTATTATAAAGTGGTGGAGGTACGTCACGATCCCGACGTCCTCTCGCGTTCCCGTCCTCCCTGGAGCTCCGTTCCGGTCGCCGCCTGCACCCAGCTACCCCTACAACAATGGACACTTCCAACCCCGGCCCTTCCGGCGCCTCTAACCCTACCACACCGACGACCCCGCCTGCGGCGCCCTCTTGGACTGTGACGAGCCCTCAGCCCCCTGTCTTCGCGGGACTCCGCGGTGATGACGTAGACGATTGGATCGACCACTACGACCGCGTGAGTTCTTGCAACAAGTGGAACGACACCCAGAAATTGAGGCACGTCGCCTTCTACTTGACCGGTGTTGCAAAGACGTGGTATTTCAACCACGAATCCGACATCGCGGATTGGTCCACGTTTACCTTGAAGCTGCGGCAAATCTTCGCTTCCTCGTCTGGCCGTGCAGAAGTCGCCAAACAGAAGCTGGGAACGCGGCGCCAACTTCCCCAAGAGTCTTACACCTCATACATAGAGGATGTCTTGGCTCTGTGCCGCCGTGCGAATCCTAGCATGACGGAAGCCGAACGCGTTCGCCACATCTTAAAAGGCATTGGGCCTGTCGCATTCAACGCCTTAATCGTGCAAAATCCGGCTTCTGTCCAAGACATCACTTCAACGTGTCAACGCCTCGACGAGCTGCAGTCTATTCGTCTTCCACATGACTGCAGCGATCCTCAGGTTCCCCATTCTCCTGATCTACGTGCTCTTCTCCGCACCATCATCCGCGAAGAGCTTCAACTACAAGACCTCAGGCGTCCACCTGCTGCCTGCGCCCCAACCCCCGCCTTCGACTTGCGCGAGGTCGTAAAGCAGGAGTTGACAGCGATGACTACACCCATGACGCATCTTGCTCCGGTAGCGCGCTCCACACCTACCTACGCGGATGTTGTTTCGCTACCCACCCCTACCGTGCCTTCCGTGCCTACTGGCGCTTCCTATGACCATTTGGCTTCGATGGGAACCAGAGCACTTGCTGCGCCATCGTACCCTCAGTGGCGTCCACCTCGTCCAGTTTGTTTTTACTGCGGTATACGCGGCCATATATCTCGCTTCTGTCGCCGGCGCCAGCAGGATGAAAGGCGAGGCTATGCTGAGCACGAAAGAGACCGCACTCGCCGATCAGACGACTACTATCCCGGACCGTACTCGTCCCCGCCACAGCGTTCTCCGTCTCCACCAGCTGCTCCCAATCTGCCTCATAGTTCCCGTTCGGCCAGACGTCGTTCCCCATCCCCTTACCGGCGCTCTACATCACCGCTTCGCCCCACTTCCCATTTTGTCGACCAGCACTCGGAAAGCTAACTGTTGCAGTTTTTGGAGGGGAAACTGCTTCTTATCGGTCTTCGAAAATTCCTCCTGTTCGCCCGGCCAACATGCTTTCTGTGACTGTCGAAGGTGTTCCCGCGTCAGCTCTCATCGATACCGGTGCCGCCGTTTCTGTTCTTCGGAGTGATCTGTGTTCGCGGCTCCGTAAAGTAAAAACGCCTTATCTTGGACCTATTTTGCGTGGTGGTAATAATGCATTCATTCACCCGGACGGACAGTGTACTGCTCGTGTTCTCATCGACGGCATACGCCACCACATCGAGTTTATCATCCTTCCAACGTGTATCCATGAACTTATACTGGGTTGGGACTTCCTACATTCTGCTTCAGCCGTCATTTCATGTAGAGAGGAAGTTGTCCACATCACGGATACAGAGCTTGAACCTGTTGCGGACTCTTCACTTTCATGCGTGAACTTGACCATCGCTGCCGACTACGTCCTGCGTCCTGGTCCCGAAGACGTTGTAGCCGTAACATCCAGTCAGATCGCCGACGGAGACGCCCTAGTCGCCCCTTCTTCCCGCTGTACTTCTCGCGGAATTCTCATTGCCACCTGTCTCGTCCGGTTTTCACGCGGCCGCGCCCTTCTGTCTGCTTGCAACACGACCCCAGATCCTGTGATGCTGCCCAAAGGGATGACTGTGGCAACCCTCGCCGACACTCAACCTATCTCTCTAGTCGCGCTTTGCCCTTCTTCATCGCCAGCCCCAACCTCAGGTTTGGATGATTCTTTCCCTCCTCCAGCCGTTCTTGGTTCTGACCTAACAGCCGCGCAGTCCGAAGCCCTAATGGTGGTCTTGGCAAAACACAAAGCCTGTTTCGATAGCTGTTCCCCTGTGTTGAGCCAAACTCCTGCGGCTACACACCGCATCGAAACCGATGGTTCCGCTATTATACGACGACGCCCCTATCGTGTATCGCCGTCCGAACGAAAGGTCATTGAACAACAGGTTGCTGACATGCTTGCGCGGAAGATAATACGACCTTCATCTAGCCCATGGGCGTCTCCCGTGGTCCTGGTAAAGAAAAAAGATGGCTCAGTTCGCTTTTGCGTGGATTATCGAGCGCTCAATAAGATCACACGCAAGGACGTATATCCAATACCTCGAATTGACGACGCTTTGGACACACTACAAGGGGCGGAGTATTTCTCCAGCCTTGATCTTCGGTCAGGATATTGGCAAATTCCGATGAACGAGACTGACAAAGACAAGACCGCATTCGCTACACCGGATGGCCTTTATGAATTTAACGTGATGCCTTTTGGCCTTTGTAATGCTCCTGCCACATTTGAGCGCATGATAGACAACGTCCTTCGTGGTCTAAAACGGAAGACATGCCTCTGTTATCTGGACGATATTGTCATCTTTTCGTCTGACTTCAGCCAACATCTTCATCGATTAGACGAAGTTCTCAAGTGCCTTGCGAATGCTGGTCTCCAAATCAATACAAAAAAAATGCAAATTTGCAAGCAAAACAATAAAAGTATTGGGTCACGTCGTCTCAAAAGCTGGCATCCAGCCTGACCCCGAAAAGATTAGTGCCGTTCTTCAGTTTCCTCGCCCCCAGCAACAGAAAGATCTACGTACTTTCCTCGGCTTGGCGTCATATTTTCGTAGATTTATACGCAACTTCGCAGCAATAGCAGCTCCTCTACACAAGCTACTGGTTACCGGTGCCTCTTTCACGTGGACTAGCGACTGCGAGTCGGCTTTTCAAGCTCTTAAGCGGCATCTTACTTCTGGACCAGTGCTTCGCCACTTCGATAATCGTGCCCCCACCATACTCCATACTGACGCAAGCGCACAAGGTATTGGCGCAGTACTTCTGCAACGTAATACAGAATCTAAAGAGCAAGTCATAGCATATGCCAGCCGAACACTTTCTCCAGCTGAGCGGAACTACACCATTACAGAGCAAGAGTGCCTGGCTATCGTTTGGTCGATTCAGAAATTTCGCCCATACCTTTACGGCCGCCACTTCACCATCGTCACCGACCATCATGCTCTGTGTTGGCTGTCATCAATGAAAAACATGTCAGGACGCTTAGGACGCTGGATACTGCGATTGCAGGAATATGACTTCACTATAACATACAAGTCTGGAAAACGCCATCATGATGCAGACGCATTGTCTCGCTGCCCACTCTCACTCTCTCCCGGTAACGCGCCGTCGTCTTCCCAACCACGTCGTTCCGATGCTACGCTTGCCTCCCACCAGCTCTCGATAACGCCCCTGGACCAAGTTACGCTTTCATCACACTCTGATTTCGTCTCGCTTCAGCGGGCCGACTCCTACTGTCGAGCTCTCATGGATCGCCTTAGTGGGTTCACCGAACCACCCAACAGCCGCTTGCGACGCCAACTTCGACAATTCCGCCTTCAAGGTGGCGTGCTACACCGCTACGTTTACCACCCAACAGGTGACCGGTGGGTCCCAGTTCTACCTCGCTGCCTTCGCTTGCGGGTATTAGAGGCACTTCACGACGATGTATCGGCTGGCCACTTAGGCTTCCACAAGACTTACGACCGCATAAAGACCCGCTGCTTCTGGCCTGGCCTATCCACAACGGTGGCCAAATACATTGCCTCTTGTGCGTCATGTCAGCAACGCAAACGCTCGACATCCCCTCCTGCCGGTTTACTACAACCTCTCCCTTGCCCGGACGCCCCTTTTGAATTTGTTGGCATTGATTTATATGGTCCCTTGCCGTTGACACCCTCCGGTCACCGTTGGATTGTCACTTCGGTCGACCATTTAACAAGATATGCCGAGACTGCCCCTCTGCGATCCGGCACCGCTTCTGAGGTCGCCGACTTTTTCTTGCGCGCCATCGTCTTGCGCCACGGGGCTCCTCGCGTTCTTCTCAGTGACCGTGGCAAGGCGTTCATTTCACAAGTTCTCGAGGAAGTTCTTCGAGCCACTAATACCGTCCACAAATCTACTTCTACTTATCATCCGCAAACCAATGGCCTTACTGAGCGCTTCCACCGTACGCTGTCTGACATGATTGCCATGTACATCCGTCCTGACCACACTGACTGGGATAAAATTCTTCCTTTTGTGACATTCGCATATAATACTGCTATTCAACGGACTACCGGCTACAGCCCTTTCTTCCTCGTGTATGGACGATCTCCTTCCACCATATTCGACAGAGAACTATTTTTCGCACCTTCTTCGCCTGACGCGTCGCTTCCAGAAGACTTTGCTGCCCGAGTTGCACATTGCCGTCAAATCGCCCGGCAAAGCACAGAAGCTACCCAAGCTGAGCGCAAGCGTTACTGCGACAACAAACGCCGTGACCTACGTTTTCACCCAGGAGACCAAGTCCTGCTTTGGACTCCAGTCCGCACCCCAGGCCTCTGCGAGAAGTTCCTTCCACGCTACATTGGTCCATACACCGTTGTGCAGCAAACATCTGCAGTGAACTATCTCGTCCGCCCAGTACACTCCGTCACTGACCGGCGCCGCCGGAATGCCGAAATTGTTCACGTGTCGCGGATGAAGCCCTTCACTCCCCGTTTAGATAATCTCTAATCTGCGGCCAGGCTGGCCGCTTCCATGACGGGGGGAAGTTAGTGTAAGCACTATTAACGTACTTCGTCGTTTTCATTTGTACATAGCCATCATCATCTTCCCTCTTCTTCGACTTCTTCGCGCGTGAGCTGCGGGCGTTGCCTTTTTTGGAATAAACAGCGCTGGACAACTTGATCGGTCTCGGTATTATATATATATATATATATATATATATATATATACTTTCATAGAAAATGCCCGTTGGGCCGCATATTGCCGAGCCGCGTAGTAAGCCGGACCGATTTGATCTGAAATACAGGCTTGGCGTTATGCGTGACATTTCCCAAGCAGATCCTTTCTACAGTGAATGGGGCCATTTAAATGTGGGCCGCATACGCAAGAGCCGCACAAAATAGGCCTCATGCGTAGTAGGCCGCTGGAAGTGAGCCATTTGTGCGCGTTAAAATTTTGATCTACTTTCCGTGTTATATGCGTTGTTTTAAGCCGGTATAGATTAAGAGCTTATAATGATATGTGCTATCAGGCCTCTTGGCCAATCCCACGATGTGGGTATGTAGCATAGTATGAAAACCATCTTCCTAATCAGCGCGTAGCATCAGTCTCACTGAGAGAGAGAGAGAGAAAAAACATTTATTTGAACCATCGAGGTGGTTGCTATGAGGTCGAGTGGGTGGTGTCCTCATTCCAGGACTCCACTGGCCATGGCTGCTCGACGTACTTGCTGGACGAGAGCTTCTTGTCCCGCCAGGGTATCGCCGGTCAGCTGTACCTCCCACCGCTCAAATGACGTGCTAGGCGTCTTTAAGTGTTGAGGTTTGCCCTCGCACCCCCACGAGATGTGGAAGAGTGTAGGGCGTATGTCGCCGCACCAGGGGCAGATGCCGCGATATGTATGTGGGAACATTTTATTGTATTTGTGTAGGTTAGGAAATGTGTTTGTCTGAATAAGTCGGAGAGCTACGGCATCTTCAGTGCTGAGCTTTCTGTGAGGCGGAGGATAAATCCTGCGGTTGAGTCGCTGGATCTCGAGTCGGTCGCAGTAATTGGACGGCAGGGGCATGAAGGTAAATGGTGGGGATTGATGAGACGATTCGTCTTGCCCCGCTCGGTTGATTAGCGCTCGAGCTAGGGCGTTCGCCCTCTCGTTCCCCTCCAGACCCGCGTGGCCCGGCGTCCACGTGATTTGATGGTATTCTTGCAGCCTCGGGCCTGGAATATGAGCCGCCAGCAGCGGTGTCCGGCCGTTGGTAAAGTTACGGCAGGCCTGTTGCGAGTCGGTAACGACATGTGATTCCCTGTCTACCCTGTCTTCTTGCTTTATTACCAGCGCCGCAGCTATGGTTTCAGCCGCAGCTGGGGTCTCTGCCCTTACGGAGGCCGCGAGAGTCAAGGAGTTGTCTCTCCCGTTCACGGCGGCTACCGCGAAGACGCCCCCTACAGGGTACGCCGCCACGTCCACGTACGTTACGTACGGGTCACCCTTGAATTGTCGGCGCTGTCTGTCGACGCGAGCCTTGCGTCGTCCTTCATGGAGTTCATGGCTCATGTGCTTCGGTATCGGGTTCGCCTTGATCTTGCCTCTGACCTCAGGCGGGAGTGATCGTTGCCCATCGAGGGCACGGAGCTCCGTTGCCGTTCCGGTCCGGTGGAGGATGGCTCTGCCCGCCGCCGTGTTCTGTAGTCTGGCCTTTTGCGAAGCCATAACCGCGTCCGACAGCTCAGCGAAGGTGTTGTGGATCCCGAGGGCAGCTAACTTCTCGTTTGAGGTGGTGACAGGGAGACCCAGGGCCGTTTTGTACGCGCCTCTGATGATGGCATCGACTTGTTCTTGGTCGCGTTTGTTTAGCGAGTGATAGTGATACGGCATGCTATATGTGATTCTGCTGATCACCAGAGCCTGGACGAGGCGAAGCGTGTCCTCTTCTCGCATGCCCTTGCGGCTTCTTGTAATTCGTTTTATAATCCGCGAGATCTGGTTGGTGGCAGACCTTAGGGTTTGGATGGTGTGGGAGGCTTTCAGGTTGCTCTGGATCCAAAAACCCAGAATCCTAGTCTTATTGCCTTCCGTGATCTTCTGGCCCTCAAGATAGAGGTCGATAGGGCCGGGGGACTTATAGATTCCTCCTCCGTGCACCCGGATCACCTCGGACTTTTCTGGCGCACAACGCATCCCGCTCGCCGCCGCAAATCTCTCCACGGCCGTCGCGGCCTCTTGAAGGGTCGCCTCTTTTCGCGCTAGGGAGCCCTTGGTGGCCCAGAGCGTGATGTCGTCTGCGTAGAGGGCGTAACCTAGGTCGGGGATCTTCCGCAGCTCTTTGGTCAGCGCTAGCATCGCGACGTTGAATAGAATCGGGGATATTATCGCCCCTTGCGGTGTTCCTTTGTTCGGTACGTCGATCGTATCCGATCGAGTCTGGCCTATTCCGATGGTTGCCGTCCGGCCCGTCAAGAACGATTTAACGTAATTAAAGATGCGCTCCCCGCAGCTGATGTCGTTCAGTCCCTTGAGAATGGCCTCATGAGAGATGTTATCGAAGGCCCCTTTTAGGTCGAGTGCGAGCAGGAGATGTTCTCCTCCCTTCGGGATGCCCTTAAGAACTTCTTCCCTTAGGATTAGGAACGCATCTTGCGCAGAAAGTCCCGGCCTGAAGCCAAGCATGGTGTGCGGGAAGAGGTCACCGTCCTCTATGTAATGTTGGAGGCGGGTTTCGATGACCCTCTCGTACAGCTTGCCGAGGCACGAAGTCAGCGAGATGGGACGCAGGGCGTCGATCGCGGGCTTCTTGCCGGGTTTGGGAATGGTCACGATTTCCGCGTGTTTCCACTCGTTCGGTACGTGGCCCTTGCTCCAGAGTTCCTCGTTTAGGTATTCGGTGAAGTCCTGGATGTGCATCGGGCTCAGGTTTCTAATCATGGCATTGGTGATTTTGTCAACTCCGGGAGCAGTGTTGCGCTGTGAGGCTCGTGCCGCGGCATACACCTCTTCCTCCGTGATGGGAGCGTCCAGTTCTGGTCTTGGGTCTCCTTCATATTTTAGGAGGCAGGGTTGTATGGGGTCGCTACCAAGGTATCTGGTTTTTAGGGTGTCAATCAGAGCCTGGTCGTTTCTAGGAGCGTCCGACTGGTTGTCGATTTCGCCTTGTCGGGCTCGATAAGGCAACGTAGGATGGCCCACGTCTGCGCCGTACTCAGGGTACCCTTGAGCGAGGTGCAAAACTGTACCCAATTTTGCTGCGTCAGCTCGTTTGCGTAATTTCTGGCTTCGTCTGTTATTTTCTCGATTCGTAGACGTAGCTTACGGTTTAACCGCTGTCGCTTCCACCGTTTGAGGAGGCCCTCACGGGCTTCCCACAGGTGTAAGAGCCTGCGGTCGACTTCGGGCGTCTCGACCGTGCGCTGGATGGTTTTAGTGGTTTGGATGTGGGCGTCCCGGAGGTGCTGCATCCATTCCCCTATGTCCGTTATACCGTTTTCGGGCGGGGGGTACTGCCTGAATGCCTCCCAGTCCGTAAGCCTAATTTCACCAATTGTTCTCTTGAGTTTCGGCGTGGATACCGAGATGCTGAGGATGTAGTGATCGCTGCCCAATGTTTCGCCCAGGTGCGCCCATGAGTATTCCCTTACGTTTTTGACAAATGACAGGTCCGGAAACGTGTCTCGACTTACACTATTGCCTACTCGGGTTGGTTGGAGGAGGTTGGTTGTCAATTCGAGGCCCATTTGGTCAACCGCATCGAGGAGCGACCTTCCCTTTTGCGTGTCTTGTTGGTAGCCCCAAGTCGTGTGTCTAGCGTTCATGTCTCCCACCACTACCAGCTGGTTGCCGCCAGCGGCTCTCACGCTCTCGTAAATGATGTTGCGGAAGTCGTCTTTCTGAGCCCTCGGGGGACTGTACAAATTCAGGATGAAAGTGCTACGTCTACCCCTCTTCTGCGGGAGGACTTCCACTAGCATATGATTAATGTCATGATGTTGATAATGTTGTCCCACGGCCGTCACCGTTTTGTGAACTAAAACCGCGACCTTCGGTGATCCCGCGTGTTTAATTACGTAGTAACCCCGCAGCCTGATCGGCTGGTTCCCGACCTCCTGAAGGCAGATGACGTCGGGGGGGTATAGGTGATTTTGGATGAAAAGTTGGAGTGAACTTGCCTTCTTGTTGAAAGAGCGACAATTCCACTGCCAGATCACGAGGTGTTCGGGCGCGCTGCGTGTGGTGTTAGCCATTGCTGACGTTCATGGCACCGCCGTCGCAGTTGTCGGCGTCCCTGATGTCACCCGTGTTGTTTATGCGCTTGTACGCCTTGATGCGTGGATTGCTGCTCTCGTCGTCGACCCGCTTGCGCGAGCCAAACTCAACCTTGCGTATTCTTCTTTCAAGGTCTTCATGGCTTAGTGTGTTCTCCTTGACTTTATTGTTTAATTCACCCATCTGGTAAAGCATCTGTTCTATCGTAGCATAAATACCTTCGAGGGTGACTACACTTGACTGGCCTGCCGCTGCCGAGGCCGCACCGGGAAGCGATGAGGGCGTGGTGGTTCTTGAGGGGGCAGGAATGGAGATGGCGGGCTGGTGGCCTTTCGTGCCGCTTTGCGGCCCTGTCTGTGTGTTGTTGCTTGTTTTGCTTAGCAACGCTTCTAAGCGTTGCATGCGTTGGTTTAGGTCGTTAACCTGAGCCTTGAGTTTTTTTATTTTCTTCCCTGATGCGCGTACATTCTGGGGAGCATTTACTATTTTCACTGGTATTTTGAGCGGAGGAGGTACTAGACTGATTCCGGCTCACCTTGTTGTTGTTGGCTTGGTTCTTCTTGCCCGATTGGTTCTTCTGCTTCGACGTGGATGTCGAGGTAGAAGGCTGCCGCTGCCCTTGCTTCTCTCCTAGCTTTGGCCACTCCGAGCGGAATCGGGACCTGGACCTAGACTGGGACTGGGACCGGGATCGGGACCGGGACCTTGACCTGGACTGGGCCCGGGACCTTGAGCGGCTCGCCGAGGATTCCGAGTTGAACCACCGCAGGCGGCTTCGTCTTGGTCTTCCTCCATCACTGTCGTCGTCTTCCTTCCTCCTTCCGGGCGGAGGATGCTTTTTGGTGGTAGTGTTGTTTTTTAGCTTTTGCTTGCACTCGCGAGATCCCGTGGCGTGGGCTTCGCCGCAGATGGCGCACTTGAGCGAGCACTCGTGGTCGTCCTTCTGGTCGTGCGTCCCGCAAGCGCGACAGATCTTGACGTTCGGGGTAGGACAAACGTCCGATCGGTGTCCCATGCGCTGGCACACATAGCAGATTTGTTTTGTGGGCTTGTAGGGGTGGCACTCGGTCTCCCCTCCGTAGTAGTAGACGTATCGTGGAACTACGTCAGAGCTGAACGTGATCAGGGCCGTCTTGGTCTTTCCCAGCATGCGGGCCTGCACGATTTCAACGCCTTGGGTCCTCACCCTTAGGTGAGTCATAAGCTCCTCGGGCGGGGTATCCGGGTCGATTCCATGAATGACGCCCCGGGCCACTCCATCCGGTGCCGCAACGTAAGAGTTGACTTCGTAAAGGTTGCCGCCCAGCACAATCCGCGTGATCTTGCGTGCCATATCAGCGACCTCCTGATCTGGGGTGCTAACAATAATTATGTTGGAACCGGGTCTCAAGCGCACGATGAAACGCGAATCGTCAACTTTCCCTCCGCAGGCGGCCGAGACGGCTTTCGATATTTGGTGGTTGCTGAAACTCTTCACCTGAAGGCCTTTCTTGGGTCGAATGATGATTTTGAAGTCGCTACGTGGCAGTGGGGGCAGCCGTCGCCTCTTCTTAAAAGAAGGCTTCTTTGATGCCCCAGCGCCTGCAGCTGCGTAGGATGATGATGATAACGCGGTGGCGGAGGAGGGCGATAGCGGAGAGATCACCCTGCCTGCCACACACACTTGCTCGCCTCTGGCGAGCTTCTTCTTCGTTCTTCGCTTGAGGTGTAAAGACCAATTGGAATAAGGACATTCCGATGGCGTCCCTTGCGAAAGGTCCTCTTCCATAATGGCAGGGTCGTCATGGCGATCTTCCGAGATGTCTTGGAAGTCCATGGCTGTAGTTTCTTGCGACGAAGGCCCGGCGCCAGCTCCAACAATAGCACCGGGGGCGGGTGGGGCTGTAGCAACAACTCCACCTCCACTCCCTCCGGTAGAAGTAGAAGCGGCCGGCTCCGCGCTGCTACGTACGGCGGCGTCAGGCTTAACACGGCTGCGCCACCCCGGAGAACTTCAAAGTCCAAGAGCGCAAAATAATATGCACTCACGGTCTTCAAGCTTCTCAAGGGGGTTCCGGATGACTTCACGAAGGTCGTCCGACAATGACTTCGGTCCTCCGATGTGAATTTCTTAAAAGAATAATGAAAGTCGACAGAGCCCATGCGAAGCACGTCTACGCCGCTCGGCTCTTTTTCTTCTTCCAGTCTCACTGAGCTAGCTGGTGTTGGCACGGGAGGAGTGCTGCAGGCAGCTTCTGCACTGTGAGGCCGATGTTCGAATCGCGTCGCCTACCGAGCTGCCGACCCAGGGAAAACCATGCGACTCTAGGCAAAGAAAACTTCGCTATAGAACAGGTCAATTTTTCAGGAGCTTCTTAAATATTCATAAAGCTGCGTGTATTCACATCCGCAACTTTCCTAAATGAAAGCCACCTAGACGTTCTTCGGTACAACTTGCACGATCATGCTTTGTAACGATTCCTTTGAAAGTATAATATTTTTTAGTGTAAGCAATAAAATGTCCCCCTCACGCGAAAGCGGTGTATGTAGCATAGGAGAAAATTTGTTCAGCTCATTTTGGTAGTAATTCACAGTGCCCAAAGCAAAACGGGCACCCGATTTTGGATTGTGGCTGCACAGTCTGCTAGTTAACTAGCTGCATTCCAGTCATTAAGTCGAAGCGTCATATGCGAGTTTGTCTTAAATGCTAAAAAAAGTAATTCTTGACATCATATACGCTCTCTAAAACAACACCATCCTGCAGGCATTGAGTTGGAATCTCAAGGGAACGGAAGGGAAACGCTTAGTTAGCTCCCGGATATAAAAGTGAAACAAAAAACTTTCCCGGCACAAATTTCCATCTTCAGCTCTTGCCACAAAAAAAAAAAAAATCAAAGTTCGTAACAATGCATGCGAGTGGTCTTCGTGTGAGCGTATCAACGCCGCATTACAAACTCGGAGAAATAATGACCAAGTTTCAGTGTAGAACTTCAACGATAATGTCCCCGGCTTTCAGAGGAAATCCGCTTCCGGTTCTTATCGTTTAGCGAGCTCACGTTAAGCACATTGTGTACTAGAGCACACTTCCCTTCCCAGCGGGCCTTGTTTCCAACATGGGAGCATCATTAAGACTGTAAAGCTAAGGAGAAAGATTTAAGTTAAATTCCAGACCAACTTGAATGCTTTCGTCGCGTCCAATGCCTGAATGAGAATAAGGCCAATCACTTTAATTGATAAATTTTCAGTCTGTCAGGCTGCAAAGTAAGACTTCA
Organism: Dermacentor andersoni; assembly: GCF_023375885.2. Taxonomy (NCBI): domain Eukaryota; kingdom Metazoa; phylum Arthropoda; class Arachnida; order Ixodida; family Ixodidae; genus Dermacentor; species Dermacentor andersoni. The sequence goes on along the minus strand of NC_092816.1, from coordinate 199,688,851 downwards.
AGAGTTTTCAGTGGTAAAAGCGAAATACTGAGTCAAACTCTCGTCTGTGGGCTTTTGTCAATAGAGGTGAAATTCATACTAGTTGGGTTTTCATCATCATCAAATACAAACGCGTAAGAAACAAGGAACGAGCGGAGAATACTCATACACTGGGCAGAGAACTTTGTATGTCTCAATGTGTGTGATAGTGTCTGAGTGCAGGACTAACTTTTGCAAGATGACATGGGGTTGTTTACGATTTGCGTTGAATGTCAACGTGCGAGAAGCTACTGGCTGATACAGAGACGAGATATTCAGTGTGGACACGGCTTTCGCTTGGCGTTGCAGGCACTTCAGTGCACTGCAGAAAATTATCATACGTGTGACATTTATATTCGAACAAAAAACGTCCTTCGCACACTTTTGCGCATCCAGTTCCGTGACTTTCTTTTTTTTTTTTGCGACGTGCAGTGCAGTTGCGGGACCAGTACTGTCAACGCCTTGCGCAAGACATCGTTTTATGCTGAGACGCAAAGCTACGGTATAGAGACTGAAATTATTCCACACCGACTAAGCGCCATGAATTGTTTTGCCAACAATTTGCGCGAGTCAAGTAAGATAAAGGAGTCGCAGTAAAAATATGCCCCTGTGCCCCGAAACGTCTATCCTATCCACAGTGAGGGCAGACGTAAGGCCAGAGCAGCGGCCATCCTCAAACATATCAAGCAACACGACATTAGAGCAAGCTTCGTCGACGCCGCGGAGTACAGTGACGGAAAGACCTTTGCCGTCGTTGTGGCCGACTACTGCCGCAAGCTTTCGAATAGCGCCTCGATTCGCACTTCATACCCCGGAATCGCCGAGCAGGCCGCCATCGCCCTCGCCCTGCTAGACAGTCGTGTGTCCGAGATCTATAGTGGTTCCATAACTGCAGTTTGGGCTTTTCAGAAAGGTCGCGTCGCCAAGCAAGCTGCTCGTCTTCTTAGCGGCTCGAGTCCATGTGTTCTCACACATCATTCAATTCACTGGTTTCCCGCTTACGTAGGGTCAGTCGAGGGTGCTCCCCCGAACCTCGATGAGTCTGCTCACGAGGCTGCGCGTGACCTGACCGGCCGCGCATCCTCTATAAGGAGCGCTGACTCCCCTCCTCTCTGCGGCCACAGGAACGCTCCCGCTACTCACAACGAGATTATTAAATTTTTCTACATGTCTAGAAGGGTCTTTCCACCCCCTCACATCAAATCAAGTTCAATAGGGTGCAAGTCATTTGGCTTAGATTTCTACAGACCGGCACATATCCGTGTCTGTTCGTTCTCCACGAGGCTTACCCCGACCTATATCGCGACGACACCTGCCCGTCCTGCGGGCAGACCCCCACCCTAGCGCACATGCTCCGGGTCTGCGGGTCGACATACCCAAAGTTCATGAAGGAGGAGTGGGACTTGCTTCTGCGTAACCCCGCTCTATAAAAGCAAATCCTGGCTGTCCGGCGTGCCCGAGACCGGGCCGGTGGGCTAGACCTGCTCGTCCCGACGTGGGACTACCCGGGTGCGCGACGAGTTCGCGTCCACGCCGGACCTGCAATACAGTTTCTTCACTCACTCACTCACTCACTCACTCACTCACTCACAGTAAAAATATTTTGGCTTGGCGGAATCATGTACTGTAAATGCCTTCAATGCAAATACTCGCAGATTTTATTTTATAAATAAAGCGTAAGTTGAAACAGAACCTGCATTGTCGTCGTCCTCGGAAGTAAAATATTATAATACTCAAAGTGAGAACTCTTCGGCTGAGAAAATTTCTCCTACGCGCGCAAGCGCTGACTCACGTAAAAAAAAAGGCACATGTCCTAAACTGAAGCTTGTGCCATCGATGCTACGGTCTCAGAGCCAGCTTCGTGTGTTTCCAAGTCTAGGCCCGACAAGTTTCTAAAGTGAGGAAAGCGAGGAATGTGAACCCGCAGGTGGCGTGTCTGCTGACGACATACGGTTGAAAGTAGGTAGCCTTGTGCGCTATTCATACTTTCCAAAAGAAAGTGGGCTGCCCAAGTGCGACAGTTGCCCCACTTATAGGGACGCTGATGCGGTTGCAATATTTGGCAGAACTCGGCAATTAATGAGGAGAAAGTGCGCAATCTGAAATTTCACTTTGCTGTTTTTGTTGTTGTTGTTTTTGTTGTTGTTCAATGTAAAGGATAGACGGGGGACTCGAGTCAATGGAAATCCTCAGCGAGTGCGCTAACTGAGGCCCCCGGAGGCGGAGAGCAGGGGCATTGAACCGAATGGAAATGCAGCCCTATGGCCGTCTGAGGACCGCAGTTTTTCGCTGAGGGCATCTTTTCGTGGGAGCTACATCGTTGTCTCTTCTGACGCTAGTGTACCGTTAATGCGACAGAATTGTCTGGAAACTGCACCGGCATTGCGTAAGTAGTCGTCATTGCGTACGTCCATATCTTCGTCGATGGCTATGAGCCACTAGCTATAGCAGGTACCTAGTCACCCAAGAAAGCGTGAACGATTTCAGATGCGGACGTCATACCGATCACTTAGAATTTTTCCGGTGACGTCGCAAGGGAGGGAATTATTGCCAGGGTTCGCAAACGCCGGCGCGACTGGCTCATAGGAAGCCCCGCCTAGAGTTCACCGCGGTGGCGGTGCTAGATAGCCCAGCTTGTCAAGACAGGAGCCCCAGAAAGGTGGCCATAGAGGAACTGAACTGAATGTAGAGCAAACGTTGGGCGAAAATGTGGCAACTGGAAAAATACCACATTTTAATTTTCTCATTCTAATCTTTATTCTAATTTTGTGATCAAAATATGATGCAAAACTAAGATTTACACCTAGCAAGTACCCTAGGACAATAATGAAAGTTCATTGCGTATACTTTTGAGAAGATTAGATGGCTATTTGTACACTTTTGTAAAGTTTATGGGGCACAAAAAGATGCGTTTGAAGTCTACTGAACTAGGTGGCGCCACCATATCGAAGGAGGCTCGGGATCGCGTTGATTGCGCGTATCGCCTGAATCGCATCGTATCCACAGCGCCTGCGCGCCTGTGCAGCGTAGGAGCATGACGGTGCCCTTGCGGTTGCTGATTTCAATGCATGGGCGCTATGCGGAGCTTTGCCTCTCGAGTTGTTTATATTAACTCTTTCCCGGCGGCAGAACGTGGCTCATACCCACCATTGCGCCAACGTTGAAATCTCGGTGGCCAGGCCACGGGCTTAGCATGGCCTTGATGGCGGCGATGCTAGATGGCGCAGTTTCTCCACAGGGAAGCGGGAGAGAAGAGCCTTGCCACATTATGTGCCTCATCAAGCTCTTTTATAAACAGTCCGCGCGTGTGCAAATCAAAACTATGTCTCTGTTCGCTATTTCCACAATTTAATTTTTTTTTTAATTATGGGGTTTTACGTGCCGAAACCACGACCTGGTTATGAGGTACGCCGTAGTGGGGGAGTCCGCAATAATTTTTACCAACTGGGGTTCTTTAACGTGAACCTGAATCTAAGAACACGGGTTTTTTTTTTTTTTTTTGCATTTCGTCCCCATCTAATGCGGCCGCCCTGGCCGTGATTTGTTCCTGCGACCTCGGGCTAAGCAACCCAACACCATAGCCACTGAGCAACCACGGCGGGTGATCTAAAAAAAATCTTAAGACGCGTGACAATATTCATGATCATACTTACAACTATATATAAACGAGAAGGAAGGGGATTAACCGAGGGGCCCTATTTTTTATTAGTAACAAGAAGCCAACAAACACTGACACCAAGGACAACATAGCGGAAATTACTTGTGCTTAATAAATGAAATAAAGAAGCGATAGTTTAATGGAAGTGGATGAAAAAACAACTTGCCGCAGGTGCGGACTGAACCCACAACATTCGCATTTCACGTGCGATGCTCTACCAATTGAGCTACCGCGGCGCCGTTCCCTCCTTCACTTTCTTGGGTATTTATGTTTCCTAGTAGAACCCTGGGAGTGTTAGCCAGCGCCACCGCACACAGACCTTGACGGCGGACGTGGAACGTCCTTTCTGCCGCAGGCTTCACGAGAACGTGATCATTTTGGGTGAAGGCAACTGGTGAATAAACCCACACATGCTACCTGAAGGCATCAATGTTGCCGGATTCGATACCCTCGTTACGTAATAAACGAGAAGAAAGGGGATTAACCGAGGGGCCCAATTTTGTATTAGTCATAAGAAGCCAACAAACACTGACACCAAGGACAACATAGGGGAAATTACTTGTGCTTAATAAATAAAATAAAGAAGCGATAGTTTAATGGATGTGAAAGTGGATGAAAAAACAACTTGCGGCAGGTAGCGAACGATCCCACAACCTTCGCATTTCGTGAAGGTTGTGGCAAAACTGCCGACATCTGTTTTCATTGCATGTCCGAGCGAAAGCCAACCCCTCCCATAGTTCTACTAGGAAACATATATATCCAAGAAAGTGGATGGGGAAATGGCGCCGCGGTAGCTCAATTGGTAGAGCATCGCACGCGAAATGCGAAGGTTGTGGGTTCGGTCCCCACCTGCGTCAAGTTGTTTTTTCATCCAATTTCACTTCCATTAAACTATCGTTTCTTTATTTCATATAGTAAGCTCAAGTAACTTCCCCTATGTTGTCCTTGATGTCAGTGTTTGTTGGATTCGTATGACCTACAATAATATGTATAACATATCCATTACCAAATACACACCCATCATAAGAAATATTCCTAATGACGTCATCGCGCATCGTCTCCAATTGATATATGCGCCGGCATTTTTTTTCGCATCGGCTGACTTTTTTTTGGATTCTAGGGTGTGAACTGAGACCTTGTAGAGACTCAGAGGAGAGCGTTGAATACCACATCGTATTATTGTGTGGCATTGGGCAACAGTGATGGCGGTGGTCACGATGATTCGGCATTGCAACACTCTCCGACATAAAAGAAGCTTACGGCAAAATGTTTCACAACACTTAAAAAAAAAGAACTTCTGTGATGATGTCTGCCACCCGATCCCGCGAATAATGTAGTTACAATAACTCTCCGGTTCCACCAACCGTTCTTCTTAATCTTCTTAATCAGCTGAGAAATATCTGAGGTTTGGCTAATGCAAGGGCTTGCTAGTCTAAAATTTTCACAAGGAAAACAACAACAAAGAAAATGAGCGCAAAAAATTATAACACTTAGGGTAATATGAATCTACGAAGAGATAATAAAACACTACCAAAGCAAGTCTATGCATCACATAGTAATTTAGTACAGAGTTTTCTCTAATGTGGAGATCCAAGTGACAATAAAAAAAAAGAAAATTGTGCCAATACCATGGATAACGACGGTATCACATTTGAGGAATGATCACAGTCGAATGAAGGCACTGAAATGAAGACGATGGTATGACGACGATGCTGTGTTTGAGCTGAAGCCAACGTCCATGCTTGTGTAGTTCTGTGGCAACCCTGTGTCGCCTCGCTTTGCACAATATCCGCTACTGGTCCGCACTATAGCAGCAACCGGTCAGGTGTGTTAGGCAGCCAGCTGCTATCGCTCGAAACCGGCGGGGAATAGGCCAAGGAGGTTGCTTTTTAACAAAGCCCTCCAGAGTAATATAATTGACAGTGCATTCTTCCTGGCTAACGTAATGAAAGAGCGACTGTCCGGATGGTCTTCATCGGGTATGTTTATATGGCTCGTGCCACATCTTTCTTTATTATTTGCGTCGGGCGATGAACACTGTCAAGCTAAGGTGGTCGCAAAGAGACTGGTTACAAGTGATAGCTTTGGCCTAGGAAACGACTGTTCTTGGCCAGTCACGCGCTACTCCATTTTTCCGAGGCGCAACTGACGTAGTCAACTCACTGAACCAGTAAGCGCCGAAGAACGACATCAATTAAGAAATATGTCGATGTGGCCATGGGTAGGTCACGCTTCCAGGTGCGAACATCTATTGCCGTAAGCCGCTCCTTAGTCCCCGTTCTGGACAGCCGCACGACCTCTATGAATTGCCGCTATTCTTGCGCCATTAAAGCTACGACATAGCTTTCATAAGGGGGGGGGGGGGGGGGGGCTGAGTAGTTGCTGCTTCTGGGTGTGCCTTGCGTCTTGCGAGGGGTTGGCTTTCGCTCGAACATGCAATAAAAACAGCTGTCGGCAGTTTTGCTGTAGCGTCGGAAACTGCCGCATAGATTTCACGGGGACGCGTGCTGGAGCCTTCGGGCTGCTGGGAAGCATGTCCTATTTATTTATTTATTTATTCACATCATTACATTAACCCTGAGAGAATATTGTACGAGAGGGTGGAATATAACAAAATCTGCAGGAATGACACATGGCATGCAAAAATATACATCCTGAGGAAATCAACCATCAGGCTGAACACTGAAAAACATGAAATATTCAGGACTCCAAATTCAATAAACGTGAAAGGTACATTAAAGACAGCGAAAGAAAGAGCACTAAATGTAGGGCAGGTAACTAAAAGAACGAGATAAGCTCTTTAACAAAAATTAAACGAGAAGTTAAGGGACCTTTACAGGCTGTTAGGATTGGCCTGCAGGGGTAATGCTCTGCAAAACTATCTCAGCCCGCTGCGGGTGCTTCGATCGAACCGCGGTGGTGGCGCCCTTCAGAGAACCAGCGAGGACCACAGCGCTAACCGACCACGAACTTCCTTCAGAGAACTGGAGACTACGGCCGCGTCAATCCACCATCCTCCTCGTTCAGAGAATCGGCGACGGCAGCAGGCTTGGCCACGTTTGGCGCCCCGTGTATTGTTGGTTCATTTAGCGGGTTTTCATGGTCTCTCTGCAGCAAGAAGAGCTCCCCTAACAAAAGGGTGCTTTGCGGCACGTTTTCCTCGGGCCCCAGGATTCGTCGCAGTCTGCTGACACTCGTGGCGACTACAGGAGAAAGCCAGCTCTGGAATTTAGAGGCGCCGGCTGGGGTCAGACGTGAGCATCTGGCTACTAGGACGCGCTCAACACGGCTTCTGGGAATCCAAAGTGCGTATGTGTGTGTGTGTGAGCCCTCCTCCTTCAAGTCGGGTCGACTACGCCCCGACGACTATGGACAGTCCGATTGGACAGCAGTTTTCCCTCACCTAGGGATATAGGGAGAATGGAGTGTTTATAAGCAGCTGTTTGTCGGCTGCTAGGATGTGCTCGTCAAGGTGCTCGTCATCGTGCTCGTCAATGAGCTCGTCGTCGTGCTCGTGAGCTGTGTGCTCGAGCTCGTATGCTGCCGGCTTCGTCTTGCGGGCTCCATTTGGGAGTCACGCTAGACTGTCGAATGTATCTTGTTGTAATGTAAATATCTGTAAATTAATTCTGTACGCCTAGTTCCTCCCAAGTTCCTCCCTACGACCTTCAACCATTAGAAGGCGTAAATGGTTGAACAATAATTGCTGAAATTATTGCTTAAATATCGGAAGGGACCAACGAAAATTGGAACACTTTTGTGCGGTCGAAATACTCCTGTATTTTTCGGCCATTTTCCCTTCACTTTGATGACTATATTGGTGGCTTATGGTATAAGTGCCAAGCTAAGGCTTTGAAGCTATGGTTTACATCAAGAAAGATGAGTTTCGAAAATTTAAGACGAAGTTTCATCGAATAGAGTCTAAGTTATGTTCCAGAGCTATGACACCAGCATCGCTCCAGTAGCAGTACATGACAAAACGGGCAGATCTGTCTTGAATCGCCTGTGTTTTGTTTATAAGAGCTACAGCGTTGGGATCGCAGACTACAAGAGCTATATAATAATAATAATAATAATACTTTATTGATGACTTGAGAATCATTACAGTGGAAGAATCGGGCCTGCCAAAGCCACAGTGGGCTTGAACGGCAGTGCCTGACAGACAGCGACAGAGCCATCAGAAACACATTAGACAACACTGAGAAAAAAACACACATGACAGGCTTCCCATCACTCATTAATGTGTTTAAGAGCCTTTCTAAGACCATATTTCGTTTTCACATCTTGTATGCTTTGAGGAAGTAAATTAAACATTGCTGGGACATAATAGTTACGGTGTCTTCGACCATATCTCGTCTTACAGCGGGGTGTAACGTAAGGATTCTTTGGTCTCAGGGAACGAACAGGCACATAAGGAATTTTATACTGACTTATCCAAAAATGCTTTAAGATACTACGGAAGCACATTCGAGGATATGACGAATTTTCTAGATGTACAGTGTTTCCTTCACATCACTGTGAGAGGGACACGGCTTTTCGAAGTCTCTTTTCGTGAACTTAAGGGTTTGGCCAGCTTCCATTGTAGTATACTGAATAGGTTACTTGCGTGATAAGACCGAAGAAAAAGTTCCGCAGAATACATTTCGCCACGACTGTCGATGGTAATTCATTTAGCATTGAATCAATATAGCGACACGACGTATTGGCACCGTTAAAACTAGTTATAAATGGGGCGCATATTGGAAGAGGATTCTTGTTTTGAGTTTCCCTAGAAATACTCAGGGCCGTCTCGAGACACTACCGCGAACCCTGTGCGTGGCCTCCGATATGCATGGCGTGCCGGTGCGTTGGAATGCTGAGAAACATGTCATACCGGCGACAGGGATACTCTCTCGCGCTCCCGATGCGTGAGTGGATGGATGATATGAGTGCCCCCTTCAAAATGTGGCGGTGAGTTGCACCACCAATCACTTTTTCTTATTTCGCAAAATGTCTAAGCCAATCTTTTTTAAAAGACAGCAAATTTCCAGCGCCAAACTTTCTGAACCATTATTGTGAAAGGCGTTTTTCGTGCGCCTCATTGTGGTCTTCTTTCTGGACAAACTGCGCCAACTTAGCACTGCCGAGAAGCCCGCGCGTAAAACTTGCCGCATTCTAAGTGACCCAAGTCGGTCTGATGGTTGCTTTCGAACCCTGTTCCTTCAGCACAGCTGCCCGATGCTTTACCGATAGGACCACGGAATAACTAAAGACCCAGGGAGGCGGGTAGACGGTTGGATAATTATTTAGTTATTATTTATTTCTGCGGTTATACGTGCCAAAACCATGACATGATCATGAGGCATGCCGTAGTGGGAGAGACCGGTTCAATTTTGGCCACCCGCGGTTCCTGAACTTGCACCCAATGCACCGTACACAAGTGTTTCTGCATTTCGCGCCCATCGAAATGCGGCCGCCGCGGCCGAGATTCGATCCCGCAAACTCGGGGTCACCAGCGCAACATCAAAGCCACTACGCTGCCACGGCGACTTGAGAATGGAATTTACGTAGATGGAAACTTAGATAGATAGGTCGTTTGCAGAAAATCTGTCAATTACCTTGAAAATGCTGGGGAATTAAAATTACCCTAGGTAATTTACAATCTCTAATCTAGATCGGTCGCAAGTAGTAGTCTGTTAGTGAGTAACAAGAAAGGCGGGTTTCCTGCTAAAGCGAATGCGGGAGATTCTCGCCGCGCTTCACATCATTAACTTGTTCCCGCCAGGAAAGCAAACTCAAGTAGCCATGATTATGTCAGAAGGCGGCGTGCCAGCCACATATGAACAAAGGCGGCAGCCGTAGCAGCGCGGCCGCATCATTTTTTTTTGAGAACCAATGCATTTTCTGAGAGAGCTGATAAACTTTAAGGTGGTGAAGGAATACTGGGGACTCGAGATAAAACTGTTCTTGGAACTTGACATTCTCAAAAAGACCTTTAGCTTGACAAGTACAGCCACCTAGACTGCATTGCATATCACACATTCCGTTGGCGATGTATCTTAACTCGAGAGTGCACGCGTTGTGCTTATTCAGGTCGTACAGCCAAAGCCTAACGTTCATTGCGGCCGTATATGCAAAAAAAAAAAAAAAATCGACTACGTGGGGATACTATGAGACAGGGCACTGCCGATGTTAGCACTAAAACGTTGTGTTAACTGAAACGCGCACGAATATAAACGATTCTTCGTACGCTAAAGTCTCGGTAAACGGATATCGCCTACGCATAATTACCACTTAAGTGGAACTGCAAACTTATAATTCATTGGGGTTCGAAAAGGGCAATGCAAAGGAAGGCACGTTAAATGCAATCACATTTTTGAAATTTAGGTCAATGGAACTAAAATTATTACTGTAAGTGAAACTGCAGTGGCCAACGTCAAGAACATCGCATTAGGCATCGCTGTTAGCGCCTTGCTTTTCCGGTTTTCTCGCCAGTTTACGCTATTAGCACTACGGAGTTTGGTGGGTTTTCTTTGTGCCGTGGTCAGTGTCGTGCTAATATGGTAGCGGAAATGCAGTGTTGGCATTGTCGGTGAGCTGTGAGCTTGCTTAGCGGCTCCGATGGTGCCACAGAAATGCCCCCATATTGCGCGGTGGAGATGAAGTTGAAAATTAACGATAATTTGAAAAAAAGGTTGCTTTGTTAAAACAGCCTTTCTTTTTGACTGGATTACTTCTCTTGTATGCGATTGCGATTCTTTGCCAAATTCAGTCGATTGCAGTCTATCTATCTAACTTATTAGGCGCGATTTATTTTTTCCGAATATTCACGTTACACCAGCGTCACCACATTAAAAAATGTAGCTTAGTTGGACAACTTAGCAGTAATATTTCCCGCCTATCAGTTTTTCATATGCTTTATCACCATTCTTCACTTCATGATCATTTTTAGCCTTCCCCACCAGTTACCTTTCCACGTCGTGAGCATTCATATAAAGTCAAATGCATCAACTGGCAGTCATACTTTTTTGCATATTGATTTCTACCGCGCACATTAACCGAATGGAACGCCTTACTATCAGACATTGTCGCGGCAGTCGACTTAAGTTTCAAGATCTAATTCGCTTAGACTTCCACCTGATCGTACTATTATTATTATTATTATCAATATTATTGGAATTTGCAGTAGTCCTTGTCTCTTTTATTCTTCTCTTTCTTGAGATGTCTGTTTGCTACTTACTCTTCTTGTAGTCACCTTATGTTCTCCTAATTATGTACTAAAATTCTGTCTTCAATATTTGTAATTCATCTTGTATATTACCTACGTCTTCTCTCAATTATTATGTTGTGCTTTCTTTTTTTTGTATTAGTTCGATCGGTGGCCAATGCGTGTTCACCGCCCCCACCCCCCTATTATTACCTTTGTAGGGAGGGCCTTTGGGGGTACCTTAAATAAATAAATAAATAAATAAATACATAAATTATTAATCTATCTATCTATCTATCTATCTATCTATCTATCTATCTATCTATCTATCTATCTATCTATCTATCTATCTATCTATCTATCTATCTATCTATCTATCTGTTCTCTGACGCCGACCGCGTGGCCAAAGTTGTCTGCTTGCTTGGGCCACTAGGTATGTGCACCTGGCGGTGATGCCGTCGTGATCATTCCATCGACCTCATTCTAGCTTCGTCATGCGACTCTGGTCATGCCGTCGTCCTCACGCCAACGCAGCCACACAGATTTCATGGTAGAGCCATTGTTCCACCGTTTAACATCATACACTGGTCATCATCTCCTTGTACTCATGCCGTTGTTAAGCCATCATGGTCACCGCGTCGTCTTCGTTCAATCGTCGTCATGTCTTCGCTTTCACACCGTCGTCGTAATGCCGACGCGTCGCGTCGTCATCATTGTAACTTCGACACCTGACTCATCCTGTCGTCGTCGTGAGCCATCCTCGACACACAGTCGCCGTCGTACCGTTGGCATCATGTCATCGTCGTCAAGCTGCCATTTCACCATCACTTCATCCTTCATCATCACTTCAGTATAACGTCATCCCATTCCCTTCACCACTTCGTCATCCCACAACCCTCGTCCATCCATAGACGTCATTCTCTGTTAATCATTTCATCGTGATCCCGCTGTCGTCATTCAATTGTGTTTGTGTCGTCGTTAACACATGCCACAGTAATTGTTGTGTCGCTGTCAAAAAGATGCTATCTTGCATCCACGTCATACCACCGTCGTCGTACCACAGTTGTCGGGCCATCGTCTACATTTCAGCTTCTTCATTCAGTTGTCGTCATGCCGCCATCGTCACGCCATCATCACCGTACAGTCGTCGTACCTAATTGTCCTCACGTCGTAGTCATGCTGTTATCGTTACGCCATTGCCATAATTTAAGAATCAACATTTCATTGTCGTCATGCCGCCGTCGTTATACCGCCTTTGTCGTCCAATCTGTACAACTCCTTCTTCGTCATTTCATCGTTACTGCGTCGACGTGATACAGTCATCGTCATGCTCATGGCTGACTTTGTCAGTCAAGTGTCGTAGCTAATTGAGGCGATATCGAACAATATAGCACACAGCCGAAGCAACGAGCCCTAGAATTACTATACAGGTAATAGGCAAGCGTCACTTGTGGAATACGGTATGTCGCTGTATTGCTAGAAATAGAATACTATTCGCATTACCGTCGACACTCGTCATGGCATGAGTTCTTTTGTATCCTATTTTTTGTATCCTAATTAGATATTATGCTGCTATCTATCGCCAGCGGCCGCGTGCAAGTAGAAACTTTGTAATAAAGAACTGTTTAATCAGATACGCTACACCTGTTATCTGCCGTTGACGATGAGGTATCTGCCCTTCCAAAAGAACATCTTGTGCGCGCTTGAGCTCAATACCTCGGTAATTCAAACTCCTAACAAACGAAACTTGTTTCCCTGGTCCCTTGAAATTGCGTTTAACGAGAGTCCACTGTATTGCTTGAAGCGTCATCTTGCGGTCAGAAAAGAAGGACAGTTATCGCATTCGTCTCAAGGAATTTTTCTGTGAAAGGCCCCATTTGAAAGCAAACCGATTCCTTCTATTCTTTAGCCCGTTTTCTGGTGGGTGGCCTGGCGTTGGCGTGCGAACTTTTACCGCCAATACTTACAAAAGCATCGATGCAAAGGGCGCGCACGTTGCGGGGCACGTTCGTCTCCGAACGCGAGGGTAAATATATCAATTAAAAAAAGACCACCTTTACGAGCGTAGTTATCGCGAAATTATGAGTTCTAGAGCTTTTGAAAAAAGTAAAACATATATTTTGCCAAATTTTCCTTAGTATTCATGGCTATACACAGATGCCGCGCAGTACCCCCAAAAAGCAGCCATGACGGCCAGCGTTGTCGACTATAACCTACAAGAGGTGGTCTCGATGACTGTCCGCACTGCCAGCGCCCTCGCAGCGGAGGAGACAGCCATCGCCTTGGCCATCACCTCTAGTCTGACCAACGAGTACATCACAATTATTACTGACTCCCAGGCAGCTTGCCGTAGCTACACGAGAGGTCGAATATCTTCAATCGCCCACTGACTCCTCAAACAGGCCTCCGCATTCCCGGACGTTGAAATAGTGTGGACTCCAGGACACGAGTCCCTCCGTGGAAATCAGCGTGCGCACGCTGTAGCCCGAGCTCATGCCTCGCGGGCGCCACAAGAGAGGGATACGGATGCATCCAAGGAGCCCGTACCTTTACAATACAACGCCATACTACAACACCACAGATTGAACAGACGACAATACGCACCTCCACACAAGACCATCTCACGTGAAGACACCGCAACATGGAGACAACTACAAACCAATACATACCCACATTTAAGTAGACTACACGCAATCCACCCTACACTATATTCATACAAATGTCCCCTTTGTAATGATTACGCCTCCCTATATCACACCACATGGGCGTGCCCCAACGTGAAGGCGGCCCCGCAAGTACCCAAGCCCACACCCGAGCAGTGGGAAGCCGTGCTGACTAGTTCGTACCCTCGTAACCAGCAGCAACTGGTGCGGCGGGCCCGGGAGACAGCAAGAGCCGCAGGAGCCCTGGACTAAGGGCGCCTCCCGCACAAGCAGAAAGACACCTGCTTGTCCTTTCTTTTTTTTTTTTTAAATAAATGTTTCTCCTCCTCCTCCTCCTATTGCGGAGGTTGTGAAAACAGGAAATGGGCGTCAACGCAGACAATGCTACTGCGTCGCTGATATGCCCCGTAACATCGTCTGTTAACCCCGTTACAAAGGGGTTCGTGCAAGCGAATAGCCGGCACTGCCAGCACGTGCTGACGCACGATATCTTTGGGGCGTCTGAAGGCTGGACTGGAAGAACGCTAGGGAGCTGTTCCGACTGCCTGTGGCGACGGCCGTAGAGCACTCCAGCTCCTCCGCAGATGCACTGCTCAACGGCTTTGTTTTCCGCGGAATCACACAATCAAACGGCTGCCGCTGTCTAAATGTCCTCTCTCTAACAAAAGAATTCCTTCAAACGTATAATCCTTTTATTAAAGCGAATACTACAGCTTATTAGAGTCGCTTGGCTATGTGCTTACATTAGCCATCATCGGCGACGATTTCTACACAATATTTTTTCGGGTAAATTGTATTGACCACTTGCAAGTATACGCAATCGCAAAAATCGGTCTCGTGCCACAAGTCGGGAAATCAGCGACTATGTCTGGGTAGGCCACTCCCGACCAAGACAGCTCATAACATATTGGCCAGTTATTTGCGCATGCGTAACTTGTCTTCCCCGAAGTTAACGACGACAGATAAAGAAGAGGCTATGGAGGTGCAGCCACAAGGCCGAACAAGAGGTTGCAAAATTGTACGGGTGCTAGAGAGCAGCCTAAATCACGAACAGATTAACTTAATTTCTGCGTTAAAAGTATTCTTGAAGTTTCGTAACCTATTACGCGCAGTTCAGAGCAGCCGTCGCACGATGGTCGTTCCTGTCGACCTTTGTGCGACAGCGTAATATTGAATCTGCATACCTCGGCAGCGACGCGACAGAGGCGAGAGACTTGATGCTCTGGCGACCATCATGTCCGTGGCTCTTAAATGAAATTACAGGGGCAGCAGCGTTCACATGAATGCGGAATAGAAAACCTCGCCTACGGAGACTTGTGTGCATGTTAAGGAAAAGCAAATAATCAAAGTTCTCGTGGGACTGTCTGCTACGCCCTCTCACAGGGCATGAGTAGGTTCACGACGCTACGCTTTAAGATTTCACGGGATAGTTCTTTCTTTTGTAGATTTATCGAATAAAACTAATACAAGTGCACCACGCTCTGAAATATCTAATCGCTCGACAGTCGCTCCGGTAGGCTCATTAGCATCCCTTACGTGTCAGGCCTCACAATCTCTTTGACCAGTACACTATGTGCATAGCATAGGAAGCGACGCGACACTATCTGGTGCATACGCTTATAGCCGGTATTGCTTTCGCCTACTTCATGCCCTTGTTCCTGAGACTCGGCAAGTTTGCACCTCTGGCTACGGTTTACTGCCTTCCCCACACAATGAGTTTGCAAAGATACTGGCCTCTTCAGTTCACTCTTGGACAATGTGACTATTCCATGACACCATGACACTAAACTTAAACAACTGCTCCTACGACGACAGTTCTTTGTTTCTGAACAATACTAGAATAAAAAGAACTCGTTGCTTAAAGAGAAACGTGTTGGGAATGTGTTGCTGACCAGCTTTTGCACTCAAAAAGAGTAGCTTTGTGAAAAAGTAAGGTTTTGTTGCATCATAACTTTTGCCCCAACGGAAAACGTAAGGCACGTAGAACTCCTGGGAGCGCATGCTGTGCAGTTGCTTGTCCCGAGGGTGGCCGATATTGACGCTTGTCGAGAGGGCTCATAAATGGGCCGGCATACCTTCCATCGCGTGCCGCGAATTTAGCGCTTCGCATGCCATGTCTAAATATTTACAGCATCAGCAAGTTTATTTGCTACGTCATTGTTGCATATTTCAATGTGGCTTGCAAATCAAGGATAATGTGTATGATGGCAAAAATATGTCGTTATTGTTAATGCTTTACAAATTTCACAAGGCAGTCAGGAAGCGTCATCAGAAAGCCTGTGTACTTCGATACAGTTACTGAAGGCGCATGAAGTAGCCAATAGCTTTTTTTTTTTTTGACGAGATGATTTCAAATAAAGCCTTCTTATTTTTTGCTGATCGTAGCTACTGCTGGCTGTTGCTGGTGACGCTGCTGTGTTGACAAATCGTTCACTCACAGGGCAGCAATCGCATGACGAATCGGCTAGCACACAGCCTCACCTGTACTGCATTTACGGATGCTCTGGCAGTGGTCTCTGTTCACTATAAAATTACGCAGTGAAGCAGCACACGGCACCTGCTTATCCTCAGTGGAATAATTGCAGCTCTCCAGTCGCATAATTAATTTACTCAGGAGAACCATTCTATGCTTGATTTGCCGGGATTTTTCGCACGTGTTACACCAGCTTCTCGACTAATAAGTTGGGCTGGTCCTTCACATATTGCAATTGAAAACTGAGCTGATCCAAGAGATGGCTTGATGAAACTTAAGCCAAAATCGAAGATGGCGCAATGTGCACTTGCATGAATTACAGGGGCCACATGGTGGCGTTCTCGGCATGTGGCTGATTTGCCGGAAAGGCGCATACTTGCTACTCTGTTAAATGTGGTGCAAATGATGAACAGGTATATAGCATGTAAAAATTCGTTTCATGCAAGTTTCCCTTGTCGTAAATCTCAATATGTGGGTTAGATGTGCGTATTGTTTACTATAAAGCAGTCATTATCACGCTATTATTTCTAACATGAAACGAACTTTCCCAGCGCGCTGAGGAAGCTCGCCAGCTTGCGCGGCTTCACATCGGTCAGCAGCAACATGCAAATGCACGGCATTATAACATCCGCCACAGACAAGTATGCTACAACCCCGGCGACCAAGTGTGGGTGCGGACTTCTGTTCGACGCCGTGGCCTTAGTGAAAAGTTGCTCAGCCGGTACTTTGGCCCATACAAAGTGCTGCGCCGCATTAGTGACGTGAACTACGAAGTCGTTCCGGACATTGCTGCTCACACACGGCGTAGACAACAACCTAGTCCTGACATCGTTCACATCGTCTGCATGAAGCCATATGTTGCGCGTTCCTGATTATTGTTTACTCATTTATTCATTTTCTTATATTGACGCTCATATGTGCTGATAATACGGTTACCTCTGTTTCTATAGACTCTGCACGTCACGATTCACCTCTGCTGTACTTGTGTCTTTCCTCTGGCTGTCACTGTCTTCACTGCGCCAGCATCTACCATGACAAGGTCTTCGTTTCCTTTACACCGCATCTTAACCATCGAGCCTATTCTCTTTTCTAGGAACGGGAGAAATGCCGCCTGCCCTAATGGGGACAGTGCAAAAGGAGAGACAGGAAGGCCAAGAAAGAAGAAGTGCGCGTGCTACCCTCGCCCGCTCGATAGCCTGGTCCCGTCGCCGTTGGTTTTCAGAATCCACCTGTCCCCATTAAACGTCGCCTGTCCTTTTTTGGAGACACGTGACAATATCACTTCCACAGCATTGTTCTTGGACTTGTAATGAATGAGACAGGGCGTTGTAAAAGGACAATGAGGTTTGTAGACCCAGACACACTAAGTGGGAGGGCCATTATTCTTTAGTATTGTCTGGAAGACTTTATTACAGAGTTAGCTAATCTGCTGGCAGCAATTCTCGCCTCCTCGTGGCACACTGGGTGGGCTTCCTTGACGAGTAAACGACGACATGACCCAGTCTATATATGTTCCGCTGTATGTGCCCAAATAGACAACTTGGGTCACTGGGAATGAGCAATCCACCATGCGGCACTGCCTACGTGTTACCTCTTGGGCAGTGCTCCAGAATGGGTATGAGCCCGAATGTACGAGCAGAATGCGAGACAAGAAGTGAAGGAGGGGGCCACAGAGTGTTGAAGTCGGCCACAGAGACGTCAAGAAGGATTCGAGAGCTGAAGCGGCCGAACGAGCGCGAAAGAAAGGGACGGAAACAGAGTTGTATCAGAGCGTACACATAGTTTGGAGTGTTTAGCTACCGAGCAGTGATTAAGAAGCCCGTTACACAAAAGTGATGGATAAGTTCAGAAAAAGAAGTGACGTGTACAAATGGCGACCCGTGCAAGCATTCAATGTGGAACAGAAGGATGTCCGAAAGGAGTGTGTAGAGGAAGGCATTCGTTACGGGGAAAATGTGCTGTAGAACGTGACCATTTACTAGTTCCTAAATGCGAAACGGAACATTTGCGCTAATTTCAAATAAAAGTCTGCTAATACAGGTTCGCCCATTGACTTGGGATCGGGTAAGTTTTTTGCCCCTATCTAAAGTATGTATACATGCACCACGTCGCCAAGGATGATCGTGTACCACTGTAATGAAGAAATTAGGACGATAAGAACAGAATCTAAGGCAGCGTGCAGCGCAAGAAAATTGATTTCTTTTTTCCGTATTGTGTCATGATTTGCACGTTTTAGCAAGAACTTTGCAAGTTACAGTGCTATAAGTGATGTTGCCTGATGACGAACTCATCTTGTAATTGTCCCACACTTAAGAATTCTTGTTTTG
Source organism: Dermacentor andersoni (assembly GCF_023375885.2). NCBI lineage: Eukaryota > Metazoa > Arthropoda > Arachnida > Ixodida > Ixodidae > Dermacentor > Dermacentor andersoni. The sequence continues at coordinate 199,670,526 of NC_092816.1, read as the reverse complement.
TTGATATGAAAGGAGGTCTGCTAAATATACCAGCTTTGGCACAATTTATGACAGCACATCTATCTTAGAAGAACAGAATCATAGCACATAGAACAAGAAGAATAGAATTGGTCCTGTTTTAATCCAGCAAGACCCTAGAGGCAAGCAACCTGCTCTGCCTTTCGCCGCCAGCACATCAGTGCTAGACGTCGTGGATAGTCATCATTTGTCAAACTTCGAACTCCTTAATGTCTTGCCGGTAGTCGGGGAGTTTCGGGTTTTCGTATACGACTGGCTTTTTAAACTAGTAGCAGCCCAATGCGCACTCCAGATTCACTTCGAATTTGCTCACAATGCTTACTCGTAACATTCGCGCTAATATTTCTGGATTCATTGTAACGACCCCTTGAAAAATTTGTGAATGGCAAGCACACTGAATAAAAATCTCCATATACTGCCCTGCTAGTTCTAATGATGCAATGAATCATTCAGTGATCCACTTCAGGAAACTATAGGAGTGTTACAGTTGCAATTTTACTGAAAATGCACGTAGCATACTTTGCCATCGGGCTCGTTATTGAGAGAATATGACTTCTGAGGCTGGAATCTAGATACACGGTGTCATGTCGCATCCGCATTGTAATGAGGTCGTTTCAGTTAATTAATCGTTGCTGAGGCACAGCATGAGCGCTTGAAATGACGAAGTCGTTCGTTACCACATCACAAGTCATTCATTAAAAAAATCCAGCACAAAGAGAAAACGAAACTCTGCAAACTAATGACACACAAAAAGACTTAAGTCTCCAAAGCAAGTATCAAAGTCAGAATGCGCCTACAGTTTCATGCTCTGCAGTGGCCCTGCGAGATGAAATAGAGGCGGCGATGGAGGCAGCGCTCGGAGCATAGAAGCGGTGCTGAAGACAGGCACTGTGGACAAAAATCCTGGTCACCCTCAAGCGAACAACCGGGATCCAGTGATGCAGGATTAAGTCCGGTTGCGTCGTTGAGAACATGCGCGGGTGGCCCTGGCACGGTCGAGGTCTCGACGCCGGACACGAAGTCCAATGGCTTCACCTCTGCTCCCGGTGCATGGGCTTCATTTTCCCGAGGTCGACCGGCAGCTTCCTTTGTGCGATCAGGAGAACGCGGTGACCACACCTCTGGAAGGTCACTCTGGTCCAGAAGAAGTCACGAAGCATGGGCCTGATGTTCGACGAGTTCACTCCTGCGCCTGGAGACCTGGTGAACTCCTTCCTCTACGCAGGCTGGTTGTTCCACGTCTGCCTGGTTTCTTTTTCTCCCCGCTGGCTTGTTGCTGTTGCTGTTCGCATTATTTCTTCGGCGCGCTCGTGCAACCGCTGCAGCGTCTCGTCGTTGCCTTCGCATGGCTGACCCACTCCGATCACGGCACTCGCGCACTTGACAACAAGCCTGCAATAACGCAGTCATATATATAGACAGTGTATCTTTCAAACGATCTATCACGTAACATTTCAGATATTAGATCTATTGCCAGCTCATCACCTGTCCAGCCACATAAACCACAGGGAAGCCATGTGTCCCCCCGGTGGAGGCGACAGCCCACGTACGCTTATTTTTTTGTGTTATCATAAGAAGGCAACAAACAGTGACACCAAGGACAACATAGGGGAAATTACTTGCGCTTAATAGGTGATATAAACAAGCGATAAATAGATGAAAATGAAAGTGGATGAAAAAGCAACTTGCCGCAAGTCGGGAACGATCCCACAACCTACGCAAGTTGTTTTTTCATCCCCTTTCATTTTCATTTATTTATCGTTTCTTTATTTCATTTATTAAGCACAAGTAATTTCCCCTATGTTGTCCTTGGTGTCAGTGTTTGTTGGCTCCTTATGATGCGACTAATAAAAATCGGGCCCCTCGGTTAACCCTTTTCTTTTCGTTCATTTTTTGTGTGTGTGATTAAAACAAGGCGCTTCATTGGTCAGACTGCCAATCCGTGTGGCAATCCGACTTGCTTCATGCTTCCTTTCGAAGCTGCTCTCGGGTCACTGTTCCAATAAAGTCAGCCCATGGCTCCTGTAACACTCCATGTCTGGATCTTTTAAGGTACAATAAATAAGTAAATAAATAAATAAATAAATAAATAAATAAATAAATTTACACAACCTTAACGGAATTTACGTAACGCGCTAGGTAGCTAGCTGAATGCGATTTCAATCCAAGCCATTTGTGTGTAGGCAGTGGGGGCCTAAGTCAGTTCGCTTTAGATCTAAACAGCCTTGAGGAGCGCGATGAGGCAACATTCTCATACGCGTTGCATAGTGGCCAGCAACCTTGAGTTAGTTTTCCTGCTGTTCATATTTTTAAATTTACTTATGAGTAGCTTTCAGGACCATTTAGGATTTGTAGAAGTGTGGGAATATTATAAAAGCATTGCCAAAATACGCATTAACTATGAGCGGCTATTTCGGACTTGAAATAATGTTTGTCCATAATGGAGACGATGGGGGGGGGGGGGGTAACGTGGTTCCAGCCTTGATTAGTCTTTGGGATAAAGAATATCAAGAGTGGAAAAGGGCCACTGTGACGGAGCATAGTACATGTTCTTTAATTATGCACGAACTTACAGTCACAGTACGAGTGCAGACACCTTTACTAATGGTAGTGCCAGTCATTCAAAGTTGTTTCTGTCGTTGCTGTGGCTCAATAAGACAGGTGCAAATTTTCATTTTGCCATTCAAAATTAGTCTCACCATCTCGTAGCACTGATGATCCGGCGCGGTATGCTCAATGGATCACTGTAAGATGTATGTCTTTCAGATAGCACTGTTTTTCTGAGCTACATTAGAGTATATCTATATGACAATTCATGACACGTCACGTTCGTCGACACATTGGACAAAAAATGAAAGTATCCAGCAAGGTGCCCAAATGATAATACTTGTCCCGAAATCTCAATGCGTAGCGCACTGCACTTGAGGAACGAAGGCAGATTGACTCTGGATATCTTTATTCACGAATCTCGAGCTTGCTCATAGCTTTCATATATAACTTATTAAGCGTCGATCTACCATGCTCGGTGAGTCCAGAGAAGTCCAGAGCCGCACAATTTCTAACCCTGCAAAACTGTCAAATGCTTGCTACGACCATTGTCACGCTAACTACACACGAACGCGCAAGCTTTAAAGGAGGGCTGTAATAATCTTAAAGTGAAAAAGACAAGTACGCCTTGTAAAAAATTTCTGTAGATGTTATGAACCATCTGAATTGGGAATGTTTACAATTAGCAAAAAGTATATAGGCCATGTCCAAGCCTGTGTTGCGAATAGCCTAGTAAATGCCATTTCTGACAGACATTTATATGAAGTGGCGTTTGCATTTAAGAAAATGCCAATTGCTTCAATCTCATCAGAGCGGAAGCAAACGTGTGGTGTTGAGTACGAGTTAAAGGCTATTGAGTTGTCCAGGTGTGACTTTATAGTTGTTATAAAGACATATTTCGCTCATTTGTGTCAATATATGCCTACTTCTGTTTTTAGTGGCCGAAAATACTGTTTTGCAAGCAATTTTTTTTCTAGAGGACATTGCCTTACTACTTTTCACAAGACCTAGCAGCATTGCTATAAGCCGTTGCATGCGCCCTAGCAACGCGACGCTACCTAGAAGATAAGTGCTTGCATTGTCAATTTTAGTTGAGCTTTAGAGGTCCTTTCACAAACTGGCCGACACTCGTGTGCAATACCAGAGACAAAGGCCAAGAAAAACCTCTTTTTTTTTCTGCAGTGAACGCGGAATTTCTTATTGCACTGACGGCAGGAATTTCAGAGATAATAAGCACAAGTTTGAGACAGATGCATTGTACACTGTAGGTTCCAAAGACAGTTGACTCTAGATTACGCAACACGGCTGTTAGGCGGAAGCATGCAGGTGTTGTCGACTGTATAGTTACGCAGTTTCATTGCCTCCTCTCCTGTTGTGTCTGTGCAGACAAAGCAGCCAAACGTGGCGCAGATAAGCCCTGCAGAAGAAGAGCAACAAACTCTGCCCCTCAACCCGACCTTCCACGCACTCATTATTTAAATATGTGGCAAGACATGGGCATCTGTACTCCGACGGGTGATAAAAATAAATACCCTGGAACCAATGAAATGATAGGAACATACAATTAGCGCTAAAGAAAGGGTTCTTGTGAGCAGTTCGCGAGTGCGGACACAGTAACAGCTACCGCACCGTAGCAAAATTTTATTTAATCCCATGGGTGTGGCAGCAGCCGCTGTCCAAAAAGTTTGCTCGAAGGTGAAGTGTGCCTTAAACAGGAAACAATTTTTGTCCACGCAAGAAAATAAGAAATCGGAGGATAATAACGGCGAAAATTCAATCCTAATGTGCGTAAATCCATGAGGCAGGCACATGTATGCAAACACTCCATTCGTCTCCATGGACATTCAGCGCTAATCTTCAGCCAACTTATTCTGAGGGAGAAGAAGCACAATCCTGAAAAATCTAGAAGTGACAATGATGTGTTTCTGTTCTTATAACGTTTACAAAGACATTAAATATAGACTATTTAATGCTTCTTACTGAAACACTTGTTCACGCCAATCTTTTATGAACGGATTTTAGCTTCTCTCATTAGTCGTTTTATCAGCATTCCTTGCATATTGAGAGCTTCTGTGCTTGCTGCGCTTGATTCGTCATTTTAAGCAGAATATATTTTGTACTCACAGTGTCAGAACAAATGTATTAAGTGTATTCGCTGCAGTTCTCAAATTGATAGAAAGTGGCCCCTTTTGTCCCTAGCACAATATGGTTGCTGCCTTTCAGAGCTGCCAAGTGAATGCTACGTCAGTTTTGTACGATGCTCATTGGTCATACACTCGATATGTCAAACAGTTCGTAGTTCTTGAATGGTTTACAGTTACCAGTTTGGCCACTTTGTGCTTAAGATAAGGATTACAGTCTACGAAGAGAAATAAGAAAGACTCGATTTATGCATACCCTCTCGTTCCAGAACAGTCGAATAACCATATCATGACGAAGCCTGATGAATATCAGTTGTTTATTTTCGTTACCAAAAATAGAGCGCCTGTGAATGAGGTTGCCGTCAATCACGAGCACTGCTTTAGCTCGAATATCTGTCGAAGACCAATTATCAAGTACCTCAAGATTGCAGATTGCTAATAAAACTTACTTCTCCTTATTCGTGGAAACAATTTCATTATTTTTGTTTAAAGGCTTCAAAAAAACTTTCCCATAAATCGCGGATAAACGTGGGGCAAAAAATAGATTACAACCGTTTCGACAGCATATTTCAGTCTTACAGAACTGCGTTGACAACTCAGTTTTTGCGTTCAGTATTTTCGGCTAACAGAGAAACAAATTGTTCTAAGCTTGAAAAATATTTTTCAGTACCAAACATAATTCTTCATTGCATGCTAGGAATTATATGGCAGAAACATTGTTGAGTCAATTAACTGCCTTGGACTTGCAGCATTTCCTTCTACAAGCATTTAGCAACTATGTTACAGTGGGAAGAGATTTCGTGCGACTCATATGTAAAGTCGACTCATGCTCAAGAATATAATGAATATAAATTTGTTTGTTTGGTGACGTCTGTATGCGCTGATTTGCGATCCAGAAGGACTGCTTATGGCTTACGCATAAAGTGATCGTAGCCCATGGAATCACATTAGTTCGAGGATAGCGTGATCCATCTCTGGCTGCTGTATTGTCCCGTGAGAAACAGGCACCGTCGCAAATTCTGCACTCAGTAAATGTAGAAGGCGAATGCTTGGTTGAAGACGACTTACTCGATAGTGAGCTTATTTGATTGTTTCAGTTTCGTAAGTTCCTCACCTTTCGAAAATATTCTTTAATAAAGCAAATATGAAGAGATAATACATTATTTGAACATATTAATGGATTACTTCGACAGTAAATAACTGCAAGCGTATGAAATAGAAAATCACTTTACCTTCGGCATTTTGCTGGGAGAGAACTGTTTCAGGAAACCGTCCTCTGTTTATAAATTCACCACGAATCTCTATTACTGAAAAAAGAACACAAGAAAGAGGAATCAGAGCACAAGGCTGTTTGTTACTCGTAACTGAAGAAATTGTTGCAGAAGCTTCACTTATTCCTTTAACTTTATCTAAAAATGCCTTTCAGGCATTTACCTTAATACCAGCCTGCGCTATCAGCACTAACGTTTTCCCATGTAAATAGTTTAAATACATTTGTGCATCGGGCTTCCTCTTCATAACATTTGGTGGAGGTGCGTGGTAACTACTACGAACGGAAGTTCGCAGTGGGCGCCGCTTCTGTTCTTCACCGATGTCGCAGGAGACGGTGTCTAATGCGGCAACGCCTGCGTCGACGGTGTCGTCTGTCGCACTCATGCATCCGCGTGATGCTGGCACCTACAGCGGCACCGATGGCGCTGACGTCGACGACTGTCTGCAGATGTATGAGCAGTTGAGCAGCCGCAAGAAATGAGATCCCGCAGGGATGCTGAAGAACATACTAACGCGACAGCGTTAAGGAGCTCGTGTCGCAGAAAAACCGGTGTCGTCAGCGTCGGTGTCGGCGTCAGCGGCGTTGGCCGTGAGCGATAAATCCCAGCAGGCACTTCATAAATAAAAAACATCTTGCAAGATGGGCTGGTGGGAATCGAGCCAGGGTCTGCGGAGTGTGAGACGGAGACGCTACCACTCAGCCACGAGTTCGTTCCTTCAAAACGGGACGAAATCACCTCTAGTGAATGCGGTGTTTCCTTAGAAACGTGCCGTAGGAAGTTGTACTGCGGTGTATATCGGTAATTATGACCATGTAACTTACAGAAGTCGCAGATTCACGAGTTGCGAAGTACGTTTCCGCTACATTTCTTCTGCGCACACGCAGAGCCATCTTGCGGCAAACACAGAAGACCCCCTCCTCGCAATGTACGGCGCTGCCCCGACACGTGGCGCGCCACTCGCCCCATGATCGCGTCCGCCTTCATGGCGCGTCGGGGCCCGGCTATCTGCGCCGATCGCGACGTTTGGCTGGCGTAGCGCGTTTGAGTAGGCGGTGTGAACGGGGTGCGATAACGCTATCGCGTTCCACTCTTGAAGGCGAAGCTTAAGCATCCTCCAATTTTTTTTTTACTTGGCAGGAACTGCGCGAGTATGTTTTCATAACGACAGAGAAAAACTCTATGACTGCGATACCTGCAAGCAGAAGCGGCGAGATTTCTTCGGAAAACCACTGGTTCGGAAGGTCGTTGTCAAGGAAGAGTTGGCATCACGAGTTCAGACGTCCACCGAACGCTAGGTCGCCTACATAAAAGACGTGCTGGCACTCTGCCGCAAGGTCCCCGCCGAAATGCTGGAGTCTGAAAAAGTCGGGTATATCTGAAAAGGTATCGCTGATGGCGCTTTCAATTTAGTCATTTGTAAGAACTGTACGACATAATCACGGAGTGCAAACGTTTCGACCAGCTGAAAAGCCATCGTATTTATTAGTCATTTACGCTACTTCCAAATACGGCGGCATCTTCTTGTGAAGAGCGACAGGACTCTCTTTCACGGTCGCAGTGTCGGTCAGAGCAGCTGATGAAGGTCGTGCGCCCTCAGCTGCAACCCATGTGTCCCGCGGCTCTGTACGCATCTGTCAACGATACATGCGCTCCTATGGTTCCCCTGGTTAAGGCTATCGTGTGCGAAGAAGTCGCCATGTGGGCCTGTCGGAAAAAAAGTGCTAGCTAGCTGTCACTCTACGCCGGGCTTTACCGAGTAGTGGGAAAATTACGTCAATTAAATTAAGAAATCGTCCCTGTTGGAGACACGCTGCCCTCGTCCCAGCTACGAACTGATGTCATCTACGTGTCTCGTTTAAAACTGCACTGGTGGTCTAGCTCGCTGTCAGCCTAAGAAGCGCTGAGACGGCGCTCCAGCCCCCGGGGGTTATGCTGCGGTGAATTTGGACGGGAGAGTGCACGCAAGAATAAGAGGAAGTGGTAGACTGTCTCCTGCAGCTGTGACTTTTGTGCCAGCCTGCGCAATTACCACTAACTTTTTTCCCATGTACAGAGTTGTAAATACATTTGTGCATCGGGTTTCCTCTTTGTAACAATGCATACAATGCGTGATTTACATTTTAGAGTCTTTTCACTGTGTTTAATGGTGCGTTCAGGCGACTTTCTCTGAAAGCAAGTACGTTGAAGTACATTCTTAGCTGATAGCAGGACGCCAAGTTCCTATCGTAGAGGAAAAATTTGCAGTGTGCTTAAGCTTCAATTTTAAAGTGACAGCGTAAGACTTCCCATGCATTCTTAAAAATGTTGAGAAACCGTTTTCTCTAACTAGAAGATGTATCGACAAATGCATAGATCATTTTATTCCAAATTTCATCTTTTAACTGTACTATACGTTAACATGTAACTATAATTACTGTTTTGGTGAAATTGTTCCCACTAGCACCGAAATTTTGGAGTTTGTTTATATTCCAAAATTTGCAACACAAGAAATCATGAACCATTCCACTATGTGGAAGTGGTTGACCAGGGAAGTGATTGAGCACATGACTCGGAGGTGACACATAATTTTGAAGAAAGATACGGGCTTATTTATTGTCTTAATGCGTGGTCAGCATGACGAAAGTTACGCACACTCATTTTATTGTCTTCATCGGTGGTTATTATTTCAATCGCAACAGCAATCACATTTTTTGATAATGTGAAATCGATGCACGTAAGCTGCTGGGTGTTCGGTTGGGCCGGCTCGGTGTGGCATCGCAATGGATATGTCTGCAACACGGAACGCGTAAGCCACTGCCTTTCGGTACCGACACATCCACATTGAAATCACCGACAACGAAAACAGGGGTAGTGCAATCGCAGTTAATTCACGCAAAGTGAGTAGCCATGAATCTGAAGGCACTATGAGTCAAAGCATTTTTTGCTCTCCTATGGGGGTATGAGCCATTGATGATGACAGTTTTCGGCATGCTGTTCTGTGTGTTGTATGCTTGATTAGGAAGAATTTAGGCACTGTTGGCTTCCCTTTGCTGAGTGCTTGTAGCCTCTCTGCCTTACGCGGCTGAGCCACTGCATTTTTTGCTCGTTTACGGGAGTGTGAATGCTTACGGGCGTACGAGTCATTTATGATGATACTTTTTGTTCACAGAGAACAAATATACACGGAATTCTAGCCATATACAGCTTCGCAGTAGCAACCGTTAAGTGTACATTAATGCGATAGCGTTAAGGAGCTGATGTCGCAGAAATACCGGTGTCGTCGGCGGCGTTGGCCGTGAAAGCAAAATGGTGGAAGGCAACTCATAAATAAAAACAACTTGCAAGATGGGCTGGGTGGGAATCGAACCGGGGTCTCCGGAGTGTGAGACACACGCTACCACACTGCTATGAGTTCGATGGTTCAAACGGGATAAAAGCGCCTCTAGTGAATGCGGTGTTGCCTTAGAAACTTGCCGTAGAAAGTTATACTGTGGTGTATATCGGTCATTCTGAGCATGTAAATTACAGAAGTCCCAGTTAAACGAGTAGCGAAGTACGGCAGAAAGTTAGGTGGGCGGATGAGATTAAGAACTTTGCAGGGACCACATGGCCACAATTAGTACATGACCGGGGTAGTTGGAGAAGTATGGGAGAGGCCTTTGCCCTGCAGTGGGCCTAACCAGGCTGATGATGATGATGATTAAGTGTGTTTCCGCTACATTTCTTCTGCGCTTGGCGCACACGCAGGGTCATCTTGCGGCAAACACAGAAGACCCCCTCCTCGCAATGTACGGTGCTGCCCCGACAGGTGGCGCGCCACTCGTCCGCTTCCCCTTTCGTCTAGATTGAGCGCATTGGGGCTGTGCGGGGAGTGGTACGAGGATGTCCCAATACCCTTGCGTTTAATAAGTTTTCTCGCTCTCTCCCCTTTTATCTTCCAGCGTGCGTCACTCGAACCCTCGTGTTTGGGCGACGCGGATCCTCTTTCCGCTCACAGCGCGATTCCTAGGTGCAGCGTCCGATGCGGGACGCCTATGACGTGATTGCTGCGCCGTAGCGCGTCTGGTGGAAAAGCGCGCCCTGCGATGTGTGCCGTGCTGCTGGCGAGGAGTCATGCGTCTGCGTGGTGCTCCCTAGCGAGATAGAGGACGATCCCATCGAGGCGTCAGCCCCATGATCGCGTCCACCTTCATGGCGCGTCGTGGCCCGGCTGACCGTGCCGTTCACGACGTTTTGCTCACGTGGATCATTTCTCCCTCCGAGACACCGAGTTCTTTGGTTCGTTCCGCTTGCTCAGGCGCACGTTTCGTCTTTGTGTGACTCAAGAGCATACTGAGCGAATGAGTGGGTAGTGCGAATGGGGTGCGATAACACTATCGCGTTCCACTCTTGAAGGCGAAGCTTAAGCGTCCTCCAAGTTTTATTCACTTCTAGCACAGTATTTGTCCACAACTATACAGATTACAGAGGAAAAACATTAACTGGTTATCTGTTTTTGGGGCAATGGAGTAAGAAAACATGGATGGATGGATGGATACAAGACTTTAATGAAGGTCCTGATGTACGTGACTCAGAAAACAGGTGAAAAAATGTTAGCCACAAACACCGTGCAAGACATTTCTTTAGTAGCCACTAGCTTGGTAATCATTTAGAAGTGAATTTTCCGCATTTTCAACCTATCGTCTAGCTTGCCCTACCTCTTATGTGCGCTATCGTGCAGCTCTTTGTGCAAAGTACTTATATATGGCCGATTGCAGTGAACTTCTTACAGCCAATTTACTATGTAGCGGCCAGGCCGCTATCCTGACTTCAAAACGTTCGCACGTGCGATACTACCATCACTGAAGGAAAGAAAATCATCCAATGTCACAATCCGAGTGTGAAGCCCAACAAAGAGATTTATTGGCGTGCGATCCCAAACAACATGTCTCGCAGTCCACACTGTGCACTGGCAACACCTACCCACTGTGGCACAATTTCGATGAGTTGAACACTTCCACCGCACTGTTCGCACGCACAATTCTGTGTAATTACATCCCAAATAACATCTATGTCCATTATAGCGTACCTGCTGTCAGTCTGCTGGCAATTCCCCTCCTCATTCAACGCTGAAAAAGCCGAAAACTTTGACGTTGAAGAGCTTGCTCGTTCAGCGCTCGGCGCCTCACTACGTCGCCGGCAACCATTTGCGTTTGCAAAAGGGCTGTGTCAGTTGCCGCAAAATTCCCGCTTGTGAAGACCTCATTTGCCCTCCGCTTCTCAACTTATCTACATGTACGACACACGGACGCAAGGTGTAATGCAACTAGGAACGAAAATCGTTCAAACAGACGGACTCCGAAGCACAAACCTGTAGAAACGTGCACAGTTGCCAGGCGATTTCTCATGTTTATAGCTCATTCCAGAGAAGAGTATTGGTTTTGATACCGGACGTTTTTATTAGAAATCTTAACAGTAAGTACGGAGCCTATTCGAAAAGGAGTCGTGTTTAATCACTACTTTCTTCTAAGAAAAGTGTTTTCAGCCTGCAATAAGACTTTCTTCTAAGAAGAGCGAGAATATAAAAAAAAATGTGCACAATGAGATACACTTCCCAAATCATAAAAGAGTAGTTTTTTTTTTTTGCCTTGCCTTGTGCCCTTGAGAGTGGAACGCGATAGCATTCAAAGATCCCAGACTGCCTCTCACGCTTCCCAGCAACTGCAGCTTATGTTACCTTAACGTTTACTGGGCAACGCTGGCAGCGAACGCTGAGCACCAAGGCGAGTTGTCTGGTAGAAGCGCGTCCATTTGCGTGGGCCGCGCATGCGCGGAGTGGAGCGCCATTTCGATGGCGATGCAAGCAACAGGGTGTGCAGCTCTGTGAACGGTAGAAACACTGGAAAAGGGGTTTGTGTTCGAGTTTCCTCGTGACTGAGGTATGCCTTCTCGCATATAAAAATTACCATTCGACGCTATCATTTCCGTGGGTGGTGTGTATGTCGTACTTTATAATTTAACATGACACATTTTAATTTGAGAAATTCAATTAGTGAAGTAACGTCCTTGTGCTACACGAAGGGCCTGCGTGGTTTGGAATGATATTTCGTTCACAACTCGCGGGACGCTGACGTCGCATTTTTTGCGTCACAGGTTTCTTAACGCTGTCACGTTTATAGAAAGCTGCGTGAGTTTGTAATTATTCGTGCTCAGACCGCAAAGCACACAAAGAACGAAGGATAAATGCAGTCTACAAACAAGCGCTCCATGTATGTGCACGCTTCAGCGTTACCATGGGTGCATAAGTGCCTCAGTTTATGAAGTGATCTTTGTAGGTATAGAATATTTGCAAATTTGTTGTGGTTATCGTCACGACCGTGCGACTTTCGATCAACGTATTACGCTTGCTTGATGTAGTTACCCTTACTGTCATTACTGTCTGTACTGTGTCATTACTGTCTGTACTGAGCCAGCTTGTTTCAATTTGCCCATTTCAGATCTTAACTGCAATGTTATGGGGCGTTGGAATGATTTTCTCAAAGCAGAGCCCGACCTGGAACAATATTTCTAAAAGCACACTAGTGCCCAAGTTAGGTATAAGTGCCACTTCATGGCGATGATTACGTATTTTTACTTTAAAAACAAGTACCACTGAAGAAGAAGGAATACCAAAAACAAGGAAATGACATTAAGACGTTCATCTGTCACCATACAATTTACTTCATTCACAAAAACTACATCATGGTTATACAACAAACCTAATTTGGCGGGTGACCGACTACACTGCATAGAAATAAACAGATCATAAGAAATAACTGTACATGGTAGAACACAAAGAACAACATACCACGCAGCTCATCTTCACTTACCGTAAACATAAATATTATAGCCACAGATTTAGGGTTCACAGTTTGCATCGTTGAGCCAGTACGAATATTAGGAAATAAATATGCAGGCGTAAATTACCATAACCTACACTCCTAGGAGGAAGGTCACGTCAGGTACTAGCCGAAGCTACTAACTACCTCGCAGTAAACTCCAGTAAAGACAGTTAGTAACGGAGTGAGTAGTTACACTAGCTTCCCGAAGGTAGCGGTGCTAATGGCTGGCAAAGGTAGTCAGTTATATAATGAGCGCCTGTGAAAAGTAAAATGGTACGAAAATCTTGAGAATTATCTTCTAATGCGCTCAGCAGCTACTTCGACTTTCCTTACTTAGTTCGCTAGCTTAGGCACGTCTACCCGTCGCTACCAATCATTCATTACTATACTATTATAACGTTTACATGTGTTGACCAATTGTGCACTTATTTTGCAAATATATCCTATCAACAGAGCCAAAACGCTGCCACAGAGTTTTTCTTTCGTTTTTGTTTTTTAAAGCTGTCAATCATCTACTGTTACATATCATAACGGCATGTGTTAACTTCTTTATTTTCCCTGCTTGTTACGGCCTTAACGCGGCGACGGTGACGCAAACAGTTTTCTAACTTCTTATTTTCTTTTTTTTCTATCGCTACCTATTATGCACTATTACCCTGATATAGTGATTACATGCGTTAAGTTGATCAATTATGCATCTAGTTTGCAGGTATAAGTCGTCACGGGTCCTACATATTTTTCTTGGGTACTCCCCAAACAATGCTTGCACATTAGTGTAGGACTGTAGGAAACTAAAGAAATGGTCAGCAACCCCTTAATATAAGGAGGACTACGCGTAAACTGAAGCCAAAGAAACTTTCACTCCCATGGTTGTAATGGGGCTCACGCAGACATACGCCTGCCATGTTGTGTTGCATGGTTTGAATCCCTGTCAGAAATGTTTTTTTAAAGGCTACCTATGATGTACTATTACACTATCGCAACGACTACATGTGTTAAATTGAAGAATTATACCTATATTTTGGAGTTGTAAGGTGCCATGTAAGGGATAGATTTTGCTGGGGTAATCGCGGAAAGAATGCTTACGCATCACAAAGTGTCGTATAAACTAACTTTCTGCTTGCATCTATATATATATATATATATATATATATACGACGATCAGCAAACAAAGAACAATGAAAAGGTGGATCACGCGACAAACGAGAGACGGCTCGCACATAAGGCCAGCGGTACGTCAACGGACACAAGGACACCGTGCGTAAATAACGGCAATACGGAAGCGCTGTTACTCGACGAAAGAAGGGAGGAAAGAAAAGCTTCAGAATTTGGACGACGTACACACTCGGGATGTTCCGTCCCAGGACTCTCATCTCTCAAGCCGTTGTCTGGGTTTCTGATAGCGCACTTGGGACCTCGCCGTGTGAAGCAAAGACCTCGTGTGCAGGGAAGCCGCTTAGCCTACGCTGAGCGCCGGGGAGATGAGAGCGAGCGTAATTACCCGGCACACCTAGGCTAGAGAATATCACTCCCCGAGGGCAGATATTGTGACCCAGAGAGAAGGGAATAAAAGCAAAGGACGCAGCCCTACAATCCGCCAGCAATCAATTCACATGGAAAGAAGATGTGGAAGTGTAAAGTGTTTTGAGCTTGAGCTCGCGTACCGCTTTGTGATATCCTTCTGCATCCTCAATCGTATGTTTTTTTATTTTACCGTTTTTTTGCTCACATTTAAATCGTTTTTTCTTTTAAATCAGGCATATCTTCCTTTGCTCGGATGAAAAGAGACAATGGGGGTGAGATATGCTCCGAAACTACTAAAAACATACCGAAGGAAATAAAAATTTATAGCTGGCCGATGCACCGACGTTGGGAGCATGTATTAGCAAGCTTGAAGCTGGCGTAGTGCTTATAAGGAAACAGATATTGATACAGCGCTGCATGTCGCCCCGCCTCCGTGTCAAATTTCGCAGCTCTAATTTCTTTTTAGTTTAGGTTCGTCCGTGTCCTCAATAAAGAATCCCTGGAGATCGTTTAAAATCGACGTCTCACAATCCGCGCCTTTTTTCCGGCGTTTATAGCGGTCGGGCTTTTCGCTTTGGAAGTGCCCCAAACGGCTCGCGAGGAGGCGGGCGAAACGTGAAAACGATAACTTTGTTGCTGACAGGCTCATTTTTTTGTTCCTTCCGACGTAGCCTTCAGGAAAAGCTAGTCTTCCCATTTCAGTGTGAATTCCTTTGCTTTGTACTTCGCAGATGCGCTACAAGATAGCGTCATGGCGCACGGCGTCTTTGCGAGGCGTTCAATTTTTGGCGCTGTCACTTCACGGTTCTCCTTAGGACTGAAGCTTGTGACAGCTTGACCCCGCCGAACGAGCTGGCGCATTTCTTTTTTTTTCTTCAGTGAAACAGAAAATATTACAGGCGTCATTCGAGACGACCGTGTAAATAAATGAACAAGCATTAGGAGATTCGCGAGAAGTGATATACGTTCTATCAAAGCACGGGAAACAATTGCAGGTGTCGATAAAGGAAACGACGAACAGCGCATGTGAATGCTAAAGGTGATGCCGGAGAAACTAGGGTTCTCGATGCCCGCCTTGAGAGAGTAGGGAATAGTAAATAAATAAACAAAACAATAGGTATAAGCGAGCTTAGTTCAATGCGAAGCGATTATTTTCCAGCCAGCTGAGATATAGAATGATGCCTGCATGGAAAACGACACTGCTCGTTTTCTCTTATCGTTTTTGCCACTACCGTTGAAGAAAGCGCATAGTTCTGCTCTCCCACCTCTCCAAGAGAAAGAAGCTGATATTCTAAGCGCGAAGACAGTATTAGCGAAGACAGCCGGCTAATTACAATGAGCCAGGAAAATGTAGGATTGATATGCAAAGTGGAATGCATGCAGACAAGGACTGTCAGGACACAACGCGGTCGCGTTTTCGTTGCTTTTGCGCCTATGTTGCAGTATAAGTACATTGCAATAAGCCAAACGTGCAGTCCTTGTACAGGAGGATAAGACGATAGAGAGAAGCATGCCAAAACTACCCTTGTTTAACATTTGTGGCCGGCACAAGACGAGGACGCTCTAGGCAAGGACGCTGTGTACAAAGGCCACACAAGTTATTGAATCTTCGTAGGAAAGGCATTCGAGTTTCTAGAAGCGCTTTACAAACATTTTCCTCGCCTTCTCTTCCATCCTGTGCGGATGACTGCGGTACTGATTGTAGTAGTGTTACATCGGGCCGAGTGCGTCTCATACGAGAAATGAATCCCTCTCTCAAGGTCTTGGACGACTTTTGTTATGCGGTTCAACGCCAACGTGTCTTTATTCCGAACTTAGAACGGATTCTATGGCTGGCCACGAGCCTCCGCATTCATAGTTAGCGTGGAAACCCGAGCATGGCATGTCACCGGCTGTTTTGTTTTCATCCTGTCACCTAATTCAAGCGTCAAGGCTGTAGCCTCTTCGACGACTGTGTGAACAGAAGTCAGAAAGGTAGGAGATTCAATTTCATTCATTATGAGACATTACCTACAAACACAATTTCTTCATATGTCTCGTGCATCAATATACACAGCTTCACAGAACAACTGAATGCACGACCCACACTTGTTTTATATCGACAACTCTGACTCCTTGTACGATCTCATGCGAGTTTTCTTTTTTTTTTCGGAAACGTGCAAGCAGTACTGCGTCACACTTCGTGCATAAAAATTAAAAAAGGAAAGTAAAGGGGTCAGTTTGCTCCGGAAATGTTTGTATATTATTTCTGGCATACTACGTGCAACAAGCCGTGGTCTCATTATGAGGGCTGGTCTAGTTGGTGACTGCTGGATAATATTGAGCACATGGCGTTCTTCAACGTGGACCTAATTGTAATCACACGAGGGTGTTTGCGTTTCGCCCACGCGGAAATGCAGCCGCGTTGGCCGGAATCAAACCGGCGACCTCGAGCTCATCCGCGTAAGGGCGTAGGCAAGGAGCTACCGCGGTAGTTAAAAAATTGTGAAGTTGCAGAATACAATTACTTATATACTTTGTTAAATAATGTCGCCGTTATTCGGCATTAAAGAAAAACTCCCGTTCTTTATACAACGTGCAGAATAGGAAGTTATGTTGGCCTAATCGTTGTAAAAGTGAGTTGAAAAACAGAATTAGATAACCTAGAGCGAAAAAACAAAAAAGGCTTCCGAACAGTCGAACACTGCCGCTCTCGCTTTTCTTTATTTTTCTGTCATAAATTTGTCATTTCAGTGCCTTTACTCTTTGTGTAGGAATAGAAAAAATAAACATGTGTCCTGTCCATGAAAAGGAAAGAAGTAAGCAAAAGTTAAGAAACTTGGGTTTACAGCATAAAGGCATCCATGGTAACGCGGTAAGGAACCCACGTTCGTGCCATTTATGGAAACACCATGATAGCCACGCGGTGCTGGACACACCCACGACTTGGATCTAGAGGGGCTTTGTAGCGTCAACGCTAAAGTGATCCTCATCGTACAGTCAGCGATGAGTATCTTTTTTTTAGGTCTTGCAAGAGAAAACACCGGATTTGTCCATGGCCTATCATGGCTCAAGGGATCCATTTTTATAGAGCTCCCATAATGCCTCCGTTATCCACCGCAAATACGCTTCTATTGATCTTTATATACGCTGATAACGGAAGGCTTACCGGCTAGGAGGAACGCACCCCCGAACCACCAGGCTGCGCCACTCTCCTCCTCGCATTGGTATGCGCTGGTCGCCGCTTCGACCAGCGGCGGCTCCGAATGGTACCGGTGTAATTGCGAATGAGTGCGATTATAATGTGCTGCGTTTCTGGTTCCTGCGATGATCGATGGCTTAAGGTCAACGGGCTACCGCTGTGCTGTATTCGGCTCCAACAATATATTTTCCAAGTGAATGTGAATGCATTTTCAGCCGCGGCGACACCGTGTACTGCACCGCTGCGGTTGCAGACAAGCCCGCGCTTCGCATTGCCAGCGTAAACAGGAAGGACTTGACGCCATCAACTTCGTACCACGTAGTTCAGTATATTTTTTCCCAGTTACAGCACGGCGATGAACTCGGCACCCATGATCAAACTGGGTATGAACGAAGGGTGCCCATTCGAGTCGGTCAGCTATAATGAATGGCTGAAGTAAGCTTTTTTTTTCGTCATGCACGCACCTTAAAGTTATTTGTTGAAATGTGCTCTAAGGTTATCATCCTTCGCTACCGACGTTCTGGTGGAAGTCGACTGGGGAAATATTACGAAAACAGTACGTACCGATGAAGGATATGAAGGTGTGTTCTATTTCGTTCTCTAACCAAAACCGCGCCTGCCGTGCGCGGGCCGCCGCTCTCCCGTGTTTGCCAGACTTAGCGGCAAGCTGTCTGGGAAGCTGTCTGGCCGACGCCGCGCATCGCTTGCAGTATTAGTTCAGAAAATAAAGTCTTGTTGCAGAGAGTAGTTGTTCGTTTTTCAACCCTCTCGTAGGCGAGGTGCCCTTGCACAGGCTAAATTCGAGACCTCAGAGCGAAAATTTTCTTCAACGAGTCGCATGAATGCGGTTGATCGTGCCATTTTCGCGACCTACGTCACCAGTTATTTCTATCCATGTTAAAGGCCCTCCCAGTCGAGTTAATTTGCAGTTCCTTATTTTGCGTAGCTTGATACCCGGCCGCCAGGTAATCTATGTTTAGCAAATTGTACCGCGAGAATTCAAGGAGTACGAAAGCTAGAAAAAAAATTTGGGGCAGCTTCGCACTAATGGCGCTAAGACGGGGCAAACAGCGAAACTGGAGGCCCCACCTAGGTTATTCTTGGGTCGGCTAAGTTCATGCGTGGTTACGGGTGGTTTATTCTGCGACATGCCTCAAAAAAGCCCAGGTGTCATTGATATACCGCCCTGCTACCCCAAAGAACGCGTTTGCATGGATGTCCGATCTTCCCGCTGAAAGTTCTTCATCACTCGCAGGCCCGGATCGTTTTGTCGATGCATGTGGTGGCGCGCACGCTTGCGCTCACTAGCGCGAGCTCCAAACTCCGGATCTTCTGCAACTCACTGACGTTTTGCCGCCGCTTCACCTGCGCGATAATCGAGATTGGACCGAAGTCGCCGCATCCGTTCTCCAGTAGCGGCACGGCGCCATTCGCGCCGCGCTTCGTTTTTTTTTCTGTCGCCCCATCTCTCTCTTCGTCGCAGATCCGGCTTTTCTGTCAGCTCGACGGTGCAGCGGAACACCTTTTATACCCACATGGTGACGTCACGGCTTAGATCCCCATTTCCGCATGCACGGCCTACGTACGGCGCGGCGAGCAAAGCTACGGTGAAGCTGTGCCGGCGCGCGCGATGACGTCATCGTACGGCGAGGTTTTGCTGCGCACGGACGCCGGCCTAACCACCAGCTTAAACAGCATCGCTGTTAAAACGTGTCTTCTAGCAATACAGGCAACTTTAGCGAAGGTAGTTTCCTGTATTGGGATGTGCACTGTTGCAGCACACCGTAAAGGTATACCGAGCCACTAATTATCGTTGTCGCCTGAGTCACCCAGAATAGGGCTCAAGGATAGAGCATACAAGAATGCGACCTTGCAAGTAAGTTACGTGTCGACAATGTTCAGACTTCACTCGCCTCTTATTTGTATCGCGGGTAGAGCTGTGGCAGCGTCAATAGGCCCGTCGCCGATCGGTATGGCGGCTATATCGAAGCTCAACGCTTAATAACGACAGGCTAAGAAGTTTCCGAATTCCAAAAACTTGTCGACACTTCCCCGAAAAAGGCGATAACTTGCTACTCATCGGCAAGAGCATGTTCCCCGTGCACCCAACAAGGCGATCCCAGACAAGAGCATGACGCGGGATGATTGAGTCTGCTGTGATCGCCAAACGGCGGCGCCCTCAATAAAACGGTCTATTACATTGCCCGGCACTCTTTAATAACAATTAAACTGCTCTTGGCGGGAAACGTGTCCGTCATAGTGGACCACCGTGGCGCACGGTGAATGAAACGACGACCACGCGGCCACATAGTTCATTTTCGGCGTTAGTTTTACTCTAGATCCCGTGCGCTAACTAGGGGGGCCGTTAGGAATAATTTCGGATATAGAATGAGCGTTTATAGGAAATTTTCCATACGCGTTTAATATCTATTTGCGGAATCATTTATACTTTAAATCCCAGTTGACAGCATGAAAGGTAAGTAAACTAATGTACCATAGTAAATATGAAATTAAGGTATCTTAAGAAGCGGCGCGAGGGTTTTGGAGTGATCGCCTCTTTCGGACCGTCCTATGTCTCTCTCCCCTTTTCACTGTAAAGAAATTCATTCTACATTGGTAACGAGTGGTGGAGGTGCCGGATACTGGACGCCGTGGACCACCCAGTCCGACAGTATCTTCGAAGAAGCAGACGCCAGGCTGGGCTACCACCAGAGCCAACAAACATGGCCGACGCTCAAGCCGGCCTGCCAACGAACACCATCGAAGAACGCATCGTTCATACCAGCCAGAGGCCAAGGCATCCTAGCTACTGGACGCCGGCACCACATATATTCTCAGGTAAAACAGATGAGGACGTGGATGACTGGCTGAGACACTTCGAAAGATTAAGTCAGCAAACAGGTGGAGTACGTCAGCGCAGCTTTTGAACGTCTCATTTTTTCTCACCGGTACCGCTCTACTTTGGTTTAACAGTCATGAACGTGTGCTGACCACTTGGCAAACTTTCGTCCAGGAACTGGAAACCTGCTTTGGCGGCTCCAATTCCGAAAAGAAGAAAGCAGAACACACGCTTTCGCGCAGAGCCCAATTGCTTAGTGAAACCTGTACAAAGTATATTGAAGAAATAATGAAGTTATGTGGATTTCTCAACGCGAGTATGTCGGATGAAGACAAAGTAGGTCGTCTATTGAAAGGCACTACTGAAGACGTCTCGAATTTCTTTAATAATGAAAGAAAACCTGGGGCCCTATAACGTAAAACTATTCCAATATGTTTCTATTCCTATCACCTGACGTCAAATTTGCGTAACCACCGACGCAAGCACCGGGCGGTCACCCGCAGGGTTGTCTGACCAGACCAATCAAACGCTCTCCTCGCTTATAGGAGATCACCTTTGTTTGCTTTAAAAACGAATAACGTTGCCTACAGTGAGCGGCTTGTCGTATCTAATTGGCTGACAAGAGGCGAGTAGAACGCTCAAGTGGAGAGGGATTCACTGGGGCAGAGCCAGAGCACTGAAAATCGATAACCGGATGAGGAGGGTGGTGCCGGCGTCTGCGATTGATCGGCTTTCCCTTACTTAGCTTGTGGTGGCTGGTCGAAAATCACGGCGGCATGCAACGGAAGCTTAAGAATGACGCTAAAACTAACCCTCAGCAAAGAAGAGTTGGGAGAATGAGGTGGTAAACGTGCCGAAAGGGCTCGAAAACGTTACACGGCCACGCAAGAAGTTTTATTATACGCAAATGCACCCATGCTCTCCGGCAGGTGCGAGTAACCAGCGTCTCAGCGATCGGTGGCAGCCATCTTTTATTCCTTTCCGAATGGGGCAGCCTGTGGCTATTCCGAAGAAAATTCAGTTTTGTTCGGCATATTAATGCATCTTTATCGCGTACACGTCACTTTGACGCGGTGAATTTGTGCGGTTTTGTGACATCGCGTGACAGGCAGGTGAAGAGGGTGAAGAGGCTTTTTACCAGTAGCCGAGGGCTAATGGCGAAAAGGGGTCGAATCAGAAATAACTCTGTCTGTTTTTTTTTCTGTCAAATCATGCATAATCAGTGTGTAGACATCATATCAGATGGGGAGGTATCGCGGTTTTCGTGACGTCGCGTGACAGACAGGTGAAGTGGGCGTGGTCGAAAAACGTTTTTCACCAATCGTGGAAGGCTGATAGCAGAATTGGAATAGAAAAGTTTGGAATAGTTTTACGTTATAGCGCCCCTGAACACGCCTTCCGAATTCAGGCAGCAATGGCGCGAGTTCGAAGCTATGAACACCCGTAGGATCTTACCGAAGTTCGGGCGCTTGGACAACGTCCCCTTGTTGCAAGCATGGACGTCGTTACCTGCGATGACATCGCTTCGTTCTTGCATAGAGTGGTTCACGAAGAGCTAGCACGACTTCAGGGAGTATACACTGGTTATCAGTGCACGTATCACGAGTGCATTGCCGAACCACCTTCCTGGTCGCGAGAACGTCGCATCAACCACCGACCGCCTTCTGAATAAGCATGCCTAAATAACACGAGCTTTCGGTGTCTCCCGGCGAATCTCAGTCACCGCCAGTCCTCACCAGTCCTTCGTGACACTACGGAGTACTACCCAACACCACGACATGTTCCTGCGCAATACTCTATGCCACGACATGCACCCGCAGAATCATACCCGGAGCCACGCGTACCTGCTCATTTTTTGATTGTGTGGTACAGTGCGAAGCAGGGACAGGGGACGCAAGAAAAACGAGAACAACCGCTTACTGCCAACTGAAATTTTATTGCCTGGTGTAAGGTGTTATATAAAAAACGGAGGAATATTTTCGTGATAAGGCAAGGGATGGCTTGCTTATGCAGAGGCATTCTTCACGTGCAATCCTAGCCGACTCAATGATGATGCGCGTTCGATCATCCCTGTGTGTGTGTAGATAAATTCTGTTTTTTTTTCACACAGAGGGGTGCAACCGCATGCGCTACAATGCAGGGCTAAGAAACCTTCTTTTCCATTCTTGACATTATTCGCGTGTGTGATGTGCGTAGTAGGCGACACGGTGCAGCGGTTGGAAAGGACAAGAAGCAGAGAAAAAGTAGTGCGCGGGCCGAGGCGAATTCCGTGCTGGATGGAAAACGACAACGTCGAAGCGAGTCCGGCACGTGAACACGCGGCGCAAGAATAGAAACTAAAAGAAATAAAGCCAACCTAACCATAAGAAACCACGGAGCGTCAAACAGCCAATGAGCAAACGACGAATCTGCCAGAGCGGCAGAAAAGCGAGGCGCGCTGGCGGGGAGAGCGCCAGGAATCGACGCCAGGTGAAGGTCCGGGAGGTGAAGACAGGCCATCGGGTTCCAGACCCGAGCCACCAGGACTTCACCCGGCCAGGGCATCCTGCCAACCGGTTCCTGTGCGTCGCTACTGTACTCGATCGTGAACTGCTGCCCGAGGCCGGCGAGCATCTGCGTCCGTGGGCAGAACGAGAGCAGTCGGGCTACGGACCCGAGTTCTACACCCAACTGCCTGGCCAGAACGCCGCCGCCATCTGCTCGTGCTGCCAAGCCACCTGCCTTCCCTCTCCAAGGCTGAGCTGTCGTGTTCTGGTCGCCCGATCAACGGTCCAACACGCCGACCCTTGGTGAGAACGGCGCCACTTCTGTCGCCATCTTGTCGCCGCTTCTCAACGTCGAGACTGTTATGCGCCCTTGCAGTCGTGGTCAGCCCGGACTCGCGCACTGTTAACACCATCTTAGCCTTAAGTGCGTTTCTTGCCGTGAATTCTCTTTGAGTGTTTATTTCATGTTTTATCCTCTTTCTAGTTTTATTAAAAGCTTGTGGGTGTGTTTATAAAACAAATGGCTTTATTCTCAATAGGGTTCTTGGAGGCTCCGCCTCGGAGAACCGTCCGAACCTTTAAACAAAACAACCTGCATCACAGCGTGTTCCCGCTTACGATCATTCAGACACCTCCCTGCCTGACCTACGTAGCACGCGCCGCATTTCAAGGGGATCCTGTACACAACCGCCTGCACACAATCCAGGTAAGGGTTGCGGTGCCTGACTTTACACTGGGCATTTTCTTTCTTGATATGGGCGCTTTTCCTTGATAACGAACAAATTTGTGTGGGGCAGAAAACACGACACGTACACCAACCCGCTCACCAATTTTCTTAAGACGATAAGCGATAAGATGCTTGTAGGGGATCACGTACAAGGAACGTTTTGATCGCTATCAAGGAGAAAGGGGGTAAACCTAGGGGCCTGATTTTTATTAGACATATCATAAGAAGCCAACAAACACTGACACCTAGGACAGCATAGTGGAAATTACTTGTGCTTAATAAATGAAATAGAGAAACGATAAATTAATGAAAATGAAAGTGGATGAAAAACCAGCTTGCCAAAGGTGAGCATCCATCCCACAAGCTTCGCATTTCGCGTGCGATGTTCTACCAAGTGAGCTACTGCGGCGCCCTTTCCCTTTCCACTCTCTTGGGTATTTATGTTTCCCTGAAATATCCCGGGAGTGTTAGCCAGCGCCACCACTCACAGACCTTGGCGGCGGACGTGGAACATACATCATTTCTGCCGCCGCGTCACGAGAACGTGATCTTTTTGGGTGACGGCAACCGGTCAATAAACCCATACCTGCTACCAGAAGGCATCAATGTTGCCGGATTCGAGACCCTGGTTATGCAATAAACGAAAAGAAAGAGCGTTAACCGAGGGGACCGATTTTTGTTAGTCATGTCATAAGACGCCAACGAACAGTGACTCCAAGGAGAACATAGTAAAAATTACTTGTGCTGAAGAAATAAAATAAAAAAACGATAAATTAATCGAAATGAAAGCGGATGAAAAAAACATCTTGCCGCAGATTGGGAACGATCTCACAACTGAAGGTTCTGGGATACATTCCCTTTTTCATTTCATTATCCATTAATTAATTGTTGCTCTATTCCATTTAATAAGCATAGCTAATTTCCCCTAGTACTTGATATATATATATATATATATATATATATATATATATATATATATATATATATATATATATATATATATATATATATGTGTGTGTGTGTGTGAGTTGTAAGAGGCAAGGAAGAAAAGCTAATTTAATTTGACATTTCTTGTCGGACCCGGCCTCTAAAGAGAGTGTGTTGTGAAGCACGGAGTGTATCCCTCCATTGTGACTTTGCTCGGTGATATCGTAATCACAAATACAACACTGAATTGTGGGCTGAACAGTTCGATATTAGCATAGTTCATCAGGGACATCAGGGACAAGGGAAGAAAGAGCGATGTATTGTCTGTTCAGTTCTGTGTTCTTTAGGCAGAAAAGCAGCTCGACGTCGAACCAAGCACCACAAAAGTAGATTTTTTCTT
Organism: Dermacentor andersoni; assembly: GCF_023375885.2. Taxonomy (NCBI): domain Eukaryota; kingdom Metazoa; phylum Arthropoda; class Arachnida; order Ixodida; family Ixodidae; genus Dermacentor; species Dermacentor andersoni. The sequence goes on along the minus strand of NC_092816.1, from coordinate 199,645,623 downwards.
TGCGTGTGCATCACATGAGAAAAAAAAAAGCAGATATTATTAAGATGTTATCAAATAGCGCTGCTTTGCCGTTCACAATATCTTGTTTTTGGAACAGTTAATCTCATATGCAATGAAATTAATAAGCTAAAGTCGTCGACCAAACGACAGCTTCACTTTAATTTCTACAACATGAGGTTCACATTTTCAACATTTATATAGGGCAAGCACGTGGGGTCGGATGTTATATACGCTTGACTGTATTTCATGTAGCCTGAACACAAAATCCGTTCCTTTCTAATAAGTTTCGTTTGCTTGAGCAGCACCGAACCCATGACGTTTCTTTTTCTTATTCTTTTGCTTGCTTTTCCTTTCTTTTCCTTCTTTTTTTGTTTTGCCGACGACTCTCTGGAGTGGGTAGCACTGACACGTGATTGCATCTCCTGGATGAGGCTTCTTTGCATTGAATAAAATACGATGTTTTAGCTTCGTCTCTTTGGAAACGTTGCTGTAGTACCTCTTCATTCCACAACACAGAAAGGGGGCTCGCCAAGAGAGGTGCGCTGCCTGCGAGCTGTTTGCGCGAGCGGCAACGAGGCGCGAATGTTGGCGGCTGATAACACTCCGACCGCAGGAACCACGGCACCGTTGCGCTTCTTGCTTGTCTTGGGCTGTTGCACACTCAGCTCGTCTCCATTGCGTCTCTCCGTATTTCTCCCTAGCCACGTGCGCATAAAGTGTTTACATTCTTGTGGCAGCTTATAGTTATCTTCACGAAGTATTCATGTACTCTGCTTTGCTTGCAGGCTTTTGGACTTTTATTGATGGAAAGGACGGGGCTCTTCATGCCACCGGTGAAGAGAGCTGCGATGTGAAAGGCACGATGAGAAATATGGCCACGTTTGTTGTAATTTCGTGACCATAAAAGAAATGCCAGCCACTAAAGTTTCATCTCGACTCTTAATTAGGGTGATCCTTAAGCGCGGTGTGGCTACCGTAGGACGGCAAACTCACTCATTAGTCGATTCACTCATGCTCAGGCCGAGTCGTCACTAAGAGTTTAGTCAGTCCATGTAAGTGAAATTTTGGTGAGTTGGAGTACGAATGAGCCCGGGTGAGTATTTTTCTGGGACTATGTCCTTTTAAGCCCTTGGCAGAAATCTATTTTGTTAGTGAAATTTAGCTTTGGTGAAGCTAGCTCTGTTAATTTCGCCAGCCTCAAGAAATATCTGTAATATCTCTAGGACGGTGCCAACTCGATGCGGCTCACAGCGTACATCGGAGAAGTGCGTAAAACATTGCGGTCGGTAATACCCGGCCGTTATTTATGTTCCTCCCTATTGCAAAAGCTAGTATTCAGTGTCCAGTGCCATGCCAGATTACGGGCCCAGCGTAGCGTGCTGGATGCTGGGGCACTGGGCCACCGCGGTGTGCTGGGTGGCGCTGGGTACTGTTGTGAAAAGCCGCTCTAGCGCGTAAAATACGCGGTGCCTGGCCACCGTAGATCTATTTTTTAATACATAAAGCAACACAGAACCTTTTTAGTGCAATAAAAATGAGAAGTCAGAAGATTTACCACCAGGATTACATCCTCAGGCCTACAGATGCCAATCCAGGTACTTTACCACTAGACCATGCCAGGACATGGCAGGGTGTGAATAATATGCCATATCAAGACCCAGACGCAGTTTTAGTTTCGCAGATGCATCCCACACAGACACGGTAGATGCGCAATCGCACCCGCAATTAGAACTTACGCCTGTATCACACACAAAAAGTTGTTGTCCGTATTGAATAGTAATCTTTGGAAGTGCCGCAACACCGATCTTCTGCGATTGGTATTTTAACAACGAAAAAAGTCCTAAATGAACCGCCGACCCGGGACGCTGTATGGGCTCTTACGTACTGTGGATTTTAATTGCCGTTTCTTGTTCATCGATATTAGAGAAGGCAGCAGCATTCGGCGGCAGCACCTATACGTAAGTTTATAACGCGTCACATCGGTGCTCGCCGCTTCTTGTGCTGACACTGTAGGCACGAAAAAAGTTGTTTATTCAAGAACGCCTCTGAGAAAGCTGTCAAATAGAGTGATTTATCCTTCGTAATCTTGCCGATTCCTGAGCCCAGACGAGCCGATAACGTGTAGAGGGACCCGGCGGGCACGCTAAGCCTAAGCTTCGGTGGAAGGGAACGATCTTGGCACGGATACCGGGCGATTGCTAAAATGTGCGTATTTGAGCCTCAGAGCCTTGTATCTATTATTATTTAGTGCACTAGGGCAAGTGGAAGCGCTCGAATCACCTCAGTTTTGTTATCGGTACGATAATATCAATCAGCGGCAGGCTCTCTGGGAGGCCATTCGAACATGCGTGAACAAGTGCTGCCTTTTGTGTTGACTCCAAACGTTGCGACCACAGCGCCAACTCGCAGTCATCGTTTGCAAACAAACAACTAAGAAAGGAGGCATCATCCGCACTTCCATGATTTCGTCAAGAATATAGCTATCCATCCGGTAAAATGGAAATACAAAAAAAAAGTCATTTTCAATGTGAAATACGTATGAACAACATATAACAGTTTCCAGCAAGCACGGACGCGAGCACAAATAAGTAGAAACGGACAGGACAGGAAGTAAGCGTCCGTGCTTGCTGGAAACCGTTATATGTTCACCATGCACCAACTGGCCCACCAAACTACTCTACCAAACGTATGCACAAGCAGGGCATAAGCCCTGAAAGGTGCATAATCACGGACCTTTATTCTAAGCTGGGACACAATATAGACTTTTACGATCCGAATATATAGCGTTATTTAGGACAAGATATTAGTATGTAGTGATTAATATTAAACAGCGCCTATAGTCAGGTTCCGAACGTAGTTCCCGCGCCTACTAGGGCGCCCCTCGCGGCGGCGAGCGTGGACCCGGCAGGATACGACCGGCCCGCTTGCGTTCGGAAAGCCTGTGTGTGCACTGTTTCGCGTGTAGCTGTTGCCTTTTCTGAGCAATGCCGAAGTGCAACCCGAGCTGTTGCCTAGTGGACTGCAACAGCACGTACACCAATTCATGAGGAACAAAGTTTTACAGGTTTCCAAGCCGAGCGTATGAAGCAGATCGGCGTCAACACTGGATCACGCTCGTCCGACGGCATAAGCTGTTTTATGTACCGGCGTTATGCCAAGTGCGTTAACGTTGAATTCATTGCTTTTACAGCAATGATGGCAGTAAGGGGACACCTGCAGTGCGTACCAGGATATGCAGCAAACAAAGTAGTTTGTTTCCTCACTATACCGCAGTAAAGCTGTGGAACTCTTTCCCAATTCTCTCCCTTTCAAACAGCGCAAGGGCTTGCTGAGAGCAACGAGGAGGGGTTGCAGCTGGCTCAGCTGGCATACACCCTTCTGCGCCCAGCATATGGACTAAGGGGCAGTTGAGATCACCAAAATATTTGACGACGTCGTTTATTGGAACCACCTTTGCACGCACTGAAAAATCGCATCATAAAAGTATAGAACTTCCAGTAACTTGGGCGAAAATATTTTCCCAGTGTAGTATAACACAACTGGTAAGTTCCTCACCTTTTTTGTGTTAAGGCAGAGCAACGTTAGAATACCTCGGGTAGCTCTTACGAGTCGTTCGTACGCCCCACGTTCTTGGATGAGCTGTTTTGGATTCGCATTTGCCGTCCTGTATGTACAGGGAAACTGCCGCGGCGTGCTTGCACTTCCCTGCGATGCCAGCACGGTCATCGCAGCTCCCCGCTAGGATTTGTCTGCTGTCGTCAGTTTTCAAGAATCAATGTCACCTATAATTTCATGCGTCCACCCCGCAGATAACGAAGCACTTACGCTGATCATCACGCATCTCGATGGTGCGTTATTTTTCGTGTGCGGAATACACCTAGCAGTCACTTCCAATCAGTGTGAGTTCAACACTTCCCTTACGTCGTAGACGTGCCCCACTTCAATAGAAGACTTCCTTTCTCTAAATTCTTTTCACGGAAAAGCTGTCAAGATCTTGTAATTCCCGAAACCCGGTTAAAATTAATATCGGCACGCTGTTTCGCGCCATTGCTACCGTTTGACAGGGCGCCATACACGCAGCGCGAGCTGCTGACGCCGTGAGTAATCCTACCGCATTCGCGGAACTATTCGTCAGATGGCGCTAGGGGTCGGAAAGACAGGGCGCTGCCTAGCACTTGCAACGTGCCCATACTCATTGCGTACTGGAAGCAGTGCGGCACAAACGCCACCAGCGTAGTTTCCACTGCAAGCCAGTGAACTGCAGGGAGAATCAGCGCGTATACACCACAAACCTGTGCGCCCCAGTGTCATGGCAGTGAAACCAGCGTCTCGTACAGTGTGACCCAGCTTTTATCCAACCTTCTCACTAGTGTCCCTCTGACTCCCAGTGAGCGCCACCGATCCCAGTGCGATCCAGTGTCAAAAAACGGGCTGGTTTCACACGGGAAGGCAATGGAAGACGCTGGTTTTTGCAATAGGGTTGTCGGGCAACGCGCCACACTTGCAACGCGCCTCCTAACCCCCTCAACCACTGGACAAGCCACCCGATGGCCGTCCTCAATGCAGCTCGGGCGCTGACGGCGCTACGCTTTGACACCACTCCCTGTATCTGCTCGGCCTCGTGATTTTCCACTATTCGAGCCTCCGCAGACCGTTCGAGGCAGGTTTAATGGAAGAGAAGAGGGGGAAGACTCCCTCTGAAGCACGAAGCATCATAGCACCTGCGAGTAGAGTACGCTGCGTAAGCTTTTCCTTTCACCCTCTCGGCCAAATTCGGACAAGGCTAGGCGCTAGGGCACTGAGGGCAGTGGTGTTGCGAGAAGGGTGCAAGGCTGGCGCTTTCTTAGTTTCTCCAGTTCTGTGTATTTCGTCGGCTCAGCAATAATTGCCTTTCAGCGCTCGCTCGACCACTCCCCTGCTTTTCATACAGCTTTCTTTTTGCGGAAGCGGATATGGCAGTTTCTCAGCCCGGCTGACGAGTGCTATTTTTGCACTGCTCGTTCGTTGGTCATGCTGCGTGTTTGCGATTTTGACAATTGCTATAATGAGTGGTACTCCTCTTGCTTTCGCAGAAAGACCATACGTTAAAGATGCGAACTGTCCAGTGCAACCTTCGAAGACGACGAGGTGCGTTGTACTTTCAACAGTGCTATCGTGAATAGTAGCTCTGTTGAACGCTTGATGTCAAGCAGCTTGCCTGGGCCTGCTTGGCCGAGACTAGCCTGCTCTAATGCGACACCACCGCTTTCTCACCAGGGCTTATCTGTGCGAATCCCTTGTGGTCTAGGCCAGCTCTGATGTCCCACCACCGTTTTTTCATGGGGGTCTATCTGTCCGATGTCACTTCGGGTCTAGGCCTAGTCTGATGCCACACCACCGCTTTTTCACGGGGGCCTGTCCTTGCGCTGTCGCTTGGGCTCTAGGCCTGCTCTGATGCCACACCACCGCTTTCTCATGGAGGTCTATTTGTGGGATGCCACTTGGGGTCTAGGCCTAGTCTGATGCCACACCACCGCTTTTTCACGGGGGCCTGTCTTTGCGCTGTCGCTTGGGCTCCAGGCCTGCTCTGATTCCACACCACCGCTTTCTCATGGGGGTCTATCTGTGCGATGTCACTTGGGGTTTAGGCCTAGTCTTACGCCACACCACCGCTTTTTCACGGGGTCCTGTCTCTGCGCTGTCGCTTGGGCTCTAGGCCTGCTCTGATGCCACACCAACGCTTTCTGATGCGGGTCTCTCTGTGCGATGTCACTTGGGGTCTAGGCCTAGTCCGATGCCACACCATCGCTTTTTCACGGGGGCCTGTCCTTGCACCGTCGCTTGGGCTCTAGGCCTGCTCTGATGCCACACCACCGCTTTCTCATGGGGGTCTATCTGTCCGATGTCACTTGGGGTCTAGGCCCTACACGGTTTCAGGGACTTTTCGAGGTACGGTTTGGGGCACGTTATTTCTTAGTGCTGCCTAAATGACAATCAATCCTCCACGTGCGCTGAACGTTCAATTCACTCGCGTGGGCTCAGCGTGCTCAAGGACAAGACAGTGCCGCTTATGTATAACGCGGTGGAGGCTCATTTCCCCTGAGTCTTTCCGCTAGATTTTCATGAAAAGGGTTCATGATGATAACGTGGCGCCCCATTCTAGTTGTTCTCCTTCCTACGTGCTTGTGGAGGCGTTCAGCACCATTGACAGCAAATTTGAATGTCAGCAGTGTCACTGTTGGTGCTGTGCACCTGCACTCATGACACGTAATGTCATGGGCGAACTACTGTTTATTTTGTGTGCCAAGAAGGACTTATGAATGGATCAACCCCTAGCGCAATGTCCGATAACTAAAGAGACAATCTGGCCGGAGAAATCTCACAATGACTGGCAACGGTAATTCGTCAGCGTTGAATCCATATAGCGACACAACCTATTGCCACCATCGAGACCAGTTATGATGAGACGAGTACTCCACCGCTACTCCTCTTTCGTGCTTCCCTAAGAACACTCGGCGACGTCCAGCGCCACCACTGCGAAACCTACGCGTGGCATTTGAAATACAACAGAATGGATAACTGGGCTAGTAGGTTTACTTGCATCATAAAACTGTAAAAGCCCACAAAGACGACAAGGAAGAGAGATGACCGGACGAGGCGCTTACTCACAACTGAAAAAGTTTATCGAACTTGAGAAATTTTATTCAAGCAATTCATGTTTCTTGATAGCTAGACTTTCTTTACCTTTTAACTTGGCCTTTTAAATGACTTAGCCCGCGATCCTTGACATGCATGCACAGCCGTCCTACTTCGATTTTGTGTACATATCTGTTTCCATTCAATAATTTTTTTACTTGTGAGTAAGCACCTCGTCCTGTCCACTGTCCTTGTTCTCATCTTTGTGCTCTTTGAGTTTCAAAATTCGAAATATATGGCGCGCAAGTGAGTTGGAACGCTGAGAAATGCGTCATACGGCAAGCGGGATCCTCTCTCACGCTTCTTTTTTGACGTGCTACCTCATGTAGTGGCATTGTCGAGAAGTCCGCTCGTGGCCTCCACGCCGGTGCCTGCGAAAGCAGAGAGAATGTTTCCTCGCTCGTGAAACACTCAGTGGCACATACTCATAGACCGAAGTTGGTGAGATGTTAAATGAAGACCGGCCCATACCCAGTATGCTCATGACGCAGCACGCTAAGGCAGTGGCAGGAAAGACGCTTACGGAAAAGCTGCGCATGTCCAGTGCACTGCTCACACAACCTGCTAATGCGTCCGATTGCTGCCCTTAGGGATATCTTTCGATGTAGGTAAATTTTACTCAGCATCGGGGAAACTTAAATATCTTTTTCGTCATTGTAGAGCGGCAGACCCCATAGCACATACCTATTTACTCAAGCTGGAGTCCAAGACGTTCATTGAACAGCGGCAAACACATAATGGCACATTCCCAGGGACTCAAGTCGGCGTCGGAGCTTCATAGAACAGCGGAACCTACTCAGCCTCGCATCTAAAGCGACCCGTGTGGGTATGATAGAGGTTCATTGCAGAGCGGCAGGCATGTACACATATCCACACATTAAGCGACCCTCATTGGTCCAAGGATTGGTTTTGGAACCTTGTTCCCTCACCCTTTTCACCACGAACTACCCGCTTACCATGGTTGGCGGATAAACAGCTTGATGCAAACATAGATAGATAGATAGATAGATAGATAGATAGATAGATAGATAGATAGATAGATAGATAGATAGATAGATAGATAGATAGATAGATAGATAGATAGATAGATAGATAGATAGATAGATAGATAGATAGATAGATAGATAGATAGATAGATAGATATGTTCAATTCAACAGAATGCTTTAGTTTCTGAGAGCCTGTAGACGAACTATATCAGCCTGAGTTTGGCTCAGGTGGATAAGTCAGAGTGAGCTCTGCTTATCCCCTGCTGAAAATTTTCACGTGTCATCTTACCAAAAACCTATAGATCCTGCATATTTTAATGCTTGAGCATTCTTACAGTGCATTACGCATGCTCCGGGGACTATCCATGTATGTTTGTGTCCACGTATGTATCTGACCATTTTTCCGCTACCTGGGTCGCTGGGTGTTCCATGCATGGTGGAATAATTAGCGCATCGGGATGCTGTGCAGAGGTAAATCAGTTCCAAACCAACTGTCGTATCACATTGGGTCACCGAGTATGTACCAATGTGTACATACGTGCCTTTCCTCATTGAAGCTCTTTCACGCCGCCATAGGTCACTGCAGATGCGAGTCTGGGTAGGCACCGCTGTCCATAGAAACCCTTCGATACCAACTTGAGCCACTGGGCATGTGCCAGCAGGTATGTGCCACTCTTCTATTGTCTTTAACTCCAACTTGGGTAACCAGGTATGCGGCACTGGAACTATTCCGCCCTACAATGAAAAAAAGGCCCCTTAAGTTTTTCCGATGCTCAACAGAATGAAAACTACTGCACAAGTGTTCCTCAGGGACAGTTAACCAGTGCATTTGGAGGCTGCCTCACAAGCGCATTGGGTACTTGCCACTCTCCAATCAACGTCTCGCCAACTTGAGGCACTCAGTGCGTACGACGCAGTGTGCGGCAAACGAGAGAAGAATTCTCATTGTTCGCAGGCACCGGCACGCCAAGATTCTCCTGTGAGAGCCTACGCACGAATTTTACATGAGCGCCTCAAGATGCAACAGCGTGTACAGAAATAAGCATGAGAGGAGAGCCCCTCTGTTGCAAGACGCGTTTCTCTGGGTTCGTACGCGCAGATTTTTCCAAGTTTTCGTAAATTTTGATGTCGTGCATAAAAGTTAAGTATTTCCGTTTTAATGTTAATTTCAACACTTTTAGTTTTATTTTTCAAACGTGCAGCTTTGGCATTGTAAGCTTGTCGCATACGAACATTTCCTGTTGCCCCTGTGAAAGTGCAACTATCGCGTACAGACCCCGGCAAGCCTCTGGCTTTTAGTATGTGCCCCCAGCATTTTAGTACATGCTGTAATGTACCGTTATGCCGAAATAAAATGAAGAAATGAAAGGTGCACCATGAATTTCAGATGCCACCCAAGGCTTCGCGGCGGCGGCACTAGATGGCGCCGCATGTTCTTGGGAAAGCACGGAAGAGGGCTCCCACTGCAGTGCATGCCTCACGTCTAACTATTTTCTATGGATGGATGGATGGATGGATGGATGGAACTTTCTTGTACGTCCGGCAGGGTTCAACGCGACCCGGGCTCAGGTCTCCCACGGGGGAACGTCAAGGCCCTGCCTCAACGCCGCCTCACGGGCTTGCTGGACTGCCCACGTCTGGATTCCGAGGTGTGAGCTGCGCAGAGCGGCGGCCCACCTCGACAACATGGTCTTCGGAGTAACTGCCATCCCTCCTACAACTGCATTGCACTCCCACAGCATGTGTTTGAGAGTTGCTGGTCCTTCCTGGCATAATTTGCACGTGTCGTCCTGATGCTTATCTGGGAAGATACGTTTCAGACGGAATGGATTAGGGAAGGTGTTCGTCTGGAGTTGTCGCCAGGCGACGGCCTGCCTCCTGTTCAGTTTGGGACTCGGCAGTGGGTATATCTTTCTGGCGTCCAAATATATGCACTGGTTATGTCGTTGTATCTGGTGAGCCTGTCCCGTTCTGCTCGAGAAGCGTTCGCTATCGTGCAAGAGGCGTTACCCTGTTCGGCGCGGCGGGTCATGTCTCGCGCCGTCCGGTGCGCCGTCTCGTTAAGTTCGGGAGCGTGTCGCCTTCCGTGGTGACGTGCGCGGGGAACCATATGATCCTCGAGATCGCGGTTTTGGATCTGCCCGCTTTGGCCAAAATGGACAGAGCTTCCTTGGAAATCCGACCTTTGGCGTAATTCTTTACTGCTGTTTGCAAGTCACTTAGTACGACTTCGCATGCCTGTTCTGTGAGGGCCAGCGCAATGGCTACTTCCTCTGCTATTTCCGAGTGTTTGGTGTATACACTGCATGTGGTTCGGATTTTTGATTCGGCGTCTATACACGGGGGCGTATTTTTGGCCGTTCGCATATTCGGCTGCGTCGACAAAGCGCGCGCTTCTCTCCCTGCCGAATGAACGGAGCAGAGCCTCGGCTCTTGGCTTTCTTCTACCTCGGTTGTAATCGTAATCGGGGTGCACGTTTCTTGGGATGGTTGCCACCGTAATGGTCTCTCTGATTTTGTTGGGGATTTGCATTTTCTGGCCGTGCTGGTTGTGGTACGTTATGCTCTTTTCTCTTTTTTATGTTAGCAATAAGTTGTGTGGCTATATTTATTCAATGCTAACTCATTACCGTCAGCAGTCCTCTTGAGATGGGTTCTGACGAATTTTTCATCTGAAAGATATGGAAGACATGGATTTGGTACGCACATAGATGGAAGCTTAAGGATGTTCTATGGAAGATTGGAAGATAATAGATGCGGAACATATCGAACTCACATCAGTATGGGGATTTAGATTTAGGGAATGAAAGGAATTTGTATCAGTTATATCGAAAGGCATATATGAGGATGAGGTACACATAGAAAGCATGATATGGAACATGAAAGCCGCGTGGTCATATGGACATAATGTTAACAATATGTGCCTTACAAAATAGAAACCTAATATTTTGATTAACAAACTCTGGCCGGTGGCAGCTCTACTTTCTGCTGCTCAAAACTGAACATGCTTTACTTTTTCACATGTGCATTTTTTTCACGAGATCGGACAAAGTGTGACCACTTCCAGGCCTCATTTATTTTAAACAAACAAAACCGGACCACCGTGAAATGCCTCCTTTATAGGATTCCCAATGCATGCTCTTGCCACTTTGTTGGCGCAAACGAACAAAAATTAGCGCAGAATCCATCTCACGATGAGTGTTGACGTTATTGCGATCTACAGTGAAGCAACCTAGCGACACAGCGTATTGCCCTCCCAGACATGTATGCAGCAGGGGTCCTCTCTTGCACTTCGCTTGGGAGCCACTGCGTCATTCAGTGGTGCCGCCACCATGAAGTCAGCCCGGCGTGATGGTGTGAACATAACATTCAGTCGATTTCGTCTTCTTGTATATGACAGCCTACCACCAGATAAATTTTAAATAATTTTGTCATGGCAGAGTGGCACATACTAAGTGGCACATAGCCAAGCTGGCGTCACAAAAGTGAATGGAAGTTCTGCAGATACCCAATGGCGGGTAGCCCTCAGACAAGGTGGGATCAACAAGTTTAATTGAAGAGCTCTGCCGACCCAGTGCCATGTACCTAGGAAGTTGGGTTCAAAGAGATACATTGAGAGAGAGAATAAGCTTTACACAAAACAGCACACGACTGAATGTACCGTAGGTAGCTCCTCCTTTATTCATTAGGAGTTATTCTCTGTACTGGAGGCCATCAACCATAGTTGCTCTTTTTCACTTGGTTAAACAATTCGAGCTGGCCCGTCTAGTCGGAGCTGGACAGCGCTGCCTCCCATTGCCGTGTGTGTGTGTAGGGGGGGGGGGGGGTGTAATGGGTGCGCTCTTTCGTCAGCTTGCGCATATCCGTACTATGTGGTAGTGCGTTGCGCATTCATCGCAGTGTGGGAATTTGTAAGGATACAGCGCAGGACGCATGGGGTAGTACAGACTCAAGTGTAGATATACGTTTGTATGACATTTCCGCCGTACAACTGCTTCCTGTCACGTTAGGGCGTTGTAAGGTGGTGGTAGTGTTCTTCGTGGCAGGCGATAGCGTTGCAGCACGTACGTGTAGCGTAATGGTATCAGCTCGGCATTGAACTGCTCGCCGCGTCCCTCTCTCGGCTCCCAGTGTGCATGCGCTCAGGCGCAGGCGTGTCCCTATGCATTGCCGCGTAAGAACTCAAGCACCGTGGTCCATGTATGGTGTGTATGTATGTACTATGAATGTACGTGTGGTGGTAGCCCTCCGTTCAGGAAGCGATGTGTGGCCCTCGAAACATCGTCCTAGAAAAAACCTCTACATGCTGCCTGAGAGTCTTTAGTAACTATGACGTACTCCCAGTGCTTTCTTGTCATGATGGGAGTATGTGTCACTTTGCAATGAACCACTTCGTTAGCCATCACGAAGGGGTTCTTTGAAGAGCAGCGTATGCCCAGTGGCGCATACGCAGTGGCACAAACACAAACTGACGTGAGGGTGGCTCACTGAAGTGCAGCAGGAACACAGTTGCTTATACGTACAAACCAAATTTGGCTTAAAATACATATTTATTAAAGAATGGTCCATACGCTGAGGGCCAAATGCGAGTCAGGTTCATTCTAGAGTGGGACAGAACAAGGGGCACATAACCAGTGCTTTAAGTTGCCATCAAAGAGGTTCGTTGTACAGAGGTGCGTACCTAGTGCAGGAAGTTGGTCCTGCGGTTGGTTGCGAATCCTGTTCTATCAGCACAGCAGCCTGATGCGCTACCAGTTAGAGCATGGACTACCCTCTTGCAGTAATACAGGTTGCCGTGAAACCGGTTAACTGATGAGCCGCACATAGGCAATGTCACATACCGTGAGCCGCCAAGTTGGCCCGACGATTGGTTTTGATCCGGTTTCCTCATTACAGCCGCACCATGCCCTAGTCGCATGACCTCGTACTACCAAGCCACCCATTCTGGGAGGAGGGTGACGAGGGGGCATCGCCAGACAGCCCCTGGGCAGTGCGAGAAGAACCCAAAATAATGCTAATCCCATTAAATAATTATTTCTCAATTTGTCTGCTCATAGACTGTAGCATTGAGGCTCTGCATTCACTAAGAAAGGCATAAAAGATTGTATTCAAGCATCGAAACATCCCAGTGGCACTTAGCGTATCTTTTCATTTAGAGTGAGATTGAACGAGTTGTGCTTCTATATACACTATTAGTCATTCCACTTTGTCACCTAAGCCTAAGGCTGTATATTGTACCGTGTGGTGTGTGTGAAATACATCGCTATAGGGCAGTTTACGTGAAAAGTGTCGGATAAGTATCGATTGAAATATTGATGCTGCGAGATCGCCGCCTCTTGAGTAGAGGCAATACATTCTGTCCGACCACATTTGGGTGCCATCACCTCTGGGCGTTTGGCGCGTTCTACAGATACGCTGTGCTTGTCAAGAACAGAGCCACGTGTATAAAATTTATTGCACAGACGCAAGGCGAGTGTACTCACAATACAGCTGTGTTATGTGCTTCCATACGTCTAGAATCATAAAAACTTTGCACAACCCATTTCAAGATGAGCGTGAACGGTAATGCCATTGACATTCATATATAACGGTATATATTAGAGACGCGCAGTCGAGGACGGCCGAACACGAAGCGGGGTGATTAGGTTAGCAAATTTGCAGGCGCAAGTTGGAATCAGCTAGCGCAAGACATGGGTATTAGGAGATCGCAGGGAGAGGTCTTCTTCCTGCAGCCGAAATAAAAATAGGATGATAATGACGATGATAGCGATACATTGCATTGCGAAGGACGCGCTCATTTAAAATTTGTTGCAGCCATTCTGTGACATTCTTTGCTTCAGTTGTATGCGCATAAACTCTTCTGCGGTCTCAGCCCAGGTTACTATGACACTCGCGTGACAACGGGTGCATGACGACTGTACGAAGACGACTGTATAACGACGATGGCATAAAAATGATGTGAGGGCAATGCTAAACTGCGATGGCGCGACGACGATGACGTGAAGACGAGTGCATTACACCGACTGTAAGGCAACAATGGGGTGAAGGAACCGGCAAGACGTGGGTCGGACGACAACGCTGGAATGCTGGAGGCGCAACGGCCGCGACGGTGTCCCAACCACGAGCACATACCTACCAGATAAAGCTATTTATCAGGCTAGCAAGAACGTTAGGTTCCCTGGGTGGGCGTTAAAGGCGTGACGATGGCATTATGACGAAAGTCAGATGAGGAAGCTGAAATTACAATTGTAGAATGGAGGGACTGCGACGGCATCGTGATGACCGTATGACTACGTGTGAATGCGATGGCGGCACGACGGCATCATGGTGAGCGTCGCAAGACGAAGGTGTAATAATGGCTGCGCTACGACAACGACGAAATTGCAACCACGTACACGGACATGGCTTTCGAAGCTATCCGAAAACTTTGTTCACAGCGTCCGCATAAAAGGCGTGATGACCATGGCATGAAAAGAGTTAGATGACGAAGCTGGAACGACAACGATGGAATGGCCACGACGGCATTATTCTTACTAACAGATACCTAGTTGCTAAAGCTGGTAGACAACTTGGGCCACTAGATGTGCGCTTAAAGGCACATAGATTGCTATATAGACATGTTCGAACTGAGTCAATTGAAATAATACTTTTTGATACCTATCACTCTTCAAGAAGCCGGCAGGTGTTTTAAATCTCAAGCATGCCTCACAGTTATTTTATTAAGATTATGAAGCTAACATTTATCGGTATGCATCATGTAACCGCACAAAAACAAGGGACAAAGAAGGAACATACAAGACAGGCGTGGAACATCAACTAAGATTTACTCCGGGAAATCTCACATTTATACAGGTATCGTAAGGTAGTAAATCTTAGTTGAAGTTCCGCGCCTGTCTTGTGTTATCCTTCTTTGTCCCTTGTTTTTGTGCGGTTACATGATGGATTCCAATAACGACCACCAACTGGCCCGCTTATCCCTGTTAAATATGCATTTATTGGTGTCATTCCACTAGGAGACTAACGTAAAAGCAAAATAAATTTCTCCTGCATGAAGGCGCCCTGCTGCTTTCTGTCTCGAATGTAGCAGACAAAACATGCAAAATCAAATTAAGCCAATATTAGTAATATCAAAGAAACCTCAAACACGGCACAGACGAGGCTGAACAGCACATGCGCTTGGGCTGCTCGGTCTGGTCCGTTTGCTTTCTTACACTCTTTTAATGTTTCATGATATCATGAACCGACCATCCCAACAAGTATAATGGTTGATTAGACGGTCAGAGAAACAATGAACTTCTAGGTTATACTTAACGAGTGAACGCCAATTGTGCTTTTCATTATGCAGGCTGTTTCAGCTAACCTTATCAATAGCTTCAAAATATGCCGATGCACTCTAAAACGACGCGACCACATGCATGTTGCTCACTTTTGCATGTAGTGTGTCACGCTTATTTGTCCTCTGCTTAAATAGATAATTAGTCAAGATTAATTCCCCAACTTCTGCAGCAACAAAGTTAGACAAAACATTCCAATAAGAAAGGTGTAGAGCATTTTGCTAAGCGACCAATTAGACAGTTTCTAACTGTCTATCTATAAGGTAGTAGTGTTTTTCAGCTTACTGCGGATGCCCGCGAAATACAAAGAAAAAAGAAAATACCACGTGAAATACCCGCTTGCGCGTTGTGAATGCAGCGCGCCCAAAGTGTCCGGCTAAGCACGAACACAGCATCGAGCAGGGTGTGCTGCACCTTAAAAGGCTACAGGGCAGTGACGAAGGCGTTAGATATGCGATTTACGCCAGTGATGTGCTTCCCTCCCGGCGGTTCACGATAGCGATAAGCAGACGCAGCAGCAGCGCACCAACGCACCAGCACACCAGCACACCACACCAGCGTATTCCAATCACACTTTTAAAAACGTTTGCAGCCTTTGGTGTATATCTTGTTCCACGACAATAATCGTTATCTTTTTCTTTCTTTAACGCTTCGAGACCATTAATTTGAAGTCACAAAGCGCATGCGCGTTATCATTGTTTCATAACATTCTCGCCAAAATTTTAGAGAGTGCAAATCAAGGTGTATTAAAATCACCGAGAAGGATTACTTTGTGCTCGCTATAGGAAGATATTACAGTTTCAATAGCAGAGATGACGTCGTCAAACAAAACAAGGGAAATATTCGGCTGTACATAGAATGATAAATTCAAACGTTTTCACAGCCCGCTAGGCTGACTTCTAGCCAAATCGACTCTTGCACACTTTCAATGTCGTCGCGCCGAACACATCTCAGTGAACTTTCAACAGGAATCCCTACGGCGCTCCCTATTTGTTGAGATCCACTGAAGTCCCGGTCTCTGCGGAAGACGTTGTATTGGGGCGAAAAAAGCCTTAAGAGGAAATTTCGCTGCAGAGTCATGTTTCCGAAACAACACTAGGAATAGAAGACGAAATCACATTCCAGAAAAATTCACGCGCATTGGTGCGAAATGCACAAGCGTTCTGGTAAATGTTGTCCAAATTACGCGCAACTTTGATCCTTGGGGATTATCTCGGAAGCATGAAGCACGTCGTTGTCTAGCCGCCCTGGGAAGGGCTCGAACAGGTAGCCCATTGACCAAATTGACGCGTTGTTCAGGCGCTTAAGCGCTTAATCACCGACGACTACAAGAAAAGAAGAATACGACTGATATTTTGTTTTGTGTCGCCGGCAGGAGAGGACCAAAATATTCAAGGCCTTCAAGTGCTTCGGCAGGTATGAACATAATGCTTCTGTGCTCCACTTAGAAACAAAAATAGCTTTACGGGGTCGTGGCTGTTAAGCTGCAGATAACGTTGAAGTCTTTAGACTTCCAACCAAGGCAGGACTCGAATTTTTCGTCTAGTCTCTGAGGCTTCTGCAGGGAAGGAAGCCAATTCAGGTGTAGAAAGGGCAGCTCATTCTTCAGCTGTGGGTTAAAATATAGGTACATGAGGTCGCGTTGAGGCAGAAGTAAAAAAAAGTAGTAAAGGGAAAACACCTATAGTCGACAGGCGCCTTCCCAGGCGTGGCGGTTGCAGGTGGCGACTGCTCGTCGTCGCGCAGGCAACGAACCTCCGCTAGAAGGGAGGCGGCGACTTGGCTTTGTTGCTGCACACCACGGAATTGTCCTTACAAAGGCAATAATTGTATTCTCGCAGATGGGAAGGTTATTCGCTCAGATACGGGATACACTGTAGCGCGTCGAGGAAGAGACGGCGGAGTCCGGCCATGTGGCCGCCAGCGCCACCAGCTGGGCTCAAGAGGAGAAGGGAGAACCGGTTCGTTGCTGCCGGGCGGATGTCGTCGTGTCGTTGTCGCTTAGCCTAACACCCTTCTGTGTTAAGTCACGCGAACTGCAGCGAAAAGAAAGCGATCCGGACTTCAAGACCTCCAGTTGGTCGTCGGGTCAGGTTACACACGTCACATGCACACATTTTTATACTTTCCACAGTGAATCAGCTACTCTTTTCCGACAAAAAAGGGCACGAGCAGGGCTAGCATGCGTCCTTTCCGGGCGCCATGTGGCTGGACAAATACAATAATAATGATAATAATAATAATAATAATAATAATAATAATAATAATAATAATAATAATAATTTATTTTCACTTCGCGGATGAGGGTGTAAAGGGTAAAAGCTATAAGGAGCTTTTACAAAACAGTACAAAAACAAAAGAGCAAGGAAATGCCGCCTCGACAAAACCTGTTTTTCAAAAATCAGTCGTGGTTGCTAAGTGGCTTTGGTATTCGGCTGCTAAACACGACGTGGTATGAGGACATCACGGCCGCGGCGGCCGCATTTCGATAGGGGTGAAAAGCAAGAGCGCTTGTGTGCGGTGCATTCGGTGTGCGTTAAGGAACAGCAGGTGGTCAGAATTAATCTTGAGTCCAACACTACGGCGTGCATAATAATCAAATCGCAGTTCTGGCACGTAAAACACCACACTTTAAAAAAGTTGAACCATCGATTGCGATAGCAAATTAGTAGACAGCTATAGGAACTAAATATAGTAGTTTCACCGGCCCTATAGAAGCTTGTAAACATGCCCGTAATAACAAAATTAACAAGAACGATGTCACGCGCGCACAGGTAAACATGAACAGCTCTCGCTCGATGGCCGCGGAAACTCGCTGTCCAAACGCTGGAGTGAAGAATCGCGGCAGGTGCAGCGATCGAATTGACCTTCGCGATGTCTCTCGCTTCATTGCCAACGAAACATCGAAAGCACAGAGCATAGGAAGATTCCGGCACTATGCGAACTTTGCCAACTTTGCAGATCGCTTTGAAGATGAGGCCTGCGTGGGCGCGCAGTTTGCTTAAGTCGCAGATTGCTTTCAAGCTACGGCGCCTGCGCGGCCGCGTCGTAAGCAGCTGCTGCCGGAGTAGAACTTCTCCCCCTCCCCCTCGCCTCACCCCCGTCCCTCGCGCGCGACAGGAGAGGGCGCGCCTGGCGCTCGCGAGTTTGAGTCGCGATCGTCACTGACCCTCGCAAGCTTTCACTCGTACATACAGCGTACCCGTGCGGCGACGATGTTGTCGTGTATGCACTTTATACGGCACATCACGGCGACGGTATAAATACACTTGGAGTGTTCATTTAATTGCTATCGATACAATAAAAACATGTATGTACACTCTATACTATAGGTACACCAAATATAGTGGAATATAAACACAAAAAGCTTGATCATTCATCATGTGTAGGAATAACGAACATCATTAGAAAACAAGAAGAGTTCGTCTGGTTTAGAACACCGCTGGTCATCCATATAGACTATACATCGATAGTAAAAACGTACGCAATATCGAGAAGTTCGGAGGCAGGCATGTTTTCCAAATCAGTCTAAATTGTTCAAGCTTGTGCATTATTCATTCGGCTATCCTAGCGCCTAGATCGCTATGGCTTTTCGAATTGTGAACAGATTATCCCGTTTCAAGGTAGAGAAGGGCTACGACAAACAACTGCAAGACAGCCAAAAAATAAAATGAAACACAAGAAATTGAAAGAAGCTTCGCACGGCCATTCCTAGTAGTGGGACCCGATGCACGGGATCACCCTCGGCCGAGAAGAACGATAGACCGGGACCTCCGCTACGTGCTAAATATCAGAGGCAACGCGCCGCTGCCCAAAATGAGCTCCGGGAAATCAAGTCCCCTGCAGCCAGAGGGCACAGAGTTCACGGCGACGACAACGCGGAAGTCCCATGGCACTGTGGCACTGGCCGAGGGTGGGAAGACGACGTCGTATGTTGTTTCCGCTAGCCCGCCGGGCCCTTATTGCGAGGGAAACGAGAAAGCAAGCGACGCGGGTGGACACGCGAGACACAGGGAGGCGACAAATGCGACTGGGTGACTGCGACGGTGGCTTGGCGCTTGGCTGAGTGCTGGCCCCTTCGGTTCCTCGCCTTTCATATCCGGGAGCTTCGACGGGAAACCCCTTGCTTACTTTTGGCCGCGTTCCTTGTTGTCGCTGCTCGCGCTGGTCATCCGATTCCATCTCTGGTGTCATTCCATTGCAACACGCCGTAACACGCGTAAACTGCGAGGGATCCCGAAATACACGTATGCGTCCTGCATCGCGCGATATGCGATCCGGTAAGCCTCGCTTACCATTGACCGCCATAGCGATGAAATAAACTCACAGTAGGAGGTTTTTTATGTACGGAGGATGATATTCAGCCTGATGTACGTGCATCAAAAAAGAATTGTCTGCCCCCTGAGTGCAGCCTCATGGTTAGAAGCTCAAATTACGAAGCGTCTGCGTTGGTTCCGGTTTCGATTCCTTGACCGATAGCGAGTATTCCTAGTATAGTGAAGCTTTCGTTCTGAGAAATTCATGTGTATTTTGTTTGTAGCCTTGTGTGAAATCCAACAGCTTACAAATTTTCGTTTCCAGGGTCTTTCTCCACCATGTGGGCTTCCGCAGAACTGATTTGCCTGCCTTAGTAACATGACGTCAGACATGCACGACACTGATCGGGCGTTGGCAGGTGCGTTGATTATTATAATTAATAGCACTATACGAAGGTAACCCACGAATACCAGATGACACCTTCTCACTTACGTATTCGTAACACTGGTAATTATAAGGCTTTATTAGCTGACGCGACCATACATCGCTAGCAGTTGCGATACAGTTCGTACGATAAATGTGTCGTGCTAGCATTACAAGTGCGTAAAGTTGAGAGGGTTGGTAAGATTTCGCGGTGACGTATAAACACGGCAAAAAGACCCAGTGTTATAGGGTGTTAGTTTGTCAAAGCTTTCCTTAGGGTATTTTTCCTTGTTTGATTTGCTTATGTGAAATCGCTTCGATAACACGTGAATACAGGGTGATCATATTTAAGTTTTCTGAAATAATAAAAAAAAACTCCTGTGGCAAATAACATAATTCTTGTCCTTGAGGTGGATTATTCGAAGAGGCGAACGTTACTAGCACGAGAATTTGAAACCACCCGCCGTGGTTACTCAGTGGGTATGGCGTTAGGCTGCTGAGCACGAGGTCGCGGGATCGAATCCCGGCCACGGCGGCCGCATTTCGATGGGGGCGAAAACACCCGTGTACTTAGATTTGGGTGCATGTTAAAGAACCCCAGGGGGTCGAAATTTCCGGAGGCCTCCTCTACAGCGTGCCTCATAATCAGAAAGTGGTTTTGGCACGTAAAACCCCATAACTTTTAGAACTTGAAACCGATAATAATCTAATAACAAAAAACCAGTAATTATTTTTCGAATCCCAAATTTTACGGCATGCATTACCATTTACGAAATGCAGCAGGTGAGCTGGCAAGGCGAGTCTACGTGAAACGAAGTTCCAGGATGAAACCAATTAGAAAAAAATTATTTCGAAGTGTGGAACAAAATACATGGACTGTCCAGTTAGTTTTGTGCTTCAATGCACAAACAAGAATTCTGTTAAAAAGTAAAGGGAACAACAGTGCATCTTTACGGCCAGTTTCATGGTGAATATCTCTAAACTGGCGTCATTCTGGAAATTAATTCCAAGTGCACATGGCATTCAAGCTCAGCGCGTACAATTAATAAATTGCAATATGTGCTATAAGCTAAGTAATTCAATACGTTTAGTCGATTGCTGTTAATAATTGCAATATTTCATTTTCTCGCGCATGTCCGCCTCCCAGAATAAACAAACTCAATGATTAGAGTAGGGTATCTACAACAGGCTATCTTTCAAATTCCATTCAACTTAGAAATGATCCCACTGTATATTGCTTATAAAATCCGGCTTCACGGGCTCTCGTCCGGCAGGGAAGAGGCAAAATGAATAAAAGAGACCGCCAACCAAAATCTAAAGACATATAGTGAAAGAAAATTAAAGTCGTTTTGGCTCCCACATGGGAGCCCTGATTTGCCACTAATATTAAAGAGATACCTCTTGGTTGTCCTTTTAGCCAAGAGGCGTGCCATCTGACAAATAGTGGGACGCGCTTCTGTTGGGATATGGCCCGGATGGAGCGTGATGTGAAAGTGCGTGAAATGTGATTCAAATTTCTCAAAATAAGTGTGATTTCCAACGTTTAATAAATAGTGATGTATACAAATGTAACTCTCTCAAAATTTGCCATTGAAGGAAATGTGCCGAAGGTTCTCATGAAAAAAAAAAAACCTGTATCAGCAATTTTGTTAGGCTTTTAAACATCTTGTTATGAGCGGCAGAGCTTGTGTGCCTTAACCAGAAACTCATCTGTAAGAACACTGCTACATTCATTGTCTCTTTATGAAAATCTGTATAGCCGAAGAGCCGTACTCCAAAAATAACAGTGACTGGTGCAGAACAAGAAATCAGCGTTTATTCTTTTGACGCAGTTTTTATAGGCTGCCACGCCGTGATTTCGCCACGGTAGCCCCGCGCTTAATGTACGTTTGTTGAGGAGGAGCCATCTTGGTTGTGTGTGTGTGTGTGGGGGGGGGGGGGGGGGGGGTGATGCTTGCACTAGGTGAGGTTCTGATGAATCTGGAAATGCTTGTAGGCCTGGTGAGTTGTTTTCTTGGGGCGCCGGCTTTGCCGAGCTTGCAGTGGTAGTATGCGTTTCTCTAGTCTTGTGATGCTTCCTGCCACCTGAGTGTTGGAGTGCTGTTGTTGAGTTACCAGTTGTTGTGCTGGTGACTGCAGCGTAACTGTGAGTTGTTGCATAGTAACTTGTAGGGATGTTTGAACGCTCTGAATGGCTTTTGCTACTATCTCCTCTACTTTCTGAGGAGTGGCATGTTGGCCAGATATGACTCCCTGCGGTGTAGTTGGCTGCGCGGTAGCTCGTTGTGGTGTCGGATTTGAAGTGGCTGTGTGCCCCACCTGCTCTTCCCATTTCCTATTCTCCGAGGGTGAGGTTAAAGTGTTTTGTGTAGGTGTAGCGTTACGCCTTCCAAGCTCTTCACATTTAAGTCCTAGAAACTCTGCGTGCACGTTAGTGATTTCTGCTTGGACTGTTGTATTCTCTTCAGTCAAAAACACCTGCTTCGATGTGGACCACCCCCAGGTCGACCGCAAGATATGGACAGTTGGATCTTGGGGCCCCACCACCGGACACTAAACCCGCCGTGGTTGCTCAGTGGCTATAGTGTTGGGCTGCTGAGCACGAGGTTGCGGGATCGAATCCCGGCCACGGCAGCGGCATTCCGATGGGGGCGAAATGAGAAAACACCCGTGTACTTAGATTTAGGTGCACGTTAAAGAACCCCAAGTGGTCGAAAGTTCCGGAGTCCTCCACTATGGCGTACCTCATAATCAGAAAGTGGTTTTGGCACGTAAAACTCCATAATGTTACCGGACAGTACTTGACTTCCTCCGTGTTATCCGGCGTGTATATACAGTTGCAAATATTTCTTTATGCCAGAAGGTACGGTGTTTCAATAAAAAAATTGTCTCCAATGAGACGCTTTATGTGTGCATATGCTTGTGCCTCCTCTGTTTCAACAGCGGGAGGCACGAGTTTGAGAACTTGTGCCCCGCTCACCTGCTGGGTGAGCTGCATTGCTGCCTTGCTTTCCCTCCAGCAACTTGCGGAGAGACCACGGCTCGAGGTCCTGAGAAGGGACGGCGTCCGTTGTCGCGATGAGGTCCTATTCCTTGGATCGCAACGCGGCCTGGAACTATTCCTGCCCGGGACAGTGTCACGCCGTTTCGGGGATTGTGACGTGCAGGATGCTTTACGTTCGCCACGTGGTCTCGGACACGAGGACACTGCTCTCGGGGCCTGTTGCAGGTTACGGTGGTTGACAAGTGCCAGGAACCTGTTGGGGGAAGGTTTGGCTGCTGTCGGGTGATTACCGCCGCATAGAAAGCACCGAAGGTGGCACTCGAGCCGCTCCTTTGTTAGCGAAGGGCCGCACTTTCTGCACTTGGGTGTGGCGAGGGCCGCGGGCAGACGTTTTCTCTACGGCCTGTCTCGTTACAGCTTTGGCAGTATGGCCCATTTCTCTTGTAGAGGTAACGCTGCAGAAGTAGGACGGAAAATTTGATGTAGTATGATACTGTTTTTTCCACGTACGTGATCACCGTGGTTCTTGTGTTTCCCACTTTTCTACCAGTTAGAGCTTCGTATCCGGGAGATTCAATGCGTGTAAGTGCCATTTCGGGTGTGGTTCGTGATCGACGTTGTATACCGCCCCTTTACAGGAGTTATCGGGGGATATGTCGTATCATGCAATATCACATGTTCTTGTATCGATCGTAAGTTTCTGTACCTTGCTAAGTTCTGAGGCTGCAGATTCTGAGGCAGTGCTCAGAGCAAGGATGTTTTGTCCATCTATGTGTACTTTGAATCCGGTGGAGCCAATTTGTAGCTTTGTTTCATTGGTGACGGCGTTCAATAATTTCCCTTGGCTCACCTTGTTAAGCTGTAGGACCTTCCGAGGACGAACTGCCAGCTTGTAATCGTCGGCAGGTGGAGGAGGTTGTCGGGGCTTGCGCATCGGCGGTCGGTTTCAGCGGAGAACGGGCTTCGGTGGCGTACGGGATAGTTGGATGTGGTCGATCGTAGCTACAGCCGACGACGGCGGGAACGGTTGATAACATTGATCCAAGGCTCATTGTCTTCTTCGTTCTCCTCAGCAGCCGGAAGAAGTCTCTGCGATTGGCTAATTTCCATTTCCTCGTCCTCCGAGCCACCGGTGGACGATTTGTGGGCTGTGGGCGAGCGGTTCGGCGGCCGAAGCCGTAGCTAGGCTTCACGACTGGCGCAGGGCGTTCAGGGGGGTGGCCCTGCTTCGAAACTTGATGTGGTGGTAAAATGAAAAATACAGCCCTTACACCCTCAAGTCGGGTGTCGACGTGCTCTTGCTGACTACAGACGTGCGATCGTTACGTAGAACCTGGTAGCTTAGGTTATTTCGCCGAAAGTGAGGTTTCTATGCGGATCAGATATTAAAGCCCATCCGACCCGTCACCGCCCTTCGTCGTCTTCCTTAGACTCAAAAGGCTCAAACACGACTTTAGAAGAGTGGTAGGAGGAAACTAAGAAAGAAGTGCATTCCTACCCCACCATGAATAAGTTGTTCTAACTATCGCATTTCGCCGTACGAATAGCCGTAAACGCTCAATACATGATAGATGTTAGCAGTTGTGTATAGCGCTTCTCCAAACGCCTTTCAGGGACTCTGAAAACAGATTTCTCTAGAAATATTACGTAATGAACTGAACACTGTCTCAGCGGTATTTATAACCAGCAGACCATCAACTTCTCCTTGAGCGCAAATAATATGACAACGAACGGGTCCATAAATGTGCACCCGGCAGAGCCTATAATAATGGCGGACACCAAAAGCTATTATCCGCCATTGGTACTTTATCCAGTCGTCACTGCTTGAATGCTCTTGGGGAGCAACATAGAACAAAGGGTTGAAAATTTGTTGCATAAATTGATGCTAATTCTGTGTGTGTGAAACACGCGCTGAAAGTAGGAATGGTAGATGTTGTAATGCGCAAGAATTCTTTGTCGAGTACCCTAGCAAAATCTGTGGTGCCCCTGTCGCTGTATTTCCGCAATTTAAATGCAGAATTAGTCAAGTTAACACATATAATCGTTATAGAAGTGTAATAGTACTTTATTCGCAGCGTTAAAAGAAAACAAAAATAAAGAAGAAAACTGGTTACGTCGCAGTCGCCACGCCAAGGTCGTAATAAAAAAGGAAAATAATAGAGTTCACAAACGTAATTGTTATGTAGTGTAATAGCTGAATGTTGCAGGCGATAGAAAAAAAGAATAAACTGGGTGACGTCACTGTCCCCGCTTGAAGGCCGTAACGAATTAGTCAAATATAAAATAAAAATAAACAACATACCTGTGAGCTGGCAAAAACAACCGTTCGGGATGGCGTTTCGGCTCAGTTGATTGTGTATATCTGCAAAATAGGTTCATAATTCGTTATGTTACGCATGTAGTCGTTATAACAGCGTAATAGCTGATGATTGGGAGTGATGGGTAGACATGCGTAACCTAGCTTGATAAGTAAGCAAACGTGAGCAAAGTAAGTAACCGAGTCAAGGACTGCGTATGTGCTAGTATACAATTCGCTGAATTTCTGCAGCATTTTAGAGCGGAGCTCTCTTAGGCCAGCTTCTAATGTTTCGTGATATGCGTAAGCAAAAACGAATGTCGCGTCTTTTGCCGCCTCGCCACGTCTTTATTTTTCTCAGAAAGAGCCGGTAGGTAACGCGTGTTATGAAGACTAGTGACCTCATAACTCTATAGGCGAATGATATAGTTTATATATGGTCGAGAAGACGATCGTCGTCGGGACCCAACTGACCCGATTGATTCTGCCGGTGCGATGAACTTGACAGGGGTTCCATTCTTGACACTATATTCCTAAATTTTCTGAAAGCGTTTGGCAAGGATTCTCATCAACTGCTTTTATTAAAGCTAAGTAAATGTAACCTTGATCCTAACGTTCTTCAATGACTGCACTCTTTTCTCACCGATCGTTCACAATTTGTCACAGTTAAATAACACTTCCTCTGTCACTTCTACAGTTGAATCATGTGTACGACAAATCTCTGTGCTTGGACCTTTGCTTTTTCTTGATTATATTAACGATTTACCTGATAAGTTATGCTCATCAGTTATTCTTTTTGCAGACAACTGTGTCATATACCGCGAAATAAACAGTGTCTGCGATATAGGCCTTCTTCAGTCTGATATCAACCATGATCTCGCCTTGTCTAACACGTGGAACATGGAACTAAACATTAAGAAGTCTCAGTACATGCTTGTTTCTCGTCGTAATACTACACTGCCCTCACACCATCCTAATACTAGTAACTTCTAATCTGTGTTTTGTTACAAATATCAAGGCTTATTTATTTATTCGAGCCTTTCTTGGAAGATGCATGTAGACCACGTAACCAATACGCTAATCGCATGCTGGGCTACATGCGCCGCAATTTTTGTCTTTCTTCTTGTTCTGTGAAACTACTTCTTTATAAGTCGTTAATTTGTACTAAACGTGACTATGCTCCATCTGTCTGGGACCCCAGTGAAGAAACCCTCATCTATCAGCTTGAATCTATCCAGAACTGGGCGGCTATCTTTCTTCTTTCTAATTATCACCGCTAGTCCGGCGTCACTGCTCTGAAAGCAAGCTTTTAATCAGCATTGCTGTCACAAGGTAGAAAAATACTCGCCTTTGCCTGTTCCATAAGATATATTATCACAATTCCATTCTTAAGAATAAGTTGATAACCCTCCCTTGTTACGTTTTAGCTCGCATCGACCATTGTCATGAGGTTAGTATTACTTCAAGCCACACTAATCGTTTTTGCAATTCATTCATCCCCAGTACGTCAGCAAATTGGAATTGCCTTCCTCGATCTGTCGTTGAAACATCAAATATTCTTAAGTTCAAAGCTGCTTTAACTAACCGGCTGTTGTCATAAACACAAAATGTTGTAGCATTGTCATGATTTTTATTTTCGCTTAGCCTCTTTTTTTATTCCACCAATCTTTGTTTTGTAGACATATAATACTGTTTTGAGTGTCATTTATTTTGTTTTCTTGCTTTGTTCATAAGATTTTATTATGCTTTGTATGCTCAGTGCTTTGTTTTTCATTTTTCCCATGTATTGTGTGCTATTTATTGTTAAGTTGCTTTAGTGTGTTGATGTAACCTTTTATTTTTTCTTTTTGTTTTGTACAAGTTCAATGCAGTGTCTTTTTTTCGTTTTCCACTTTATCGAATGTACACACTCCCCTCTGTAATGCCCTCTGCCCTGAGGGTAAATAAATAAATAAATAAATAAATAAACGCGGTTAGTCACACTGTAGTGTAGGACGACGCGTGCAGCCACGTTGCCGGACTGGGAAAGCAAAACGCGTTACGTGGCCATAGCACCCGGCAAAAGCTAAACGCCGATGTCGTTGCTCTACGACGAGCATGGAGAAGATCTATGGCTACCACAGATGTACCTCGATCAGGCACGAAAAATTAAGAGTGTACATGCAACACCTTTCGGGAAGACTAGTAGCGAAATTAGGCGAACGGGTCGTCGGTGTGCAACCGTTACACATCCTCCATATGGCCATGAAGTTTGTGCACCTAAATGTGCTAAATAGGATGGTAAACTTCGCTACTCACAAGATATTCGGAAGCACCTCGAAGGCGTTATGATCGACACATTTGGGTGCATGCTCCCGGTGGACCCCAATTGCATCATTATTACGGGTGACTTTAACGTCGACGTGTCTCGTCCCGACAGAAAGTGGTCCTTGGCGTTTCTCTTGGAAAGGCTCGACCTTCAATGTTATTCAATTATGTAATAAACGAGAAGAAAGGGGGTCAACCGAGGGGCCCGATTTTTATTAGTCGCATAATAAGAAGCCCACAAACACTGACACCATCGACAACATAGGGAAAATTACTTGTGCTTAATAAACGAAATCTCGTGACGTTCTCGTCAAGTACCCCGCTACGTATCCTTCAGCCCACGGTGGTGTTGGGCACTGAGTCATGGCTAGACTCTTCTGCTTCTGATTCTGAAAATTTCCCGGCAAGCTGTCACTGTTTTCGGCACAATCAAAATTCTCTCGGGGGATGTGTCTTTATTCTTGTAAATAATAGTATACCTTGCCTTCACGTGGCAAGCCCACTACTTGATATCTAAGCAGTTTTACGTTGTAGGATTGGGCTGGCAAACGGAAAATGCAGGGTGTTTGGCTCCTACTGTCGACCACCAAGCTCGTCGTATGAGCAGTTCTTCAAGCCTTCTGACTTTCTGGAGTGTTTGCAATGAAGAATGACCAAGTCTTGATCCGAGGTGACTTTAACCTTCCGGAAATTGACTGGTCATGTGCAGTTGCCAGGAATTCTGTTCGTGGTTGTTTGCACCCCTCGTTTTTTGATCTAATGGACACTCATGCATTTGAACAATATGTCCTCAGTGCGTCGCGTGACGATGGTACTGGCCATGTCTTGGACTTGCTGTTGTGTAATGGAGCTGCTTTTGTATCAGACATTCATGCACTACCTGGATTGAGCGACCATAACATTTTTATGGCAGACGTTAGTGTTGCAAATGTACCCATGGTGAAGAAACCGCCTAAAAAAGTGTTCTTGTATTGTAAGGCTGATTACTGTTCTATAGATCAGTCGTTAGATTCGTACTTCCCAACGTTTACGCATTAGCGCATGGTTTGATTGTTGAACAGTTGTGTGAAAGCCTTAAAAACAACTCTTCTATCTTAGAGATAAATTTGTTCCGACGCGGATGCTTTAATCTAAACGTGATAAAGATAAAGCGTGGTTTCATGAGGAAGAACGCATCTTGCTGCGCAGGGTGCGGAGGTTACATTTAAAGTATCAAAAACACAGGTCCCTAGAAGACTCATTCAAACTAAAGAGGCTGAAGTTTCATTTTGAGAATTCAACCAAATCAACTAAGGAATCTTATTTTGCTCGTCTTGGGGAACGGTTGGCAGAAGATCCCAAAGAATTTTGGAAGTATATTCGGCCTAATGAACAGAACGACAATTCAGTCCCTCCTCTTGAATACTTAGGCACGGTACTCTATGATGACAAGCACAAAGTTGAAGTATTTAGTAGTTATTTTTCTTCCGTATTTATAATCGCCAATTTCGGGTTTTAAGTCTGGATATTTCGCTATGCAATGAAGAAATGTCCGAAGTTGACTTTGCGTTGTAACGTGTACGTAAGCTATTAGCGAATGTTTCTCCCAGAAAGGCAAATAGGCCAGACGATACCGCCGCAGCAATGCTTAGGAGTTGTTGTTAACCGTTATGCCTCTATTTATGCCGTCTTTTCCGAAAGTGTTTAGACATGGGTGCCGTACCTACCAACTGGAAATTGACAAATGTGCCCGTACACAAAAGTGCGCCTAAAAACTGCCTTGAGAACTACACGCCAGTGTCCTTGACTAGTATTACATTTAAAATAATGCAACACGTTATATATAGCTGAATTATGTCAGATCTAGTTAAATACTATCTATTAAATACAAACCAACACTGTTTTCGGCAGGGTTTTTCTGGTAATATGCAGCTTGTAGAATTTACTAACGATATGGCCCTAGCATTAGACAAAAGGGAGATATTTGATTGCATATTTCTATATTTTCGTAAAGCATTTGACGTTATGGCTCATAACCTACTTATTAGAAAATTACATGCCTACACGTTGCACAAAAAGGTAATTGCATGGATAGCTGAATATCTTTCACATAGACAACAGTCTGCGGTTCTCAATGGCATCTTTCATCTTGCTGCAGCGACCTCTGCAGTACCCCAAAGCTCTGTCTTGGGGCCTCTCTTATAATTATTATATTAAATGATATCACTAGGGGTATTACGTCATCTTTCAGGATGTTTCCAGATGACTGCGTAGTGTATATGGTTACTGATAGTGATTGTGATTTTTATGCACTTCCGAGTGATTTAGATAAAGTTTCAACTTGGTTAGCCAAATGGGAAATCTCGCTTAACGTTTCAAAATTTTTCAACACCGCCTTTACAAGGGGCCCTATACCGTAAAGCTATTCCAAACTTTTCTATTCCAATTCTGCAATGAACCCTTCACAATTGGTCAAAACGTTTTTTTGAACCACCCCCACTTCGCCTGTCTATCATGCGACGGCACGAAAACAGCGATAGCGCCCCATCTGATATAACGCGTACGCACTGACTATGCACATTTGGACCAAAAAAAAATATATAGTTATTTCTGATTCGACGCCTTTTAGCCATTAACCACCGCCTGTTGGTCAAAAGTTCTCGCGCCGCACCCATTTCACCTGCCTGTCAAGTGACGTCGCAAAACAGCGAAAACTCACAACGTGAAAGTGACGTGTACGTGCTAAAGCTGCATTAATATGCCGAACAAAACTGAATTTTTCTGAATAGCCCCGTTCCGAAAGGAATAAAAGATGGCTGCCGCTGATCGCTCAGGCACTGGCGACTTGCACCTGCCGGACAGTATGGGTTTATTTGCGTACAATAAACCTTTTTTTCGTGGTCGTGTAACGTTTTCAAGCACTTTAGGCCCGTTTACGTCCTCGCTCAGCCAACTTTTCTTTGCTGAGAATCCTTTTTAGCGGTTCTCTTAACCTTCCGTTGCATGCCGCCACGATTTTCGATCAGCCACCTCAAGCCGAGTAAGGAAAAGCGGACAAATCGCAGACGCCGGCACCACCCTCTTCATCCGGTTATCGATTTTCAGTTCACTGGCTCGGCCCCACCGACTCCCTCTCCGCTTGAGGGTGCTCCTCGCCCCTTGTCAGCCAATTAAATAAGACAAGCTGCTCACTGTAGGCAACGTTATTCGTTTTTAAAGCAAACAAAGGTGATCTCCTATAAGCGAGGAGAGCGTTTGATTGGCCTGTTCAGACAAACCTGCTGGTCACCGCCCGATGCTTGCGTCGGCGGTTACGCAAATTTGACGTCAGGAGATTGGAATAAAAATACATTGGAATAGTTTTACGTTATAGGGCCCAAGAAAACATTCATACAAGGCATATGGGTACAAATTAAGTGGCATTACTCTGCGCAGGGTTACGGAATGGAAATACTTAGGAGTGTTGTTTATCTCGGATTTAAGGAGGAGCAGGCATGTACAGGAGGTAAGAAGAAAGGGGGCAAAAAAATGCGAAATTATTTCGAAAGTCGAAATTTTGGCCAATTGCCTAGTAAATTGAAAGAACGGCTGTATTTCATTCACGTAGGTTCGGTACTTGAGTACACGTGTATCTGCTGGGATCCTTGTAGGTGTGAGTTAGTCGATGTACTTGAAAAAATTCAGAATACGGTGGTACGAATCGTTCTGGGGAATTACGACAGAAACCGCAGTATCACCGAAAGCCAGCGTAGACTTCATAAGCAGGATCTAAAGAACAGGAATAAGGGCCTCAGACTCAAATTTTTTCACAGTGCTTACCATTCTAAGACAGCCATTGATGGCAACAAGCATATTACATTACCGTCGTATATCTCGCGTCAAAGAGACCATGCCTTGAAACTTCATGAACTTCCTTTAACGAGTGACACCTTGCGTTATGAGTTTTTTTATAAGACCACGGGGGCATGGAATGCTTTCCCGTCAAATATTGTAGATGTACAATGTAATGCAAACTTTTACCGCGCTTTGTGTTTTGAAATGAGTGACAACTGATGTAGATAGGTATGTACCCCCCCTGCTGTAATGCCTTGCAAGGCGATGCAGGTACTAAATAAATAAATAAATAAAAGCGTTATTGTGTGTAATGTCACCACGTTACCTATGGCACAGCGCCTATTTGGGGACATCCGACTGTCGGTGGGAGACCAGCAGCTTCCTTTTCGGGACCATGCCAAGGCATACTGGGAAACCTGCCACGGTGTCATCAGGATCAACCCGGCTGAAATCCTACAGTGCATCAAACCGGAACGCGAATGGTCACAAGGCACTATCTTGGTGGTCCGAAAACTCGGTGACTCTAGTGCAGCGCTGGTGACCTTCGACGGCATGAATAAGCTACCCTGTTTCATCCACTACCAAAGTGTCGTCCCCTATGTGCGCCCGCACAAGAACACAATCCTGTCTTGTTCACTCTGTGGCACCATAGGGCATCGACCATCCGCTTGCCCACGACCCACTATCGTTTGTTGTGTCAGCTATTGCACTCAAGTCCAAGTGACTCCGGGAGGCCTAGCTCAAAACAAATGTAACCCGACATGCCTCTGCACCGGCGCGCATGAAAGCGACGCACGCAGATGCCCAGGAAAATATCGGCAACCTACACCACCATCGACACCGAAGCCGCCTGCACCCCTGTCACCGCACCTGCAAGCAGCTTCCCAAACCAAGCCTGGATCACGTCTTCACACCTTGGCGCTCCCAACGCCGACCACCACAGTGCACCACCCGCCGCTTCTCGTAGCACCACCTCATGGGAGCGGCTGGGCAGGGATTACTGCTCCTCAGCCACTCCCCCCGTCCCCCCTCCTTCCCAGAGCTGCGCACACAACGAAAGCAGAACGCGCTTCAGCGGTAAATCGCAACTCTCACTAAGGAAGTGGCAACTTTCGAACTGCACCAACCGAAACCGGCAGGACCCCTCACTGTCGCCCCAGGGGTTCAACCCGCCGGCCCTAACCTTAGCCCTCGAGCTACGCCCAACCCGCGTACTCCCTCCGGTCTCTCGGCTTCGTCCATGGCACCGGCTGCTCCACCAGCTACGGGGCATCTCATATCCCTCTACTTATAGACCAAAACCTGCGGCTCGAAACCACATTATTCGTCTCGTAAATCTAGTCCTCTACCACATTTACACCATTAATGTACAACAGATTGTAACTCAGGTTGTTCAGACGGTTCAGACTTGGCTGTCACCCAGTTCCGCACATCATCTCGCTCATGCTCGCCCTCGACGAGCAGCAGCTTTGCCCACGTTGACGCAAAGTTGCTGCTTTCCCTTTCACGGCCCTCAACATGGCTTCCATCCATCTTCCTGCTCCGCAAGGCCAGGGCAGGACATGAAGCAGTACGTATAACTCTTTGGATTTCCACCATGGTGACTGTATCACTTGTACCTTCGCAATCATCTCAATTCGGAAGCATAGAGTGGAATTCCAGGGGCTTTGGGAATAGGCTAAATTGCTCGCATCTTCTCCTCTTCTTTTAATCTTGGGGCTCTCTCCCGGCCCTCCTTGGAACTCATCATTTCCCTCCGAGAAACCGGCCGCAAGCCCACCCACTCGGGCTACTGTTCCTATATAGGCGGCACCACCACCAGTCTCCTAGTTCGAAGTCATACACAGCTGTTCAGGTTGATCTAGACCGTGACCTCCCCGATGATTACTGCATGATATCAATTCTTCCCTACAAACGTGGGGCACCGACACACCACATTCTCAATGCGTACTGCCCACGCACATTCAACGGGTCACTTTCGCGGCTCTCGTATCGGGCTCCCCAAGCGGCAGCTCTGCAACCCCTAGTGGTCGTTGGAGGCTTCAACGCT
This sequence comes from Dermacentor andersoni, assembly GCF_023375885.2. Taxonomy (NCBI): domain Eukaryota; kingdom Metazoa; phylum Arthropoda; class Arachnida; order Ixodida; family Ixodidae; genus Dermacentor; species Dermacentor andersoni. Next base: position 199,612,477 of record NC_092816.1, on the reverse strand, counting down.
CCTAGCCCACACTGGGGGTATCACTATGAAAAGGTTCAGGGCAGCTAGCGTAAGGAGCTCATCTCCACTAGCATTGTCACGCTGCTCAGCAACCCACCGCATCCCACAGGCCTGAGAAATTCAGTGACGCGCGATACTTTCCCGGACCTCTCGCTCACACATAGCATTAAACATGCTACATTGGAACACCTCGTTGACACTCTCGATATTGATAATTTCATGCTTCGTATCGCCTTCCCAACGGAGAAAATACGCTGAATCCGGGGTTCAGCCCACTTCAAGGATTGGTCAGATTTTCTCACCACGACTTCTCCCCTACTCCCATCCCCATAGGACTACCACGCATGAGCATCATATGCCCTCCATACACAAAAATCATACACTCGACACATTTGCACCTCCAACTCCGCCCTCACAGTAGAGCCCCACCTTGTCTACCTTTGGGTGGCACGCCACAACCTTACCTGCTGATGGCGACGATCCAAGCTAAATCGTAAGCTTCGCTTCTGCAAACAGGCGATTATGCGGAAGCAGCTGACTACTCTGCACAGCTTGCGGACACAAATTGGGTCGATACATGCATGATGGCAGCAGGCCACATGAGCACCGAGAGTACGTGGCACCTCTTTCGGAGACTTCTGGATCCTTTCACCACCTGGTGGGAAACCGAACGGCAGCTTCATCGCGCCTATCTGCCTACCAGGGCCCGTCAAGCCAGCTCGCGCACGACCTCTGCGACCGCTATCAATGTCGTACCGTCGACCCCAAGGGCACTCAGTACGTCTACTCCGCGCTCCCAAACCCCAACCCCGAACTCGACGCCCTCTTCACGCTTCCTGATTTTGGGGCGGCGATGGCCAAAATGAAGCGAGGTACTGCCCGAGGCCGTAATGGAATTACGGTCACCCTCCTAGTCACTCTTTCCCACTCAGCATACCTCTCGCTCTTACATTTGATCAGCACAGTATGGGAGGGCGAATCCATCCCCGTGGAATGGACCACTTCGCCAGTCACATTCATTCCCAAACCCGGTGAGCCCGTCAGCACTGAGGCGTTGCGCCCTATCTCGTTCACCTCCTCTCCGGGCAAACACATGAAGACCATGGTCCGCGACGACCTCTCCGCATGCATGGAAAGGAAATGCCTCCTTGCTGACACGATGTACGGGTTTCGGCCCCATCTGTTGGCACCAGACGCCTTTCTCCACCTTCAGCGCGGCTTCATTGTACCTAATACTGTGCGTCACAACGACAAAGCCGTTCTGGACTTCGATCTCCGAGGCGCCTTCGACAATGTCAAATATAGTGGTGTCCATACCAACCTTACAACCACGAATTGCGGCTATAGGACTTTTAGGTACATCTGCGCATTTCTCTCACATCGCGCCGCCTTCATCAGCATCGACTTTGCGGAACGCGGTCCGTACCCACTGGGCACACGGGGTACACTTCAGGGAGCGGTCTTCTCAGCGCTCTTTTTCAGCCTTTTTCAGCCTCTTCGTCCACGTCGAGGGCGTACAACACGCTTTATAGGCAGATGACATTACCATATTGACCAAATCCGGCTCCCCGCAAAAACTGAAGACCACAGGCAGAGTGCAGCGCTTATTGTGGCCTGGACTGTCCCTCTACCAAATCACATTTTCTCGCTAACTGGTCTCTACCACAACTACACATATCTATCCCTTCTGGCCCAATGCAGGTCATCTCAGAACATCCGCAAATTAGGCCTCCACATCTCTTCTACCTTCAATCGTGGTTCTACCATTGACCGTCTTCGACACAGTATTGAGCATGTTAGCCGTATGGTTCGGCGAGTCTCCACCAAACATGGTGGTCTCTGTGGCAGGCACTCCTTCCGCTTGGCTGAAGTCTTTGTTACCAGCTGAGTCCTTTACGCTACACCCTACTTTCACATGCTTCGCAACCACGAGAACGAGCTGGGTGCACTGCTCCGCTCAGTTCACAAGCGATCTCCAATCGCCGCTTATCGGCCTTGGGGGAGCACAATTCGCAGGACGAGTTGCGGTAGGCCCATCTCGTCAAACAAGTCAACCGCCTGTCGCAGACAAGTCCTACGCGCCGCCTTCTGGATATGCTGTCACTGAACCTCATCCCCACCCCACCTCGCCCTGCCTCTGTTCTCGAGCTATGGCGGCAGAAACCTTTTGGTTGACGCCCTTCCTTGGGACATGTATCCCACTCAACACGCAGGCAGACACCTAGCCCGATTCTTCATACTCGGTACTCTGATCACCCTGGCGTTTTCTATGTAGATGACCCGGGACCAACTATCTCCGGGCACTTTACGGCCACAGTGATATTCGAGGGTCATCACATTGGTGGCCTCTCTTTCCGCTCGCCGGACGCAACACAGGCCGAATTGGAGGCTATTCCTCTGGCCGCCTCTTATCCCACCTCAGGGGGGTCATCATCGCGGACTTCCGCTACGCCTGTTCCTGATAACTCCATGGTACCATAGCCCCTCTGGCCATCCACCTTGTTCAGGCGACTTCGTGGCACTTAGACGTTCACTTCATCCGCACCGTCTGGTCTGCTGGTGATGCAGGTCGCCTCGGTAACAAAGCAGCACATGCCACTGTCGGCGTCTCTCCCTCCAGGGTGGTTACCACCTCCAACTCTGCATCTATCCCAGACGCTTCATCTCTTACACAACACCGCACAATTCTAGATCATTATCGCACCTTGCGTCGCCTTTACCTAGACCCTGCGTGGGGCTTCTATAAATCAGATGAGCGACTTATGAGGCGCTTGCAAACTAACAGCTTCTTATGTCCTTCGGCGGCCCAGCAGTTCATCCCGGGTATACGTGGCTACTGTGCAAACTGTGGGGTCCTGCCCAACGCATATCACGTGATTGCAGTATGCCCCTTCATACCACGTCCTTTTTCATCCCCATTCCCCCTACGCACAAGAGAGGCTTGGAAGGAGTTTCTGCTTGGTTGCTCTACCCTGGAAGATCAATGATCCTTCGTGGCCCGCGCCCGAGCGGCGATCATCTACAGTGGCCTTCCGGATAGGGAGACCACCGAGGTGCTTCTGTAGTTGAACTTTCTGTACTTTTCTGAATAAATGCTTCTCCGCCACCAGATGCCGCCAGTTGGCAGTTCATGCGATCCTATTCTACCGCCCGGCTTGCGGAGGGGCGGTTCATCCATAAGGCCAGACTCAATCTCCTTCCTCTTAACGGAGCCTGCATGTCGGCAACAGCTGAATGCGATCAGCGATGATAGGGTACGCGCTTATTTCAGGAAGAGCCTGCCGCACATCTTGTACCTCTGTATGCCACAGAGTGCCCAGTACGTGGCCGGCACAACCACATCATTGCGCGTCTTCGCGCTGCGTGCAGGGGCCGGTTTATTATCATTAACGACAACCGGTCAATCGTAGACGCCAACCTTCGCCCTGACATCGTCCTGGCGCGTGGCGAGGAGGAAATCATCACTGATGTCTTTTGTCCTGTCGACAACCACCCGCAGGCTTTCACTGAGGCACGCCACGCCGAAGTCAGCAAGTACGAGCCCGTACGTCTACCATTGGTACGGCGATATAAGCGCGTGACAGTACACGCAGTTATAGCCAGCGCATCGGGCACCTAAAACCCCGCCAACGACCGTGTGATGCGGCAGATCTGCTCCCGGACCTACCTGCAGTTGTTAAAGAGGGTGGCCCTGAGCGACAGGATTTCTGCATCAGGAGAGATATGCCAGCGCCACGTCGCCCTAAGCTAGCGCCTCAATGCTGGCGCTTCAGCCTCTGTACATGGACATCCATGTCTTTCTTTCACCCTTTCTTCTTGTAAACTCAACTTTCTGCTCCTGTTCCTTGTATTACAAAAATTTCAACAAAATATGTCCTTACGCTTGTGCCTGGGGGCATCTATGGGTCCCAGGTGTGAGAAGGGCAGTTCAAGGGTGCGTTATAGGTCCCTGAGACGACATTACAATTACTAGTCAGCAAAGCGGGGCGTGCTATTTCTGGAGGCACCCACCGTTTGACATGCCGGATTATATCTTTCTCGCGCTTTACGTCGCTCTACTTTCAAACAACATCACATATATTTCCGGAAAAGCGGTAGGGCCGCATCAGAGGCGAGGCCTGCTCTTCTGGAACAGTACCTTCAGTCGTGCCAGGCTTTTCGGATTTAGTTGTACGTGACTCTTCTCCAGCATTCTCCGATCATCTCCTGTGAGTTAAATAAACGTCTTCCTGCGCAAACATTTGTGACAATCGGTAGGTAGTAGCTGTAGAGCTAATGAAACTTAAGCAGAGTAGGTACACCTGACGTATTTTTAGCCTAGAGCGAGCGAAGATACTGCTCCACGAGAGCTGGCCCGGCCTCTACTACGGTTACTACTGCTGTCCCGGTAAAATCAATCATATTATTTTGTAGGTAGAGCACCGTATTGTGCGAGGAAGGTATAATCTGGCATGACTGACTCAGCCCGACCACCGCAGATGTGATAGAGTCTGTCCGACGTACCTTTAGACACAGCGATCGCCAAATGGGGCATCCGGGCACACTGCTTCACCGCGCCGACATCCTATTTTTTCGCCATTCCGCAATTGCGGCACACATAGGGACAAACGCATACAACACGAACAAAGAAACTTCACATCCGTAGTATCTAGGCAGAGACACATATTCAAAGAGCAAATAAAAAAAACGTAAATTAAATTATGCAATTTTACGTGCCAAAACCATTTCCGATTATGAGGCACGCCGTTGTGGAGGACTCCGCAAATTTGGACAACCTGGGGTTTTTTAACGCGCACCTAAATCTAAGTACACGGAAGCTTTCGCATTTCGCCCCCATTCAAATGCGGCCGCCGCGGCTGAAGAGCAAATAACGTCCCTAGATAAAATAAGTTCACAAGTTACCAATACTCACTGTTCTTTGCGCTCTCTATCTCTCTCTCGCACTTACTCTCTCTTTTCTACTTCATGCTACTCAGTGATTCGTGCATTGCTTGCACGTGATGTCCTAAATGGCTAGAAGTAATATTTAATATAATACAAAAGGTCCAAAACTAGTGCGCATGCGTGATATTAAAGTCCCGAGATTTTCTGCTGGCAAGAATATCCAGGAATTTAGCGCTAATCCTCCAGGTCGAATTTTTCCCAGAAGAAAAGACGTAGTAGCAGCCGAGACATAGGACGTCACTTTAGTGTGTGCTGCCGTAGCTGGCATAAAGAAAAATATGGAATATGCTTAAGCTTCGCCTATAAGAATGGAACGCGGTAGCATTGAAAGATTCGTCACTGTTTTTCACGCTTCGCGGCAACTGGAGCGTATGTAACCGTAGTGTTTAGTGGGAAATGATGGCAGCGAACGCTATGTGCGACGTCGGGCTTTGTGGTAGAAACGTGGCCTCTCGCGTAGGGCACGATGTGGCGGAGGCGAGCGCCAGCTGGGGGTGTTGCAAGGAACCGGGCTCGTCGCTCCGTGGTCCCCGAGGCACCCGCGCACCGGCACCCGAAAATGGTGGACGCAGCTGCCGGACTGTGAATTGTAGAAACGCTGGAAAAGGGTTTTTTTAGTTTTCACATAACAGAATTATGATTTCTCGTATAATCAAATCACAATGCGAGAGCTATCATGTCTCTAGGTTGTGTGTAAGTCGTAGTTTAGGATTTTCCCACGTATTTTAGCTTGAGAAATTCCATTAGCTCAGTAAATTCCTTTCGTCACATGGAGGGCCTTGGTATGTGTGGTTCGAAAATTCTTTTGCCGAAGCGATGTCTGACGCCGGCACCGGATTTTTTGCGAACCGGGCTCCTTAACGCTATCGTGTGAAAAGCACACGGTGCTGTAATAATCTTCATAAGAAGCTCTTTCCAGCTCTGTAGAAGCTACTGGTACCTCGGACAATGAGGAAGGCGAGCACATCAAAATAGTTTCGTCGCTGTTTTGTCGCCTGCTACTGACGCCTGTAGCGTCTTAAGTGGCTGCCGCGCCCGTGGTTACGCAACAATTCATAAATGGGGCGTCGTAGCAGATATGACAATCATATTCACCTTGTTCAAGCACCTGCGCTCCCATGCCTAGCAGCCTTGGCTCTGCTAAACGCCGCTTAGAGGCAGACTATACTTCGGTAAAGGGAAGTTTCTTCTTTTTTTCACGAGTGAAACTTCATGTGCGTCGGAATCCCGAAACGGCTATCTGACCTGAAGAGCCATCGGTGCCAACACGGAGCTGGACGCCGGCGTCGGGAATACACCACAAACATCGAATGTTTCGGTGCTGTATATATATGCCGCGTTTACTTGAATGCTGGTGCTTCGTTTGATTTGCTGTACACATTTTCACAGTAGTTCCTTCAGGTTTGCTCAGCTGACAACAGGGGAAAACGTCCTTCCGAATATACCCACCCACGCCGCGTCGTCTGCTCGCCGTCTAGTTTGCGTTCGCTCCTCGCCGTCAACGCGTAGCGCACAATATAGGAGTAGAAAATAATAATGCAATGAACCAATAGGCCTCCCCGCATCGTGAACTCATCATCGCCACTAAGGCTGTGGTGCCATCTGCTAGGTTAAATTCAAACCTCATTTATATGTCGGCATCGTCTGTGTAAGCCTAACAGCATTAAAACAAAAGGCCAACCTCTGTAACAATGACAAATCATACCCAATGTCCTGCCCTCAGCATGATGAGCCTAAGCGATGGCTGATTTCGTCTTTTATTTTTTGCTGTTGGAGCGGAGAGAAAGTAACAAGCGTCAATTTGGATCGAAGCGGGCGCATGCGAGGGTGCATGCAAGGTGCCATGGCTAGTGGTGTAAAATTTAAAATGCCCAACGTTGCTACTTGGACAGCACGCATTACGCTTCTTCTTTTACTGTGCCTTATGCTTTGAACTAAGTAATTGCTTATTCTATATTTGATTCACTTCTGTCAATACATGAATGTTTAACTTCCACGTAATAAATCACACTAAACATTCCCTTTTCTATGCACGCCCTCATTAATTTTGACCCTTCTTGGGGGTGCCGTAGTGAAGCTCGGGAAGGATGAAACCGGCAGGACAGGAGGAGTGGCGTTACCACGAAAGCTTGTTTTATCTAGGGACCTTAGGAGCAAGAGCCCCCAGACTTTCTCTCTCGAATTCGCTCTTACTCACGACACGTACAAATGTCCGGCGCCCCCGAAATGACATGCCCCGCAGTGTTGACTAACAATTTTAAAGGTTCGTCCCAGAGCCCACCACCCGGAGCTCATAGGGGTAAGCGCCATGGCGCTTAGACCCTTTCTACACCATAACCAGGATCGGCCCACATTTTTGTTGACGCAGAACAAATATGCACGGCACCCTGGCCATAAGCAGTTTCACTGTAATATGAAGCATACTTTTTTAACTTGTTTGCAAAACAAGTTCGCTAGGTGAAAAACAAGCTCAACGTCGCTCCGCTGAGCTTGGCTTATGAATACGAAGCACTCAGCGCACAATGTGAATGAGAAGAGGACGTCGCGGCGTCTGTAATAAGTTTTCTTTTATTTGGTATAGTTATATTTTATTGCAATAGCAAATATATCTACACTCCAGGCGCATTTCTTCTGTCGGTGTGGCCGTCACCTTGAGGTACTGTCACACCGGCGACTTCAGGAGGTAAGGCTCAATCACACGGGTGACTTGAGGAGGTCGCGCGATCATTTGCGATTGGCGACTAAAAAGCAACTGAACGCAGTCAATGTTCACAGCGGCATGCCCAGGCAAACAGCGACCTGCAAGTCGCAATCCCTGAGATTATCGTACTCCGCGAGAACTCTAGGGATGTACGCAATTCCCGCGCACTTCGCACTTCGCTCTGGTTTCGCTTTCCGGCAACATCCATGGATTTTTATTCTGGCGAAGAGGAAGAAGTCGTCACTCTGCTGACGTGCTGTGCCCTGATGTCAGTTATAGAAGCGCGGAAGCCCCCGAAAAAACAAGCGACTCTGGTGGGTGCGCCCGCGCCTCCATTCGCGAGAAGTGGCCGGCCACGCAAGCCACCTCCTGCCCGAACTCCGCGCGCATGACGAGGAGCATAACCAAGAGTAAGTTCTAGTTTTTACTTCGCGTTTCCTGGGAATCAGTGCATCAAGTTGTGTGCTTTCCTTTGCTGCTGTTTGGCTTCCTGCGAATGCCCCCGCGGACATTGAACACGTTTCCGCAACTGATGCGCCCGAGCATCACAAGGCAACACACAAACTACAGGCCCGCAGTCTCGGCTCATGATTGCCTGGCCACGACCATCAGGTAAAAGGCATATGTCATCACAAGAACAGTATAAATCACGTGTGCATGCGCTTTGCATGGAGAGGGTCCACACGAGCCGTGAATGTGAATGTTAAGTTAGAGCGAGTTCGCCGTGTTTTTCTTTACGTATTGATTTTTTACATTCCATCCCTCCTCCCATATACACGCACACAAACTCACAGATTTCGGCGCACTTTATACGTTGGATGTTTTTAAATGAGGCTGTAGGAGATAATTATGACGCTCAAGGTTGCTGCTTGCATGAGGGGGCATGCATCCATTCCATGAGAAATCACAAAGTTCTGCGAGTATTAGCGAGTTGCGTAATTACTAACCTTTACGTTGCCACTTGCACAGTTTATTTGGACAGTAATGTACCATTATTATGCAAGAAACAATGTTTTGCGCCATCCTAAATATATGTCTCAACAAAAAGTACTACAGAAGGCACTCACAGTGCAGTTAAGTTCCCAAAGCTTTCCTAGAACAATGCTGTTCATTCCTATTTATTAAATAAAGGTACATTTCACCGCTTCGACAGCTTTCTGGCCACAGAGGAGACGCAGCGGTGATATGTCCTTCGACTTCCTGGTGGGCAGGTCAACTGCATGCTGCACATTGTCAGCAGTGTCCGAAGCTCTGTGGACCGTGTTGAAGTAACTGTGTCTTCAGCATCCGCAAGCCGCTGATGCATGGCTCGAGGTAAGCTATGCTTATTTCACAAGGTGTTTCGTAACGATGGCTGCTAACGTATTGCTTGTTCGAACCACTTATTTGGCATATTTCATAAAAGACACCACAATGAACATTATTTGCCATATATAAAACAGGCATGAACTAGTTCTTACGGTGCGCATATCCGGAGAGTTTGAGGAGAAGTGGAACATGCCACACTGCATCGGGGCAATTGATGAGAAGCATCTATGTGCCCTGCAAAGTTTGCAACCCTTGACTACAACTACAGATGCTCGTTCAGCAAATCGCTCCTTGCTGTCCGCGAAGCACAATAAAGGTGAGACTGAGTCCTCGTAGCCCAATGTTTACTGCACGTTAGTGCAAATGGCATTTTAAAATAATAAACATTCAGTTCCTTAAAGTCTAATTATAGGTTTGTATGTTCAAGAGTTACTTAGTAGTAGACAATATCCGTCACAGATGGTGAAAGCTAGTAATACATGCGCATGAGCACACACTTAATATTTTATGTATGTAGCACATTTCTGGTGCCTACGGGATATATTCCAGAAAGATGTTTTATCACAATTACTTCTGCTTATGGCGTCACTTTCTGTTTCATACTTATGTTTAACAGTTTTTGTGATCACGCCGTTTCTGCGTAGGTTTCTGTAAGTGGAAATTGGCTACTGTGGGAGAGAGAGTTACGGGGCATTTTTTCACAGTCCGTTCTACAGAGACTTCAGGAGTAACGTTGGAGCTGCCACAGCCAAGAAGTGTCCGGAGTGAGGGGCGTCTCCCATATTTCCTTGTCGGCGATGAGGGTTTCCTGCTCAAGCAATACATCATGCGGCAGTGCCCACGGCAGAGTATGTGCACATCTTATTAATGAATATATTGGTTTCTATCTGTTATGCTTTAAGCCTACATCACGGTTATGCTGTTTAGCAAGGAAACTTATCCTTGTGATAGGCTAAAGAGGTGAAACTGAATCGTGCAATAGCGCCGTGAAACGCGCTACACTTACATTCTCCTATTTCACATCCTAATATATTTAAGCGGGAAACGCAAAGCAGCATTATCAGAGGTTACATATTTTAATTTCGGTGTTACTTGTGATCTATTGTGCACAAAAAAGGTTTTGAAAAAGAGAGATAAGCGATTTATTGGAAGGCTGAGCTTCAGAAAAGAAAAGCATTCTGGAGCGTAATCCACTTGAAATGTTTTTCGATACATGCCATTTTTGCCATAGGGCAAGCCATACCGCATGTCAACAGTGGTACTGTATTACGGTGATGCATTTTTTTGAAAAACTAATCGTGCATATTTTTCATGATTGCATTGATAAATATTTTTTGACGCATTGCATGAAGACGCAAGCTAGATGCACAAGCGGCGAGTTTTCAACTACCGCTTGAGCAGGGCCTGGTGAGTGATCGAAAACGCCTTAGGCATCCTGGCACAACGATGGAAAATTTCGCGACGAGCATTAAAAGCCAAGAAAGACAACATCAGCAGATATGTGGAAGCCTGCATAGTGCTGCAGAATTTTTTGATGGAGTCATCAGCATCTTCCGCTACGTACTGCTCGCCAGGCTCTACCAACATGTTGAAAACCAGGAAGCGGAGCCGAAGTAGAGAGCGTCTTCTTTATTTGACGCTTGCAAAAACAAAAAAAAAAAATGCAGGCGCGCTCGGCTCCACGCTCGTTTCTCACTTCGTCTTCTTCTCTTCTTTTTCGGAGCATAATATTCAACAGCTCCCGGCCGAACAATTAGCGTGTGCTTGTTTCTTTTCAAGACGGAGCTTGTCCAGCAGATTCTAGGTGGTACCGCATCTGTGCCGGTCTCCGCAACGTGTTGCCACTAGAAGTGCGCACTTTGCATGAGCGAACTTTGCCGTCGGCAAAGCCGTCGGCACCATGAGCACTTTTCTGTGCTCGTGGTAGAACCCTTGCTGGCAGGTGTCTTCCTAATGGGGGTAGGTGCCGCAGTGGAAGCCATCGCAGCCACCATTGCTGACGTGCTGCTGGTGCATGCGTCGGGTGCATGTGATTGGCCTGCCCTGGCCCCGGCCCAGACAGCAGTCCTAGCCCTCCAGGGGTGTAAGGTGGTGGCTGCTGGGGTGAAGGTAATTCCTTTTGATGGCCTGGCGAGCTGTTGCGGGCGGCCATGGCTTCAGCCTGTCGTGGAAGTGGCATTCGCTGCACCCGGACAACGAGGGCCAGCGTGTGATCGTTGCGTTTTAGCCATTCCACAGTACTGCTGTGCCTCCCTGACAGTGATGACCCAGATGGAGCCTTTTCTGTTGACGACGGGCGCCCGGCAGGCCCGCTCGAGTGTCGCGGAGCGGAAGACGATGACGTTGAAGACGACGATGATGACGACAATGACAAGGAGCTGTGCCCCGACGACTTCCCTCCACCCGCCGGGTGGAGCACGGACGTGTCAGCAGTGTGCAGTTGTTCAATATTGGAAGATGCTTCTTCAAAGCAGAAGTAACGAAACGCGTCTCGGTCTTGTTCAGCCAGCGATATTTGAAGAAACGCTTTTTCGATATCAGCGGAAATTCCAATCTTGAAGCAGCGAAACTTCACCAGTAAGTCGAGGATGTTGGGGTTCAAATTCGGCCCTGTCCACAAGACGTCGTTGAGTGAAGGTGACTCCGGAGCATGAGAAGAGGCGTCGGATACCACCCGTACTTCAGTCGTAGTTCTGTCGCGTCGCACTATTGCTCGGTGTGGCATATAGTACGTGATATGTTCACTCGTACTGTCCATTGTGACCTTCTCAGCGTAGTCTTTGTTATAGTAGCTCCTAATGGCAGTGTCATATTCCTTCTGAAACTCTGGTCCTCGATGTAGCGTTCTCTGCAAGGACTCCAGCCTCTTTAACGTGATATCCCGGTTATTTTTAGGCTGGGAACAATTGCTGCGCAACGGCAGTTCAACTTGATCGCGACCATTGTTTGTAATAGTTGTTTCCACGAAGTTCTTCAGGACGTGTTTGTCATCTTTCGAAAGTCTGTCTTCGTTAGTCAGTCCCAGATGTTCTATTTCCAAGGAAAACCTCAGTTGCTGGGAAACATTGGCTTCCGTTAGGCATATGTTGAAGTTCCTTACGGTTTCCGGCTTGTAGAACTTAGGTGGACTTCTGGTATCTCCATGAAGTATCCATCCTATGATAGTTTCGATGGCGGTCAAAGAGCCGTCCAGTCGATTAATTCTTCCGCTGACAAGCTGCCAGTAATAATCGGCACCTATAAGGATGCTTATTCCAGGCTCAGGCGAGACCTGAACTGCGTTGACGTCAGCCAAACGTAAGTTCTTGCTTTTCAACTTTGCAAGTACATTTGTATCTGTCAATGCTGACAAGTCATTCCATATTTCGGGAACTTCTATCGCCTCTACTTCTAGTGAGTTTGAGTCGTACTGGCTATGCAGCGTGACTCGTACTCTTCGATAATATTTCCGCGGTGCTGAAACGTTTCCAAATCCCGAGATTGTGAGCTGCTCTTCGGCTAACACAGTGGCTTTCAGCTTCCTAGACAGTTCTTCCGTGATGAAGCTGCGCTGACTGCCACCATCAATCAACATTCTTACAAAGCATCTGCTTCCAGTGCCCACAGCCCAAACTTGGGCGGTCTGCAGAAGAACTGTGCACTTTGGCGAATCTGTTGACGAGCTGGAAACAGTTGTCTGCGTTTCCGTATTCTCCTGCTTCCATTTCGGGTCGCACATTGTGGTGATATGTCGCCCCTTGCATTTCGCACAGCTTAGTCTCTTCCAGTATCGGCATTCCTTAGCTTTGTGAAATTGTCTAGCGCAGCGGAAACAGCATCCTAATTTCCGTAGTTTCTGCTTTTTCTCGTCTAATGTTAGTTCCGTTGGGTAGACATCCACCGAGTGATCTTTGTCTCCGCATAATATACAACTCTCTGGAGTCAGTTTCACGGTTAGCATAGATGCAGAACCTTGGAAATGCTCATTAGATTGTCGTTTTGCTGTTGAGGCTTGTTCTCTCTTGTCAGAAGTCATTATTATAGTCTGTTCCCGGCTTCTTACTTCAAGACTCAAGAAGTCTAGAAGAACAGACAATTCATTTAGCCTGTCACTAGTAACGCCTGTATTTGTCGAAGACAAGATGCGCTGATTATAACGGAATACCATTTCTTGCGGAAGATCTTGTATTATAGCAGTTTTCAGAAGAACTCCATATTCTTTTTCTTCGACGCCAAGGATATGGAGAGATCTCACGCGCGTCTGCACTTCTTCGTGCAACCTTTGAAGCCCTTCGAAATCTTCGCAAGAACGAACTTTACGTAGGTTTAGAAGACGACGCATGTGGTCGTTAACAATCAGTGACTTCTGACCGAATCTTTCTTTGAGAAGTTCTATAGCTGTGCTATAGCTCTCGTTAGTTGTCGACAGGCCGCTGATGACACCTTCCGCTTTACCCATCAAGTAGCTCCGAAGATATTTCAATTTGTCTACGTCGGTAATATATTGGTTCTGGTGAATAGTAGACTCAAATTGATCCCTAAATTCTGGCCATTAAATGGGGTCACCGTGAAACTTCGGCACATCGAGCTTCGGTAGCTTAACGTGTGCGTGTGCTTGACGAAAGTCATCGTGAGATTCGTGCGTAGTCGTTGTTTGCTGATCGGATAAAATGCGTTCAGCGCGGGATTTCGCGAGGACGATAGATTCTTGATACTGTCCGACGCTTTGAAGCTCATCCTCTAGGTTATCATCGTTAACCTACTCTTCTACTTGGTTATCAAGGTTATCTTCAATAAGTTAAGATGGTCGGTCAGCTCACCATATGGCGTTGGTTCCGTCTGCATGAGAGTTGTCATGTCGTTGATGATCCTGGTGACCGCCGCTCGCACGGTAGCACGCTTCCGTCGTATTCTTTCCATGTCGTCACGTCGGGAATCGGTGGCTTTGTGATGACGTGGATCGTTCTTCGATTCTGTCGCAGCGTCGTCGCGTTGATCGCGTCGGTCGGTCGTCCTCTTCAGGTAGCTCGCTTCATCGTCAGGGGTCTTCAACTGTAGATCTGATATCCTGGTCACGGCACCATCTGTTGAAAACCAGGAAGCGGAGCCGAAGTAGAGAACGTCTTCTTTATTTGACGCTTGCAAAAACAACTAAAAAAAATGCAGGCGCGCTCGGCTCCACGCTCGTTTCTCACTTCGTCTTCTTCTCTTCTTTTTCGGAGCATAATATTCAACACAACAGCGAGCACTGGGAAGGCCGACTTTCTCCTGGCAGCCTGAGTGAGGAGGAACCAGCCAGTGGTGCCCTCTTGCCATCCAAACCTACTAGGTGCCAGGCTGCTCGGTATGTGAGTCACTTGTGCTTCAAAACATCTTTGCCGTTAAGAATAGCAAAAATAGCCAATAAAGCCTGCCATTTTATTTTTGTAGGTATGCGAAAGAAGTTCGGGACCAGTTAACGCACCACTGCATCAAGGCCGGCCAAGTTCCATCGCAATATAATGTGGTCACCAGTACTTGCACTGCACAAGGTGTGTTGTCAAGTAAGTTTATTCATAGCAAACACTTGCACTGTACATAAAAATTCTTGTACAAAAAATATCACGTAGTCTCAGTTTCATGCGAAGTGATTCTCTGTAATTAAGATATCATATATGTTACGTGAACACATAAAAGTATTGCATCTTTATCAATACAGTTGTTAAAGGCACATGGGCAAAAAAAATATCACAGTGACATCTACTAATAATAATATAATAAGTAAAAAAATTCCGAAATTGAAGTAGCAGCTTAAAATATTCCTTAATATTTCTAGATGAACGGTGATAATGCAACTACAAAGGTCAATATAGATGAATAAAAAAGGTTACTCTTTTGTGACTGTACAGCTCTAAGGCTCTGGCTTAAAAAATGAAGTTTTGGTAATGCTGTAGAAACGTATGCCAAAAGATATAAAGAAGTAACCTTTACCACGAGACCAACATCACTTTTCCTAATCACGTAGATCTTAACACCTAGTTCGATCACTGCCAAGCTGTTCAATGGATTTGAATGCAATCTGTAACATTACAGACAGAAACATGTTCTAGCTTCTTCTGCAGTCAGACGTTTCATTTACAGTCGCAAAATGAGTACTAGTTTCGAATGTTTGAAAACAAGAAAATACGAAAAGTAAAAGGAAGGAAGCAACGGTACCACAACTACCTAAAATGCATCTGTGACAGCATCCTAAGTGGGCAAATTTGGCACAGTAACTTATGTAAAATTGTTCCGGGAACATGCTAAAGTTATACTCGCTTACTTGGGGTTTAATACACAAAATGGTGCAATGTAATAACTTTATCTGCTTGCCCCAACAAATGCACTTTACATAATTGTAGATTGTATTGCTGAGTAACAAAGCAGTAAATGTGATGCCGTATGTATTATTTTGCGGTTTGTAGTCGTTTGGGTAAAATATTTAACTGATAATGTAATATTTAGCTACCAGCATTTCGTTGTTTAACATTTGTCTTTCTTCTAAGGGCAAAAAAAAAGCTAAAATGAATGCTGAGTCTGAGTTTGCGTGTAGTATTACAATATTAAGCGAACCCGAGGTAATCCTTTCTTTTAACCCTTTGTGAGGTGCTACTTTTTCCTTGAAATTTCGTTAATAAAATCTGAAGAATAGCATTCAGAAGGGCAAAAGAAAATGTTTGACACGTTTTTCAAGAAACATGGTGCAGCAGTTCTCGAAAGAAAAGTGGTACATATATGTACCACTGACTTTACTAGAAGAAATGAAATGTGGTACACATTTGTACCGCTGTCCGCAGGCGGTTTAAAATGAAGAGACAATGTGTAACAGGAACGAGATTTACAAAGTCAATGCTGCTGTTCACTTGTGGAATGGCTAAAAATATTCGACACATAGCGGAACTTGGCATTTGCTGCACAGAAAGCTCGTTCGAACTTGCTGCTGTGTCGCGGAGCCCAACCTACACCTCTGTCAACAGGCCGAGCGCTACGGGTTACGATCTCGGCGGAGAAGTCTGATGTCGTCAGGAACTCCTACCATATGCTTGCCGTCCCCTTCTTGCTTTTACGGGCGACAATTCTTTGCTATTACTTCCGCTTTCAGAAAGAATGCAAATGCACGGCCTATGCGATTTGACCGGTGCGACAGCCGTCCACTTAGGCCTAACAACCCCAGCCAAAAGCAAGCCCAGAACAGACAATTCAAAACGGTGAACAATTAGGGCGCCCTCAATGTATGTATATGGTTGCAGATGAATCACTAGGTTCCATTTAGTAAACAGGTAAAAGGATACTCTTAGTAGGCATGTTGAAGCAGCGTTTTGAGTGAGTGTTTCCCACGCCACAGCAGCACGTACTGAACCGCAATGAAGACATTTGCAAAAACTAAGTTACTCTTCGCGCCATATGACGGAATAAAATAAGAACGCCCATAAAGCTTTCTAAATGCCTTGGTAGGTGGCAGCACTAGTAAATTTGGCTCCAATTTGAACAGTTGTTTCATTACGGGCATTTGAAACGTGCCCAAAAAGTGGTACATATTTGTACCACTGTACCACAAAGGGTTAATTGCTGGCGTTCCTGTTTTCTACTTCCACCTGATAAAACGTCGACTCCATCAGGTGCACCAGGTCTTGAGCGACCTGAGGTGGCAATTCCCTCAGGCGGGCACCAGTTCGTATTGCAAAATATGCAAAGCTGTCCCTTTTCTTTGTGGCCTTGTGATCCTTGAGTTGCTCAAAGTGTTTCATACGAGCTTGTGCAAGAAACTCTCTGCTTGTGTTCTCACCTGCATGGCTGTAAAAGAAGTATGTCGTCTTCGATGCCTGAATACCCATGCTTCAGTCAGTGTTGCTATTCCTTTGTACTTGGTGGCATGTGTATTTTTGTTGCCTAGATAGTAACTAAAGGTATTGTTTGGAAATGTTCAGTAGACACTACACGTGTCTCACCTTGAACCTTTAAATTGCTTGCGCAGCCTTGGTGTCCTCGGTCTGCAAGCAGTAAAGCGTAGTGTGTTAAGTTGTACAAAAAGGAAGCTATCCCACAAGCATTTGGAACGGTTTCTTATTGGTAGAAAATTTCAATCTTTGCTCACGTACCGTTTCGCTGGTGGCAACCATACTATTTGAGCTTGTGTATTTTCTCTAACATCTCTGCAAAAGCAACCACTATTACAAGCACAGCATGCAGTAAAGCGTAGCGCGTTATATTGTACAAGAAAATTATTTTACAAGAATTTTTAAGTGTTTCTGATTGCTAGTAAATTAAAATCGTTCTTCGCATACCGTTCCGCTGGTTGCACCTCTGCTGTTCATGCTTGTGTTTCTTCTCCGCAGGTGGGGAACGATACCACGTCTTCGCATTACGTGCGTAAGAGCATCGCACGCGTAATGCGAAGATGTGGGATCGTTCCCCACCTGCTGCACGTTGTTTTTTCACCCAATTTCATTGCCATTTATTTATCCTTTCTTTAATGCAATAAGCAAGAACAAATAATTTCCCCCGTGTTTTTTTTTTTCGTCTTTGCTTGTTGGCTTGTCGTAATGCTTTTCATATATGACATTTGACAGGGACATTGCTGCATGCAGATGCCATTACCAGTACTATGCTGGCCGCCAGCCATTCATGCTTACTCACTTCTCATTGCACTCATCCATGGTGGTGCAGATGCTGTAACCAAATAAGCGATGTGAATTTCCAATGACCTCTTAGGATGTCACATATACTGGCATACAAGCGATGTGGTGAAT
This sequence comes from Dermacentor andersoni, assembly GCF_023375885.2. Lineage (NCBI taxonomy): Eukaryota > Metazoa > Arthropoda > Arachnida > Ixodida > Ixodidae > Dermacentor > Dermacentor andersoni. The sequence goes on along the minus strand of NC_092816.1, from coordinate 199,594,777 downwards.
TAGCCCATTTTTGCCCTCATAAGTACAATTTTGTAGAGTTCTCAATGTTTCACTCACAGAGTGTTAGATGTTTCTGTTGTAGTCAACCATTCTACGGCAGAAACTACATTGTTTAGCCATATGCTAAACGTACGATGAAATATATCCGTTACCTTGATTGTCATCCATGCAGTACAGCATCCTGAAAGACGTATATATAGTTAGAAGTTTACAGCGGCAGACCTGATTATTGTGACATGATCCATCCTATTAAATGTACAGATTGCGTGCAGCTACAGCTTAGTAATGCAATGACATGCAGGTGTTCAGGGACTATTGTATTTTCCGGACAATAAGCCGTGTTTATTCAAGGTTTTGTCTGTACATAGTTCTACAACAACGTGATTAATGCAGCATAAGCTATGCACGGTAACGCAACCAATATAGGCGTTATTTTCCTGAGCACTCTAGCCACCGAACCAATGAAAGGGAGGTGCCTTACAATGCTTGGAAAAGTTATTCCGAGGTTGACGACGGTGGCCCAGCAATGCTGCTGGCTCAAGTAACTCTGACTAGTATAGCTGTGACTGAGAAATACGCCTTCGATGGCTTCAACAGAAATAAAATAAATGTTCGTCTTGAATGCTATGAGAAGTGTCGGTTGAACTTTCTTTTCTGCTTGAATTAACAGCTTCGAAAATTTTTGAGAAATTTAGTGATCTTAAATAAACATTTTGAGATTAACGAACAAGCGTACATAATTATGTTTCATCCCACCGACCAAATTAAATTAGCCTTACACCGGTTCAACTTGTAGATAAATTTTTTTCATTGAATATGAATAAAATTGCATCTTTTCACTACTCAGAGGTACAGCCTATAGTTAGGGATATACGGAAATCATGCGTAATGTTTGGGATAATTAAACAGCAGACTTTAAGGCTACAGAAATTTTGAGGGTGTCGACTGCCTGTCGGCGGAAACACCCATTGAATACAGAGATGCCAGCTGCACTACATGCCGAGCATACACGACTCCTGTGAAACTTTCCTGTGCCTATGTGTTTGCAGGCTTGAATGTAGAGTGTTTCATTGTGACAGCAAAATAAACTTACAGCACAGGCTCCACTGCCATCTTCGGCAATCCATCATCGCTTCGAATTGGGGTCATTTGATTGTGGGGACATCAAGTGCGCCTGCACCACAGCGCTGCTTGTCATGCACCTCTTATTGTGTTCGCTTAAAAATGCCTTTTAGGTTTTAAGGCGAAGCTTCCTTTCCCTCTTGCTTCGACTTTCCCATTGCTGCTGCTGCTGTCGCGCGCATCGCGTCCAGGGGGCGGGGGGTGGGGGGTTCAGACCGTGTATATAGATGAGAGGCGCGAGTCAGAGTGGAAAGGCGACGGGAGAAACTCGTTCTCACCCCACTGCGTCGAACGTGCACAATGCCCTATGGAGCTCCCTGGCCGTCGCCACATTAGCCGCTTGACAGCTGTAATTATCTGTGACGCCCTTCAGAAGCATTGCGGAAAATGCAGCGCTTCCCTTTCTAGTAACATGCGAGGCCAGAGTGTGACAACTGTAGAGAGGAGAGGAGGACAAGAAGGAGAGGGAGGAGAAGAGGTAGTTCCCATGTAAGAGAGGGAGGGGATGTGCCGTGAGAAGGCAATGAAACGCCAGTAGTATACGACAGCTGTTGCGAGAAAACAAGATAAGCCTAAGTTCGAGGTACAGTAAGGTACGTTGCTGCTATTGCTGAAAAATAAACGCTGTGCAAATAACGCGGCTCTACTTCTGCACGCAGGGCGTGCAGCAGAGCGACCTTAATTAAAGCGCACCGCAGAGTCCAGGAGACACTACGGAAGCGGTCGACCGTCAAATCAAAACTTCTGTGTTTGCCACGTGACCTTTACGGCTATGGCATTGCTAGAGGTCGGAGTTTGATCCCAATCGCGGCAGCTGCATTTCGACTGGGGCGGAATAGAAAGCGCACGTACACTTAGATTTTGGAACAGGTTAAAGAACATCACGGTGTCGAAATCAATCGGGAGTCCGCCACTACGGCTTACCTCATAATCCGATTGCGGTTTTGACACGTACAGCTCCGTATCCCAATTCAAGTTTAATACTTCTGCCACAATGCGTTGTGCCATGCGAGGCAACGACTATGTTCAACCCACTCAGAGGTTATAAAATATGGCGCACAACAACGCCTCAACCAAACGCCTCTCACTGTGTGTTCCGTGTACTACGCAGAGAAACAGCAGTGGTGCACGCAAGGTAACTTTTAACATCAACTCACCACTCTCGTGTTAGTCTAAATGGTTAGGAAATTAAGCTTTAGCCATCAACATCACCACTAATTATCGTCAATCAAAGCATCCAGCACGGAAAACTTCACTTATATTGATTCCCACAGTGCGAGGAACTGCATAATTTTTTAAATATTTTTCTTTGCAACGGTTCCTGCAGAACAAATAAGGAATTGTACATGGAAAGCGACATGGGATCACACGAAATAAAGCGCTATAAAGAAGTTTCTTCTCTCATTTTATTTGACTTTTGTTTGTTAGCTGCAATTGTTAATTATATTTTTCACAACCGTTACGTAAATCCCCACAAACGTAGTTAATATGCCTAGGTGTGCAGCCTCGAGAATTTTTTTATAACAGCGTGCGAAACGCCAGTGCTGACTATGATTTGCCGCGCTGTTTCCTTCACTAATGAACACATCTTAGTTTTGTTACCCGCGATGATAAATTTTCTATGTAATTTTCGAGCCGCTAAGTTCCTTTAATACGGGCAAAAAGCTTGGGGGGGAGGGGGTGCATCACAGATGACGCATTAGACGCGCACAGAACTACAGATATTTGTCAAGACCTTGCAAACAGATATAAGCCTCAAGCTGGCAAGAAGGGCGTGCGCAGTCCCAAAATAAACAGCGAGGCATCATACAGTCAAGCATGCGGGCACGATTTTGTAATGTTACTTTTTGCCGATGAATCTCTTCGCCGGTGGAATAATGTCGATCTAACCACACATGAACACTTCAAAAGCGGGCAGACATCACCATTGATAAACACATTGCCACGAAATCGCGACCTATATACGTATAGCTTTGTTAGTTTGTTTTTGTTCTTTTTTTTCCATTCAAAACGTGCCAACTAAACGACTCTTCCTTGTTTCACATATAGTAACAGCCCTGAATGTATACTGCTTTCGTTTGAGCTACTTACAGGATTAGGCGAAAATGCTCGCAATCTCCGTCCATGTGGCGTACTTCTCGCTACAGTCTTTGAACAAAGGGTGCGACTCGTTGTAAAGGTACTGTTTTACGGCGTCTATGAGGAGCTGCGCCGAATAGTCAACAGCTGCCATGGAGGCGTGGACTAGCGCGATGCAGACGCCGGATGAAAACAGATGCTAGGATCACTTCCGGTGCGCAGCTGACTGGTTTAGCAGATTTGCGACCACAGTCGAGTGACTGAAAAATCGAGCAGTGAGCGACTGCCCCAGGATAGTCGCCTTTCGAGAAAAGTGACTTTTTGCGATCATTTGCGACTGGTCTCTTTACGACCAACTCTGTCGCGCGATCGCTGTCATTCGCCGGTGTGAATGAGCCTTTAAGAGGAAGCTTTAGCTCGGGTTCTGCTATCTAAGCACATGTAAAAGGAGAATTCGTTTTTCTCGAGAACCACTGCACCAAACATCTCAAGGGTTGTTGCATTCAAAAGAAAATCTTAAAATCCAAGGACTTTTTGTTTCGTATTGTTTATTTAGGTCGGAAATATTTTATTGAAACTGGAAAAAATTGCAAATTTTCAGAAAACGAAACTATCAAGTGTACACCGCCGTAACTCAGCAATGAAAATCGACATCAGAATTCTGTGAATCGCATATCATAGTACATCGAAAGCAGACAAAAGTGATATGTTAGACACGAACCTAAAGAAATTTAGTAATGTGTAATTATATCTTTTTCAAAACCCTCGTATGCAACGTAACAAATGCACATAATATAAAGCTGGCATATCAAATTTGTCCGCTTTCAATGTTCTAATGGATGCCCTTTAAAGAACCGCGATATCTATTTTTGACGGTGAGCTATTAATTTGTGTCTGAGCAGATTGGGTGAGGGAACAAACGCGAGTTAATGACATCTTAGTTGAAATCAAGAAAAAGAAATGGGCATGGGCAGGACATGTAGTGAGGAGGGAGGATAACCAATGAGCATTAAGGGTTACGGGCTGGATCCCAAGGGAAAAGACGCCTAGCACGGTGCGGGAGAAAGTAAAGTGGGCAGATGAGATTAAGAAGTTGTCAGGGACAACACGGCCACAATTAGTACATGACCGGGGTAGTTGGAGAAGTATGGGAGAGGCCTTTGCTCTGCAGTGGGTGTAACCAGGCTGATGATGATGATGATGATAATTTGTAAACTTCGTGGTTCCATTTATTTCAACGTTTTAGTTATTGGAAAGCCTTTCACAAAAACTTCACGCCCTAAATCGAAATTCCGCTTCCAATAGCCACTAGAATTTAGCTTTCTCTCTCAAATGCAACGAATTTAATTAAGATCTGTGCAGGTGTTTCCTCAGAAAAGCGTTTTTCCGTAGCACATGTACTTGAATAGGCCGCGTCGGAGTTGGTACAGCTTCCTATTAAAGGGCCCCTCACCAGTTCTGGCCCTTTTGAACCGACAAGCGCAGACCACACATTGCACGATTACGATCATGTCTGCACATTATACATCGCTACGCGCCACGGGAAGATCTTAAATTTCAAACCGAGTGCTGTTCTTTCTTCTCCTCGCGGCCGCCGTGCTCCAAGCCGGAGGATTACGTACTCGCAACCCTGCGGCTACCTACGTGTCCACAGTGTGATGTCGCTCGTAGTGACACGCGACTACAAGAATTATTCAACGCCCCATCTGTTATTTGTCGGATCTGTTGGTTGAATTGACGAATTGAAGTTTAGGAAAACAAGAAAACACACAAACGATATGTCTGCGTGTTTTTTTTTTTTTTTTTTGCTTTACTTTACACCGAAGCAAGACAGATGTATACTTCCACTTCGTCTGCTTGTTTCCACGGTCATGCGGTCACGTCCGGAGATACCGAAACTATGTAATTTTCTGGCGTGTTCCATCGCGTGATCATGATCTGCGATCCGCTTCTTCTCCCTTAGTATTCGTGTAGCACTCAGTTACACCGCTAGTCATGCGTGTTTGTTCAGTGCGCGCCAAATCGTGCGCTGCGCGAACGAGACAACAGCTCGCACGCGATGCCACCAGCGGAAGTGCGCATCGCCGAAAAAAGAAGCGACGAGAAAAAGGAAGTAAAGGTGGCGCCCGTGACGTATGTTTAACGCGATCCTTGAGGTCCAGCATGGGAGAACGCAGGGGAGGAATTTCGCTTGAGGAGGCTAGACGGTGCGAGTGGAGAGAGAGTTTCGCTATGCTGTGGAGCCCGCCTGCTGCAATCATGGGTTCGCGGCACTGAAATATTTCTATCTCGGCTATTAATGAGCCGACTTGAAAACTTTCTGCGGGAGAACGCTGCCTAGAGGACAAGTAACTTCCAGCATATAACCAAAATCTGCTATGGGGCCTAATCAGAAGCTCTTTAAGGGCGATAAAATCGTCGCTGCGCGCTGCAAACTGTGTGTGCGAGTGAAAGCTTACGAGAGTGAGCCGGCGAATGCAGCTCAATCTCGCGTGTGCGAGCGAGGAGCGAGGGCTGGAAGTGTGCCCTCTCCCGCTGTGCGCGAGGTTAGGGAGGGAGGCCAGGGAGAGGAAGGGGGAGAGCAGCATTCCGGGCAAGTTGGTAATTCATTACTCAAATGATATTGCGCAGCAAAAAACGACATGCACGTAAGAGAAGACGACACACCAAGCGCACACCATGCGACACACCATGCGCTTGGTGTGTAGTCTTTTCTTAGGTCCGTGTCGTTTTTTGTTGGGCAATATAATTTGAGTAAGGAAGGGTGTTGTTCTCTGGCGGCTGTAAGGCGGCTGCTGGTTACGGCGCGGCCATGCGGGCACCGTATATTCAAAGCGACCTGCGACGTGGTCAAAGCGCGCGCACGCGCGGGCCTCCTCTACAAGGCGATTTGCGATGTTTGCATAGTGCGCGTAGTGCTCGTAGCTTCGTATGCGCTGTGCTTTTGATGCTTCGTTCGCGCTGAGGTGAGAGATGCACGACGGTAAATTCGATCCCTGCTGTGGTCGCGATTCCGCACTCCAGCATTTTGACGACGAGTTTCCGCGCTCATCGAGCGAGATGTGTTAATGTTTACCTGTGTGCGCGTGACGGCGAGCTTGGTAATTTAGCTAAAACACGTTGTCCGGCTACTTGGTTTGAATTCATGATAGAATATGTAAGTGCGACTGAATGAGGACGTAGAAAAAAAGAGACACACAGAGACCGCGCTTTTTCTGTACGTCTGTTTCTTTCTACTTTCTGGTTCAGTCACGGTTACACATTATACCATTTTTAATTTTGTTAGTAAGCGAATGTTTAAAGTTTGTATGGCCGAGAAAAAACTACTATTTTGATGTGTACATCTATCTACTGATTTGCTATCGAAATCGGTGCTTTGGCTTTCGCGCGAAACTGCTACTTATTTTTTTGTCTGTACATTACATTAGTGAACATACTGTATGGCGAAAATGAAAGGGAGCTGGTATCACACCTGCAACATGATATGTGAGACCGCTGCGCCTATTTAATAGATTTCGTTATGTCTTCGTTCAAATCTTTTGAGCGCTGATATCGTCGTTTGAAGCCATGTCCGTAACCTTACTGAAAACTAATATTTCAGTTTTTCTTTATGTATCATTCTTCTGAAAGCTTTTTCACAAGTAATGTGCCGAATAAAATATTTCTGTCTCGGTAAAAAAAATTATAATAATCAGCGCGGAAATTGCTTAATAGCGTCGTCTCCTACCTCGTGTCGATCAACCTCCCCTAGGGCGACCAGTCGCGAGCTGCGCGTTCGTAAACATTGTGCGAACATCCTGGAACTGAGTACCGCTTCCGGGAGGAAGTGCACGGCCACGGTGCTGTTTCTTGCACCCTGTTTTCCTGCACCCGTGCGTACATTCTACCATGAGCGGCTCTCCTGTCTGGCAATGACCTTATTGCGAGGAAAGAGTTGCGTATACTCCTGCTCAGCGGCTGTCGCATATGCGCCGCAGGGGGGTCGCAGTTTTCATGCGATGTTTTCACTATGGTCTTGCGCAACACATCGGTGCTTGTCACCCGCAGCAAAGGCATTGGCTGGCGTAACCACGTCGATCTTTAGATATACAGAGTGCCCGAGGTAATTTTAGCCAGAGTGTAAAGATATGCAAATGCCACGATGTTAGACAGAACAAAAGTGATGTTGTTTGCCATTGCTTGGAGCTACTCAAACTACTTTGTTCATTCTGCCTAATTAGATAATTAGTCCTAAGTAATTAATAGCTTTCTCTAATATAATGAGATGAAAAGTGTCAGTGAGAAAATTATAGCTGGACATGAAAAACTCTCGATACAGCTTTCTCTTTTTGAATACGCGACACATAAAAGTGCTTTTGCGAGCGTGAAGGAAGCAAGCCTATGCAGGCAAAACGCAGCGCGACTGACCGCTCGAGGTACTTTGCGTGTAGTCGCGGGCTTCCTTCAAGCATAAAAACACTTTTATGTAGCACGCATTGAGTGAGAGAAAGCCGCATCAGGAGTTTTTGATGTCGCTCTGCAATTTTCTCGTTGACACTTTTCACAGAATTACAATATTTGAGAAGCTCAATAATTAGTTAAGACTAATTATCTAATTAGGCGGAATGAAACAAATACCTAGAGTATCTCCAAGCGACAGCAAAGAGCATTACCTTTGTTCGGTTCAGCTACGTGGCATTCGTATATCATTAAACTCTGGCTAAAATTTGCTGGGACATGTGTGTACCGACTTCACATTTCTGTGAGCTGCTAAATCGAGACTAGTCCTCGGCTTAGCAGATAAACAGAAGACTAATAAAATTGCCAGACTGTCTAGCTCATAACAGTTTTTGTTTGGTTGGTTCGTTTATTGATTTGTTTTTTTTTCTGTGCATTAAACTTTCATAGTGAGCCATACTTATGCCGATATCCGTTTCCATAAACAGTCCAGAAATATGCCTCCAGCCATCATGTAAACATATTATTCGTTTTCTTTCTCTATGACCACAAAATTTACTGACAGTTATCTTATTATACAACTACCTTTGATGTTAGGAAAAGAGTGCCAATTTCAATAGCATTTTTTAGCAAGTCTGGTTTATACCACCAGCAAATGCTGCTCTTACTCTGTAGGCTATAATAGAGCTGCCCACGCTTCCGGAGCTATGTGCACAATGCCGAAACTAGGAAGAATTGAGCAACAGTGGAGCAGGCTACCTTCACATTTCTATAGCGACGAGAAAGTCACTCTAAAATTAAACTCATCGCGGCACTATTGGCAGGAATCGGTGAGGCAATGGCGGGGGTTTCAGGGGTTGCGAAATGTCAACGCGTTGTCACAACTCGTATCCTTAGCGCAATTAACCGCTGCGAATAGCTAGAATGTCGTAGATATGAACGTCGACAAAAAAACCTACACAGATGAAATCAACATTGTGGAGTCTGTGTAAAGCGAAGTTTTTCATGAAACAGGTATTGCCACTATATAAGTGCCAATTTCATTGCTGCATCTTTGGCTTAAAGGACATTCGTAGGCACGCAAATACTTACGCACGCCCTCAGTACCCAATGTGACAACTCTTTATTGACCTGGCTTATCCCTATTTATTTTTATTTATTTTATTTGTGCCGGTTGCTTCATGGCCGGTTCCTCGTAGTGGATATCTGCCACAGTATGGAAACCATAATTATCATGAACACGCGGTGATTATCTGAAAGAACTACATGGCTCTGGCGCAATAACAGTAAACGAGCGATTCTGCCATAATCTTCACATTTAGGTCTAATAAGTTATTGCATCATGTGAGGATTTACATCGAACTTCTTTTAAAAGATTCTTTGCAGAACAACCAAAATAACATGGCGTATTTGTTTTTCTTGACATGCTGCTAATAATGAGGCTGAGCAGTTTATCAAAACTTCCCTTCTTAGATCGGAATGCATAACAAATTTATCTTCATCATTAAGCTGCACAGAGTTTCGCAGTGGCAAAAAGATGAGGGCTATGCACCTATGTAAGCATGTATATATCTACATATGTTTGTTTATATCTGTATTTGTTTGCATCTAATGGTTAGTTACACTGCCAACCTGGGCCACTGGCTAGTCATATAAGTATATACAGGTCACGGGGTAGGTTGCGCGCAGGATTGCTGCGGCGACAGAATGGCGTTCGAAACCAACCACTGGACAAACTTGGGTCACTGAGCATGTGACGACGACGCGTACATATGTGCCAGTCTACAACAAATCTCTTTCTCTCCGACACTGGTCATTGTACACGTGAGTGTGCGCAGATATCATTGTTCGAAAAAAAAAAAGACACCTTGTGACGTTTACTTGGAGCGCAGGGTATGTGCCCCTCGGTGAGTGCTGGTATTCGGTGGACCTCGTTGACGCGAACTTCGGTCACTGGGTACGTGCCATGTGTGTGCGGCTCTTCAATGGGCGTCTTTGACAGCAACCAGGATAACTATGGTTTTCCCACTTAGAATGTGCCATTCTCTAATGCGGTAAAAAATCCCTTTCTTTCATGCTCAACCTAAGCAATTCCGGACGTCGTGTTTAGCTCACAGCTTTTTACACCGCGTGACGTACGCATCTTTAAGATACAAAATTCGCGAAATGACACACGCAGTGTACTGGATGAAAAAAGAATAATAATAATAATAATAATAATAATAATAATAATAATAATAATAATAAACAAAAGCACCCAACAGTTAGCTTTAACCACCGAGCGCAAATCGCTAATCGCTGATCTGATAACCGCCACGCGTAAAAGACGAGTGGCTCGAGAGTGAATCAGCACTTCTGCTGCAATTGATATGCGTCTTATGCAATCTTATGCGTCGTCCAACTTTTTTGTCCGGTCGTATTGCCGTGCAACTTCACCGGGCTTCTAATAGAAGCAAGAACACGCTTCTGTCTTGCTGCAGCTCTGGTATTCTGAAACGCTTATTTTCAAAGAATTCTGCAAGCTTGCTAAATGGTGGTGATGGGCGCGTGTTTCCGGTATGCAGACGCAGAGTTGACGTCCTTAATCTTGGCTGAGCTCAGTTTACGATTCAGTTGTCGCATTTGCGGGCACGTGACTGGTAAGGTTATTTTCACCGTCACGGACGTTGATTGACTTTAAAGCTCTTTTGTTTTCGCACAGGGGACTTGTACGAGGCGAGTGTTTTTTTCTGAGGGCTTTATAAGCGATGAAAGTGAATGCAGAAAATCATCTGTAAATGGTTAGTTTTGAAAGACCGCTTCACTGAAGGGCTTCAAGTAAGGCGCTTTAGTTTTAACAACCAAGAAAAATTCCGTTTTTTTCGCAGACCGTTATCCACTTCGTCACGTACAAGACCTCACATCAAATTTGGCTGGGTGCACGATCTTCCCTAAAATAGACTTCGTGAAAGCTTACCAAATTCCTGTAGAACCGCTGACCTTAAGAAGGCGGTCATTGCCACCCCTTTCGGCCTCTTCGAGTATGTGAGCTTGCGTTTTGGATTGCTTAACGCTGCACAGACTTTTCAGCGCACTAACAACCAGGTCACGCGAGCTCTCGACTTTGTGTTCGCCTACTTTGATGACGTCCTTGTCGCAAGCGCATCCGGCCCCGAGCATGAAGCTCACCTGCGGGCTTTTTCCAACGACTTGGTGATTACGGTCTCGTCATTAATCCACACAAGTGCCTGTTCGGCGTGGCTACCATGTAGTTTTAGGCCACCTTGTCACTCTACAAGGTATCCGGCCTCTCGCCAACAAAGTGAAGGCAAGTGAAGACTTTTGACCCCCGACTTCACTAAAAAGACTCAGAGAATTCTGGGGCATACTGAACTTTCACCGCCGCTTTCTTCCGAAGTGTGCCAATTTCCTGAAGCCTCTGACCGACCTACTGGCGATCAAACCACATCCAGCTGCGCCGCTTGAGCAGACTAAGGTAACTGAATCTGCCTTCACTAATGCGAAGAACGCGGTGGCAGACGTCACCGTGCTCATGCATTCGGTTCCCGATGCCTCAATTCGTCTCATCACCGATGCATCGAGCATGATAGTCGACGCAGTTCTCGAGTAACACTATCTGGTTCGCAGCCTCCTGGTTTTTTTCCCACAAATAACTGAAGCTACCTGAAGCTAAATAGAGCACATTCGGTCGAGAAACCCTTGCGGTGTACCTCTGCATTAGGCATTTTTGCTACTTTCTGAAGGGTCGGGGCTTTCACGTCGTCACAGACCATAGGCTGTTGACGTTTGCCTTCCATAGGAATCACAGCAACTACACTGCAGGGGAGATCCACAAATTGTGCTTTATCTCCGAGTCCACAGTGGATCTCCATCACGTGCATGGACCGGAAAATGCTGCCGCTGATGCACTCACCCGCGTCGATGTTCTGGCGGCCCAACCACCGGTAGACGTGGAGGAGCTAGCAACCGCCCAACGCAACGATCCTCACCTGCATCGTCTTCGTTCCTCATCCACGTCTATGTCCTTCACTGAGTGCTCGCTTCCGTTTTCATACTCGTTGATAATGAGTGAGACAACCATTGGTGTTCCTAGATCATTCGCGCCTTTGGCTTTTCGTCGCGCAATTTTTTATCAACAGCACATGAGCCACCCTGGCATTCGTGCGACCCAGAATATAGTCACAATTCGCTTCCTTTGGCCTAGCATCAAAGCAGACGTACTTCGCTGGGCTTGAACCTGCCTGCAATGCCAGCGTGGTAAAGCTCACCCCCATACGGTCACGTTTAATTCCCTATTTCGGCATCCAGGCGCGAGGTTTTCCCACGTCCACCTCGACATTGTCGGCCCTCACCCGCCATCACGTGGTGCCTCTCACCTGCTCACATGTGTGGGCCACTTCACCCGATAGCCACAGGCGTTTCCCATTACAGGCATTGCGGCAGACACAGTTGCTACGGCTTTCATGAGCGGCTGTGTGTCGCGCTTCGGAAGCCTTCTGTCGTCACCAGCTACCGAGGCCGCCAGTTTCAATCCGTCCTATTCACCACGCTTACCAACATTCTGGTCATTCAACACGTTCATACGACCGCCTAACATACTACTGCGAATGGCATGGTGGAACGACTTCATGGACAACTGAAGGCTGCCCACACCACTTACCAGCCAATGCAACGATGGATCCTCCACCTTCCATTCGTCCTCCTGTGCATCTGATCAGCAATGAAGGGTGACCTAAGTTGCTCTTCGGCTAAAATCATCTACGGCGTTTTCCTGCGCCTTCCTGGACATTTCTTCGCGCCGTCGTTGCCACCTTGCGCCCATGATGGTTCCACCTACATGCGGGAGCTGCGCAACACCTTTCGTCACCTTGCTCCTGCAATTCCTGCCGACAGGCACTACCGGTCGGTATTTGTCACCCAGGATATGGATTCCTGCCGTCATGTCTTCGTTTGCCGTGACCACATTCCACCCCTCACCCGGCTTTCGATGGACCATTTCGCGTACTCCATCGTTGGACTAAGACGTTCACGCCAGACATTAACGGTCGCGAAGACGTCGTGGCTGCTGACCGACTCAAATCTGCCTATGTCGCCGCTCTTTCGCCCGCGATCCCTCCACTCAACCTGGCCTCGATTCGTTCATCACTCCAGGAGGTCGCACATAAGTACGTTCACTGGGCGGCTTCTCTGGCTTCCGCTCTACGGGGGGAGCCCTTTAGCAACCCTTGTCTCAGGCACGGGCCGCAGGCGACAACTCCCTTCGCGTACAGCGCCCGTCAAGCAGGAGGAAGTTAGCTTCCGCCCGTGCAGCGTGCCCCGGTGCTTCACATCAACATGTTTAAGAAATATGAAGAGAGACATAATTCACAAGTATCCGCAGTTGTCAACATGGTAGTCACAAAAGAGACAGACGACTTGGAAGTACACATCTACCACTACAAGAAAACCATGAGGCAGAAAAAGCAGTCATTAATCCATATCTGGATGGAGAAAAAGCAACAGAGTTAAAATCATCATCACAAAAGTATGGCGGATTATTCTCTGACCTACCAGGAAGAACAAATGTTATTGAGTGCAAGTTAGAATGCACCACGGATGCACCAGTGAACGCCAAACAATACCCATTGCCACTCGCGGTTCAAGAGTCCATTGCGAAGGAAGTTGACGAGATGTTACGTCAAGGCATCATTGAGAGGTCTACATCAGCCTACAACGCACTTCTGGTCGTTGTAAAGAAACCTGATGGCTCTTAGATTTATGGAGGTTAACCTCAGCGTATTAGTGTCTGATTCTGAGCCAATACCAAGAGTGGGCGTTGTTTTTCCAAAGGCGGCAAGAAAAAAGTTATTTTCAATGCTTGATTTAGCTGAAAGGTACTGGCAAATGCCCATACAGGACACATCCGATGAAAAGACGGCCTCTTCAAGTACAAATGGGGTATTTCAATTCAAGTACATGCCATTTGGACGAAAGACGGCCGCTGCAACATTTATAAAACTTATGAGAAGACTACTTCCTGGTCTGGGAAACGTGGAACAATATATTGACAATATTTGGGTGGCGACGGACACTTCGAAAGAGCACCTGGAGGCATTAGAATAATTATTTTATAGGTTACAGGAAGCCAAACTGACCATCAATCCAACGAAGTGTGAATTTGGTTTTCACGCGATTTCATTTTTCGGAGACAAATTAGACATGGGACGCATATCGACGAAAGAGGAAATACTAGAGAAAATTCAAGAAGCAAACCAACCGAAGAACAAGAAAGAAGTAGAATCTTTTCTGGTACTTCATTCCACATTATGAGGATATAGCTGATCGCCTGGTGGAATTAAGAAAGAAAGGTGCAAGCAATGCAGTGAAATGGACAAAAGGGCAAGAGGACGCCTTTGAAACACTCAAGCAGCACATGGCCCATCCCCCCATTTTGTTGGCGCTCAACTTAGAAAGCGAGCTTGTTTTGCGCATAGATGCATCAGAAAAAGCGCTTGGGGCGGTGTTGGTACAAGAAAATGTAAATATGTTACATCCGGTATTCTATGCAAGCAAGCGATTGCTTGAAAGGGAAAAGCACTATTTAACCATGGGAAAAATATTTAGCGCTTGTATGGGCAGTCAAAAGGTATCACATACACCTGTATAGAAAACGTTTTAGGGTGCAGACAGATCACCAACCTCTTGAGTTGTTAAACAAAGCAAAGTTGACTAACTTCAGAGTGATGACATGGAGCCTTATGCTTCAACAATATAGCTTCCATGTAGAATACATCAAGGGAAGAGAAAATGTTGGAGCAGATTTTATAAGTAGAACTTCATAGTAGATGGCGTCACAAGTGTTATATCAGTTTACTCTTGAAGTATTGTGGTGTAGAAATGGTCGACAATGACACTTTTGTGTGCAATAGTGAACTCGGTGATGTCTATAGTGCAGTGAATAAGTGAAGTGAAGTGAGGTGTGGGGAACGTACACAGTGGTGTAAACGACAAAAATGGTGGAAGACATCAAGTGTTAATGTTGGACCGACCTATGATGACAGCGGAAACATCCAATACAAGAAAAAAGAATCAATTTCTCTACCTTTTTTTACGCTCGCGCCCCATAAAGGCTTTTCCTAACTCAAACATTCCTTGCGTCGTGTTTACCACCACGAGACTTTGACAAAATATTGGTATCATGGTGGTAAACACGACGAAAGGAACGTTTGTGTTAGCAAAAGGTTTTATGGAGCGTGAGCATAGGAAAAATACATATATTAAGAAAGCACGCGTTACAAACCCAACAGCAAAAAACCTAACACACGACAAGCTATCCACAAAGCAAGTTAATTTAGAATCTTGTCTAAAGTCATTACACAAGACGTGTTATGAAGTTCAATATATTTACGTCAATTCCATCGACGTAGCCGCGTCGGCTAGTTTCGCTGCTTCGCACGACACGTCGTTGGGCCCGCCGATGTGTTGTGGACTCGACGTCGCTGCGCCCGACGTTCGGCCCACGGTTGACCGGTTCAGGGAGTCAGGGCAGTGGGGTGACCGAGGCGCCTCCATGGCCCGGTCGACTCCTCTTAGGCGGCGAGTCGTAGCCCCAGGTAGTCCGGTAAACGGCTTCGTCAGGCCGTAGCTGTGCGGTCTCCTGTGTGGCACCCCCACACCTCGTGAGACGCAGTCGCGGCAGCAGAAGAGCAGCTTCCACTGGCTCGCCACCATCTCCGCGCTCCACCCACACTGTCCGGCCTCCAGCTCCTTCTGCCCTTCGTCGTTCAAGAACGTACCTGGGCCACCCTCTTCGGCTATGTGTCTTTTTCCCCGTTGGCTACGTAGCTCCGCGTGCACTTTTGCAATTGTTCTTTTTACATATATTATATTCTTTTTATTCGGACGCTCTTATTTTCTAACTTCTTCTTTCTTTATTTTTTTCCACCGACTACTCATGGTTTCCTGTTCTTGTCTTCTGTTCTTTCATCTTCTTCTTTCTTTATTTATTGACTCATGGCGTTTATATACACTTTGTCGCCTTTTTCGTTCCAATGGCCACACGGGCAATTGCTTGAATAGACCAAGCACGTTCTTTCTTCTTGTAACGCCTTCCAGAAAGTCACGCCATGCTGGATAACCAGTTACCGGCATAATTCGTCACATAAACTTCACAGTGCGTGGGATCTCCATAGGTGGTTTTCATGATCCAGCTCTTGCTGATGACAGAGGTACCTATAGTCAAATCGACTTGAAGGTAAAGAGACCGTTTAGTTTGCTCAAGACAGGCTGTTCGTAGAAACGTATCGGAAAAATAAGGAAATATATCTGCAGCACAACACTCACTTTGAGTTCTGTTTCTGAACTGGCTGTATATACACATACGTGCTGCCAAGCAAAAAAAAATTGCGCAGATCCCACGAACTGTGGGAATCGAGGTAAGGGAAGCTTTCTACGCTGTTTGCTTTCATTGATGATAATTAGCGGTGATGTTGACGGAAATGTTTATTTCTTTAACGTTTAGTCCAGCACGAGAGTGGTAAGTTGATGTTAAACGTTACCTTGCGTGCACCACTGATATTTGTCTACATAGTACACAGAACACACAGGGAGAGGCGTTTGCTTGAGGCATTGTGCGCCATATTTCATAACCTGTGAGAGGGTTGAGCCTTGTCATTACCTCACATGGCTCATGACATCGTAGCAGAAGTATTAAGCTTGAATTCAATTATGGAGCTGTACCTGCCAAAACCACAATCAGATTATGAGGCACGCCGTAGTGACCAACCACGGACACCGTGGTGTTATTTAACGTGCCCCTAAAATTAAGTGCATAGGCGCTTTTTTTATTTCGCCTCTTGTCTAAATGCGGCTGTCCCTGCTGGGATCACATCCGCGACCTCGATCACAGCCACAGGCGCAAAGCTATCACGGTGGGCGCAGAAGTGTTCATTTGACTTGCGACCGCTCGCATGGGGTCGCCTAGACCCTGCGGTGCGCTTTCATTAATGCAGTTCTTCTGCTGCACGACCTGCGTAAGTGGTCGGCTTCACATATTTGCTTGGTGTTTATTTCTCAGAAATAGCAGAAACGTAACCCACCGTACGTTGGACGTAACTTTATCCAGTTTCTCCACAACCACTCTCGCATCTACACGCGTAGTGCACGCCGATTGACTCGGCGGTCTTGCGCAGTGCGCTCGGGAAAGGAGGTAGCCCCGTGCCGTAGTTTTCTGCGTCGTTGATGGTGCTCCACTGTTTTATTCACATTTTCAGTGCAAGATAAGCAACACCCTTCGCATGTGTGGGGTGGCCAAAGCTTCAAGGAATGCCAAGATGAATAGTTGCACGGTAGGGCGCTCAAACGCCGGCAAAGAACGTCCCGGCGATACGCTTCTAATCATTCCCTGCAAAGCCTGATCAGCGGGAGCAACGGTGGCTATGAATCCCCGCCGTTTGGTGGGAAATTCTTTGTTCTCATCCTTTCCTTTGCCGTGTCGGAGGGTTTTTCCACTCGATCATATTCAGGTGGGTAAGTGAAGAAGTTCGTCTGCAGTGCCGCATGCAGTTTAAAGGCATTTCGCTAAAGTTCTGAATGCCGTTTGTCGCTTCGACCGCTTGCCGCTTGTTTACTCCGTTGCGCTAGATAAGCAGCTCGACTGCACGAGTACATTGCGTTTTAAGTTAAAACTACGTAGCTGAAGCTTCCAAGAAAAGAAATTGTTGTTTTTGTGTAGTGTTGTGAATCCTCGCACCAGCTCTTACACACTTCATGTTATTGTACCTATATTATGCATGGCTTCGCGCATGTTTAATTGTTGCTAGTTGCTTCATGCATAGCTGCTGTTGATTTTTTTGAGGGGCGAGGTTTTCACCCTGCGTCGTTTGTAGAGGATCTAAACCATGTTGTGTCTTATCGGAATGATAGCAGGCAAGTGCTTTCTTACCAGCTTTATTCTGTTTGCCGGAAGACATCTCAGCTATTGTGCTTTCTTGGGACATGTATTAACGGGTAGTTTAGGGCGAGAATTGATAATAGTTGCAGAATATGGTATTTATGTTCTATTTTTGCAGAAAATTTCGCGTAACATTTGGGAAGTCATGACACCTCGATGCTGTCTGAGCCGACTTAGCAAGCCGATTGATTTGTTTTATTTTTTTCACAACGTAGTCCCTTTTAACACGTGAATTTTGTACTCAACTGAATTCTTTCCTATTATGCTTATGCCGCAGAGGACTAAACCCGGCCTTGCCGCCAGGGTCCGTCTACTTTGACTGACGCTGTTCTGCCTTTAAATATATAATGTGGCATCTCCGTCTAGATACATTCAAGAAAGCAAAAACACAAACTACTGAAAATTCGTCAGGCTTTAGTTCTGTACGTTTCCAAGCAGCTCCCTTATGTAGAACGGCAGATTGAGCGAGTTGGTGGTTTTTCATGATATTTAAAAAACCGCTAAAGACGTACACCGGACAAAATAATATAGGATGGGATACACACGTTGCTGAGTTACAAGTGCGTATATTGGGAAAAAACAAGATGGCTTTTTAAAGCCTTACATCAAGTGCGCGCGCATGCTCAATGAGAATAAAAGCACTTGTCATTCCGAACACATTTCCTCGTGGTCGCGGGTGAGATTAACACTGTTGTTTACCCCAGATTCAGCAAGCCTATTTCCTTCAAAGATGAGGTTACGGAGCGCTTGTTAACACACCCACTACCTTTTCTCTTTATGTAAAATGCTTCCACCAGATCCCTTGTAATGCTATCATTGTGCAGAAACAGGATTTTTGCGTCATCACAGAACGGTTTACACTCGCATTCGAAGCAGTGCTTTGCCAGGTGTGTTGATTTCTTGTCTAAAGAATCCTGGTGCTCCGATAGCCCCACATTAGTGCATCGGCCTGTCGGCCCTATGTACGAAAGGCCGCACGACAAAGGGATTTGGTAAACAACAACAATCTTACAGGGCACTGGCTTTTTCTAATGGTTTATTTGACAGCCTATGCTCTTTCCTATTCCTTCTCTTTCTTTGGACAGCTGCTCCCACCTTGCCAACTTTATTAGGAGCTGAAAACTAAATTTGACACCATCTCTGGTGCGTACTTTTTTAAATCTGTGTGAGAGAGAATGAACGTATGCTATTACTGCTACTTTTTTACTCCTTTCAACGGGGATACTACGCTACTCCAATTCGTGTTTGGAGGGCTTTAACTGCCTGAGGATTTTGCCTGCGCATGAGACAAGGACCGCGTGCTTCAACGCGGCCCCCTGCATCGATGTACCTGTGCCTCGAGACTACAGCTCATCTTATAACGACAAGACTTCTTGGCTGCCACACCCATGCAGCCGGCTACTATCCCATTTTTGACAAGTTTCGAGAGACATGACCACTAGTTAAACAGGGGCTTTTCGCGCCACGGGGAGTACTGCCAACACAAGTGATCTTATTCGAAGGTTAGTTTTAAACCTAAGCATTGCAGTATGCTATCTTTAAGGACTTCATTCGTGAATTTGAGTCCGGAAGCGTTTTGTTTGAAAACATCGAGAGCATGCGGCAGACTTTCAGGTTTGAGGGATTTGACAAGCACAGGAAAATCACCTACGTACCTAAATATTCGTATAAGATAGCCGGCCGAGTGTTTTTTACTTTTTCTGTCAACACGACGAAGGAAAATATTACTTAGGACTGGGGCTACTTTGGCATGTATAAACACACCAGACTTCTGCATGTATGTTTGGCCTTCCCAAACAGCATACGTATTGTTGAGGTAGAAAGAGAGGAGTTCTAGAAAGAATATAGTGGTAATTCCTGATTCCCGCTCATCATTTTGCTCTTCAATGCATTCTTGAAAGTACTGGAGGAGCGTGTTATGTGTAAGGATAAAGAACAAGTCTTCCACGTCCACGCTGAAACCGGAACACGCCCATGGGTTATCGTTCATTAGAAGCCTTACGATCTCCTCCGAATTAGGAGCCAGGAACTGGTCTGCCACACTAAGCGTCGACAGATGTTTGTTTATGTACGTAGAAACAACTACCTGCCAAGCGTGATGCTCGGACACGATTGCCCTGAAGGGGATTTCGGGTTTGTGTGCCTTGGCCGCCAAAGAAATTTCAAGAGCGAATAGCTCGGCGTTTTCTACTTTCTTTGCAAGCGCTATTAGATTGAGCTTTAACAGCAGGCTTACTGCCTTCTGTTCTCAGCAGGGTTACTGTCTTCTTTTTCTGTTTTCAGCATAAACAAAGTTTTAATAAACGGTCTGTATAACCTTAATAGCAGTTTTTCCAATACACGCGGTTGTAAGTCAGCGCCGTGTGTGTCCGATCCTCTATTACGTTGTCCGGTGTACGTTTTTAGCGCTGTTCCTTAGGTAATTTATATTTGCGGGAACCGCAGCGGGAACGGTAATTCATCGGCGTATGCAGCAGAATTGCAAGGGCCGTAGTGCATGAGCTCAGGAAAATCGGCGGTGCATGAGCGGAGTAAAAATAATCGACACAAATGCATTCATTAGTTACGACAGCTGCACTAGACAGAATAAGCACAGTAATATGGCATCCCTTCTCTAGTTCATTAATTACGGAGTAATTGAAAAGCGGAAGCAGCTGCCCTTATTATAGTGAAGGTCCGGGAATCCCAGTAAAGAGGTGCTCCCTCTAAACTTATTCTAAAGTAGGACGAGGAACGTAAGCCGTGTCTCCAAACCCATGCATGCATTGTCATGCCATTGCGGTGGTTCCTTGCACGTCAATACATGCATATGGCATGCGCAAGCTAATGAGAAGTTTCGTGCATGATGAGGAAGTAATCACAGCGCTCGATTAAATGGCAACTGGCAATGCCAATAATAAAAAGAACTTAGCATGGAAAAACTCCTTCTTCACTTGTAAAAGTAACTTATGAATGCTCTGACAGAAAACGTCAATGCTATCATAATCCTTATTTTTGCTTATTCGACACTCTTCAGAGTTCTATGGTGTGTATATTATGTCACACGAGCGTTCGCAAGAAATCAGTGTAGACCGGCATGAACTAGCTTAGTAGGCAATCGGAAGCTGCTGAGCGGACCAAGCTGAGCTGCAAGTATTTACAGTAGCCGCATGAAAAGATGGATATCGAAGCCGTTTGCGCAGTTCGTGTCATGCAGTGCACGAACATCGTTTCTACAAGCATTATAAAGCTGTATTTTTGTTGCGGTGGTCTAAACAAAATCCGCATTTAAATTCTGCTA
This sequence comes from Dermacentor andersoni, assembly GCF_023375885.2. Lineage (NCBI taxonomy): Eukaryota > Metazoa > Arthropoda > Arachnida > Ixodida > Ixodidae > Dermacentor > Dermacentor andersoni. The sequence continues at coordinate 199,573,928 of NC_092816.1, read as the reverse complement.
AAACTGGTAATCGTCAGTTCAAGCGCGACCACGTATGCAGGACCAAAACATTAGAGTCAGCGGTGTGGATAGTAGACGTTTGACATTTTCAGTAGCTTTGTATAGAGAAAGCTTTTAAGCAGCTTCAAAAATTTCTTGTGGGTTATTGTTACATATTTTGATAGTGAACTAATAAAATTGCTAATATCTTTTATTGCGACCAAGCCATACCTGCACGTTGTATGGTCACAAGCTGTAGTGCATCTTTGTTTCCTTATTTATTTCTTTCTTTCTGTACGGGAACAGAACCTCGAGAAAAAGAAAGTCTTATTGTCTTGACAAAGATCTTTCGCTTAAATACAGCTGGACACGCAGGCCAGCATGCGCGCTTTTGTAAGAAAATCACATGATCTAGCGCATTTCAATACAAGAAAATACCCCTAAGAATAATAGATACTTTCGTACGTATTTCCAAAACGTAGTATTGATTATAAATGCATTCATATTGCCTACAGTGTTTACATGCATGCACACTTCAACAATGCTACGTTTAGACACAATGCGACATGTAATGATATGGTGGACGTAGCTGCACATCACCCATAGTTCACGTGAATGTACTCCGCAAGCGCGGAAACTAAGAAGTAACGTACATGCCACCATTCTTTCCTGGGGAACTTTCGTATTAAACATTGTCGTCAGGAAATATAAGCACATTGGGAAATTTAAAAGAAGTCAATCTAATCTTTGATCAGAACAATTTTAAACACTTTTCGGAGCTTGTGCATGTAAGTCTGCTAAGCACTCCTTTGTCTAAGAAGGTCGGTACAGGATATATGGTGTGTCGCCCTCCATGTGCAGGGTGACCCAACTATCAAGCACCAAGATTTAAACGTGTGCAAATTCCAAGTAGCTCTACAGAATCAAGGTAATCTTGTTTGCCCCTCACTTGGGGATACTCGCACTATTTTTCTTTTTGCATTCCGCATAATTCCATAATTAGTCTTAACATGTTAACTGAATTGTCAAATGTTGTATTTAGATGAAAAGTGTCAACTAGGAAATTGTAGAGCAGCATTGAAAAACTCTCAATGCTGCTTTGTGCTGCTAAATACGAGCAGGCATGAATTTAGGGTTGAGTACAGAAAAGAGGGAATCAGTTTAATCCGTACATACTAATTATGCAATTAGTCAGATTGCAATAAATAATCTGATTTTCTTCAAGCTACGGCGAACAAATCGCGCGTGCTCACTTTATCTATAATAACATCATGTCAGGCGGTCTCAAACGCTTTGTGTAGGTCGACAAAGGCCGCATGTGCGTATAATATTTTCTCAAACTAATCCACTATACGATTCTTCATATTGCCTAATGTAAGCTCGGCAAATGAACGCCAAATAAGACATCATTGATAGCATTACTTTTATAAGAAACCTGCAGCCTGACATTTATCGCACTTTGTGTCTGCGCTACACGCACGAATCAATACGATGAAGTGAGATAATGGGAGTTCAGAAGAAGTGAGTACAAAGGGCGGACTAAACCCGCCTTCGTAAGTTTTTCTCTTATATAGCAGTTCTTGTTCGCAACGCTTCTTTTTATCTCAGCGGACAGCTCTTGGAGACCGGACATGTGGGTAGTGTTTTTCGTCGACCAGGCGTCATCAGGGTTCGTGGTTTTCACCCGCTACCATGTGCACCATGAGCCTGCGATGGACCTTCCTCGTGAAGTTAGTTCTACCGGGCTGATCCGCTTGGCGCTGCAAGAAGCTTCAATTAGTCGCCAAGCGTTCGTGCAAACAGGATCGGTGAAACTGAATCTGCAACTCCAAACAATGTGCAAGTTTGTTCTAGAGCCCACACATGGAGGCCTCCTTGCAGAGTAAGCGCTTGCTGAGGTGTTTAGGCTGGTTTTTGATGTTATAGAGCATAAGCAACGCCCATACAAAAACAAATTGAAATAAGGACAACTTTAGCCCATTTGCTTATTCAAGAAAAGCCAGAGCGAGATATTGCAGAGCCGGACGTTTTTTTTTTTTTATTTTAAGGACACTCCCGTAATGCACTCTATTGGCTGTGGGTTTTCGAGTACACCTGCGACAAGTATGTGTGGAACTGTGCGGCAACAAAAATTTTGAATATGCGCCGCTATTTGCACGCTATCGCCAGGAAATGGTACGGTGCTCAACTCATACATAAGGCACAAAGAAGTTGCCAGTTGTGGAACAGCAAATTTATTGCTGGTTTTCCAAGGTAGCGCAATACTAAGATGGGATGATGTACTGCGGCTTAGACATACGTGTGGCTCTCCGCTTCAATACTTTGTCTAGAAACGTCGCCTGTTGTATTCGGCAGTGCCGAAGCCCCTGTCACCTGCACTTGCAGCTTTGCCTACGCCATTGTTCTGTATCAGCGTCGCAATCAACTCGAAGTCAAATATCAAAGAACATTTCTTGACCTTCTGAAATATCTACAGACGACTGAGCGAGAACGCAGCTAGCCAGGTCATAAAAGAGACCAACTACATTCTCATAAGCTAAGTGGAAATTGAAACGTGTTGCTTCTCAGAAGGATTTGCAAGCAGTCCCTCAGGAGCAATAAAGGGTGACACAAGAAGCAGAGTAAGGTTTAATAATTTGAACACGAACTACACATTTTCAGAGGACACTTCTTGGAGCGGTAAACAAGCCAAATAACATATTGTGAGGCCGCCAGAATAATGATACGCGATCACAGTGCCTACTGTCTATCACCGGCCCCTGCGAGCCGCAGGCCACACAAGCGGGTACTTCCTGCACTAATCCGGAATCAGAGTCGTCGCTTAGTTGCTTCGTTGCTTGCTTATGGAGCGTCCACCAAAGTGCCTTCGCTGGAGAGTCCGCAATGTCAAATAACTGATTCTTCAAAAAGCATACAGCCGTTCGACAGCGCAGGCTTGTAGGCATGTCAAGTATATTCCTATACAGTGATGTCGGCCGTCCCGACAAGGTCTAAATTCAATAACGTCATCTCAGTGTGAAGACACCTTCCTGAGAAAACCTACAGGAAGCATCGACCATAACCGGGATGATGTTGAAGGACCATATATTTATTATTATTATTTAACATACTGTTAGTCCCACTGGGACTGTTACAGGAGTGGATGTATCAGCAAGATACAGGAATACAGTGCAGTACAGTAATACGCCAGTTACACATCAAGCGGGCAATAATACAAACAGTATACAGTACAGTAATATGCCAGTTACGCACCGAGTGGGCAACAACACAAAATCAATACAGTCTGAACGTGATCATCAGGTCTGGATTGTTGTCAAGACTGACAAGGCAGCGAGCTCAGCGAACTTTTTCAAGGAATCCTGCGCAGTTATAGATTTATCTAGGCCGTTCCATTCTCTTATGGCTCGAGGGAAAAGGGAAAAGTAATATGTGTTGTTAGCACAAGAGTATTCATTAATCGTAAAGTCATGCTTGTGACGTGTTTCTCTAGAACGATTAAAACTAATGTAAGTAGCAGGATCCATGTTAAATGCGTTATGAATTAATTGATAAAGAAACTTGAGCCTATGGAGCGTGACGCGGCTTGATAAGGTGTCTAGGCTTGCGTTGGAAAGCAGCTCTGTGGGAGAATCAGTGCGCCGGTATCTATGGTAGATAAAACGAACAGCTTTTCGTTGAACTGATTCGAGCATGTGTACATCTTTTTGCATATATGGAAACCAGACGACGTTTGCATATTCCAAGATTGGACGGATAAGGACTTTATATGCGAGTAACTTGGTATCTGAAGTCGCAAAGCGCAAGGTGCGCTTAAGGAAGTATAAATTGTTCATTGCTTTTTTGGTAATGTTTTGTACTTGGGTTTTAGAGCTGAGGTTATCCGAAATAATCACACCAAGGTATTTCTTTTCAGTTACTGTTCTGAGAACGCCGTTGCCAGTACCGTAAGGGAAATTAAGTTTTGTTTTCTTATTTGTGACAGACATCACTACAGTTTTTTCCATGTTGATTGCCATTTGCCATGTATTGCACCACTTTATGACGTTGCCGAAAGCTGTGTTTAACCTTATTTGGTCTGCATGAGTGTTTATTTTTTGGTACAGCACGCAGTCATCCGCAAAGAGACGCACCTTCACATCAACGTGGTATGTTATGTCGTTTATGTATAAAATGAACAAAAATGGTGCTAGCACAGAGCCCTGCGGCACGCCAGAAATGACCGGAACGATATCAGAAGCATGGTCATTGTATTGCACATATTGTCGGCGTTCCGATAAGTAGCTGGCTATCCACCTCGTAACGGGACCATCGCCAAGTATTTTGTTTAGTTTGAAATTCAGTTTAGCATGCGCCACGCGATCAAAAGCCTTTGAGTAATCAAGGAAAATTATATCAGTTTGACTTTGATGATTGATTCCCTCTGCGAGGTCATGAAAGATTTCTGCCAGTTGGGTAACAGTGGACAACCCTGCTCTGAAGCCATGCTGGTTTTGGTGAATGATGTTTTTAGTCTCAGTATGTTCTTTAAGAAATTTTAACAAGATGTGCTCAAGAATTTTACAACAGGTACATGTGAGGGATATAGGCCGGTAATTGGACGGGGACGTTACGTCGCCTGATTTGTGAAGTTAGTAGTTCACGAAACAGTACTCCTACTTAAACTGACAACCATGGATCGCAAGCACCAGGAAAAGAGCAAGAGTGAGACCATGCATTTTGTAATTTGAACGTTACTGTATGTCCCCATTAACGTAGACGGCATTGAAGTAAAGACTGTCGTTGGCTGTGGGGCTACTGTCTCAATTATGATCAAGTACTTAGCGGAAACCAGTTGTCTGCATGTTGGTACCTCTTTGCGCATCGCCGCCTACGATGGCTCAGTTTCGGCGCATATTCAAAGGATCACACTGGCTACTGAATTTTAAGGATTTTCTATTACCAGTGACGTATTGGCAATTCCCAATGCCGCCTGTAATTTTCTTTTGTTCCGCTCAGGACATGAAGAAACAAATATGTAGTTTTACATGTCAAAACCACTATCTGATTCTGAGGCACGCCGTAGTGGTGGACTCCGGAAATTTGCACCACTTGAAGTTCTTTAACGTGCACCTAAATCTATGTGCACGGGTGTTTTTGGATTTTTACCCCCATCGAAATGGGGCCGCCGTAGATGGGATGCGATCCCGTGACCTCAGGCTTAGCAGCCCAACACCATAGCCACTAAGCAACCACGGCGGGTCTGGACACTTAAGAAACAGAAGATCAACCTGTATTGAGTTACGATGCCTTAAGACAACATAAGAGCTCAAGTTACTTGTGAGGAGCCTAGCCTAACAAAATTGAGTTTCAATTAGAAAGACATCAAGAAAAAGTACGCAGCGCTTAATTGCATGGGGGAACTACGCTGCAGTGATGAAAACATCAGTACGCAGATAAAACAGCGATTCCTAGAGCCGTCCATATTATATAGAGAGACAAAAAGGTGCGGCTGAGAAAGGAGTTCCAAGAAATGTTGGATGTAAGTATCATCCGGGCTTCTGCATCCGTATTTGCTTCTCCTATAGATATGGCACTAAGAGAAGACGGAAGAGTCTGCCTTTGTACACACTGCCAGGCACTCAGTTTTCAAACTGCATTCACAACTTATGTTGATAATTGTTGATGAAACTATTGGCTGCTATTGTTTTTCGCGAACAGACCTCTGCAAACGCTTCTGGCGTATCTCAATCTGCGGAAAAAAATACAGCAAAGTACACCGAATATATAGCCCCTTTAAACTTGTTTGAATACAACCGCGTACAATTTAGATGAAAAAACGCCTTGTGCGGCTTCAGAATAATAAGGTTCACATTCCCTAGCCCGACTAGGGCACATTTCTTCAATGTGTGCATTGACGTTAAGATTGTTTACTGCAGCACAAAGCCGGAGCACAATAGTCACATTTGAAATGCCTTCTCACTCTCAGCGTCGCATAATTCAAAACAAACTGGAAAGAAGTGCGTTCTTTCAAGCTAAAGTATTATTTCTTGCGTGTTCGATGACATACTAAACGACTAAACAAGAATCAGTAGAGAGAATTTCCAGTGTAGTCAACGCTGTGACGTGCACTCTCTGCCTGTTTTTCTCTGTCTAGCAGGGCACTTCAGGGTCTTAATCAAACGATATGCAGTGAGAACAAGATGCATCACACGTTTAAACTAGAAAGGTAGCATTTTCTATGCGGCGCTGAATGCCAAGGTGCCTATTCTCCGCTTTAAAGCTAATATCGTCGGAACCCGTCTGGCGAACATCAGATATTTCCCTGCCTTTATTGCTGAACACGGACCCATACCGCTATGCAACTGGTGCCGTTCTATACCATAAACCCTCAAAGCAAGCAAATAAACCAAACACCACACAGTTGGATACTATACCCGTACGCTGAAGCCACGGAATCAGAATTATCAGAGTTTTATTTATTATTAGAAGTTGGGTCACATTACAAGTATTTAGTATGCAGAAGGAGGTCCCATTGTCAAAGACTGTATCGGGACGTCCTGTACACGGACAGTTATTGTAGTTAACATCTAAAAGCAACAACAGCATATAATAAGGAAGTATACAAGCAACAAGAAACAAGAACAAGAAGCAACAAGCAACAAGAACATACAAGCAACAAGCAACATGCAAGCAACAAGAATAAACTTCCTTGACGAATCGAATTATTCATCGATAGAAAAAATTCACCCATGATTACGATACTCCCTAATGCGAGATTTGAGCGCAGCTCTATACGTGTTTTCATGTCGCGATATATTGGCTGGTGCGGACAATGTCTCATGCTGCACGTTGCGAGCGGAGCGACTTGTGGCGCGACTGCCTATCTAATCGGCAGATCGCGAGAAGCAGCGCCTGAGTGACCCGTGAGCGTAATTGATAGTAACCGCCGCAGAAAAACCTCCGCTCATGCAGCGCTTTGTTTCCATACATACGACGCGCGCGACTCTTATCTCATCTAGCAGCCATCGTCGCCGCACAGCCCGTCTTGTGCGGCACCACTTTTTTATTGTCACGCTTTCGCCATACCTTCCTGCTTCTCTGTCCGCCTTCTGATTCCACTGCGCCCTCCTCCTCCGGTTTCCTTCTCACACTCTCTTCGCTGTCGCCGTCTTTCATTTCACGTTCAGCTCTGCGTTCGCTTTCATCCTTGCGTTGAGATCTGCGTCAGCTTTCACTTGGCAGCAGTGACAGCTGATCGGCACAATGCTAAAAAAATTGATCCCTGTACTGCAGATATCACGAATCTTGCTGACCACCTTGGCCTGCTTGTGCCGCTTCCTTGACGATTCTTCCATTGACGACATCATCAGAACAAGCGGTACAAAAGCCGGCTGCCTTCCCTGGACCGACACTTGGTAGCAGTGACAGCTGAGCAGCGCAACCCTAAAAACTTTATCCCTGTACTGCAGGTTGGTGTGCAAATTATGCATACTTTGTAACTAGATAGTTTATGCTGTCGCTGCTGCCTTTCTGTATTGTTGTGTATTTCTTGTATATTCATTACAGCTTCTTTTCACTGGTAGTGTTCCTCCTTTGCAAAGACATGACCAAATCCACAACTGAAAGAGAAAGCGGATGCGAAATCCGAGAACTTCGTGCTGAAATGATGCCACTCACGGACATTGTTAAATTTATGAGCGATGAATTTGAGGACAAAATAAAGAAGCTTACAGAAGCCACAGAAAATAGGGAAGCCTTGAGAAAGTCGAATGAAGAGTTATTTGCTAAGTGCAAGGAAAATGAAAACGTTATTCAACAACTTCAGAAAAGGGTTATTCAATCGGAGCAATACTCGCGCAGGTCCAGCATAGAAATCAAGGTACTTGTGCAACAGGACAATGAACGCGTTACTCAACTTGTTGGGAAAATTGGTGATGCGCTAGCTTAGCACATAACTCCTTCTGACATTGAAGTTTGTCACCGTGTGCCCACCCGAGAAGCTGGAAAATGTAATGTAGTTGTCCAGTTTCAGAGCAGACAGAAGAGGGACAGTGTCCTTGAAAAAGCGCGGAAGGCTAGGTTGCGAAACAATCAGGTTGGAATTCCTGATGACACTAGATTATTTATTAATGGGCAGCCCTGCTTCACCTTGAAGTATCTTCTTTCGCTGGCATTAGCAAGAAAGCGCGAATGTCAGTGGCGCTTTGTCTTGACGCGAAATGGGAAAGTACTTGCACTTAAGACTGAGGCCAGTAGTGTCGTCCACATTGCCTCAGAGATCGACCTTCAAAAGATCGCGTAAATTGCAGTGTCCAAATAAATTCAACCTTGCTCTCTTTTCACTACACGATGTATCATGAGTATGGCTTACCAAGCGAAATTGCTGTGCCTGCACACCGAAGAAACATTTCCGTTCTTCACATGAATTCACGTTCACTTGCCTATAAGCACGACATACTATGTTTCTAGCCGAGTTTACTTTTCCATTTGACATTATCATGTTCTCTGAAACGTGGTATCAGGAACACAGTGAAATGCTGATCATAGATAGCCACACAATTTTTTTTATTAATCGCACCGATAAACATGGAGGCGGTGTAGCATTGCATGTCATGCTCGGCATCCAGTATGATGTGCTTGAAGAATTCACCTGCGTCACGCCAAATTACGAAGTGCTAAGCGTTAAATCTGACAATAGCCTGTTTGTTGCGAAGTACAGACCACCTACTGGTAATATATCTATTTTCTTAGAATTTACTGAAAAGCTTTAGAGCAGGCTACTTTTCACAATTGAACAGTGCTTCTAGGTGTTGACTTCAGCATTAACGTGCTTGATTAAAGCGCTCCAACTCGTGCAATAACTAATGTAATCAATACTTCCAGATTCTGCTGCATTATTACGATGCCTACTCGCGTGACACCATCTTGTCAATCAGGTCTCGACAATTACATTGATAACGCTGATGCAGAGATTTGCACAGCCGGGACTACCAGCAATGATATCAGCGATCATTGTCCAGTATTCTTAATATGCTGATTTTATATTCATGAAAAACTTTACCTAGTACCACGTTCAGCTACAGATGTTTGTCAGGTGAAAACATAGAACACTTTCGCGCACTTGTTTTGCGCACAGACTGGTCTCCTATTTATACCAATAAAGATGCTAGTGAAGCATATGACCAATTTCTGTCCATATTCAGTCGCGTATACAATTTGTCTTTTCCGCTTAAAACAGGAAAAGTAAAAAAACGCGTTAGAAAGCCGTGGGTGCAGCCACAGCATGTTAGAACGATTAACAAAAAAATCGGATGTTCAATAAGCTTCTGCGTACACGTCACAAAAGCGATCTTGTTGCATTTAGGAAGTTAAGCAATATACTAAATAATGAACTGAGACAAGCTAAAGCACTCTATTACGAGAGCCTTCTTGCAGCCGTACAGAGAAAAAATCCAGAAAAGACTTGGACAATTATCAATGATGCAATCAGACAGGGAAATATGAATCGCAGTTTGCGTGAAATAACCGTGAACAACGAAAAGGTGTCGGGCGTCCTTTTAACCGAGTGTTCATTAAACGCTTTGTGAACATGATCGCATCATCAAAAAACGCGGTCAGTGGTACTACTGTTAAGAGCTGTTTGCATAGCATTTATCTCGAGCCGACTGAGGATGCTCCTGTTTGTCGTACATTTTTTAGCTTAAAAATCAGCGATGCAGTTGATGCAGACGGCATTCAAATCAGACCTATAAAACGTGTAATCAATGTCATCGCTGTCCATCTCGCATTTATGTTTGACCTTGCTATGGAATCAGGCTATTTTCCAACAAGTATGAGAAAGCAAGGGTGTCAGTTATTTTCAAATTTGGAAACCGAAATAACCTGAGGAATTATAGGCCCATTTCCATTTTATCCGCATGTTCTAAGGGATTATAAAAATGGAGTTATGCTCGCATTAACGATTTCTTTTCAAAGAATCATATTCTATCTGATTGTCAACATGGCTTACGCCCGGGCAGGTCAACCAAAACACCTTCGTTACGCCGAAAAGAACTAATTATTAATAACATTGATGCTCTAAAACTAACGTTGGGTATATTTATTGATTACAACTAGGACTTTGATCGGTTAAGTCATCAAATTTTCATAAGTAAACTACAAGGACATGGTATCTGTGGCGTGGCAAATCAGTTGTTTCAATCGTATGTCTCGGTGGACGCAGTGCGTTGCTATCGAAAAATACTGCTATTCTTACAAGGAAATTAAATCAGGTGTGCCCCAGGGTAGCGTTTTGGGCCCAATTTTCCTTAATATATATGCAAACGATATTGCTGAAATATGAGCCTGTTTGTCTCTGGCAATGATCTTGATGATCTGTTACAGAGATCTCGCAGTATCCTTTCCAATTTGTCGAGTGCGTCTCGTGATAACGCTCTAACAATTACTAGCTCCAACCAAAAGACCATATAATTCAAGGCAAGAGGCAGGCAGTCTTATTTAAATCAAGAATTATTGTTGGATGACGCGCCCATTAAGATTCTAACCAAACACAAAGTATTGGGTGTTACGCTTTCAGAAGATATGAACTGCACATATCACATTGAACTGGTTATGAAATCATTGTCTTCTGCCGCAGGTTCGTTGTTCCGTTGCCATCATTTTTTTCCAGAGAAAGTAAAGTTGCAGGTATATTATACCTTGTTTTAATTGCATCTGAATTATCGTGCGCTTGTATGGGCTACCATCACGAAACGCAATCTTCATGCACTCCTTCAACTTCAAAAACGAGCACTTCGACATGTAGCGACTGTACCTTATTTCCATTTTACTGCGCAACTTTTTGAAAGTTATAACATATTACGAGTAGCTAACCTTTATTAATACCGGCTACTATATTCTTCCTTCGGTTCCGAAAATTCGAAAACATTTTTAAAGCATACCTCGCAACTTCAATATGAAAGTAGTGATGAGTGTACCCGAAGCAAAGACAGGTGGATAGTACTATACAGGCGTACAAATGACCTCATGCTCTCGCTAAGACACACGCTACCTTCCCTGTTAAATTTGGGAAAGAAAATGCTATCATAAGTACCTTGACTCGAAAACAGATTAGAGCGTCTTTTTGTAAACGTATTTTTGAAATGTGATCTTTGTAATTAATCTAAATGTGAGCCATTGTATTTGTATACCCTAATGATCAGTGTTTCCATATGTTGACCTACTGCTGCCATGTGAGGGCCTTCAGGCACATTCAAGCTGTATGTCGCAGCTTTTCGCCTGGAGGACCCCCAACAAGTTTTGTTGGAAATAAAACATTTGATTTGATTTTTTTATTTGAGTTGATCCTTCGCTGTGCTTATTAGCTCGGTTACAAGGTACGACGTGCAAGTTCGCCGCAGTAATGTCCGCCTGAGATCTGTGCTCTAAAAAGCTTTTGAGCATCTTCGTACTTACCTAGGCGCTAAATTCATGCTTTTCACTAATAATTATGCAGGGACTCAACTTCCGCGCATGGCGCAAGGAAGAGATGGGTCAATTATGCATGACATATTGCTAGATGGGTCAGTTATCTGCTGCAGTTGAAGTTTGTAATGGAACACCGTCCTGGTCTGCGCCTCTCTGATGCTCATGCGCTACAGAATACAGAATTACTCTATCACATAAGGCTGAGGGGACGTATAAAATATCTCTAACTTACCAAATGAAAATATCATATACCACACCATACGACTAATATGATTCCTCAACTGTACCACGACACAGCCTATTCAGGTCGACACGATGGCTTCTGGAGCACATATGAAAAATAGCGCATGAGGTTCAGACCGCCGAGCATAGAACACGGCATCAGCTATTACATCCGCACATGTTCCCTCAAGTGAACAAGGTAAATTGAAGCTATCGACAGACACTACATGCCCCAAATATCGAAGTGTCCCATTCGAAATCATTCATTCCGACTTCGTTGAGCTAAAAGAAAAGCGGGCAGGAGTCAAACAAGCACGAGCTTTGGTGCTTTTCCTAAATGAGCACACCAGGAACATTTTGCCTAAAGCCGAAAAGGAGACACAAGCAGCCTTATTGATCTCAGCAAGGCTGAGTGCTTCAAGCGCACGACGGCAGTAGTCTGGGACAAAGGGCCTGCATTACCGAGGGACACCTTAGCAAAGGGGGCAGAGGACCACAGAATAACAATTAAGTGCTTTCAATAGCACCCTGCGGCAAGCGGCCTAGCAGAACATGCCATATGAGGCATTAAGCAGCGTCTGAAGATGTACTTGGCATTTGCAGGCTGCTCAAAGGGCAGCTTCAAAGCCGCTGTGAAACGACAGAATAGATCGTACACCAGTGGTTTAGGCGGCAGCGCTCTTTTCGGCCCTTAGGGGACAGCACCCTCACTTTCTGTGGATTTTAAGCTAGGCTTTCTAGTAAACCTCAACCTCGTTGAGGGCAAGAGAAGTGTCAAAGAACAGGAGGTTTGTGACCGCCGGATAGAGAGGAATTTTGGTAAAAGGCGTAACAGCGAGATACCGGGCATATAACCTGGAGGCTCTGTGCGTGTCAGAAAAGGAGTTGTATGTTCAAATCCTAAGCTTTGTCGATTATTCCAAGGGGTTAGACCACATCCCAGAACATCATCTGAAAGTATGATACACCAGACCCATAGGTCAATTCAATTGTTCCACCAAGAGGTGCATTCAAAAGTAGCCCCTAAGAATGAAACGGTTGGCGCTGGACCCATGAAAGATGAAGAAGGGGGATAAAGGTAGAATAGAAGGATAAGTGTAATTAGATGGAGGACAACACCTGTTTCAATAAAATTGTGCCTTTTATGCAGGCTGAACGGATAAAGCTCAATACCTAGACATTTGTTCGTTGCCTTCGTTTAATAGGGGACATATAGGAATGATTTTCAGCTGTATTGGAATATTGTAGCGGTAAACGACACGCTGATATCAAGGGCAAACGGAGGTGACTCTATGTCGCTTAGTATTTTAAAGCGGCAGTTTCACTGCAACATATCCAGTAGCATAATTTTTTTTCATTGATAAATATTCCTTCAATTTCATGACATGTGACATAGTCTAATACAATCGTGCTAGGTATGCCGTAATCAGTTAACAAAATACAAGGCCGCTCTTTGTCACAGTACTCAATACAATCAATTCTTTTCACGAAGTAACCGTTCATTACCGTTTCTGAACAGTAGCCACTGAGGTTACGCGTATTGTGCTTATATTCGTGTCTGTTTTCTGACCCGACAAGACTCCAATATGCACACAGGCTATTCTTGGCCAATTTCTTTTTCTGCCGAAAACCGCTTCATTCTTATTCATTTTAATGTTTTTTTTTACTCCCGATTAAGCTGATTTTTACACTTGCTAAACTGGATAAATGTAGTGATGTGTGATTTTAGAAATGCATGCAACATTCGATTGATTGTATTTTTCTGCAAATCATTTCAAATACATAGCTTCCTGATTTCTTTACTGTAATATTTTTAGCACCTCCGGGATACCAAGATTATAACATTTCTTAAATTTCGCGATTGACAGGTTACATGCGAAATTGGGACCAACTTTCTTAATACACATTTCCGGTTCTCTTCAATAACTCGGTAACAAAATTGTTTCAACATAATTGGATTCATTTTAGGAAATAACGCCTTTTCTAGTTCATCAGCTAACTATCTACTGGAAGAAGAGCAAAAATGGCTTAACGTAGCACGTGATCACTTATGTCGAATGAGAGTGCCCAGTAACACACTCGCTGCTCGTGCATTCTCGGTCTGTAGATGTCTTGCCAAGCAACTATTTGAGCCACAAGTCGGGATGATTTCGCGATAACGCTTATCGCAAGTCAACTCACAACCTCTATTGCTGCCTAGCCGGGCGTCCAGCGGAAACATGTACGTTGACATCACCCCTTTCTACGAATGGTAACAAGTGCAGGGGTTCGTGCTTGCGAGCATCGAGAAAGTAAAAGGAAAAATAACCCCAACAGAAACGAATCTTGCATCTTCTAAACCAATACATTCTCACAAGTAAAATTATAGCGGTAATTTGCTAAGCTTTGGCACTGAGTATTTACAAACGCTAGTCCATCCATGCAAGTGGCAACCATATGCCGCCCTGTTGGGCAATGAGCTTGGTTCATCGGAGGCAAGTAATGCACTTTTTGACAGGTTGAGAATGGAGAGTCGACTGGCTTTATTCGACAGTAAAAGCAAGTTTGACGAGTGGCTGTCGTGGCGCCCCTGTCAGGCAGCCATCTCACTTCCGTGAAAGAGCATGCGGCAATGACACCCACGTAGAGGCCAGGCGAAGTAATTGAATTACACAGAAGCGGGGCGCAACGTATAGTGACGTACAGTCGCTACAAGCCCCCCTTCCCCCCCCCCCCCCCTAATATGCAGGGTGTTAGGTGTGAGTGGAGGAAGGAATGAAGCGTTAATGTTCAAGATAGGCTGGTGTCACGCGGTCGCACGACACTCTTTTTTTGCGCGAACGTCAATCTTCAAGGGTTTCTCTGAAAGCCAAAACACACGAAATGGGCCTTCATATGAAAGAGGCAATGGTGGCTTGATAGAGTCGTGCCGCAGAAAGGCGTGCATGGTTGCGTTCATTGTCGGGAAACTAAACACAGGCTGCCCGCGGCCGATACGTGGGGATGTCGAGGCTGGTCGAGCCAGGAATGTAACCTGTCTAATTGCTACTCGGGCGCCGGCAGAGTGCCTTGCTGGGTGCCGAAAAACTGGCCTGGAACGCGGATTTGCGATCAATAGAGCATGTCAGCTGCCCTTACTCCGAAGTCATCCTTCATGATTTTTTGCAGCCCCAGCAGCCCCAATGCTGTCTGTCGAGTGTGGCGATCAACGACGCCTTCAATTGTCGGTGGAAACGCTCGACTGTGCTGTTGCTCTGTGGATGGTAAGCCGTGGTGTTATGAAGGCGCGTGCTAAACAGTCACCCCAGGAGAGAAAAAAAAAACGAGGTTTGCAATTACCGGCCTCGGTCAGTAGTTATCCGCAAAGGACCACCGTACCGCGACACCCACGCAGCAAGAAATGCTTCCGCCACTGTTGCGGTCGTGATTTCTTGTTGAGGCGTCGCCTCAGAACACCTTGAGTGCCGGTCAGCACACGTGAGGAGGTACCTGAAACATTGGCAGGGCGGAAGAGGCTCCACCAAGTCTAAATGCATGTTACCGAAACGGCTCTCGGGTGGTCGAAACGGCTGCACCGCTGAACGCGTGTGCCGGGTCATTTTCACGGTTTGACAGGCTTGGCAGCTTCTTGCCCAGCCTCGAACACCTGTATTGATCCCTGGCCAAACGAAGGTCAGTAATAAGCCTGTGTGCCGCTCTGATGCCGCGACGACCTAGCTCGTGCAGTGAATCGAACACTGGCCGCCGTCACTGATGGTGTACGAACGGGCGAGGAGCTGCTTGCAATGTGTCACACATGACCAATGTTGTTGTGCATGGAAGTGGCACTTCCGAAAGCTGGAGTCACAAGTCTTTTTGCCGCAATTGTTGCAACTCGGGCCGCTTTCCTGGGCACAGGCTAGAGCTTGCAAATCCACAGGGCCCGTAGGCACAGCGCCTACCCGTGACAGTGCGTCCGCTGCCTGATTTTCGGTGTCAGAGACATGGTGGATGTACGTAGAAAATTTGGAGATAAAGGAAAGTTGCCGAAGCTCACGTTCTGAGTACGAAGAACTGTTGTTCTTCAAAACGAAGGTTAATGGTTTGAGGTCGGTCAGAATTTAAAAGCTATACCCTTCAAGAAAAAAAAAGAATGTGCTTGAATGTGCAATACATGGCCAACATCTCCCTCCTGAAGGTGCTGTAGCGAGGTTCTGTGCATTTGACGCGCTTTGAGAAGCCCAGCGGCCTCCACTCTATGACACCGTGCTGCTGCAGTACTGCACCCACTGCCATTGTCGATGCGTCTAGCATAAGGCGAGTTGGGGCATGGGGCAACGAATGAACCATCAACACTTCAGTAGCCAACTGCGTGTTGGCTTCCTGGGAGGAGCGTTCGCGTTTTGAGGACCGGTGGAAAGTATACAGTTTTGTGGAGTCGCGACACAGTAGGCTGGTAAGCGGCTGAAGAACTTGCCCACAGGGTGGTATGAGCACCTGTGAAAATATATAAGCCCCAGAAGCTCGCGGAACTTTTGAAAGAAGGTCGGAGAGGGAAAATCCTCGATAGCTCGCACCCGTGATTCCAGTGGCTTGATGCCTTGGGGTGAAATGCGACGGCCGAGAAAATCCAGGGCTTCAAATTCGAAAATGCTTTTCTTGGCTTTAGGACTAGGTTGTGTTCATCCAGTCGCTCAAAGGGAAGGCGAAGGTGCTGTTTCTGTTCTTTGTCTATGCGGCTTGCAACGAGAATGTCGTCAAGGTAGAAGTAAATGAACGGGAATTCACGCGTAACCTCGTCCATGAACCTTTGAAAGCTTACACTGCATTCTTCAAACTGTAAGGCATACGGTCAAACTCAGATAGGCCAGATGGAGTAGTGATTGCTGTCTTCGGAATGTTTCTGGCTTCGAAATGAATTAGGTGGTATGCAATCATCAAATCGATCTTGCTGTATATTTAGGTTCCTGCTAGACGAGTGATGAAGTCATGTATTTGGGGAAGGGGATATTGATCCGGAGTAGTGACTGTCACGGTCACCGACGCACGAGGCATCAATTCGGGCCGACACAGGAAACAAATTTTTAATGTATCACAGCGATAAGTCCCCGTCAAATCTACAGACATCCACAACAACAGTTACAATGTGTTTGATCTCTCTTGTTCCCACTACTATCTTTCGCGCGTTGTTAAATCGTTTCACAAGTTCTTACTACGTCCTAATAAGTAACGTGCGGTGTGGTGGTTACATGCCTTAGTCGGTGTAGTTCTTTCGCATTGCTCGGTGGACTACTGGCATCTCTGCTGCGGGTTGTCTCCGTAGAATAGGCCTGGCTTGTCGAGCGTTGTCGTCGGTGAGGGCGTGGTGGTCCCTGTAGCATAGGACGGGGCCGTTTTCCTCGGACCAAGCGTTTGCTGGCGACCACGGTGCACAGCCGCGGGGCGTGGAGCATCAAACCCGATTGGTGCAGAACCACTAGTGTCCTCCTCCAGCTCAACTCTTCAATCTCAACGTCCTTGGTTCAGCGCTTTCTTCGCCCAACGTTATAGCCGACTTCTTCCTTCTTCTCCTCTAGCGTTGTTCTGCCATTTCCTACCTCGCTCCTTCCAGGCCACGTCACCCTTCTTCCTCTTCCTTCTTCTCTCTCTTCTTTTTCTGCTTCTACTTCAGCTCGTGAGAGTGATGGCCTTCAAAATTCGGTAATTACCACAAGGTCGCCAGTCGCCACTGTCCTGCTTTGGAACCAGATGGAGAGGTGAAGACCAGCTGCTGGAGGTAGGATGAATAACGCCGAGCTGAAGCATGGGTTCGAACTCACAGCGGACGACTTCCTACCTCCGTCCAGCGAGCCTCCATGGCCGCGCGGCGACTGGATAGGCTATGGTGATATGTTGCGTCACCTTGTGTTTCACGTGCAGCTCATAGTTTCAGGGCTTCGTGAGTTGTTGGTACTTCACAAGTATGTTGTGGTAGGTTGAGACCGGCCGAAACGTACGGCTTCCAGATGAAGTGAGGTTAGACTGCAGGCCAAGTACATGAAGGGATGTGACGTTATCTTTTAGGTGCCGATAGCGAACATTAACGTCTAAGTTGAAATGGATGAGGAACTCCGCTCCCAGTTTGGCAAAGCTGACGTCGGCGATCACAAACACTCAGCTGTGCAAGTGCCTGAGCCCGATATCCAGCGTTATTGGCCGGGGCCTATACAATGCGATGGCAGTGCGGTTCACTGTATGGAGCGCGGGCTTCCCGCGTTGGCGATCTGCAGCCGTGACGGGGACAATAGACCACTCGGCTCCGGCCTAGACGAGGACGGCAGGTGCCAGTGATACGGTCGACTACAAAGAACAGGCGGCTTACGCGAGGGTTGATGTCGCATGCCACCGTTAGCGACTGGCCGGCGCGTTTCCCCTCCACAAGCAGGGCTGGCTGCAGCGAGTCGCTTGTTCGTGAAAGCGACGGTTATACCAGCGTAACTGCCGCTGCGAGTCTCTAGGTGCGCTGCGAGACTGTGACGGTGAATGGTTGCGCCCAAGGTCATCACCAGTGTTGCCACCCGTCGTCAGCTTCTCCAGTGCACTGGTAAGACGGTTGACTCTTCTCCAGGCGCGAGAGTTGGTCTCCTGGCTCTGAGATTCTCGCAGCGTCGATAGGTAGCTGTGCCGCAGACGAGCAGTCGCAAATGCGGTCAGAGAGTGCATCTAGCCGATTGAGACTCGTCTCTTTAGAACCCGCCAGCACGTTGCGTGCCCACTGTAGTGCGGCAAGAACAGCTCGCGCAATATTGGAAGCTGGCTCTCGTTTGCGGAGTGGTCACACAGCAACTTATGCAACCGGTGCAGGAGTTGTGTTACGGCCGTTCGTCGCCGAGGAGAGCAGCTATTGAAGCCCACTCTGTTGCGATGTCTCCAAACGGACCGCGCGTTTCACATGGGATAATCTATGTATATATATATACATAGATTACATAGATAGATATGTGCCCATAGGATAATCCCTATACATAGGTACCCTATAGGGTACCTATGTATAGGGATTATCTCATGGTTTAAGGAACGTGGGCAATAGGTATGACGTCAGTACAGTTTTCTCGGCCCCTCGCAAGTTGTCTAACATGTGCCCTATGATAAATAGGAAACTTGAACAGGCTGGCAAAAAAAGAAAAGATGACTGCGGCGTTAAAGATGTGTCCCCTTTAGTGCCTTGCAACACCGGTATAGTTTATCAGATTCCACTCGAGTGTGGGAAAGCTTACATTGGACAGAGCGGCAGGTGCATTAACATTAGACTAAAAGAACAACAGTCACTAAACAACCCTAAGGCATCACATTTAGCGTCACATTGTTTCAATTGTGGTTGTAAACCTTTCTTTGAAGACACAAGAATTCTTTCCAGACACAAATGCCAAGCCATACGGGAAATTATCGAGGCACCACATCCACATCAAAAGATTAGGAGACACTTGCGTTAGCCATGCATCGTTGTCTCTGTTAGATTGCGAATTTCAGTACCTTCGCAATACGTGTACTAATCTGAAGTAATATTTTTTTGTTTCCTTCTTTGACTTCCATGCCTCCTGATATGTTTAACTGATAATTTTTTTTTACCTTGTCATGTTCTTATGCTGCGGCTTTCGCAATCACCTATACATATGTTCTTCGTTTTAATAAAAATTTAGTTGAGAGTTAAGGCTCGTGCTGTCTGCTCCTTTCTGTGTCCGTGTTCACTTCACGCTACAAGCCAAGACCATGTTACCGTACCAACTCGCCCAACTGTCTATCCTTTTGCAGCCACCTTACTTCCAAGAAAGACCAGGTGGCAATGACACCCACGTGGAGACGAGGCGAGGTAACTGAATTTCACAGAAGCTAGGGACAACATATAATGACGGACGGTCGCAACAAGCTCGTCTGGCGAAAAGCAATTAAACAGAAGCAACGTTACCTTGTAGCTGAAGTAGGTGTAGCCATACATAGGGGCGCCAACACTGGTGACGTGTTTGCTGTGCACGTCGCCTAGTCAGCTGGGGAACTCCAACTGCATGGCTAAGTCTTGGGCTACCTTCACCCTCTCCGCTGTGCTAGGTGATTAAACGAGTTGCGGAGAATGATGACTACACTGCTAGACCGCATAGTAGCTGATTTGATGCCTGCAACCATAAGATGTTGTTTGCAAAACTGATCGAACGCAAAAGTTCGAATAATACATGGGAATGACTTTAAGGGGTCCCTGAAATGGTTCAGACAAATTTTGTAGACTCCTAGGGCAGGGCTACAGTAAATCTTGCGGGCGACAATTTGTGTGAAGCGTCTCAAGTTAATTTAGCTACGGAGGATTAGAAGTTTCCCTCCTCCACAGCCACGTATTTTCTCCCCAACTCGTTCGCCGATTGGTCGGGACTAAGTTGTGCTTTCACTGGTTCTACGTCATGATGCGACGTCGCGTCATCTACTTCCGGTTGTCTTGGAGCAAGCGCGAAGCCTCTCCGACTTTTCCGTCAGTCACCTGGCAGTGAACCCCAAGCGAGAGCTGTCGAAGCAGCGTGCGTTACGAGCATTCCGTGGCAGCGCCGAGCCTTTACGTTATATCGGTAACACCAAGTGAGCAGGGGGTTTCAACGGATGGCTTGAGGCGTGAGCTAAAGCCCCTCCATGCTACTACTGCTGCGATGAATTAGCTTTAGCGTAGACGTACGTGTGCGGCCTGATGGGTCTGCACGGTCCGGCCAACTGGTAGCCATAGAATAAAGAAGCAACTTAGAGAAGGGAAACTGTACCTTCCGCAGTGGTACGAAAATAAGCAGTGGCAGCGCATGGAACTTACTTAGGTGGACGCCAGATGACGTAGCTCAAACCGGAAGCGGAAGTGCACTTGTTTTTTAAGAGCAAAATCCAATATGGCCGCTTCTTGCCGGTCGTGGCTCTGCCGGCTATGCGGCATGCCTCAATGCCTTCGCTGCCGCGTAGCTGGTGCGTTCTAATTGCCAAGAGCCTCTACTGACGCCCATACAAAGAAGCCACATGTGAGTGAACAGAACGTGTGACTTTATTGGCAGAAGACAAGCAGTGTACATTCTCGTGCAATAGCAGAAATAAAATTTGCATGTCGAGATACACTGCAATGATTGACGCGAGCTCGTAAACGGCTCACCGTCGTCGTCGCACGGGGTGGTCAGGTTAACGAGCGACAACCAGCAGCGGAAACAGATTGGACAGAGTGTGCCACCTGTTTGCAGCGACAGTCGCCGTTAAAAATGCCCAAATTGCATTGCGAAGCAATCGGGTGACGCAGGCATCTGCTGCCGCAGCCTACACAGCGACATTGACTACTCCGGATTTTAGCCGTTCACTCCTTTCCAACCTGCACGTTTCTTTTCTTTCGGGGGCCGCTAATGTGTGGCTAACATTTGGTGTCTCACATTGTCTCAAAATGGACAAGTCGCTTTCGTGGGCATCGCCTTCATCAGCTACTTTTGCGGGCCTTTCCAACAATGTGGCTATCAACTTCATACGCATCGGACTATGTAAGCACGTATGCTGGTCTCCGTTGATGCCTAATCGCGGCCGAGAAAGGCCAGAGGCACAATTTGCCTGTGGCTACAGCAGGAAAGGGCGAACGGGGAGCCCGAATTACGGTGCATGAAAATTGGGAGTCTATGTCGCCGTGCAGGCTGCAGGAGCGAATGCTTACTTCAAGAGACTGCTTCCCAGTGCAACCGACCAGGTCGCAATATTCGAAAAACATAACACCACGACCGTAACCAAGTGACATAACAGCAAAATTAAACAGCAATCAGTCACCGCATGAGGTTCAGACAATACATTATACATTGGCTACGAACCATCTTACAGGCATAATGCTTGCCTTGTCGCATGTGGTGGTCTGGTAACGAGCAACAACCAGCGGTACAAACAGATTGGACAGAGCCATCACCTGTTTGGACCAACAGTTGCCGTTGAAGATGTGCAACTTCCATTGCGAAGCAATCAGGTGACGCAGGCATCTGCTGCCGCAGCCAACACAGCGACATGGACTACCCAGCATTTTAGCGTTAACTCCTTTCCAACCTGCACATTTATTTTCTTTCGAGGGCCGCTAATGTGTGGCTCACACTTTGTGAGCCACTTTGTCTCAATGTGGACAAGTCGCTTTTCTGGGCATCGCCTTCGGCAGCCATTCTTGCGGGCCTTTCCACCCATATGGCTATCAACTTCATACACTTCGAACCATGTAAGCACATATGCTGGTCTCCGTTTTGAGCAAATCATGGCCGAGGTAGGCCACAAGCACAATTTGCCCATGGCTGCAGCAGGCCAGGACGAACGGGGAGCACCAGTTACGGTGTGTGTATACTGGGAGTCTATGTCGCGGTGAGGACTGCAGGAGCAAATGCTTACCCCGAGAGACTGCTTACCAATGCAACTGCCCAGGCCTCCACATCCGAGAAACGTAACACGGTTACCACAACCAAGTGGGGCAACAAAACCAGATTCTGCAATCAATCACTTCAGTGTAGCTTGCGCAAAGACCCAGGTTATCGAGGAAGAAGAGCCATCATCAACGAGACTAGGAATATAGAAAATGAGAAAGCTTCCATTCAAGAGAGAAGCCACTCTGCTCTGCAAGCATTGAATGCTAAAAACATAAAGAAAAGTAAAATGGTGCATAGCACATGGTGCATAGGTTAATGCAAGACACATGCCAATGCTGCATCAACAATTTCAGGAGAGGAATTGTGCATGACAACATGCACTAGAAGATACTGCTACAGATATGTTAGGCTACTAGACAGTGACTGGTATTAAGTATCAGCGAAGAATCAGTTGACCTTTATGTTTGGATGAGGATGAATGATCTCTAACAAAAATGGGCAATGAAAAAGCTTGCATTTATAGAAGAAAAATTACACTTGGCACAAACGGAATTGACATGGCTAGGAAGCTGATTAAGGGCAAACTGACGGAACTCTATCATTTGGCCAGGTTCGTCCGTGCTTGGTGAGATGTTGCAGGTGCATCTGAAGACGAAGAATTTCTAGAAAGTCCTTTTTGAGTTACCTGGACGACTCAGCCAAATGGCCGTGCTGGTGGAATGGTGGCTGAAGGTCTTTTCAGTCTTGACACAGTCCTCTTCAGACTTGATATCTCATCCATATTCTTCTGCATGCGCTTCTTTGTTCTTGGTGTAAAAGCCTTGCAAATTCGGCTCCAGCCCCTTCCTGTTGGCGCAGATAGGAGCTCCTGTGATGACCAAGATGTGCTTGGCATAGACTCTGTTGGGGCAGACCGGTGACACATGAGATACAGCACAGATTAGCCAAACTAATGTGTGTTTTCTTTTATGTTCGAACCAATTAAACTGAACCATAAATATGAACAAACATTCACATCTGCTGCAAACAGCAAGCCAATAAAGCATATATCAAACATATTTATTTCTGAACCATGTGTTGTTTACCTTGTAGTAGTAGCCAACGTCCACACAATGACCTTGTCGTAGCAGGCAGCAGCTTCTCTTTAGTGCGTGGAGTGTGTTGCTTTACACTGGTGCCGTCCTCATTACTGCATGTCTGGAACAGAAATTTTGACTGAATCAGAAATTGAAAAAGCAAGATTTTGCAATATGAAATACAAAAAGGTGTCACATATATTGTAATGGTTTGCGACTACAGAACACATGCAAATGTACACTGTCTGTTCTAGGGTGCTTAAGCAGCATGTTAAATAAATATTGCTATTGCCCATAAAATTGATGTCTGCCTAACTACAATGCATATCAACAGCTTAAGTATTATTAAGATCACAAATGAGAATATTTGTGCATTCATTTATACACTAGAAGAGATCACACTGCTGATTCCACAAGCAAATGCATGAAAGTCATGAAGCTATTAGAACTGATCCATTATTTTTCTGCACGAACGTGATGCACCGCTTCACTACTGCAAAAATAAATGCCCTACGGTAATCCAAACTGAACAGCAAGAACATTTGGAACCAACAAGTAAGAAATATGGATGAATTATCATGCTTGCAACTGTTTAATACATTATATTCTGTACTTTCACTTCATTTTACCAAAACATTATTCGGTTTTGTGGACGAAAGAATTTGCCGGCGGTCTCGAAAAAAGAAAGTTTGATATGTATATTGATAAGGATACTCAGTCACCTACGACCACGGCTACAATAAGATGAAAAATGAGACGCGCGTTCCGATATTGCTCTTTCTTTCCTAGTTGTGTGTGTAGAACGACAGCCTCGCAAGTAAAGGTTTATTTAGGAAACAGCAACTGATATCCTGACTGCCCATATGTAATGCAGGATCTAGTTGATTAACTTGTGCCCGCCTGGAAGGTAATGAGACGGATATTAAATAACGATCCAAGCAGCGGTGTTAAAGGACTCACCGTTATTGCCGTTGTCAGCCGCAGCAAAATCTAGCTCCCGTTTCGATGCAGACGTGTTCCGAATGGCTCACGACCGAAACCCAACTTCCGGTCTTACATGTCCGCTTGCAAACACGTAACTTCACCTTAAGGTAAATAACGCGAGACATCGAAGTGCAAGAAACTAGTTTTAGAAACAGAGACGCAACCAGTCTGAGTGTACGAACGAATGAATCCGTGCCGCCGTGCACTGGAACATACCGGTAAAAATTTTAAATCCAGGCCAGAGGTCAGGTGAAAGATCGATGATGCTGAACGCTATTTGCGTTTATAATGACGAAGAAACAATAAACTTACTAACAAAGAGTACAATATCTAAGTAGCAACGATAATTTTTCCCTGTGTTTTATGTAACAAAAATGCTTCAGTAATTGTAAGAGAAAGTTTGTAAGATAAAATTGCACTTATTACGACGCCTCTACCGGCAAATGTTGAAACTAACGTAAACATCCCGAAGTGATTCTACAACGCTGGTTTTGTTAGCAGCGGCGCGCGGTCGATTTTTTCGCCCTCTGTGGCCATTTGTTGAACTTGAGAGTGTGCTACCCCTGTTGTGGCGCCGATTATCGAGCCAAACTAAAGTCCCTTGATAATTTGAAAGTAACGACACTCTTTGAACTCTGCCGCCGTCGCGCGACCTCCTCGCCTCCTCCTCGCCCCTTGCGTGTTCCCTCCGCGGTAACCAGTTTCGCCCCCGTTTTTCTGCACGACGATTGGTCTCCCTGCCGTTGCCCTTGGAAACGCGCGGATCTTGAGTTTTGCTTGTGTTTTTTTTTTCGTTCGCGCCATTCTCCTCCTGAGCACGACTGGCTCGGCACTTTAGCTCGGTGTAGCGAACGTTGTACGCCGTGTTTCCTGCTCTATGTGCTAGCGCTATGCCGGGCTGTTGCGCATATAACTGCAGCAAGAAACCTGAAGATGGTTATGCCGTTTTTATGATACCACAAGGAAAGCGTGACGGCTTGCGCAGGAAGCAGTGGCTGCATGACATTGGCCGAAAGAACTTTGTTCCGACAAAGAACAGCGTTGTTTGCGAGCTGAGGCGTCTTTCTTATAGCTCGTAGCGATGCATCCCGTAATGCTGCATTTTTTTTTCATTCTTCCGGCCTGCTCACCAGCGCTTTTGCGGCTGTCCTCAGTATGCTTAATATTCCCCTCGCACGTCGCTAACTGTTGTTATTCAGTCGGAAGTGCAGCATTATAGACTCTGCTTTGCGCCCTGAAAAAAAAATGGTGGCAAGCATACCCGTGGTATTGCAGGGGATGAGCGTTAGCTAGTCAACATTGAGTTTTTTGTTAAGTTTTAAGGCGAAAGCCTTTAGATCTCTATGTTTCAAGGTCGCGTTGTAAACTGGAGGTATCACGTGACGCAAGCAAGGCCAGAGGTGACCCAAATCATGTCCACCCCTGTATAAGAGAATGATTACCCAAGTTAATCAATTAATCATTAGTGATTGACATAAGGTGGATTAGGAAGGATTAATGTGGATTAGAGTGTATTAAAGAAGATTAAGGTGGATTAGAGTGCCTTAAGGATTAAGATGCATGAATAAAGATTAAGGTGGGTGGAGGAGGATTAAGGCGGATTATGGTGGATTAAAGTGAAGGGTTGATGAAAGGGTATTAAGACCGATTAGGGTGGATTAGGGTGCATGAACTAGGATTAGGGAGGATTAAGGTGGATAAAGTAAGATTAAGGTCGAATAATGTGAATTAAGGTGAATTAGGGTTGCTAAAGGAGGTTTAAGACCGATTATGATGGATTAGTTTAGATTAAGGTGTATTAGCGACCATGGAGCTGGGTTATGTTTGATAGAGGTGGATTAGGGTTTATTAAGGTAGATTGGGACTATTAAACAGGATTAAGTTGGATTAAGGTGCATGAATAAGGATTAAGGTGGATGATGGAGGATTATGATGGATTAGGATTGATAAAGGAGGATTAAGACCGTATATGGTAGGCTAAGGTGCATTAGGGGCGATGTAGGTTGATTAGGTTGTATTAAAGTGGATTGGGAGTATTAGGCTGGATTAAGGTGGATGAAGGAGCATTGAGGTGGAATAGGGTGGACTAAGGTGAATTAGGGTTCATTGAGTATTAAGACCATAATCCTCCTAATGCACATTAATCCACAGAATCCACATTCATCCACCTTAATCCTCCTTCATTCACTTTAATCCACCATAATCCTCGAGAGTCCTCCTTAATGCACCTAATCCACCTTCATCGACCTTAATCTGCTCTAACCCTCCTTAATGCACTTTAATCCTCCTTAATCAACCCTACTGCTTCCTCAATCACTTTAATCCACCCTAATCGACTATAATCGTCCTTAATTCACCTTAATCCACCTTAGTCCACCTTAATCCTCCTTAGTTCACCCTTATCCTCCTTCATTCACTTTAATTCACTTTAGCCCACCATAATCATCCTTAATGCACCTTAATCATTCTTAATCCACCCTCATCCTTCATGCACTTTAATCCACCCAAATCCACTATAATCGTCTTTAATGCGCCTCAACGCACTTTCATCCACCCTAAGCCACCTTCATCGACCTTAATCCAACCTTGTCCTCCTTTATGCAACTTAATCCACTTTCATCAACTTTAATCCACCTTAACCCTCCCTAATACACCCGAATTCATCTTAATACAATCACTAATCAATCATTACTTTGCTAATCATTAATCATCTTCTAAGCGTGGCTGCACATGCTTTGGTTCACTTCCCGCCTTCCTTCGGTCACGTGATATTTTCTGTAGCTCACAACGGGACGTTGAAACAGAGGTCTAAGTCTTTCGCTTAATAAGCCACACACAAAGGGATGTGTCGCAAGCAATACTAGATCAGACGCGCGAAGTAAAGCATCTGATCATGCGGCAGAAAAATTGTGTGGAGTATAGAACTCGCCCCAAAGCTCCTTTTACATCGGTATACCCCGTTCATACGGCTTTAAGAAAAAACCAACCTCCTCATAAACGTTGCCTCCAGCATTATCGATGCTGTTATTAGCATTTCTCAAAATTTACAATCCCAGTGGGGCGCGCAACTGGCCCAAAATAACACGCCTCCATAGAATCCTGGGGCCCGTCCGCGGGAGCCCAGGAGGAAAAGCGCGCCGTGCGCAGCCGGCGGGCGAGGAGAATCGAGGAGGAAAGCGCCGTGGGGAGGAGATTGTCGCTAGTTTCAAATTATCAAGGGGTTTTAAGCCAAACAAAGAGCTGATGTTGCTCTAAGCAACTGTACAATATTTTAGATATTTAGAAAAAAACAACGTCTTCACGATTACGCTCCTGCTAAAAATTTACACCAGCAAGAAATTAAGACACTTCGTTCCTGCCATATTAGTTCTGCGTGTGGTCGGGTTCTGTGCCACCAGGTGGCTGCACCGTGCAGACCGATCTAGTGTTCCTGTATATGCTCACAGGAACACTAGACCGATCAAGTTTGCGCCTCCGCTCATCCCGCAAACGTCAAGGCGCAATCCGCTTGCGCTTGCGTTTAACCGAATACCGGACACACGAAACGCTCTTGTGGTAGTCGTCCTCCGCGTAAAGTGACGGCTGCAAACGCGCAAATCCCGGCACCAATCGGAGACCGACTGTCCGATGCGCTGCAGCCTCTCCGATCGTCTGCTACCTTGCAGGGGGACATGATGTCGCAGCTTGACGTATTGCCAGTGCCTACATTTGCCGCTCACAACGTAACAAGGGCGAACCATGGTGTTCGCGTAAAGAAAGATCAAGAACAACACTCACCGCCGAGCTCCCGTCAACACGGAGCACTTTCTAACACAAGAAGACGACACTTGCTCTGTGCCGGAAGTCTGCAACGTAGTGATAAAATGTTCTGTGCATGCCCTTTCTGTTACTTTGCTTTTTATAGAAACAAATTAACTAACATTCCAAATATTGGGAATGAACAACTTTTGTTTGCCATAAAGTTGGAAAAATGATCGATGTCACGCCTTGGATAGCCAATTGGATAGCTCACCCTACTGGCGTATAGGGGCGTAGCCAGGTGGGGGGCTTATGGGGCGCCCGCCCCCCCCCCCCCCCCCAAAAAAAAAATTTTTTCGTGCTGTCCATGCACCGCCCACCCAAGCAATCCCCGGTGCCGGAAATCATTCTGAATTTTCTCTAGAATGTCTTTTTCACGCCTGAAAAGACGTTTCAGCGCGAACCTAGCGAACTCGGGCTGGATTTTGCGGCAGCGCCCATGCACCGGGAGTCACATAACGCAAGCAGCCCCATCCGAGCACACAGTTTCATGGGCGTTTTGATGGCGAACGGGCTCGCCACGGCATCTTGCGGAGGCCGCGGAATCTACGCAGCGCATGGATGTCAATTGCGAAATTTATGGGTATAAAGTTCTCATAAATTTTTGATGTGAAAGGTCCATTGATATTTCCAAAGCTGTGCTTTAGATTTTCCATTGTGGAACTTTGTCGGTTTGATGTTATTATAAATATTGGACGCCAAAGGTGCATTGACTTTTCTAAAGTTTTACGTCGGACCATACAACGAGACAAGCCAAATCAACACACTATCAGACAAGCTGACAAAGCCAGCAGCGAGGTCCGATCAGATGAAGCGTTCTGGTGGTTCATTTGTGCCGTCATGACACATAAAAAAATATCAACACTTTTTTTTCACCTGCGCAAAAGCATCCATGTCAAGACACCAAAGTCAGCCAAGGTAACTACGTTCTTATTTATTTTTTCTACTTTGACTCTTATTCGCGAGGACACGTTGAGCCTCTTCATTTTTTTTTGTCCTCGCTACCCTACCTGCGGGCTGCCAGAGGCAGCCAGAGCGCAAGCGTTTTTCTCGTGTTGCTCGGACCACCGCGCGGCGCACTTCGGTGTGCGTTCGGTTTTCTCTGGCCGAGTGGATTTTCGCCTGGCAAAGTTTTGGGCGCTTTCTGACTGGCAGACAAGAAAAAGAAACTATCGTCGCTCCCCGCCATCACTGTGGGGACTCGACGAATTGCACCGCGTTCGCTTGAGCGCAGCCTCTCCGAAAAGTCTTGTCTCGCCAGTGTAGGATGCCGAGCAGTATGCGTATGGTTCTCGGTGGACCAAGCGTCTCACGTTTTCTTCGATATTCTTTCGGTAGGTACATTGGGTGCCCAAAGTTGGCATTCGATTGTGGCCAACATACTTTGCGCTTTTTCATTTCGGTGCCCCGGCCCCATAAAGGAAAAAAAAAATAGGCAGTGCTGTGGCGCAGCGAATTATCGTATGATGAAAGTTCGATTTTGTTACTTCTTCTTTTGCGGACAGTAATGGGCCACAGGACACTTCAGTTGCCGGATAGTCTTATTATATAGTATTGCGATTGCAATTATATGGACACTGCAGGCGCATTCCTGCCGTCGCCGTCACCCTCATGTTTCGTATAAAGTCCAAGGGCGATAACATCGTGACCGCACACCGCATGCTGTATGTGCGAGTGAAAGCGTAGGGAGGGGGATGGGGGGCTGGAATATGTGAGAGAACGATGGTGGCTCAGTCTTGTGTGTGCAAAAGAGAAAAGCGGGGAGCAAGCGCGTCGCCTCCCGTCGCGCGCGATACATCGGAGGTAGTAGATGGAATTGGGGTGGTATCTACGATTCTGTGAATCTCTGATTGCGGAACATGTTTATTTGCCTTGTTTGATGCATAGTATACAGTGACTTTCTTTAGAAACGTAGATTTATTGGAGACTTATACGTATATTTAAATGTCTTGTTGCGGGGTATCGTGTATACGTGCAGTGAACTTTGTTTCCAGTGACACTTCTTTGCCTTTTATCAAGCTGTATCTTCGCATTTGTATATTCCATTGTATCTTCGCATTTCTAATCTACGAAGGCAAGTAAAATGAATGTGAGCCAACCCACCCCGCGCAATAATTTTTCGGTCCATTATCGGCGAGGCATGCACGTGACACAGAGGCACCTCTCTATTACAAAAGTGACACGCAGGTGTGAGTATCAAGGTTGTTTAATGCTCTCATACACTGGGTTGAACATGGTTGCGCGACATAATGGACGCTCTAGAAGTTGAGCAGCGTGGTGCCCTGAGGTTTGTGACAGCGGAAGGTATTTCCCAAAAAGAAATTAGTCGCCGTATGGCTGCAGTGTACGTTGAACATATAATTTCATTGGCCACTGTGAAGCGTTCCAGCAAACGGTTAAAAGAATGACGTGAAAGTTGCAAAGATAATCCAAGGCCGGGCCAAAGCCATCGTGCAATCACCCCTAACAAAACTGCAAAGATTGATGAGCTGATGAGACAAGAACGGAGGATAAGCATCGATGAACTGTCAGAGCGTGTGAACATCAGTAACGGTTCGGTTCACGCCATAATTCATGAACATCTCGGTTATCCGCTCTTGTATGCGCAATGGTTGCCCAAGATTTTGAAATACCGCCAGAAGACGAAGAAATTCAGCGCTGCCTTGACTCATCTGATCCGGTATCAGATTAAGGGTGAGGACTTCTCGTCTCCAATTGTGATCAGAGACGAACCATGGTGCCACTTCTACGAGCCTGAAACACCACAGCAAAGCTTACAGTGAAAACATTCGAATTCACCACCCCCAAGAAAGGAAAGGCCGTCATTTCCGCCGAAAAGGTGTTGATCAATTTTTTTTCGATCGTCAGGGGTCATTACTGATAGAATTCGCAAAATCTTGAGAGACTGTCTATTTGTTTCGTTATTGTAAAACGCCAGATCGGCTGCGTGTCACAATCAAGAAGAAACTACGTGGAGAATTGACGAATGGGGTCGTCTTGTTTCACGACAATGCCGTGCCCACGTCGCTAATGTGGTTAATACAAAACTGAAAATGTTCAAGTGGGAAACGCTACAGCATCTGCCATACCGCCCAGACCTGTCGCCTTGCAACTTTCACGTTTTGGAGAATTTGAAAAAAGCAGCTCAAGCGAACCAGATTCGTGTCGGACAATGACGTGAAAAAGTCAGTTGCAGACGTTTTGAAGCAGCAACCCAAGGAATTTAATGAGACGGCAGTCACGCGACTCGTTAGACAACGGGACAAATGTCTAAATGATCATGGAGACTACTTGGTACCCAGTTGGAGACTACTCATGGTACCCAGTTTGTCATATATTCGCATTGGCTGACTTTCATTTGACTCGCCCTCGTTTATATTGCAGAACTCCTGCTCTTTATGCGTGCTCTCTGTTGGTTGCGGCTATAATTTCGGTGCTATTACTCAAGATACCCAACCGGTGACAGCTGCTCCTGCGTAATACATTGGAACAAATGACAGCGTCATTGAGATTTTTCACTGGCCGTTGCATATGTACAAGAATCTGAACAAGATTCTTGAATGACAAAGTTTCATTACAATATTTGTCCTCAGGTTGTTAATTTCATGGCCTTTACATTTTTCATATCGGCGGCATGCACTGCCTTGCTGGTTTCGAACTGATATAGTTCTAAAGTTCGTGTGATATTTTATTTACTTATTAAATAGAGAAAAAAGATGGAAGCATTGATATCGATTATTTTGGGCACAAGTTTTGGCACATACAAGTATATTCTTCTATAAAAAAATACACATTTTACTTGTTTTGACAGTGCGTAGCGTTCAAGAATTCGTTTGCAGCATGTTTAGCAATGACAATGCAGTTATTATTCATGTATTTGATCCTCAGACAAATTGTTTGAGAGGAAGCTTTAGCTCGCGCCCAACTCCGACGCGGCCTATTCAAATAGATATAAAACGCAGAAACGCTTTTCCGTGATAACCCCCGGATCGCTTTTAATGAGATTTGTTGCATTTGAGAGAGAAAGTTAAATTCTAGTGTCTGTTGGAAGCGGAATCTTGATTTAAAGCCTGAATATTGTTTAAATATTTTGAAAATCTCGAAAGTTGAAAAATATATATATAGAAGCACGACGTTTCCAAACAAATAGCTCTGCATCAAGCACACATGTCGCTGTTCAGTAAACGGCATCTATTATAACAGTCAAAGCGGACAAATTTGGTTTGTCAATTCGTACCTTACGTGAATTAGTTACATTGTGTACAAGGATTATGCGAAAGCCGTATTTCCCTAATGCAAAATTTTTTGAGATTCACGTGTAACATAGAAATTTTGTCCGCTGTAGATGTACTATGAGGTGCAATTCACAGAATTGTGATATCATTTTTCATTGCTGAGTTACATAGTTTTAAGCTTGATAGTTTAGATTTCTGAAAATTTGCGATTTGGTGAATTTTGAATAAAGAATTGAGAACCTAAATGAAACATTCAAAATTAACAGTCACTATAATTTAAGTTTTTCTTTTATATGCAACAAACCTCGTCAAATTTTGTGCATTGGTTGCGGAGAAAAACAAATTCTCCTTCTACACGTATTTAGATACGAGCACCCGAGCTAAAGCTGCCTTTTAAGGAGGAGACCGAGCTGCAATGTAAGCCCCCCCCCCCCCCACGAACGACATTTCTGGCTACGCCGCTGCTGGCGTCATATGGCAACCTTGCAACCTGATCAGGGGCGGCTGAAAACGCGGTGGCGTGCGGCGATGGATAGCGATATACATTTTTAAAACCTTTTTGCATACCACACACTTTACGCGGAGCACTTAGATGCTTGAAATAATGATCAGAAGGACATACCCTAACGATTGAGTAAGTTTGTACAAAAACATAAATTCGTTTTAGGAACCCTTTATTGGGAACAGGCTGACGAGAGTACTATTCAGAGAAAACACTTTGGAGATATTTTTTTTTGTGAGGGGACTACAACAAACGATAAGTATGAACTTTTTATTGTTTACTAGTGTTCAGAAGAACGCGCAGTGGGTGAGAGGCACACCGACAATGATAGCGTACTTACTACGTAAGCAAGGTGAATTAGAAAACGGTAAACAATAAATTGAAAATACCAAAATGTGCCAGTGAACGCTACAAAAAGTAAAGACAATAATGATAAAATTGTTATAATACCAGAAATGCCGTTTACAACTGAAGAATCGCTAGTTAATTTTTTTCGTTCGGCAGATAAGGACGCCGCAACCAAAAGTGTTGCCGGGAAAATGTCATCGGTCATATTTGCATAGCTCACACAGCATCTTCATCTTTCTCAAGCATAGTACTTCACTACACTCGGGCTAATTTTGAGCTCAGAGTGACGTGCACGTG
Source organism: Dermacentor andersoni (assembly GCF_023375885.2). Lineage (NCBI taxonomy): Eukaryota > Metazoa > Arthropoda > Arachnida > Ixodida > Ixodidae > Dermacentor > Dermacentor andersoni. The sequence goes on along the minus strand of NC_092816.1, from coordinate 199,540,711 downwards.
TAGTGCGATGCATTTGGTGATGTTTCCGCACATCTCCTTCCTTTATGGTCACTACACATTGTCTTTGTGTGGGACTTGTTCCCTCAACTCAGCAAACTGCCTTATGCATTTGTATGCTGCTGCTTTCGTAGAAGCATTGTTGACATAGGACTGTGCTAGTCCCCGTATTTTAGTCCTGCGTTTGACTTGTGTTACCAGGAATAAGAAGCAGCTTAGATTCCGCTAAACCTTTTTTCATGACAGTGCGGGGCACGAAGCACCGTTTGTGACACTCAGTGCCAATTGGCCAGACATTAATATGAACGCTTCTGTTAGACATTGCTACATCAATGTTATGAAACCCGCATTGCTGCTCTGTGTGCCACGTGGTAGCGGGCATGCCAACCTATTTCAGTACCCTTGTTATCGTAAAATAAAATCAGTTCATTGTCACGTATCGGTAGCTGCATCAGAACACCAGAAGAAATTGACCAGCAGAAAACGAACTGTGTGCCAGTTTTGGATGCTCCATTTGAATTTATCCTGTACTGCCAAGCAGCGAAAATATTGTTTTAATAACACTTTACAAGGTACGTGTAGTGCTGCACAGCATGAGGCAGAGCTGAGTCTGTAGATATGGGCAACAAAATACACAACAATCAGGACATCTAAGACACATTTAGAAAGTTCCTGAGAACTAGTGATATGCGAATTCAATCAGCATAAAAATGGTTCTGGTGCATTTGCTTATGATGCTGTTATTTCGCCATTGTATAATAGAGTTTTAGCTTCTCTTCATTTAATGGTCTTTTAGTGGCTCCCGCGGAGTCAACCTGTGATATGAATGCACATTCGTGCAGTTTTGGTCCAAACACGATATGCAAATGCGACACGGAAGATATCAAGCCCCGATGCCGGGTAACTGCAACACAGAGAAACACAACCATAAAGCGCGTTCTTGAGCAAGTTGCTTCATTTTTCTACATTACTAAAAATGCTTGTAATTAAAAGGTGCTATCAATGCAATATTTAGGTGCCGTGTACTTTCTCGAATAGAGAATTACAGTGTTCCAGCAAACGTACTTCGTGTGTAGTGGCATGGTCCTTTGGTCCTTCTGCTATGTCAGTAACTAGTTTTTGAAATCGTGCATAGTTTCTTCTCGCACTGGTTCCCGCATTTTATTGCTTTTTTAGACATGTTCTTCAATCTCCCATATTCATTGCTGGTCTCGTGGCTCTGGTACTTGAGTTGTAGAAATGAGGTAGGCAAGCTCAGGCATCTATTTGTAACTTAGATGCACCCACACGGCACTGCTTGTTGTGATAACGTGCACGTCCGTTAAGCAATATACAGGAAAATTTTATACGAACTACATTGCGTGCTATGCTAGGCATACATGAAGAAACACACGCGCATAAATATATGTGTTAGCTACATTGCCTTATTTTTGTAGTTCTGGGAAGCACATTGCCCATTAGTAGGTATGAAATGTTTCGTCAAGGTCTTAATTTTTTCTAGCTTATATTGTTAGAACGCAGGTACTTCACCACTTGGCAAAGCACCACAAACAAAGTAGAACTGAACAGATATGCACCTAAATGCTACTGCTAGTCATTGAGCAGGCTCTAAGAATTCTCATTTAAAGTTTGGACGTGCGTCCTCAACTGCAAATAAACTTAACCTTCCAAATGGTCAGGTTCTCTTTTTGCAAAACTTAAAAAGCCATGGTCGCTTTCCCGCATACGGCACATCTGCCAAAGAAAAGGAATATTAGCTGTGAAAAGGTTTTCCACGCTGCTGCCCATAACTTATCTTAGTGTAGAAGTCCAATATTGTGTTTCATGTGCAACATAATTATAATGGCATTTTAGGTGTTCCCACAGCAAGTAGGCGATTAGGTACGTCCCACATTATGTTTTCAGTGGCACATTCTTAATGCTTGACTCGTTTTAAAATACCGCACGTTTAATTAGCTGCTTCTTCCAGGGCCTTTCGTTGGGTGGCACTTAAGAGAAAACATGCCAAGGTTAAAGATTTGGCGTGTTGGTATAGCATTCTAGAAGTTGGACGGAGCAATTTCATGGGATACAGAGAAGGTAAAAACACACAGCGGAGTGTTATTTGCAGCTATAGAGTTATTCCCTTGTCAATGGAATAACAGAATAAAGCCAAGAAACTCATAGGCGAAGAGCAACAAAAACAAACGAAAGCTTTACAAGAAATGACCTACCAACAATACCAAACCGGCTTTTTCACATGATGATTTGGCTGCAATCGACATCGCAATAAAAAGGAGTAACAAGAATAAAAAATTTCAAATAAGGCAATGAGAAAATCTATTTTTTTTTTTGCAATAAGAAAAATAGACTGCATGCTTACACACATACTACCCACGCGCAATCTCCGCGGCTTCAATGAACTGTCGCGTCATTTCGCTTTCATTGTTGCTCACGTGCAGTTGTGTAGTTCTCTCTGAGAACTGCTTGATTGTGAGCAAAAGAAATGAATTTCCTCCCACCCTCTATCTGATTTTTTGTATTCTCATTTTTCCTTTTTATTGTGACGTCGAGTGCTGCCAAATGATCACGTGAGCAAGCTGGCTTGGTGTTGGTGTAGTGCCGTTTCTTGTGGCCATTCCGCTAACAACGAAATAAATAGAAAGTAGCAAGTAGCACACGGCTGAGTGTGCTTCTCTTCGGTGTGTGCCGTCAAATTTTTACGCAATCCAACTTCTAGCTAGAGAAAGCACTCTTAAACAGGATATTTCAAGATGACCGTAGCCTGATGCAGTCTGCGACAGCGACAGTGGACACCCGACAGCCGGCCACAGGTCTCAGCAAGCCGCCAAGCTGCACACTAGTACAGCTTCTAGGCTCAGTATTCCTGTTGACATTTTGGTGTCCCAGATATTCGACCAAAGTTTACTAAAAACGATACGTTGTTTCCACTCAACACTTGTCGAAATTGTTCTTACCTTAGCCGAAATACACCCTGTATGATTGGCCACTTCAAACAAATGCATCGCGATAATGCCTTTGTATGCCCCAAATGTAGGACCACATATAAGTGTGATACCATCACAGTAGAGCAGCGAAGGCGGCGTCACCAACGCGCATTCTTGCTCGACAGCTGATCGCCTGGTTTGTTTCACAGTCAAGTTACTTGGAGCTGTGCGGTAGACACCGTCGTGCTTGCTCGCCAAACAAACAGGACGAACTCACTTTCTTCGTGGTTGCTGCGGCCACCGAAGTTGCCTTCTTTTCAGCATTAGCATAACCGCCATCATCTACTTCAGATGCGAAATGCTGCTCCTCAAGGCATTGTTCTCGTGATTCTCAGAAAGTGTCAACAAAGCACATAGACGAAAGGACGAAAGCTTGCAGCGCAGTGGCAAACCTGGCACATGGCGCCGCACGCGAGTGGCGAGTGATGCCGATGCTGCTATTGGTTTCGCCAGCTTCACAATATCTGTATTAGGTCGTACATGGCCTGATACAACCACTAGGAATCCTGAAATATTTTTATTGCGACAGCAATTATATGGAAACTCCAGGAGCATTTCACCGTCGCCGTGACGTTGCGTATATAATCCAAGGGCGATAACACCGCCGAGCGTCGTATGCTGTATGTGCGAGTGAAAGTCAAAAGCGTGGCAGTTTGGACGAGTTGGTATGTCATGACATTTTTTTTAGGCTCGTAGCGCAGCTCAGAAAAAGCAAAAAGGAAGGTGGAAGGGGTAATGAAAGGGAACGGAAAACAGAGTGAGCGCTCACTCTGTTGTCCATTCTCGTTCATTACGCCTTCCACCTCCCTTTTTGCTCTTTCTGAGCTGCGCTACAAGCCTAAAAAAAGTCATGCGAGTGAAAGCACGCGAGGGAAGCTAGCGACCGCGGCTCAATCTTGTGCGTGCGCGAAGGATAAAGCGTACAGCAAAAACGGCGTTTTCCGTCGCGCGTAAGGCCGTGGAGGATGGAAGGGAGTGACGGCGGCGTTGTGCTTCGGCAGCAAGTTCGCATTTCGCGAACGAGTGCAAGGGGAACTGACGATTGCGGCTCGCGCGCCAAATGTGGAGGAAAGCGGGGGGGCGGAAGTGCGGAAGGGAGGGAAGAGGCTCCGACTCTGCCAATAAGTGCGTACACGGCGGTGTGCGGTCGCGTACGCCGTACTTTGACAGGGATCTCCAGACGGTTCTTGCCTTTGCGCGCCTTGTGTTCCAGCCGCTCTTGCGTTGAAGCAATATACGGCACGAAGGTCGCTTCGTTCGCTGCTGCTGCCGCACTCGCTCACACCAGCGCTCCGACAGCGAGTTGCAGCGCTCATGGGGTGTGACGTGTTCATTGTTTGCTTGTGCGCGCTGCACCACGTATGTTAATTTAGTTAGCAAGCGAATGCTTCCAAGTTTTTACAGCTGATAAAACCACTCCACTAACTTTGTATAGCTGTCTACTGATTTGCTATCACAATCGATGCTTCACCTTTCAGGCGAAACTGCGACTTTTGTTTTAAATATAACAACATTTTTTAAGGTAAAAGTTCTACTGCGTTATTCCCATGTTTAACACTATGCCTAATGCGGCTGCTGAGCCAAGGCTAGGCCACCTAGAATATCGAGACATAACAAGGCTGCGACGCCGCCATGAGACGCGTTGTGACGTGCGATAACTCGCATGTCTTCAGGGTACGGGCACCCTTCCTCTGTCGGGCCCGACGTGACGCCGAGTGAGCGTGGTGCGTGTGGACGCGTGCCAACGCGCGCATCTGGTTAACACTGAACGCATATCACCTGCCGAAGTTCACGGAATACTTCATTACTTTTACTTGAGAGAAAGTTTGCCACTATAAATGTTTGGTTTCAAGTTGGTTAGGTTTCATTCATCACTGATAGAAAATCTTAGGCGCAGCGTTGCATACTTATGAGCCTTTTTGTATCTTGTGTACATTCGTAAGCTGCAATATACAGCATGCTTGGCCTGTGTTGAGGCATAGCGCTTCAGTCGACCTGCTATGTGTCAGATAATTTCTGTGAGCAGTCCAAGGTCTCCAGCGGTAATTCAAGATTTCAGATGTGTTTACTTTACACCTCTTACCTTGGGAACTGATTCTAGAGGGGAAAAAATAAAGACACCCTGCAGGCCCCCAGGAACGTCAGCAAATTTTTCATGCTGGCACTCTGGATACAAGAAGTAAAATTGATTACGAGTGATGGTCGTGAATTTATTGGCGGGCTTGCATTCAGGGAGCACAAAGAATTTCATATTGCCTGGTAGTGGCATGGCTAGGGAATATGCCATTGCTTCTAGGCTAAATTGGCACATTGTTATCGCCGTTATTTCCGCTGTTATAAGTGAAATGGATAACTTCAGCGACGCAAGAGTTTTTCAATGTTATAATACGTCCAATCGTGTCTTTATTAATTGCAGTTGCCACTGGAAAACACGCTCAAACGATAAAGTGCTTTGACGAGCCACAACAACAAAAGCGTACCCTCCGCTCACTTATTTTTTGTAGAGCACAGCGCCTAGGCACCCGTTCCAGCGTTGAGCGTCGGCGCGCACAGGCGCCGTTCCTCGGCCTAACCAAGCGAACGAGCACAGAGATCAAAGGGAACTCGGAGCGCAGCCGGAGATGGAAGTAGGGAGCGCGAGAAGGAAAGTGGTGGAGGAGGCTACAGTGAGAGCATGACGTGGAAAGGGGAGAAGGGAAGCAGACATCCGCACAAGTCTACGAGTTGGTGCCACAGTATTTGTAATCTGATTGCTTGCGCGACGCGAATTGCGTAGTGCATCATAGAAAAAGCACGATTACGCTGCAACCTTCGACGAGACATGTATGAAAGCTGATCAGATTTCTGACGATTATCGGCTCTGATCGCCGCTGTCGTTGTGCTTGAGTGTGACTTGTTTTACGTTAGTCTCAAAATATTATTTCCCTCAATTTGCGGAGAAATGGATTGGAATCCCATTGACTTTTGTGCTTCAATGCATGAAACGAGGCTTGCTTGAGAAAGTAAGTGAAAAGAGGATACATTTCTTACAGCTGGAAAAGTCCTCGACACGTTGGTTTCTTGATTTGACAGCTAAAACGGGGTACATGTGGTGCCAATAACTATTGAACAACAAAAGGACAAAACTATTTTGGAAAGGTCCGATGAAGAGAGGAGGCGGACAGAGGCTCAAAACATGGTGGTAGATTAGGCGCCTTTTGTCAGTATGATATTAGTTGGCCGTGCCGAATGCAATGCAAGATATAATAGCCGGCGATCCTGCTATATTAATTCATGTACACACTAACGCCTCGCGTGCATTTTCGTAGCTGCCTGCAGAGAGGCAGTGGAACTTTGTGCTGAGATCAGAAAGTTTCGAACCAAATTCCGTGAAGAGGGTCGCAGCATAATGTACATCAATGAAGCGTTTGAGGGAATGCATAAAGTTAATGACACTATGAAACCCTTTGAAAATGCCACTCTGAGAAGACAGCTCGTTCAGGGCCGAGCCAGAATGCAATTCGGAAACGTCTCGCTGATACCGAGTCTCGCCTACTGCTTTCGCAAAAGTATGAGCGAAATAAGAATATTGAAATCGAGGGAATCAAAGAAAAAGCCAATGAACATGTCGATGACATTGTCCACAATCTCGAAGTGCTCTGTGGTGTCCATAACACCTCAGGACCTAGAGGCTTGTCATTGCGTTCCTTCTAAGCCATTGCCCAATAACAATGTCGTTCAGTTTACCCGGATTAAGAAGAGAGACCAATTCTTTGAGAAGGAAAGACAGGTACGCCTCAACAACAATTTTACAAACACTTCAACGTTGCCCATTTTTGACAAAGACCACTCGTGCCCCCTTCTCAGGTGCCTTCTGGTAATGGCTCTTTTTAGGCAAAGGAAAAGCGGCTGGAAGTATGTCTGGAGCAGAAACGGAAAAGTATGCACAAGAAAATCAGACAACTTGGAGGCAATCACTGTAGAGCATGAGTGTGACCTTGAAAAGTTTAGGGCGAAGTATTCATGTCGGTGGCAAGCTAACCGATCTGAACTCTATCATGCATATAGTCCGCGGAATCGCTAAACAATCGCACTCGAAGGTGCGAATAAACGTTTGCAGTGTGCGCTGTACTCGGGGAAAACCTTCAATGATACCTTCTACCACGGCAATTGATCTTCTATGTAGGTGCCCTTCCGCCTTGCGTTGGAATCAGCTGATTACGAATGACATGGGGTCGTGTCAGACGAAGTGAAATCGCGCTTCCATTTTCGCAATTGAAGGCGGTGATTACATAGTATAACGACCACTAATTTATAATGTTTGCGAAGTTTCTTATAGGCATTGTACTTATATCTGCTCGATTTTGCATTTTTCCACATGTCATGCCTTCCAGAGCTAAGGTTTATTTAAAGTTACCCGAACTAAGTAAGTTTATAGCTAGTGATAAACAGCCATGCTTTAGTGAAGTTTATTTTAGTTTAGTCTTGCAGGAAGAAATACAGTAATGTAGATTGTTCTTCTCGTGAACTTCGCTATGTATTTGATGTCATTATGTTTTATGAACTTTGGTTTCCCAAGGAGCATGATATCTATTATGACCCTGAACATAAATCTTATTAGTTAAATCTTACTCAGAAACGAGGCGGTGGAGTGTTCATGTTCATTTCATGCGATATAAACTGTGAAATTTTTTTCACAATTTTTGCTTGCTACCAATTTTACGGAGTCCCAACGCTTAAGAGTGGTTTTTATTAATATTATGTCTATTATTGACCACCTGGCGGCGAACCTTTGAAATTTTTTTCTTGCGTTCAGTTTTAGAATTTAACAATCAAAAACGTCACTTAATTTCAGGGGGCGATCTCGACGTTAGCGTCCTTCCCAACAGTAGCGCAATAATAATTTTTTAAACATTATTGAATCGTCACTACTGTGAGAATGTTATCCCATCACCTACAAGAATAACTATCACCGCGTAAGGCTCATAGATCGTAAGATTACAAACTAATATTCTGAGATTAAAAGTGATCACTTGCGCCATAAATGATCACTTGCATGTTTTTGGGTCGTCTGACAACAACGTAATTTTTAACAAGCAGGCAAGACAACAAACCAGTTACAGGGCTATCAAGCCCCCAAAATTAATAAAGTTTCGCAAGCATTCAGCTAATATTAACCGGGACGATTTGCTCACTGAGAGGAATCATGGAATGACATATGACAGTTATTAAAATATACACAGCCACTTAGACAGCCTTGTTTTAACTGAAAACGTTTAGGCGACCAAAAAAGAAGCTCACAAGCCATGGGTCACCACAGACATGTTACAGCTCATGAAAAGCGAGATCAAAATCATGCAAATATCATACGAACAAGGTGTCTATACAAAGTAGAAGAGTTCAAAGATTACAGAAACTACGTTACTGAACTTCGTGCTGCCAAAAGGCTGTATCAGACGAACCTTTTTAGCCCATCAAGAGGACCATCCTAAGATGTATGGAAAATTCAAAATTACCTGGTAGGACGAGCACAAGATGCACTTACGAAAATTGTGACACATTGTGCAGAACCGAACGGTGTCAATCTAGCTGATACGTTTATTGACTATTTCATTTCAGTTGCCCCAACAACGGGTAACCAGAAAAGCTCGCACTATATTGGACCATAAACAGAACACATTGTTTATAAAACCAGTTGCAAAGAAAGAAGTAACCAGATCGTTGGTGTAGTTAAACAGCAGTATGTTGGAAGACGAATTTGGCCAGTGAAGTATACTACTGATATCATTGCACATTGTCTAACACCCCTATTTAACATTTGATTATTATCTTGCATTTTTCCACGTAACATGCAAACCCCTATTAAGTCATAAAAAGTACAGTAAGGATGGTATGTCTAATTTTCGACCCATTTCTGTTTTCTCAGTATCCGCTAAATGCTTTGAATATATATAGCTTAAGTGAATGATATGTTTTTCACATCAATACCAAATACTAACTTCTTCATTTCCGCCATAACATGTCTACTGAATTAGTACTCTTTACACAGAACGAATTTATGCTTGTAAATTTTGAAAACAAGATATGGTGCTGGCAATTCTCCTAGACTTCACTAAAGCTTTGAATCTTATCAAGCATCACTCCCGTCTTCAGAAACGCGAGCATTACGATTACAGTGGGACAGTATTGTCTTTAATTTCTTCATAGTTACAATATCGCACACAATTCGTTGACATTACCCTCCAGCATTCCTCAGTAAAAAGGCTAACTTCCGGTGTTCCTCAAGGGAGCATTCTGGTCCTATTCTATACAATAATGAACTCGGAAATCTTTAAAATACGTGAAAGTACATCCTATACGCTGACGACACAAGTTTATTCTTTTCAGAGATTTTTGGTGTCGGAGTTGTCTGAAAGAGTCAAAAGCCTTTCATCATCATCATCATCATCAGCCTGGTTACGCCCACTGCAGGGCAAAGGCCTCTCCAATACTTCTCCAACTGCCCCGGTCATGTAAAGCCTTTAGGCATAATTAATACCTGGGCTCTTGAAAACTATCTAAACATGAATCTTGAACAGACTCAAGCTACTATGTTTCACGCGGGCCAGAAAGAATTCCTTCTTTCAACCCTCATGATAAATAAAACTGAAATAGAAGTTACTTGCTCTTTTAGAACGTTCGGAATCTGCGTCACGACCACCAAACTGAGCAATCCGTCATCGTTGGGGTGTTCGATGCTCCTGCAGTTCCAGAAAGTGTGCTTGTCAGAGATCATAATCAACATCATCAGCTTGGCTACGCCCACGGTATTAGAACACGGATGCTCATTATTAGAGTGTATCTTGACAAAATATGTGAGGCTGCTGTATGTTCTCTGCAGATGGAGTGACCACCCATTTCATTGTATGTATAAGCTTTCAATAGGTCTTGTTCTGAAAGCGCCAGTGGTTAAGCGGATACCTAGATGGTGTACGGGGTCTAGCACCTTTAGCGCACTCGGGGAGGGAGAATTATATACGATGGCGTCATAATCCAATTGCGATCATACTAGGCACTTGTGAATATTCATTAAACACTTCCGGTCGCTGCCCGGCGTTGTGTGGGATAGAATTTTCAGTAAGTTCATTGTTTCGAGGCATTGTACTTTAGATATTTTATGTGTGGTATGAAAGTAAGCCTGCAGTGAAGTATAATACCTAGAAATTTGTGCTTTTCGTTCACAACTATTTTTGGACCACAGAGTGCGACAAAAGTATCTGGAATCAGGCTTTTTTTCTTTTAAAAAGATCACAAGAACTTTTGTGGGGTTTATTTTCGGTCTCGCTTTGTCTGCCCACTTTCACACTTTGTTCAAACCCTGCTGTACCTCTCTCATGCACACTGTGAGATTACTAGACTCGAAGCCTAATTGTATGTCGTCAACGTAGACAGAGTAAAAAAGAGCCGGTCGTAATGATGCACGGAGTGTGTTCATCTTAACAATAAAGAGTGCGCAGCTGAGTGCGCCTCCCTGAGCTACACCATTTTCATATATAAATGAACGTTACAATATATTGCCAATTTTGACACGGAAGGCACGACTAAACAAATAGCTTTGTGTTAAGTTCAGCATATTTCCAGTGATGCCCATTTCCGACAAGTCTCGCAAGATTCCGTACCGCTACATTGTGTCACACGCCTTGTCCATATCGAGAAATGCATATAAAAATAATTCTTTTTGTGCGAACGCTTCTCGAATGTGCGTTTCTATGCGCACGAGATGGTCGGTTGTAGACCGGCCTTCTTTGAAACCGCATTGATAATGGTGAAGCATTTTATCGCATTCAAGGAAATACAGATGACGACGATTGATCATTTTCTCAAGCACCTCACAAAGACAACTTGTGAGAGCTATCAGGCGGTTACTTGATGCTGAGAAAGTGTCTTCACCCTGCTTAAAAATAGGGACCATAATCGCTTCTTTCCATGCGGATGGAAGATTTCCGGCAGCCCAAATAGTGTTGAAAAGTGGAAGTAGTGTAACGTGTGTGTCAAATTGTAAGTTTTCGACAATGCCATACATGACACCGTGAAGGCCCGGTGCAGAACGCTTCCATGCGATCAAGGCAGCTCTCAACTCGGCAATACTGAAGGGCCGATTATACGGTCCCTTCTCTCGGCATTTACGTACGACAGGCTTAAACTATTTTATTTGTTTGTGTTTAAGGAAGGATTGTGAATAATGGATTGAGCTTGACACATGCTCGAAGTGCTCCCCAAGAGAGTCAGCCTGGTTTTACATTGTATTCCCCTGGTCGTTCACCAGGGGCAGCGGATGTATTGGTTGCCCTTTTAGCTTTCCTAAGCCATTTCACACTTTCACCTCCTGTGTGTTTGAATTTATACCCAAGAAAAACCTCACACAGCTTTCTCTGTTTGCCTGACACCATGACCTTGGCTCAGGCAAGCAGAGAAAACAGGCAAATCCCAAGAGGCAAACACCTCTTGGGATTTAACATTTTAAATTGCGTTAGATTTTATTTTTTTGCATTTGGCGATCTACACAATACGCCCCATGCCTTAATCTTCCTTTTTCGTGCCCTGTCTACAGTCTTCGTTCTACCAGGGAACAGGCCTTGCAAGTGATCCATTATTCATTTGTGGGATAAGCTTCTTGGCTGCATCATTAATGAAGACGGTAAGATGTGCAACAGCATCTTCTATTGCAAAATCACCCGCCGTGGTTGCTCAGTGGCTATGGTGTTGGGCTGCTGAGCACGAGGTCGCGGGATCGAATCCCGGCCACGGCGGCCGCATTTCGATGGGGGCGAAATGCGAAAACACCCGTGTACTTAGATTTAGGTGCACGTTAAAGAACCCCAGGTGGTCGAAATTTCCGGAGTCCTCCACTACGGCGTGCCTCATAATCAGTAAGTGGTTTTGGCACGTAAAACCCCATAATTTAATTTTTTTTCTATTGTAAAATCGTTTGAAAAATCTCGTAGTAGAGAAGTTGATTCTTTAAAATGCTCCTAGTCCGGCGATGTTAATTTCCATCCAGCAATATGGGAATGGTTCTCATGCGGAGTTACCATGCTTAGTGGTCACTTCCAAAAAGTTTATTGATTGTGTTCCATTCCAGGTGAGACAGAACAGTAGAAGAACCAAGTGCTAGATAAATCGATGAATACGCGTGTTCTGTTGGGCGCTGTAATAGGTCGTCTCCTTCTTAATAAACAGGCAGGCACTGCAAGTCAGAAGAACATTCTCAATGAACCAACCTATCGCGTGGCATAGCGAGTCTCCCCACATCGAGTTATGGGCAGTAAGATCACCCAGGAGTATGCAGGAGTCCAGAAGCTGATCAATAAGCTATAGAAATTGCTTTTTCTGAGATGGTAGTTAGGGGATATGTAATAGAACACAGGGTGACCAGTTTATTAAAAAGGATTGCCCGAAATCACACTGCCTCAAAGGGCGTCTGGAGGGTGACGTGTTGACAAGGTACAGGCTCTTCGGCAACTATTTCTACACCGCCGGAAGCGTTAGCCCCGTCGCGGTATCTTTGGAAGATGGCGTAATTAAAAAGAAGGATAGTGCTTGTAGGTATCAGATATGCCTCATGAATACACAGCGACATTGGGTTATGTTTGTGTAGGAGGTCTCTAATATCGCCGAAGCTATGAAGAAGTACTCTAACATTCCAGTAAAGTATTTGGGTCTCCATTACGATATGCGTGTCTCCTGCTGTTTAAGACACGAAGTTTAGCTCACGGGCCCTTTCCAGGCGTCGTGACAAGAGATTTGTCATTTTTGGAGTGATCGCAAGAGTCTTACCGTTCCTTAGGCGCTAGCGTCACCGTCTGGCTGGTTGTTGTGTCCATCGCCTCTTGCGAGGCGCTGGACACGCGCTCTTCTGAGCGCTGAGTTTGACGGGAAGGCCTCGACAGGTCGGAAGAGACCTTTGAGCCCATCCGCCCGGAGGTCGATGGTCTCTTGTGCTAGGGGGGCGGAACAGCGCCAGCTATAGCCGGCGGGGGAGGGGGCGGGGCGGTGCGGATGGCGTCACCACCGGCTCACTGCGTGTGTATCGGACAGCCGCCGGAAGCCGTTGTTTTGCTGTTCCCTGTGGCGTCACATCGGCAAAGGTGTTCATGGGCAGGTGGGATACCCGCCTGCGTGCCTCCTTGAAAGTTATATTTTTCTTTAATTGTTACTATTTCCTGTTACTTGTTTCGGAGGTATGCTCATTGTTGCTGCATTTGGCGCAATTATCGTGGCCTCGGCAGTTCTGGGAACTGTGGGCGAACCTATGGCACTTAAAAGATCTGAGACGGTTTGGCACGTAGGGCCTAACACGAAGATTGGTATACCCGCCTTCGATGGACTCGGGCAGGACACTAGGACACTCAAATCGAAAGTGAGCACCAAGTGCTTAGTCCAGATTTTCTTACCGTCACACCTCATCTTATTTCTTTTAACATTTGTAACATTCTACTCACTGAAGCCCTCCAAGAGTTCAGCCTCTCTGAGTTCCAACAAATCATCTTCGGAGACAAGGCTTCGGAGAAGGCACACATGGCATTTGACTACCGTAATAGTAGACGAAGCGTGGCACTATTGGTCCATCGAAAGTTATCACTGCGGTTTCAGACTTGCCGAACTTACGGGCTTGGACGATTGTCACTCTTTTGCGTGCGCGCTCGGAGATGACTTAAAAGTTCATCTTCAGGGGTTTCACGTTCCAGTCCGTGTGCCAATTCTTTAAGGTATCCTTCAGGCGTGGTACTCCGCCACTTCTTCGCCACTTGCTCGTAGGGGATACTTATATGATTATGTTTGACCCACTGCAAAGACGAAGTAAAAAATCATCGCTCCTGCAGATGTCGGGGTCGCCGCTTGCACGTTCTACCGCTCACGCAACCAAGTAGATTTTAAGTTATTTTACAACTAGCCCTGTCTTCGGCCGCATGATAATTTTCGTATCATTTCTGGATAGCGGCACCGCGCGCGTTCGCCGTGGGTCTCTTATTACGCTGCACCGCGTTTAGCTCGCTCTCCCGCAGGCGTTCTGGTGTTGCAGCTCACTGCCCCCTCGGTCTCCATTGTCGTCAGAGGCTGCTCTCACTGGTTTTCTTAAACTTTTTCGCTCTCTTAAAGATAGTGCAAGTTACCACTGACCGTTCTTGGCTTCGTCGTCTTCTCTTGCTCAGTCTTTGTCCTCGTTCTCGTCGGCGTCACTGGTTGATTGCCCCTGTATCACCTCGTCAGGTGAGAGGAAGTCCTCTTCAGCGTCCACCAGAGATCCCGCTTCGGTTTCGATGGCTTGGTCATGTGTGTCGACTGTCTCCTGGGCTAGTTCCGTGTTTTTGTTCGTTGGAAGTTGGGCTGCATCTGCGCGACGATTGGCCCGGGAGCTCACGGCCGCGTTCCGTTAGGCTCAGTGTGGTGGGCTGCTATGCTCGGACGGCGGCATTATGTATTTTGTAGAAACTGTGTCCACTTGTCCGCAAAAGTGGTATCGGCGTGTTCGTGGTGTCTTCCTACAAAAATCCTGCCAATTTAGTGGTGGTCACATGATTTTGACCGCTGTTAGACACGATAATTGATGGACCCGATGCAAACACGTCTGCACTCCTAGGCGCCACCTGGTGTTCCCCTCGTCTTCTCCAGTGTCGCTAAACTTCTTATTATATAATTCTTTACATTCCTCGCTAATGAGTTATGGGGCCCTAGTCTGGTTCACCAGCACCCTCGAAAAACATAGACCGGCTGCGAGGCGCGTTCCTTCTCCCCCGCGTGTGTTTCCCTGTAAAGATTACTGTTGCATAAGCTGCTGCGGTGGGAAAGAGGCTACAGCAGCACAAGAATCAGTGAGTCACGTCACCAAAATTCATATATAAAAGGGATACCTGCCTAGCAACTCGCACAGTTGATTGCAAGACCGCTATGTGTAGACCACGAAAAGTGAAGACTCCCGAAGAGCAGCGTGAATGCGATTAGTGTCGAAGAGTGCAAAATTGTAATGCTCCACAGCGGTGTTGTCCTAACAATAGCCAGAACATTAAGTCATCTAATGCCCCAAAGAGTGCACTTGAGTGACAGAGTGACAGTTAAGCTGGTCATCCACTTTCACAGGTTGGGTTTGGCGAATCAATTGTTGTGCTAGACAATAATCATTATTTTCTCTCTATATATTTAATACATACCTACTGCAAATCTGTAACTCGTTTAGTTAGACCGTGCTTTTTTCGCTATTTGTAGGGGGTACGGAACCAGTTAGCCTGTTGATGGTTTTTGTGCGCACTCCTAAACATTATGTGATGTTTGAATAAACTTTGCTTGTTTGTTTGTATTCCCAAGTAGTGATACAATACATCCTATGCAGTAAAGCGGTGACATCAGTGTAGGAAGCTGTGATCTTTATTTGGCACCGTGCGTGTCGCTGCTTTCAGAGTAATTTAAATCAATATGGGGCCAGGAAAGTATGATTGTTTTTCTAGGTATTGCACAAGCTTTCGCTTTCATTCACTACGAAACAGTTACACAAGTTTGATGTCAGCATATTGGGCGCCTGTCTGACTAGGAAGAATGACCGCGTGCAAGTGGTCACTGGTTTATGAAGCTGACTGTCAAAACCAGCAAACACCCAGAGCAAAGAGCTTAGCGCCGTGCGCAAAGTTCTCATGCTAGTGAGAGAAAAATAAAGCTACAATTGGCAGTGCCTGAAATGTCAGATTAAGTGGCTGGATGATGGCACGACGAACGTGAACGCCATAACTTTAATATTGGAGCAAACGCGAGCAACATCCGAAAATATCTACAAAATCCCATTCCCTCCGCGTATGCGAGAGACACCGTCCCACCGGAGTCGGCGTTCCAGAGCAAACGTCCAACAATGCGCGACGGAGTGAAGGCAACACGTCCGACGTACCACGGCAGCGTTGATTACCTTTGTACTGCTTTCACATTTTTGTTGGCGATGACTTGTAAAGCACGGTTGCCGCTGCCAGCCACGCTTATTATGTGTCAACACGTACGCGGACATTTGTCGAGAAGCACGATGAATGCGAAGGGCTGACAAACCTGACTGTGCCGGGTGTTGAGCACGGAATAATTTGACTGACACACGGGCGTCCTAGCAGGCCACACTAATGAGCTTGCCTAATGTACTGGGAAACGGATGTCACAACGTTCACCAGGAAACCGATGTCTTTTTGCGCATACCTAGCTAATTGCGCGAATAGATGCGCTCTTGTGCAGAAAAGTGCCTGCGACTGTTTTCAGCAGACAGCTTGCCTTAACTCGTTAATAAGTTGTGTTACCATTGCTCGAAAAGCTAAATAAATAAATGTTAGTGTGACACAAGTGCTTGGTTCTGGCATATAATTAGAGCGCGTCATCTTCTCATGGAGAAAACTGCTATAAGGTGCGCGCTTTATTACAAAGTAAAAATTGCAAAGAAACATTTAGAAATAGCAAGAGAGGCAAATTTGGCCAAAATTTGAGATGTCTTAAAAACTAAGACATCATAACCTTTACAGGGCAGAATACGATTTTTTTTCCAATACTGCATTGATAATATTGAGATTGCACTACAGGATGCTGGCCTATTTCGATCAATCGAAATAATAGGCTATCATTGAATCCATCGATCGATCAATCAGTTCGTCTGATCAGTCTTATTTCAGTTGTTTTCTTGCAAAACAAACGGTGGTACATGCACCGGAACAGCAGGAATACATGAAATCCTCAAGATTCGTATAATAAGAGATACATAATTATGTTAAAAATCATGTGTAACTGGCGGCATCTAAAGTGTTCATGTTTGGCGGATATAGTGGGAAAACTTTCTAGACAGTGTAGACGAAACATCAATCTTAAAGCCCTTTCATGGATGACATTTTCGCAGGTGTGGGTTTCAGAAAGTCCAATTATATATATGAAGGTTCTCCCTAACTAACCAATTGCACCGAATGGTGCCATTAACTGTTCCACCTCATATGGATATATGCATCAGTCTGTAAAAGACATGTCTCTACGTTTAAACAAATGTTATTTTGTCACCTAGGTTACCTTCCAACCCTTCAGAGACGTATAACAATGCTGTTGATTTATAGAGCGAATCACGTGTTGCGCGTGCTCAATCGGTCCTGTAAGAAAGAGCCCAGAAACAATGGTGTGCCACGATGCATATTTGCAAGCGTTTGAACTTACGTCTTGATCGATAGCGCTTACGTTGGAAGAAGAAAATATACTGTGCAATAAAGACCGTGAATACAGCTTTTGCATTTTTGGCCGATTTTGCATCTATGGCCCGGGCTATCGGCGATATTTAAGCACTAAACGCCAACAAATATGGGACAACTACCGCTAGCGGCACCTGTTTACTGCGACTGCGAATCTTTTGTCCTCAAACAAAAGGAAACGCCTACTGGTGGCTAACAATGGCGCCACCCCTTTAAAATCATTGTATTGACTCAGTATATATCCGACAATTTTTGCTGCGTACCAAGCTCTGTCAGATTCTACTACCACTTTTACTCAGCAGCAAAAATAACGGCGCGGAGCAAAACGCGGACGAAAAAAGACATGTTGCGACGACAACTGTCAACAGCCAACTGTGCATATGGAAGGAAAATCCCGAATAACCACATTTCTCGTGTTATATCAAGGACTCGACTATCAAAAAAAGCAAAGCAACTATACCGAGACCACCAAGTTGTCACATTCTTTCTCAAAAACATAGAAGACTAAAATATGCTTCCAAAAGAAGCCACCAACAAGCACTGAACAGACTGTTTTTCTTTCCTATCCGCTGTTACCTGTCATTTACGAGCGAAGCGCGTGATTTGCTATGTATTGATTATAACAAGAAACTCGGCGTAACTTCCGGCTTAAAAGCAGCTGGTCCTTTAAGAAAGGGTACACGCGAGAGCGTGGCCTTTGCTCTGAGGGGGCTCCTTAGACCGCCAGCAAGTGGCAGCATGAGGAAGCACGTCCAGTTGTGGCGTCATCTACTGGAGGCCAGAATAACCATTCATGGCTGCGAGAATTAACTGGGCACCGCCTCCCCACTCCTTCACCTACATGGCTTTGGGCAAGGCGCGGGGCGAGCTGCAGCGCAGCGTCTGCTGCTAGCAAACGCGCTGGAAATGTGGTAGTGCCAACATATGGCCGGTGCTTATTAGGTACTCCCAGCGCATAATGATGGTACGCATTAATATGCGTTGTCCGTCCGTCTCTTTGTAACACGTGACACGATGCCCCTATCTATAGGTTTTTGCGAGGTCCTATTGAAGTACACGTCACAATTCCTTTGATTACATACCACTGAGGTTTACGATTACGACTACATATAGAGTCTACTGAAGAGGTATTAGACTAATTAAGGTTAGTAAAAACTAACAAAATTAATGAAGATAAGATTATTTAGGTGTAATTGAGCGTAGTTAGGTGTAGTGAGGGTAATTATAATTAAAGTATGTTACGTTAATAAATTACACAAGATCAAATAATGTTAAATACCCGGAGCCTAATCAACAATAATTAGGCGTTCTCGATATTAGTTCTACCTAAATAATTATTCTTAATTATTTTTTTATTGAATATACAAACGCCTTCTTCACCTGTTTAGCTAGGCCAAATTAAGTAATCAAGCAAAGGTCGACATTGCAAATACAACTAAGTCTAAGTTTTGAGGAAATAATTAGGTTTAAATACCTTAGACCTGAGTGCACAGCTCTCTCCTAAACTGCTCGGAATCAAGTGATGTTTATTCACAATACTTGGGGATGTGGCGAGCCAGGACTGCAGTCTGCAAAAAAAGTATGCAAAAACACTGCACTGGAGTTGTTTAGGTATGAGTACTAATAAGTAGGCCCCAAATTTCAGTTCGCTCATCCAAAAACTTCAAGTTGGCTCGCCCCCACATGTCATTTGTCTCATTCCCAAATTTCAATTTTGCCCGGCTTCATGTTGACCCACCTCCAACTTCAGTTGGCTCAGCCTCAAATTGAAAGTTCGCCCACCCCAAACACAAGTTAGCCCACCCCCAAACTTGGCCCACCAAACTGTTGGCCCACCCCCAAACATCAAGTTGACCCACCTCCAAATTTAAAGTTGGCACACACCCAAATTTCACTTGGCCCACCCTCTAAATTTCACTCCGCCCACTCCTTGCCAACGCATTTTCTATGGAGCCGTAGGTATCCCTACGGGTATTCATTCTCATCATTTTTACTTGTTCCTTATCGGTTATAAAGCTACCAATCTTCTATATTTTAACTACATTAACTTATAAATGGCGTCACTCCACAAGTTACGCATTTTTGTGCAGCTACAAGGCATCATACTTTTCGCGTAACGGTGATCTTGCCACCGTACTCGCCAAAGAATGCTTACGCTATAAAATACTCTGGGAGTAACAATCAACTAGCGGGTGC
This sequence comes from Dermacentor andersoni, assembly GCF_023375885.2. Lineage (NCBI taxonomy): Eukaryota > Metazoa > Arthropoda > Arachnida > Ixodida > Ixodidae > Dermacentor > Dermacentor andersoni. The sequence goes on along the minus strand of NC_092816.1, from coordinate 199,521,324 downwards.
ACCTCGGCACATCCACGTTTCCAGTGCGCAAGCGGGGCTTAATTAAAATAATTTATGTAGTTTTAGGTGCCAAAACTACATATGATTATGAGACACGTGTAGTGGGGCAGTCTGGAAATTTGGGCCACCTGGGGTTCTTCAACGTGCACGTAAACCCAAGTACACGAATGTTTTCGCATTTCTTCCCCATTGCAATGCCACCGCCGTGGCCGGGGATTCAATCCCGCCACCTCGTGCTTAGGAACCCAATGCCATAGCAACTAAGCAACCTCGTTGGTAACCAGCACGGTTTGCTAGCTGCGCTGAAGGCCCCCGACCCTTGCGCATCTCTCTGGCGTGGAAGGGAGTAGCTTATCAGCTATTTCCAATTATTCTGGCTGCTATTAGATGACGTTACAAGCGGACGTGCTGCCCTTTGTTGGCACTTGATGGCGCTCTAAGCAGCTTCCACAAAGCACAGGTCACGTGCTGGATTGTTACATTTTATAAAGGACCACCCTGTACGTCCCTTCAGAATGCCGTCTGGACAAATTTCCGAGGGTGCAAAAACTATGAAGGCTATCGTTGCATATCAGTCGTGAATTACTGTATTGCTACGAGAGCTGGCCCTCACAACACACAGCCACCTCGCTTCTACGTCATTACAAAATGGCTAGCCATGCAACGCTAGCGCTGCAACATGATTAGGCATTTTTAATATCCCCCATCCTATTCTGGAACGTACATGAAGAGTATAGCCACGCAATGGCAAGTGCGCATGTTTACCAGCACGGTACAGAAGTTCTGTGTGCAAGCTGTGATGGAGTCAAAATGACTTTGCGTGCAACTTCCAGCGGAAAAGAGCCAGGACAAAACAAAATAGCAATGGAATTCATAAAATACGGAGGAGATATTACCATAAATACGGAGGAGATTGAGTCCCTCTATCCGCAATGGCTCGAGATTTCAAGTGTGCCAGATATTTAAAAAAATTCCGACATCGTAATATTGCATAAAAAGGAGACCTTCAATAAATCAACAATTATAGGCCCATAAGCGTTATTTCGGTGTTTCACAGAATATTCAATAAAATTATTTTTTGAAGCAGAAACAAGGTAACTCTTGACTCATTCAACACAGAAAACAGGCTGTATTGAGAAAAGGATATTCAAGAAGGCATCGCATTCATGTCACCAGTAAGCTATTTCAGAAAATTGCTGAGTAAAATCAGGCTGTCTATATTTATATTTATTTATTTATTTCAGAATACTGCAGGCCAACAGTTATGGCCCATGCAGGAGGGGCTATACAAGGCATGTAAATACACTGTGACATAAAAAAAGAAAAAGAAAGAGCGCCAGTTTAACAGATTGCCGCTAATAGACAAGCAGAAAAATATGTATACACATGCACATATTCATACATATATATATACGCATACGCACATATACAGCCCTCATTCACTCAAACAAATGCTCTTCTAGAGCTTTAACAAAATTAGGGGACTGGAAGATGGCCCCTGGAAGACAGCTCCAGTCGGAAACGGTCCTCGGGAAAAAACTATATCAGGATAGGGCGTTCGATTTAGTAGAGCTACCGCCAGTCATAAAGGCACTGCGCACTGAAAGTGCAACAGAAGCATTGCATACATGATTATATACAGTAAATATATCTAAAAAGATTGCACAGGTACTCTTTCTCTCAGGAAAATTGGGAAAATGTCATTTAAGAAAGCTGTCCTGCAAGGACATCATCTCGCCAACGCACTGAATGATTAGAAGTATATAACCTGTTGGATGAGGAAGGACAAGGACTGCATATCCAGTAGGAACATTCCAGTGACCTGAATTTTCTGATGACTTTTTCATGCACGGTAACGTTGGAGGTGACTTGCAACAAATTATTAAGGACCTTAGCCAGCAATGTGGTAAAGTAGATTGTAAATAACACTGCAGAAGATGAAGGTAATGTTCAGCAGCATAGAAAGAAAATAAAAATTCGGGATCGCCAGTTGACGTCTACAATCCGTGCAAGAGGTTATTTAGACAAAGGGGACCCGGGTCATGACAAGAAAATTTACACACTTATCAAAATTGGTTGGTCGGAATACAGAAGGCATTACCACGTCATCCCTAGTACCTTACGCTATTGTTCAAGAAAGAAAGGGTTCAATCATAACCGTTTACCAGGTCTTGCATATGGGTCAGAAACTAAGTGGTTAATGAATCAGCTCGACAAAAATTGCGGCAGAACCCACCTCACGATGAACTTCGATGGTGATGTGTTAGCATTGAATAACTACAGTAACGCAATGTATTGCCATAGTTGAAACGATTTATGGAGCGCCTACTATAAAAGTGTTCCTTTTTCGCGGTTCCCTGAGGAGACTCGGCTACATCTAGTGCCGTCATCGCTGCGAAGCGGGCGCTTGACCTCCGAAATGCACGGTACGCCGGTGCGTGCTAACGCATAGAAACGCGTCATACAGCAACCGGGTTCCTCTCTTGCCGCTTTCTTCAGAGCGCGCTACGCAATCTAATGGCCTACAGGTCAACAGCGCAGAAAGACGAACGACAAGAAAGCAAACATACCCAGCAGTCACAGACGCTGGCGTGTGTTCCCCTTCCCACCAATCTTCTTTTCGCGCTGTTTCCCTGTAGAGTATATACTGATTAGCCTATGCCACTACGGTGTTGCCATCTAATGGCACTGCCGAGAAGTCCGTGCATCTTCTACGAAACGAGAAGCGTGGCACATCGGTGCCTGTTCGCGCTTGGGGTTGTCCCCTCGCTTGCCGCACACTCAATGGAATACATTCAGTGAATCAAGTAGGCGGGAGGTTCATTGAGGAACGGCAGATACACAGTGCATTCATGCCGCATCTCGGTAAAGCTTTGGGGTGAAATACATATATTGATAAGCGGGAAATGCCCAACGAATTTGTGACGCAGCGTCTAAAACCATGGGGTTGTTGTGCTTAAGGTGCCCTAAACATTGGAGTAATTTGAGGGATTGTTTTCGTTTTTACAGTGGCACATTCCCAGTACTGCATACCTGGGGCCCAAACAATGAAATCTTCCTTATTTCAGTAAGGAAGCCTTCATTGCGGTGAGGCTACCTTATGTCACTGTGAAAGCTTCCTTACTGAGGAACCCTCAGTGAAGGCTTCCTAGGTGCTTCCTCAGCAGAAGGTAGCTCCAAAGCTACCTTCATGCGTCCTTACGCCACTCCTGGCCCTGAACGAGTGCTTCACCTCACTGCTTAACCACATGGCGCTTGCTTGCGCATGCGCGCTGTCGCCCCCCCTGCGGAGAAGCGCGAGCACGGTACGTCTTGCCAGGCATGTTCGTATCAGTCACGTGTGCGGCATGAAAGCGTTGTTAGGCGTTGCTAGGCGTTGCACGACGCCGGCGTGCCAGCGTTGATGGAGCACATCAAGTTTTGCGCTGTAATACGCTACATTTTTTAACTTTAATAAACAGAACTAGAAGAAAGCGTCCACGCTTCTCTATATCAACTCTTCAATTTAAAGATTGCGCGACGATACAACATTTTTTATAGAATAAAGGTGTTCGCGTAAAGATTTTAAGAGATAATCTCGTACGCAGGCATGCGGCAACCGCTCCTTACGTGAGGACGGGTGAAGGGAGCTTTCAGAGTACGCTTGCTTCCTCCATCGGTCCTTCGCTGTAAGGCCTCACGTAAGGTTAGGAAGCGCTCGAAGGAAAGGAACGTTTCATTGTTTGGGCCCTAGCTACTCAAGTTGGAACCAGATGCATTCATTGAATAGGGGTACACAAGCTTTGGCACATACCCAGCGATATAAGTTGGCATCGGAGAGGCTCATTGAACATCAGCAAACCCTGAGTGGCACATACCCAGTGCTCGAAGTCGGTCTGAAAAGGTTTCTTCAAGCAGCTGCGCTTACCCATTCCCTCTACTACATTGACCCACGTCAGCGTGAAAGAACTTCGTTTACGAGGAGCATGTACACGCACATTGGCACATACTGATATACTCAAATTATTCAGATTGTTGGTTTAGAACCCTGTTACCTCTGCAGAGCCGTCCAATGCGCTAAATCTTGGACCACAGACTGTGCATTACCACAGGTAAGTGCAAAAATGGTTACACACGAGCATACATAGATCCTCAATAAAGCGACAGAAACTACCTCACAGTTACTGCCGACGGTAATCCGTTAGTATTCAGTTAATCAACATAGCCACACAAAGTATTGCCACCATCTAAACAAATTATATATGTGGCGTTGACTACAACGAAACTCTCTTGCACTTCCCTAACAACACTCGGCACCATCTAGCGCCGCCGCCGCGAAGCCTGTGGTGCCATCCCAAATACATGGCGTGCCTGTGCGTGCGTAGGCTCAGAAACGCGTCATGCGGAAACCGGGGCTCTCTGTCGCGTTTTTATTATGGACACGCTGCGATATCTAGTGGCGCTGCCGAGTAGTCCTAGTGAGACCGCCGAGACGAAAAATGTGGCGAGCCAATGCCTGCGAACGCTGAAAAAAAGTTCCTTCCCTTGCGCCACACTTAGTAGCGTATGCTCAGTGACCGAAGTTTGCGAGATGTTCATCGAAGAGGAGCATGTACTTAGTCCAATGATGGGGCAGCTCGCTAAAGACTTGGAATGAAAGGCGTTCATTGAAAAGCAGCACCTACTCACCGCATTTGTTTCACAGTCTGATATTGCGTCGGATTGCCGTTCTTGGTGACGTTCGTTCAGTTCCACTCAGCATCATGGACACTGGCGGGATCTTTTTGTCATTGTACTGCAGCACATTTCCAGTGGCACATACCTATTACCCAAGTTGCATCAAAGAGGCTCATTGATGAACTGAAACCGAGTGGCATATACACAGGGCTCCAAGTCACCGTCAAATAGTTTCTTCGAACAGTGGTGCCTACCCAGTCCCGCATATACAGTGACCTATCTTCTTTATTCTTTATTTCTTTATTCAGACATATCCCCGCTTAGCCCGAAAGCGTTACAGCAGGGGGTTTACAAGCATGAAAAGAATAGATCTTGATTCTCACTGCACACCTGTTCACATGACAGTTTATTCCACTGAGCGATAGTTTTTACAAAGAAAAAAAATTGGCATACAGGCCCGTCCTAGCCCGGTATTCTCTACTTTTGCACTGGTGGTCAGTGCGAGCCGATATATAGTTTGGTGGTTTTATGTACATTTCCCTATCAATTCCAGTTTTGTTGTGATAGATTTCATACAGAAGCTTTAGCCGCAGCTTCTTTCGGCGAGACGACAGGGACTCCCAGTTGAGCTCCGTTTTCATTGCTGTGCAACTGCACTTCCTCCCGTACCTACCCGAGACGAACCTGGCTGCTCTGTTTTGTATTTTTTCTAGTTTATTTATAAGACAAAGCTGTGACGGGTCCCAAAGGGTACAAGCATATTCCAAAATAGATCCTGTACAAGTTAGGTACGCCGTGCTTCTAAGGTTAGAATTTGCGCATTCTAAAATTCTTTGAATGTAATTCAAAGCAACTGCCGCTTTGCCAACTACATAATCGACGTGTGCCCGCCAAGAGCAGTCGCCCGACAGCATCACGCCCAAATATTTAGTCTTGGATTTATTACTTAATATATTATTCATTAGACTGTAGCTGGCATCGATTACTTTTTTCTGCTTAGTAAACCTCACATGGACGCACTTTCCGGTATTCAAATTGATTTTCCACTTTGAGCACCATTTGCAAATACGATCTAGGTCGGCCTGCAGTTTGAGAACATCATGTTCATTATCTATTTTTCTATAAACAATACAGTCATCTGCGAAGAGCCGATGTTAGAGTCAATACCTAAGTTAATGTCATTAATATATATAAGGAAAAGAAGAGGCCCCAGAACAGATCCTTGCGGGACGCCTGATGTGACCTCAAGATAATCTGAACTAGTACCATTTAGGACCACACGCTGACGGCGACTTGACAAATAGATCTTTATCCATCTAAAAACACTAGAATCTATACTTAACATTCGAAGTTTATGAAGTAGTAAAGAATGGCAAACAGTATCAAATGCTTTGCGGAAGTCGAGAAATATGCAGTCTATTTGTCCATCCAAATCAACTAAAAACGCTAGGTCATCATAAAATTCAATCAGTTCTGTCGCACATTAAAACCCCTTGCGAAATCCGTGTTGTCTGTTTGTAAGCAATGTGTTGTCTCTTAGATGTTCCATGATAGCCTTATATATTACGTGCTTCATGATCTTGCACAAAATCGAAGTGAGATAGGTCTATAATAAGTAACTTCTTTTTTAGAGCCAGCTTTGTGAATAGGGACTACATTTGCAATTTTCCAGTCCTGTGGCATCTGACCAGTAGTAAATGACTTGTGAAATATTAAATAAAGGTAAAGCGAGATGGCGTGAGAACACTATTCTAAAATTCTCGGAGAGATACCGTCAGGACCGATAGCCTTACTTTCATCAAGGTTTTTTAGGAGAGATTCAATGCCACAAACGCTGAGTTCGATAGGTTTCATAAGAGGAACGTTGCTATTGGATGATATTGGGCTGCATGCAGATTGAGAAAGAAAGACTGATTGGAAATATCTGTTTAGGCATGTCGCTTTTTCTGCATCGTCAGAAAGAATGCGTTCATTGTAAATAATTTCATTTATTCCAACAGGATCAGACCCACATCCCTTCAAATATTGCCAGAACGGTTTAGGATTTGTTCTCATTCTGTCTTTTAATCGTTTAAGATACTGTTCGTTTGCTTTTTTCGACAGGCCTTTGTATTCGCGTGTTAATTCTTGTAGCCTTTTAAAACACGCGCGTGTTTTTGTTCTTTTATATCTTTGAAACACATGCCTTCGTTTTTTAATTAACCTCAATACACGAAAGGTGATCCATGGTTTTTTACGCTTTTGGAGTCTAGCGGAAGTCGTCTTGGTGCGGAAGAGATTCGTTGAGGAAAGGCACGTACGTAAGCATTCGCACATTGTCAGTGACCCAAGTTAATCCGACGTTGCTACCTGGGAAAATCGTTAGATAGATAAATAGATATATTGCCGCGGCATCTTGGTCCCATTCACGTTGCGCGCCCTTCGCATTAGACAGTGTGCACGCCGTACCATGGTGTTGTTCAGCAACAGGCAGCGATCTTCGTGGCAAGGGTAGCCGGTTGGACCCGACTCGCATGCGCCACGCGTACGAGGTGTCACTAGAGAAGAAAGAGGGAGATGGTTCGAGGCCAGTTTGACAACGCGACTGCCGGAGATTTCTTCACGACCGCAGTGGCTTTTGCTTGTGGGCACAAGTTCGCCCTTAATAGATATCGTTGTTTTATTAACATCGTTACATTTCTGGTGGAGGTGCGGGGTATGAGTCGAATCCCCACGAACGAAAGTCAGCGTAGCCCCGAGCACCAGCGAGTCCATCCCGTGGAACTGACACCTGTACACCAGTGGACCAGCCGCCGTCTTCGAGGTGACTCACCCGAATTCAGCCCTCTTCTCTGCATGCCAAGGGAAACTCGGACAACGGACGCCGCCACAATGACTAGCCAGGTAACACCGGCACAGCTGGTCGTAAGCCAACCTCGCAAGCCGCCAACATTCCATGGCGACTCGTTCGAAGACGCGGAATACTGGTTGGAACTGTTCAAGAGAGTGGCGAGCTTTAATGAATGGAATGAGAGATAAAAGCTCTGTAACGTATATTTCGCTTGGGAGGACTTCGCAAAAACGTTGTATGAAAACCACGAACCCTCTTTCTCCTCTTGAGAGGAATTTCGACGACAACTGCTAGCAACGTACGCCAGCACGGATCGTAAAGAAAAGGCGGAAATTGCACTTCAAGCTAGGAACCAGCTCACAAACGAAAACGTGACGATGTACATCGAGGACGTTTCCCGCCTGTTCAAGACTGCTGATCCAAACATGAGCGAAGATAAGAAGGTGCGCCCTCTCATGCGTGGAGTAAAGCCGGAACTCTTCGCAGTTCTCTCCCGCAACCCACCGCACACGGTCGCCGAGTTCAGATACGAAGCAACGACCATCGAAAAGACGCTGGAAAAGCGGGCTCGGCAATCCAACCGTGAGGCAAGCTGTGCCCCTGCCTATGTACTCTCTGGAGGTGTACCAAACGACCTTGAAGCCCTGCGGGAGCTCGTCCGATCAGTGATCAGGGAAGAGCTCAACAAGTTGCAGACACCTCAGGCTCCAACGTTGTCCGGGACGAACTGAGGAAGGTCATACGGGATATACGGGATCCAGAGCGTGAGCCACAGCTGATGCGGCGCAACTCAACGTACGCCGACGTACTCAGGCAACCCGCGGTACGCAGTAGTGGAGCAGTAGCGACGACCGTTCTCTACCCGCCGACAGTACGCAGTACACCTCGTCTGCTGGAACCACCGGCTGCCTAGTGCACCTCGTTTTGTGGAACAAAGGCCCCGGAAAAGTGACGTCTGGTGTGACCACAAGCGCAGCACTCTGTGTTTTCACTGCGGAGAAGCCGGTTACCTGTATAGGTTCTGCCCGTACCGTCAAGTTGGATTAAGGGGTTTTCCCTTAAGTGCACCATGTCCCCGAAACGGCGAACCGCCAGCAGAGATCGAAGAATATTTGTCCACGCGCCAAAGCCCCATTACTCTTCGCCAACATCAACCACGGTCACCGTCGCCCATACGCTACCCATCGCCAAGCCCACGCGCATCTTCAACATTGCTTAGGCGTCGTTCACCAAGCCCACACCAGGACAACTGAAGCAGGCGACCTGTGGAGGTGAGGCCACTGATAAGCAGAGTTACGAAGATTCTCCAACGTGGTTAGAGTGCGATGACGAGAGAATTCCAGTAAACAGGTGCAGGAACTAAACGATTACGTCAGATTTGCGGTTGATAATAGATGGATCTGAGCTGAATGCCTTAGTCGAAACCGGCGCTGATGATTCGGTAATAAGCTCGAAGATGGCGAAGCACCTGAAAAAAAGTTGTGACGCAGTGGACTGGTCCGCAGATACGCACAGCAGGCAGCCATCTTATCACGCCCCTTGGCCGATACACTGCAAGACTTACAATAAAAGGCTTCACTTACGTTTCTGACTTTACTGTACTGCAAGAATGTTCAAGGGAATTTATATTGCGAATAGATTTTCTACAAGCTAACGGCGCCATAATTAACCTACGTGGGTCCAGTGTGTGTTTCTCGACAAAACAAGGTATACCTTTGGAAGAATCGGACGAGCGACGTCTTGCTGCACTGCGCGTCGTTGATGATGATGTAACTGTGCCGCCACCTTACAGTATAATGGTTCTTGTGGAGAATGAAAGATTTTCCGACCGTGAATGCATAGCGGATGAAAACATAGAGCTCCTTTTCAACAAAGGTATTTGCGTGGCTCGGGGTCTTGTTCACTTAAGCAATGGCCGAGCAAATGTCGCACTTAGGAATTTCGGAAATGAATTCTAACATCGCACAAGGAACAGCTATTGCCTATTTCCACGAGTTCTGTGTATCGACCGAATTATGCAACCTAACGACAACGTCAACTGCCCTGCCAGGAATGCAGTGTCGACCGATCAATTACCGTCAACCCGAGAAGAAGCCCCAAAAGAAGCAGATATATGCCCCGATAAAGGATTTTTCTGACTGCTTCTCCACTTCCTCGAAGGCATGGCGCACGTCTGTTTCAAAACGCAGAATCATAACAGAGGACGCCACAAGACCGGTATGCCAGCACCCGTATCGAGTTTCACCAAAAGAAAGGGAGATCATCAAGAGGCAAGTAGAGGAGATGCTTTCAGATGACGTTATTCAGCCTTGTAGCAGTTCCTGTGCGTCTCCCTAGCGCTCGTTAAGAAAAAAGATATCACACTTCGATTCTGCGCCGACTACCGTAAATTGAACAGCGTAACTAAGCGGGATGTATATCCCCTTCCTCGTATCGACGATACGGTCGATCGGCTCAGATGTAGAAGTTTTTCTCCTCCCTGGATCTCAAGAGTGGATATTGGCGAATAGAGGTGGATGAGCAGGACCGTGAAAAGCCAGCATTCGTAACCCTGATGGCCTCTACGAATTTAAAGCGATTCCTTTCGGCCTCTGCTCCGCGCCTCGAACGTTCCAGCGGATGATGGACACTGTGCTCGCAGGATTGAAATGGCAGTTGTGCTTAGTGTATTTAGATGATGTGATCGTACTTCCCACCACATTTGACCGACATCTAGAGCGCCTGCGACTAGTACTAGAAGCTATTCGCGCAGCAGATTTGACAATCAAGCTGGAAAAATGTCAATTCGGCTTCAATTAACTTCGGTTTCTTGGACACGTCATCAGTGCTGAAGGCGCTCAGCCAGACCCTGAAAAGAAAGCAGCTGTTGCGATGTTCCCGATACCCAAAGACAAAAAGGCAGTGCGACGTTTTTTGGGTTTAATCGCATACTACAGAAGATTTGTGGAAAACTTTTCAAAGATTGCTGAGCCTCTTACAGTAATAACAAGTGAAGATTAATCTTTCATGTGGAAAAGCGAACAACAAGACAATTTTGACAAGTGAAAGAAACGACTACAAGCTTCTCCAATCCTTGCCCATTTTGATGAAACAGCCGACACTGAAGTTCATACCGATGCGAGTAGCGTCGGCCTCGGTAACGGTAAATAGGTAACATCGGTAACGGTGATGCGAGTAACGTCGGCCTTCCTCTCACGCATCGGGCCGATACGGTAAGGAGGGAGATAACGCTGCGACATCTTGATCACATTCAAGGTGCGCGCCCTTCGTATTGGACACTCTGCACGCCGTACCGTGGTGTTGTTCAGCAACAGGCAGCGATCTTCGTGGCACGGGTAGCCGGTTGGACCCGGCTCGCATGCACCACGCGCATGAGGAGTCACGAGAGAAGAAAGAGGAAGACGGTTCGAGGCGAGTTTTGGAGAACGCGACTGCCGGAGATTTCTTCACGACCGCAGTGACATTTACTTGTGCGCACAAGTTCGCTCTTTATAAATATCGTTGTTTTACTAACGTCGTTACAATATAGATAGATAGATAGATAGATAGATAGATAGATAGATAGATAGATAGATAGATAGATAGATAGATAGATAGATAGATAGATAGATAGATAGATAGATAGATAGATAGATAGATAGATAGATAGATAGATAGATAGATAGATAGATAGATAGATAGATAGATCAAGCACCCTCATACCCCTGACACACGAGCACTCTGGAGTGCTTTAGATAAGGCGACATCTACCGGAAAAGGCGCTCAAGCTCAGTGACACACGGTAAAGGAGCCTCTCCCTACCGCAAAGTTGCTTTGCGGGAAAGGAGATCGCGCATCTACTTTTCTAGCGGAACGGGCATTGCTCTCAAACACAGTGTGCACAACTCGTCAACCGAAGGAAACATGTCAAAAATTATGGCGCCCCGTACGTACATTTATTTGCTTTGCGAAAATATTTTAATTTTTAGCGGTAATGCAATTTGTCGAACAGTGGAGATCTACTCCAGCTATACTCTCAAACGCTCACATCACGTCGCTCGCATCACAACACAAACGTGAGAAAGAATGGCAGAAACGTAATCACCACCATGGCAGCGCCATAATAAACAGCGTGCACAACAAAAACCCAAGAACATTATCAAAATAAATGAAATTTTGCATTATAAGCCATCAACGACGGAAAAAACATGTTTTTAGGTTTACAATTGCTCAATGTAATATACATAAGCAGCTTTTTTAAAATGCTTTCTCTCTTGTTGCTCTAACAAGCAGCGCTAACTTTTTTATATTTCTTGCCCAGCATTCACTGAAGATGCACCTAAAGAACATAGTGCGGTGCCATGTGTCATCGGCCGAACTCTTTCTGCAAAGGGACCTTCAGAGTAACAAAAGGGGTTTAATGCAGAGGGCTTTACTTTTTCACATGTGCCAGGGGTACTAGAGTGCTTGCGCATTAAAAAGTTAAGGACTGTGCAATGGTCGATGGAGCAAAAAATGTTAGGCGTAACATTAGGAGACAGAAAATCGCGATGTGGTATAAATAGAACAGGGGGGTATAGCCGATATCCGGTTTGCCATTATGAGGAAGAAATCTGATCGGGCAGGATATGTAATCTGTAGGGAAGAATTACTGAGTCAAGCATTACAGGTACGGAAACACTCCCAATAGAGAGAAGCTCAGTCGAGGACGGCAATGAACTAAATCTCGTGATTACAAAATTATTAATCAACAGCCACAGGTTTCGGTAACCTGCCGGAAAACAAGGATAATCGCCGATCTCTGAGATAAGTCTTCAGTCTTCACTGGACAAACTATCCTGAGGATGAGGGATGCTCACTAGCGCAAGCAAGATGGTGGCTGTAACATGTGAAGTTATCGTTTTTGAGCAGGATCGTGTCTTCAGCTAGTCATGGGGTCATAATCAAAGAATGTATGACACAAACTGTACGACAGCATACAACACAAGACAGGACGGGTGGTACTTTGAATACTATTTGCATACGTTAGGGTACTTCACGCACATTCTGAGGCTGCCCTTCTCTCTGTAGATGACTTGGGTTGCTAGTAGAAGGCAGTTAATTGCCAAATGGATTGAGCACGCTGCTTCTGTGATGAGGGAACTGTAATAAAAACCAATTGTCAAGCCAACATGGGTCACGGGTATGTGATAGCGCGCATGAGCTGCTAATAAGCTTTTCCATTTTAAACCAACATGTGTTACGCCATATCTGCCCTTGCTTATGCGCCGTCTTCAATGAACGTCTCTTAGCCCAACTTTGATCACTGGGTATTTCAAACTAGATATGTCACACACTTCATCGGACCTCTATGGTGCCAATTTTGGTCGTTGGCTATGTACTTGTAATGCTACATGATTGTTATTAGCCTAAATAAAGCCATTCATCTCCGAAGGATGGATGCGCCGGCCGTTTTTTAACCAGACCTTTCTTTGCATCTTCCTTCGAATTGCCGACTACTGCTGTGGCTGCTGCGGCTGCTGCGGCTGCTGCGGCTGCTGCTGTCAGGCACACCGCGTCCGAGGGGGGGGGGGGGGGTCACAGCGTGTTCATACATGAAAGGAGTGAGTCAGAGAGGAAAGGCGACGCTATAAACTTGTTTTCACCCCACCGCGTCAAATATGCGCAATGCCCTCTGGAGCTCTCTGGCCCTCGCTACGTTAGCCTCTTGACAGCTGTAATTATCTACGACTCCTCTCAGAATCAATGCAGAAACTGCAGCACTTCCCTTTATACTAACGTGCGAGTCCAAAGGGGACGTAGACAAAACTGTAGAGAGGAAGGCGGAGAAGAGGCGGTTCCCGTACAAGGAATAGAGGGGGGACGTGATGTGACCAATGCAAGCAAACTCGACTACTACTCGCAACTTTCACAGATGGTAGCGACGCCATGCGGCAGCCGTCGTAATCCTCAACGAGGTGATGCCCGCGTTTCGTACCCGCGTCGCCCGTGTTCAGTTAATGTGGTGCGCTGGAGCCTTTCTTTTGTATTTGATTGGGGTAGCTTTTTACAGCGGTATTTCAGAACCCTGCAGTGATCTACGCAGCTGAGGCACAGGTTGCCTTTGCAGTGACACTGTTTTGACGGGTTACGTGTTTTTTGAAATGGGCAAGACGTACAAGAGCAAGAAAATGTGCTGTGTGCCTCAATGTACACACCGCGCAGTCAAAGGCGAGGTAAGCCTTCACTCGTTTCCTTACGAGAAACGAATGAAAAAGGAGTGGACAGTGAAATTGCGCATAGGGAAGCCTGTCACGAAAACAATTAAGGTGTGCAGCGCTCACTTTGTCCCCGAAGAGTTCTCGTGGAGTACAACTGGTAAGTGAATATTTGGTAGTTGAATTATGTTGTGTGTCAATGAGGGGCGCACATCGTGAGCACTTATATGTTGAGTGGTGTTTTAGCTGGAGAACATTTTCTTTCGTGGGGCGCCTTGTGTCATGTTCGATAGCGCTCTTTTACTGTCTGATCAACATCTCTGCTAGCTGTCGGCTGTGACGAACCGCCAGACCGCCTCACAGTCGCCGTTAGTATGCATGCGTTGAAATTGCTTGGATTACTGGGCTTTTACCTGCCAGAAAAGAATAATGGCTCCAAACATGCCTTGGTAGATAAATTTTGATCATTTCATTTTTTTAACACGCACAAAACATTTATGCTAGGCGCTAGCGTTTTCTGCCCTTCGGTTGTATCGAAGTGCAGCAGCTGTGAGCTAACTTGTGCTTTGCGTTTGAACATCTAAGCTATGGAGCCGGGAGGGAATGCTTATATTGCAGCACTTCCTTGTAGAGTTAGATCAAATCAGAATTTCTAGAGGCCGCTACTCGATGGTTGTGGAGGCGCTCACAGGCTGAGCTGGTGCTTTCAAGCGAACTGAAAAATATATATATATATACAATAAGGGGAGCATTTGAAGTGCGTGTAGTGATGTCCAGTATTGCCCCAAAGAAAAAGAAAAATATTTAGTTCGGTTGATGTGCTGGTATTAACTACATACAGAAGTGTGAGCACATTTCCCTGTATGATTTCTTTTTCATGTGTACAGCTTTGTGCAGAATTCAGAGTGCGAGTTATTTTGTTAATTATTGCTATAATTTTTCACTTATGGCGCACATTGCAATCACAATCTTTAAAACTATTGATTCGAAACTAATTCAGTCTGTAAAACTTTCTTATGTGCAATGCGTTTTGAATATTTTTCAATGAATTCCCTGATATTTTGCCACACTTTCTGCTGTGTTGTTCAGCATGCACCAGAACTTGGTGCATGTGAATGTTTTGAGACCTAAACAGGTTCTGTAAGATGGATTATTATTCTTGCAAAGTGTTATTAAAGTTAAAAATAATAGAGTATATTTTATAAAGGTTAAAATCATCGAAAATAATTAGGGAGGATGAAAATAAGCAGATAGTTATTAAGTATCGGCTACCTAGTTGCATAACTGTGGCTGTCATCCAGTCTTTGCTGAGCCCAATATGCACTTAGTGATGGCAGGATTCATTTTGCCGTTGCTATCATTTTTGAAATAAAGCTGTGAAGATCAAAAAGTGTTGCTGTGTGTGCTTTCATAGGAACTTACTATGATACAATTGTAACTTTTCAGTAGAAGTCCTTAAAGGTATTGAAAGTCCCCACCGTCGTCACATTAATTCTCTGAAACTTCTACACTCTCTATTTTACTCTCCACATTATGCTTCCCCTAACACATATCTGACCCGTGCAAAGCCCCTAATCACGAGAAGCAGCAATGACTTAAACTTATCCGTTTTTTTTTGCTCGCACCAACACTTTTAAATACAGTTTTTTTCCTCGGACAATTGAACTCTGGAATGACCTGCCTGGTTCCATCCGTTCTTTACCACATAGAGAATTTGGGGATGCCATTGAATGCTCCCCTTAGTCATGTTACTCACGCATGCTTCTTTGTATAGTGATTTTCTTTCTCGCATTTGTATTCACCCACTCCTGCAATAGCCCTTCTGGGCTGCAGTATTTGTAAATAAATAAATAAATAAATAAATACACTCATTCTCACTGAGTACAGATTTATAGTACATTTGACATTGAAAAAATCTTTTTATTCCTTTTCTTACTTTCCCTCTTTTAAGCTTTTACTATGTTGTGCCCTTGATTTCAGTAGCGGCTGTATTTATCTGCCCATCTTGGTTGCATACAGAACGTGTGCCTCCAAGTGACACCGTGGGAAATATGTTACGAAGACCATGATCTCATATTTCAAAGCACCAGAAATGTGGCTACCAGCCCGGCGACAACTGAAGAAAACGGCAGAACCACCACAGTGTGTACCTGTGCTGAGCTTTGACAGCACAGATCCAGCAAGGAGCCAGGCATCGGCTGAGAGAGCCTTCCGGGCATCAGCAAGAGCAGCAAGTAGTCCACATTTTACAAAATATCAATTGACAAATTGTCTTGAAATGGTTATGAAGTGAAATGGTAACTTGTTTTAACGTGAGGAATTGGGCTGTTAGTACATATTCATATTAGAAGAGCGCTTGAAGACGAAGACGACATAGAAGAAGGTAACAGTACGACACAAGCGCTCACTCGCAACTGAATGTTTATTTGAAAAACTGCAATTATAAATGAAAAGAGGTTCAAAATACAAAGAAAACAGGCAAAAAATGAAATCGATGCAGCTTCATCAGATATCCTAATCGGGCATGTGAAACACACACACGTACAACAGCCTAAAGCAAAGCTTTGCACATTAGCACCACACAAAAGACACAAGGCAAAATCAAATGGCATCAAGAAAATCAATTTCATGATCATGTTAGGGCTGTAGCGTTCCTAACTAGAAAGGCAACAGAAATGACATGACTAAGTGAGACGGGTGTCGTCTGCCATTTTATTCCAACTTATTCCTTCTCACTTCTCCCCTAGCCCATTTCTTCGTCTTCTGTCATGCGTCCAGCGCAGCCCGCTTCACTCTTCCGGATTTCTTTTAATTACACCTCCTGGGGTAATACTTGAATATGTTTCCAATAGCGGCGCACTCCGGTTGGTCCGAGGCTCCGGCGTAGCAGACATTCTTCAATATTCCATGCTGGCATGCAGTCTTAATAACTTGAAATGGTCCGCAAAATTTTGAATTTGAAGGCACAGCTACTTTCCTTACAAGGACATAGTCTCCAGGTTGTATGTCCGGTATCTCGCTACTGTGCCTTTTATCAAAGTTTCGCTTCATGCGGCGCTTGTAGACCTCCTTTGACAGTTTTCCTTACTTCGGCGAGTTCGAGGTTCTCTAGGAGACCTAGCTCACGATCTGCAGAAAGTATGGGCGCTGTACCCGAAGTTACAAAATGAGGGTTGCAGCCTAAAGCCGTGGTGTATGATCTCTTGTGATGTTTCACACCGGCCTCGAGACAGCACTTCCAGCCACCGGCAAAGTCTGGATACATCTTCAGATACTGTTTGATGTCTCGTATGGCACGTTCCGCTAGGCCGTTTGCTGCCGGGTGGTATGGAGAAGAATACTTTATCATTATGCCGTGCTCCTGTGCCCACTATGATAATTCGGCACTCCGGAAAGCCGGCCCGTTGTCGCAGACGAGCGTTTTTGTATGTTTAAAGCATTCAGCTTTGAGGAGATCTATTACGCTGTTTGCGTCTTCTTTGCCAGCTTTAGCCGCAATCGTTCTTGTACACTCATCTATAAAGAGCAAGAAAGCTTGCGTTCGCTTGACTCCTTCCCCTTTCTTTTTGAGCTCCGCGAAGTCCAAATGAATTACTTCGAACGGGACGCTTGAATATTCAGGGTTTGTCATAACATCTGTCGATTGCTTGAATTTAACTTTGTTCACCTGGCAGAGGTGGCATGTTGCGATGTAATGGCTGATGTCGTTTTTCATGCCCGGCCATATGAATCTCACGAGCAATTTTTTATAAGTGCGCCAGAAGCCATCATGTCCACCCGATCCAGGGGTGTCGTGGTATAGATGAAGAATCTTTGGAATCATAGTTGGTGGTACGTGATACCTTCCATTTATAAACTGGAGCTCTTCTGTACCTTCCCATAGCCTAATATGACTGATTGTCTCTGGATTACTGCTTGATTCCTGTACAAGTAATCGTGATAGTGCGTCAGCGTCAGTGAGGAGTGGGCCAGGACGGTGCGAAATTACGAAATCAAATTGTTGCAGATAGTTCACCCATCTAGCAATGCGGCCTCTTGGCTGGGCCATGCTCAGAAGTTGAGTCAGTGCTTGATGGTCCGTGAAAAGTATGAATTTGGCACCTTCCAGGTAAGTACGAAAGTACTGCACATCTTTTAAGACGGCCAGAGCTTCCTTTTCTGTGGTAGAGCAATTGATTTCGGCGGGTTTCGGGGTACAGCTGTAGTACCCCACAACGTAGTGTTTGGCCTGATCAGCTTGTTTGGATGGCTTCTGGTATAGAACTGCACCGGTAGCATAATGTGACGCGTCCGTGTTCAACACGAAAGGCAGAGATAAATCCGGTATTCGCAAGATGGGGTCCGGCGATATTAGTTTTACAAGCTCACGATAGACAGCTTCGCACTTCTCGTCCCCATGAAAAGGCACGTCTTTCTGAGTTAAACGTGTGAGGCACCTTGTTCTCAGTGCATAGTCTTTGATAAACGCCCGGAAGTGTCCTGCAAGGCCAAGAAAAACGCGCAGGGAGTGCACATCATAAGGCTTTACCAACTTGGAGATTCTCTCTACCGATTCTTGCTTAGTGCTTTCAGTCTGTCCATCAAACACCCTGCCAAGAAATACTACAGTATCTTGAAAGAACGCACTTTTCTTGAAGTTGACTTTGAGTTGGGCAAGTCTGAGGGCGTGAAGAACTTTTGAAAGATGACTACGGTGTTCTTCCTTTGTCTTTGAGTAGATGATGATGTCGTAGATGTACACATTGCAAAATATGCCCAGGTAAGGTTTCAGAATGTCCGTCATAATATTGTGAAACCACGCAGGGGAGTTTTTCCAACCAAATAGTAGGCGGTTGTACTCAAACAAGTGAAATGGGGTTATGAACGCGGTGTACTTCGTTTCTTCACTTAGTGGAATCTGCCAAAAGCCCTTGCAGAGATCTATTCGGGAAAAACAATGGAAACCATCAGTTTCGTCAATGATGTCGATTCTCGGCATTGGATAAGGTATCAATTCAGTTAGACGATTGAGAGCCCGGTAGTCTGTGCAGAGGCGGAATGTCCCGTCTTCTTTAGGTGCAATAGTTATAGGAGAAGCAAATGGGGATACAAAAGGCCCGATGATACCTGCGTCTAACATTTCTTGCAACTCCTTTTTCAGCCACACCTTTTTATCTCTGGACATATTATAGGGGGTTCTACGAACCACTGTTTTATCTGCGAGCTCGAAAGGAACGACATGTGATTTCATTGCTGGAGGGTAGCTTCCCATGCATATAAGCTCTGGGTACTTAGTCTTGATGTCTTCCTGGTGAAAAATTTGCCTTGATAGACGAGGTTCTTCACCAGGATCTTCTGTTCTTATCGTGCCTTCGGCCATTACCTTGTCATCCCAATAGAGGTTTATCTTAAGCTTTTTTCATGTCTGAACGGGACAAAAGAAAATTGTAGGAGACATTGCGAATTGCCAATACGTCACTGGTAATAGCATTTCCTTGAAATTCAATAGCCAGGGTTACCCATTCGCTATGCATGGTCACTGACCCATCGTAGGCTTGGACACGCAATGTTCTACCAGCGTGCAGACGACTGGCATCCACTCGAGTCTTGTTGATAATTGATACCGAAGCTCCACTGTCAACGAGAGCCTTCACTTCAATGCCATATACCTTAATGGGGGCGTACAATAAGCTTGACGACACCAAATACACTGTCTCACTGAAGCTCTTTTTCTCGGGCTTGTGATGCACGGTAGACGGATTATGTGGAAGTAGGTTGTCATGAACTACGGTAATTGGTTCTTCACCATCCTCCCATTCATGATTTACGCTTTCCAGAGATTTGTTTATGAAGCTGTGTTCACATTCTGTTGACGGCAACGACTCTAGATGCTCACTCAGCTTACGGGAATCAAGTTGCTCTGTTCTACCATCTGGCTGTCTTCTCGATGTAATTCTTGGCACTGAGGTCTGTAGAAAGTTCAGAAGGTCATCAAACGTTCTTGGACCTTTGAGCTGGACATGACTACGGATCTCGATACGCAACCCTTGCGTTATCAAAGCTACAACAGCAGAAGACGACAGCTTCGGTTCTGCAGAATACAATAGGCGACGCTTCTCAAGACAGTACTCAAGCAGAGAGCCACCTTTATAACTGAACCGTAGTGCCGCATCCCATATGTCTACTGCGTTGCCTTCGAAAGCCGCTAAAAAGTTGCTTTTCCATAGTGCCGAACATGTTGTTCCATGATCCATGTGTTGCACGTCACACCATTTTCTGGCTATACCGCCCAAATAGCGGCGCATATTCAAAATCTTTGTGTCGTCGGAGTGCCACATATTCTTGTCACAGTCGTACTCGAAAAACCACAGCCAGTAGTGTGCACTTCGCGAGTTTCCTTCAAAAACATCTGGTTCAACAATGCTTCGTGCTGACTGCTCTCGACTAAGCGCTTGGGCGAAAGTTCTCATTATTTCGATCTGTTGTATAATCTTCCTTTGCAGTTCCATAACACTCAAGTCTAGGCTCACCTTCCCGGCAGGCGTTTCCTCTTTGAGGGTGCCACGTCGCAAGGGTTCCAGAACGAGTTCGCTCAGTGCCTGCAGTTGTAGATTCACTGTCACCGATCCTGTTTGCACGAGGGCTTGGCGGCTGATTGCAGCTTGTTGCAGCACGACGTTGATCAGCACGGTAGAAATAACTTCAAGAGGAAGGTCCATCACTGGCTCACCATGCACTTGGTATCGGGTGAACACAACAGACTCCGATGACGCCTGGTCGACGAAAAACGTCACCCGCATGGCTGGTCTTCGAAAACTGTCGGCTACGCCAAAATGTAGCATTCCTAACTAGAACGGCAACAGAAATGACATAATCTAAGTGAGACGGGTGTCGTCCGCCATTTTATTCCAGTTTCTTCCTTCTCACTTCTCCCCTAGCCCATTTCTTCGTCTTCTGTCATGCGTCCAGCGCAGACCGCTCCAAGGGTTACTGAGGGAGTGCTAGTGCACGTGTCACTTGCTATGCAATTTAAAGGCTCCCTTTAACTCACGCATGAATTTATTATGGTGTGGGAAAATAACGGTAGTGTTCTCAAATGTTTGTGTGCAACGCCCTTTCTTGCCTGGCCTGCTCGGTTAGAGCGGTTTTTACTCAAATAAATTTTATTCTTAGCACCTGCGGGATAGGATGCTTCTTATTCACTAAGTTCATGAAAACACCCTTCTAAATTTTGTTCCCTGGAGGCTCTTGGTTTTGTACATTCTCAATTTCTGCAAAGTGGGCAACATTTTTTTTCTTATTGGTGAATCAGTTGTTAGCCACTAATTTCACTCGTGATGTTAATTAAACAAGCTATAGCCATTGTTTTTATTTGCAGGCAGAGAAACCACACTTGATGAGTGTGACATTTTCACGCTGTTTCTTTCAGGACACCCTACTCTCAACCCACATAATGTCTCACCAAGCATTCCTTGCTCATCACCGCAGGATAATTCAGAAAGTGCAAGCCCAGCCTGTGTAAGTTTGAACTCAACTTCATGTAGCAAAGTTTGCAAAGCTTCGTATGGCGTGCTTCACAACTGAGCACATAAGGCAAACCATTTCCATACCCAAACGAAGTCAAGAGTGGCTAAAAAACTATTGCATTCTCAAATGCGTAACTCACTTTAGCATGAGCTGTTTACAAGGAGCAGAACGTTTGGCTAGTTGGTTGAAATGCACATTGAAAAAGATTGTGCAGAGACACGAGGGCAAGCCAAGGAGAACAAGGACGAGCGGTAACTCCCAACTGATATGTTTATTCAAACACATGCATGAATAAATAGGAACACCACAACAAAACAAGGCAGTCATTGTGAACATCACGTGTTACTCTGTGTGAGTTGGCGAAGAATTAAAATTCCCTGTTCGAGAAGTGGACGGAAGTCTGACTGACGCACTTATCTCTCTCTGATACTCTTATGAAAGGCTTCTCTCTGCTTCTGTGATAGAGAGTTCCCGTTCTTGGCCAACTTACACGGGCTAGCACGTGATGCTCATGATGACAGCCTTGTTTTGTTTCGATTTTCTTATTTACTCATGCATGCGTTTGAATAAACTTCAGTTGCGAATTAGCGCTCACCCGTCTTTCTCGGCTTGTCCTCGTGTCTCCGTGCAAACTTTTTCAATATGCTGTAATACAATATTCAGAAGTAGTGAAGTGCCTTACGTTATTCAGAAACATTTGTAGTGTTTAATTTTCTATTCAAAATGTGTATTATTATTTATTGCATGCACCGAAAAAAAGTTGTTTCTATTACCTTTTTCCGTGCAACTTGTCCCTCCATTATCTATCTGTACTATCGGGGAGCATGGGAATACGAAAGCAGTGGAAACGTCGCTGAACATACAAGGAAAGATGATGCCGGTGAGGCTCTTGTCCTCCTTAGTGCCCACGCAACAGAGTTTGAAAACATGGAAAGCGCTGCAGTCGAGACCCTCCTGCAGTTAAACGAGAGCCAGACTGCGGCTTCTCACAATGCGGTGCAGGTTAATACAGATACAGCACCCCCTGCTAGCAGAAATATAATTGATCTGTTTCACAATAACGCTTGTGTTAAAGCCTTCACAGGTCTAGAAGATATGAACCTTCTCAGGACTATTGCTGATGCTGTGGCCGAATTTGATGAACTGAATGCAGAAAGAAGTGTATTAGAGCGAGTAACAATGGTGCTCGTTCGCCTAAAGACATTTCTGTCTTTTAGGTGCTTAGCGGCATTATTTTCGGTATCTGAGGCTACAGTTCAGCGGTATTTTTATGGCACAATACACCCCTTGGCAGCTGTCCTGCAAGCAGCTATATATTGGCCGAGCAAGGCAGAAGTGCAACAGAATCAGCCTCCGTGCTTTGTAGCGTACAGAGATGTCAGAATCGTGCTTGACTGCACAGAAGTAGAGGTAGAAAAATCTCACTGTGCATCTTGCTGCATTGTGACTTATTCCCACTATAAAGGGGTACACACAGTTAAAGTTTTGATTGTCGTATCTCCAGGTGCACTCATCACATTTCTGAGTGATTGTTTTGGAGGTTGTGCCTCTGATAAAGCGTTTGTAGATAATTCACATATCTTGGGCAGACTAGAGCCTTTTAAGGATGACATCATGGTGGACAAGGGCTTTAATATTGACAGTAGATGTGCTGCTTTGGGGATCGGTGTTGTGCAGCCTCCATTTCTGCGGAAGCAGACACAGTTATCCCCTGAGGATGCTGCCAAAACGCTGCAGGTTGCACGAGCACGTGTCCATGTTGAAAGAGCAATTCAGCGCTTGAAGCTCTTTAGGATACTGAAGGGCCCATTGCCCTGGGAGACGCTGGCTATTGTTGGCGACATAATGATAATAATAGCTGGAATCGTTAATCTGTCTGCACCTGTCATCATCATCAGCCTGGCTACGCCAGCTGCAGGGCAAACGCCTCTCCCATAATTCTCCAACAAACCCGGTCATGTACTAATTGTGGCCATGTCGTCCCTGCAAACTTCTTAATCTGATCCGCCCACCTAATTCTCTGCCGCCCCCTGCTACGCCTCCCTTCCCTTGGAATCCAGTCCGTAACCCATAATGACCATCTGTTATCTTGGTGTAGCGGTGTCGTAGAGGTAGAGCACCCGCCTCGCGTGCAAGAGGTCCGTGGTTGGAATCCCGGTGCCGCGCAATTTTCCACCGGATTAAAAAAAATCCGCGTGTTGATAAAATTGCATAAACAGGCCTGGAGTGTGGCCTGATCCCGGTGACCAGAACCGGTAACGCACTCCCTCACCAGAGCAGGATTGGCCACCCTGGTGCAGTACTTGGCCACAACCTCCTATATGAACACAACAATCTGCACCTGTGCTTGCAGACAAAAGATTCACATGAGCATAGAGGCAATCATGTGTATGTGAGGCCATGGCTCAACGATTCCAGCCAGTTGCTTGCCTCTGAACAATAAGTATGCGGAATTTTCGTCCAATATAAGTGTAAGTGGGCACAAGTACCATCCCTATTACAGCAGACTCGCTTTAAGACAAATCTGAAAGGACCAGAGAGTTTGTTTGCCTTAACAGAAGTGCCCTAAAATGATATGTTAGCATGCTAGGGAACAATAAATAAATCTTACATGAAAACTGTGATCCACGAGAAGAAAGGGGGTTAACCGAGGGGCCTGATTTTCATTAGTCATATAATGAGAAGCCAACAAACACTGACACCAAGGACAACACAGGGGAAGTTACTTGCGCTTAATAAATGAAATAAATTCTTTCTTTATTTTATTTATTAAGCGCAAATAATTTCCCCTGTGTTGTCCTTGGTGTCAGCGTTTGTTGGCTTCTTATGATATGAAAACTGTGAATAACATAGCCTTTCAGAGAGAGGATAATTCCAAACAGAGCATTTATTGCAATATGTTTGAAGTGAGCTAAGAGGGAGCGCATGAAACAAGTCTGCATTATGCTACCTCGAAGTGCAATGGTCTAGTTGTATTATTTTTATTTTGCCATATATTTTTTTGTGGCTGTATCCCACAGTGCCTGTTTGTTTTATTTTCTTCCGATTTTTGCTTTCCATTCTGCCCCAAGCATGTGAAAGGTACCCAGCAAAGCAGTGCTACATCCTTTTTATCTTGCTAACAGTTGAACTTGTGGCTGTTACCTATGTCATT
This sequence comes from Dermacentor andersoni, assembly GCF_023375885.2. Classification (NCBI taxonomy): domain Eukaryota; kingdom Metazoa; phylum Arthropoda; class Arachnida; order Ixodida; family Ixodidae; genus Dermacentor; species Dermacentor andersoni. The sequence goes on along the minus strand of NC_092816.1, from coordinate 199,497,002 downwards.
AGTGGGCGCACCATGCTGCAGGTGATGCGCATGGCACTGATATCTAGCCACCTCTTCACCGCGATAACATGTGTTGTGATGCTACCTAAGCGTAAAGTGTGGCAGTTGAGTTTTTAAGACCCAAGTCAGGGATCGAGTGATTGCACTTTGGGAAGCAACTCGTGGCATGTGATGTGCGCAATGCCGAGATCTGGCCATGTACTATTCCTACACAAGCACATGTACAAAGGTGCCCTGCCCTTTCCTTCACTGCCAAGAAAGCTTTCCCCAAGAAAGCGCGCTTTTGCAAGATGGCTTCCCCGCACCTACCCAACCTTATGCACGACAATGTGCGGAAGCCATATTGTGAGAATGTGCTTTCTTGTGCAGAAGCATTTCATTTTTTTCCCTTCCCTTTACAGTGCCCCATGAACACTCCCGCGAGCGCCATTGAGTGGGGTTGCCGTGATTTGTGATTGCTGGGGATGTTTGTCTTAACCAAACTGCACACAGTGCAGTTCATCTTAAGAGGATATTTGTTTGTGTTGAGACTTATAGAAAACCCACCAAATGTCTCACATTGTTCGTGTTAACAGGGGTCTGCTGTATATCGTGGCACATTGATATGCACATGCATGGAGAAAAGTAGGAAATTGGAGGAACATTTTGAAGGCGTGCGCCGTTATATGCCGGTAAATGCGCAGCAAGTTGGCATGGAAAAGCACTAAGAGTGCGCAAAAAACACCTTGCTCCTCTTTCTAGCGCTTGGGTAACGGTGCTGTAATCAATGCAGCAAACTGTGTTGTTGATATTTATATCAATGACCTTACAAATATCTGCACTAAACCAAAATATGTTCTATATGCGGATGGCGCCAGTACTTTTATAACAGCTCTAGATAGTAATCAACTGGTAAGTGTGGCGAACTCGCTCCCTATAAACCCAAAATTATAGTCAATAGCAAACCAGCTGAAAATAAATGTTAATAAAACAAAAGCTGTTATATTTAGACCAAAATCAAAGCAGTTCGACGTTCCAGTAAATTTAACATATGGGGGTGAACCACTGGAAACAACTGATCAAATTTAAATTTTGGGAGTGTCTATTTCTAATATGCTTTGGGATAACCACACTGACACTGAAAAAGTTAGCTCATTTAATTGGTGTTTTATCCCGCCTTAGAACATATCTACCATTCAAGGTCAAACTTCTTTATAATTCGCTTTTCTTTACTCGCATCTAAATTACTGTTTATTCACTTGGGGCACCGCTACACAATCTAATTTACAAAAGCTTTTTGTCCTCCAGAAAATGTTTATCAGACTGCTTTATGAATTGCATATGAACACAGGTACAAATATGCAAAACAGATCACTGTTAGCTTACGAATCACCTTTGTACGTGCTTACCTGTGTGTAAAAAGCAACATCGCAATCTCGTGATTGCAGCATTTCGAGTTGCCTGCTTTGCAAGAGCAGTGGCCCTGTAAGAAAACAAAAATAGTTGCTTCATGCAGGACAGGCATTCTTCATGTTGTGTGAAAAAAGTGATGTATTGCTCTTTCTCCCGTTTCATTGTGTATCTTTTTTTTCCTGTTGCGCTGCCTTCGTGCAGTGATTTCTTAGCGGCTTTTCGCGTCTGGGCTCCACAAAAAAAAAACGCAAAAGAAGTACTGGAAGAACCACGTTTGAGGTGTGGGCAGCGAATCGAGTTCTACGGTTCATCGGAGAATGGCCAAATCAATGTAATGCTCTTACGGCGATGAAACCAGCTTTGTGGCATCATTAAACGTTTGCTATGTGCTGTACAAGCACATAGACGATGCTTTAGCAAATGAATGCAAGCGAATACCCTTTGTTTACTAGCGCTTAAACGCAGCATAGTTTGCCAGGCCACGCGAGGCAAGGATTCGGACACCAAAGCCGCGGCAGTACACGGGGCCCCTCTTAGCGCGTAGCCGTGCTCACAGCCGCGCATTGTAGCAAAAATGAAGACGGCGTCAAGCAGCAAATCGCAGTCCTTTTACGCATAAGCTAGTCTGCCTGGAAACGCACATGTGTCGGACGCACTTGCAGGCTGAAGAGCGCAGCCATGTGCTTGCGTGTTCAAACTAAGAGTGGACGACCGAATATGTAGCACACGTACACCATGCCACACGCACCAGCAGCAAGCTATTCTTTCCCACGGAGCGTTAGGGCCCACTCACGCTTCTGCGGTAAACACAAAGAGCTGTTTTAATTTCCTGAATTGCGGCCACTGACGCCTATTCGGCGAGGGACTCGCAAGAAAAAAAACAATGCCAGTAAATAGCACCTGTACCCACCTTTATGGTTTCGTTGCTCCTAAATTCGAACCACAGCTCGTGCGGTTTCTGCTGCACTTGTGATGTTTGCAGGCACAATCCTTGGACGGTGTACGACGAGACTGTGCATTCTTTCAAGCCGCAGCAAACAATGTGTCCTGCGTTCAACACTTCTTCACCTTCAAGCAGACACCGAACACGTGTTTCTGAACCCTCGATGTGGGTCATAATACCTCCGAGAGTCAGTGGTCTTTCAAATGAAGACGTGACAATACCACGCTGCGTCCTGAAACACTATGCGATCCGATGCAGCGTGTACACTAGCCGGTAGCGTCGACACGATCGCCTTAACCACAGCCATATTGAATTTCGAGTACCGCCAGCTATAGGCGGTGAAAGTTGCGAATACGACGGTGGTTGCCGGAAACTGGATAAGCTGAAGTTCAAGGTACGGTACAATACGTTGGTGCTATTCTTGAAAAATAAACATCATGCAAATATGTCAAGCGGACAAACTACGCAGGGCTTGCAGAAGCATAGCCGCATTAATTAAAGCGCACCGCAGGCTCCAGGCGACACTACGGGAGTGGTCCACGTCAAATCAACACTTCTGTGCTCGCCGCATTAGCGTTGCAGCTATGGCATTGCTGGAGGCCGTGGGATTTGATCCCATTCGCGGCAGCCACATTTCGACGGGGGTGAAATAGAAACGCACGTGCACTTAGATTTTGGAACACGTTGAAGAACATCACGGTGTCAAAATTAATCCGGAATCTGTAACTACGCCATGCCTCATAATCCGATTGTGGTTTTGGCACGTACAGCCCCATCATCCAATTCAAGTTTAATACTTCTGCCACAGTGCGATATGCCATGTGAGGCAATGACTCTGGTCAACCCTCTAAGAGGGTATGAAGAGGTGCATTCTGTGTACTACGCAGACAAACAGCAGTGGTGCCCGCAAGGTAACGTTTAACATCAACTCACCACTTTTGTGTGAGTCTAAACATTGAAGAAATTAAACTTTCGCCGTCATCAACAACGCTTCGCCAATGCAAACAGCCAGCACAGAAAGCTTTGCTTACATCGATTCCCACAGCACGGGGGATTTGAATAATTTTTTTAAATTTTAGCCATCTACATGCAGGGGTTTTTCTTGCCACTTTAACTGCTTGGCAGGGCTGTAGGGCCATGCAATAACATTTTAGCAACATATTGGGCTTCTTTTTAGCTTCCATCTTTCAAAAACTGCACTAATAAACTCTATAAAGAATAACGAAAAATTTCGCCAATTGTAGTCGGGGAACCTAAGGATGAGCTCCTGCCTAAAACAAACGCACACATTATTTTAGTTGACATAGTGACGGATTTCTGGGCTTGTCACGAATTTCAGTGCTCCAGAAATAGACAGACACGTGATGCACACTCATTAAAGGAGATTTGTTTCAAGAAAAGATTCTAATAAAGAAAAACCAACAACAAAGCAACCTCACACACTATAAACTCTCTACACAACGCGAGCTTCCCAAAAGTAGCAACATACATGAAAACAAAACTAGATATTCGCCATATGCAGTCCGTAGTTCGACTAGCCAAGTAACAAGCGGTTGCTAGGAATCGAATGTTCAGACCGTCACCAGTTGCATCAGACTTCGGCCAGGTGTGGTGTACGACGTTGACGTGTATGGTTCCGACGCGAAGTGGGCGTCGACCTCCATTGCGAGCGACGGAGTTGTGGTCCTCCACCGAGACCAGCGTAGTACACGACGTGGTCTTCACCAGTCGCACGTTGTGCCACAGACGTGGCCAAGGGATTTTCTCCATGGCGCTAGTCAGCGGTAGGTGACGGCTTCACGGGGCAGGACCGAGGCCGTGCAGAATTGCCATGGTACCGTAGCCGAGGTTCAAGAACTGGAACTGTCGCCGGCCAAATCTCAGACGTCCCCTCACTGTATTCGGCTCCCTGACGAATCTTGATCACGCCACCAGTTAGCATCTGGGGATGTGTCTGTACCAGGCCATACCCAAGTCAGATATGCCAGCTCATCTCTCTTCCGGTCCTTTTTCTTCATTTTACTCTCGCGCTTCATGCGGTTCGCGCATCACATTCACTCCCACTTCCTTTCACCGATGGGCGCCGTCGTCTAATTCACACGGGATGCACGCGGCGCGCTTATCACTCATGACAAGGCCAATGGAGGACAGATGCCCCTAGCTTATAACTTTGTCTACGTAGCACAATATAAATGGGTGACACTGATCCAAGAGATACACAAGTTTTGCGGCTCTTGGAATAAAGTTTACTTTTGGCCGAAGACTGGAAGGCATGCATATTTACATGCATTGAAGCTGCTAAGCAAGCTGAAGTGCTCGACCTCTGGGTTGGCTGCTCGTTGGGGAGCTATAACGTAAAGCTATTCCAAGCTTTTCTATTCCAATTCTGCAATCAGCCCTCCTCAATTGGTCAAACACGTTTTTTAACCACCACCCCTTCACATGTCTGTCACGCGAGGTCACGAAAACCGCGATAGCTTCCCCATCTTATATGACGTGTACACACTTAATATGCATGATTGGACTGACAAAAGAAAAATACTTGTTTCTGATTCGAAGCATTTTCGCCATTAGCCCTCGGTTATTGGTCAAAAGTTTTTGGGCTGCATCAACTTCATTTGCCTGTCATGCGACTTCACAAAACCGCAAAAACTCACCGCGTCAAAGTGACGTGTACGTGTTAAAGGTGCATTAATATGCCGGACAAAGCAAAATTTTTTTCTGAAAAGCCGCACGCTGTCCCGTTCCAAAAAGAATAAAAGATGGCTGGCGTAATCGATGACGTACTGGCTACTCTCACCTCCCAGAGAGCATGGGTTTATTTGCGTGCAACAAAACTTTTTACCTAGCCGTCTAATATTATCGAGCACTTTTGTCACGTTTATGACCTCGCTCCGCCAACTCACCTGACGATCCGTTTTAGTGGCAGTCTTAACCTTTCGTTGCATGCCAAAGCGATTTTCGACCAGCCACCTCAAGCTAAGCAAACGAAAGCCAAGCAATCGCAGACGCCGGCACCCGCCTCTTCTTGCTGCTATCGATTTTCAGTGCACTGGCTCGGCCCCATCGAATCCCTATCCACTTGAGCGTGCTCCTCGCCTCTTGTCGGCCATTTAGATAAGACAAGCCGCTTAGTGTAGCCAATGTTATTTGTTCTTCAAGCAAACAAAAGCGACCTCCTATAAACGAGGAGAGCATTTGATTGGTCTGTTCAGACAACCCTGTGGGTCACCACCCGATGCTTGCTTCAGCGCTTGCGCAAATTTGATGTCAGGTTATTGAAATAAAAACATATTGGACTATTTTTACGTTAGAGGGCCCCCAGTTTAAGGTGCAGCTGCCAACGAAGTAAAGACGGCCCCGTTTGAAACATTCTTTATGAAGTTCGGTAACTCCATTTCTCGATTTCCATTAGGGCCAGGATGAAGCTGTCAATACTGAAACATTAGGACTGTTTATTTTTGTAACCAAGGAAGAATGAAAAAGTGGGAAGTACCGCCATTTGGATTTGCCGGTTACGGGAAGGCCACATTTACATCAGTAAACCGCATCATTCTGACCGAACACTGAATAATTTAAACGTACTACGGCCCGAAAGAACTAAGAAATACCTTCACGCTAATGAATCCGTTGGTGTTATGTTGACTAAAGCCGTAACCCTGCGAATGAAGGTATCGTCGCCAGCCCTACCGATGCCAAAAAACAGCGACAAATTCGAGCTGAAAAAATCAACGCCGTCGTTTTAAATTGACTTTTGTTGTGCTTGACGTAAACAGGGACACTGCGAGTAATGATCGCTTACGCGAATAACTGTATTGAATAAATTGCGGTGTAATATATTGTGTAAAAAGAAATTGTACTGAACACAGATATTTGCTTGAATCTTAGGAGTAATTGGGTATCTCCACTTTTCTGGTTTGTTAATTTTGAGATAGCAATATTTTTAAGTACGCCGGCATTAGTCATTTATTAAGCATTTACCGCCACTAATGTTCCCAGAACATTACCTCTAAAACTATTGCAGATTATAAGTGTCCTGTGTTCTTGGTAATGCAAACAGGTTCCTAAATAAGGAAATATTAGCCATGAAGTGCTGTTTGATGCATGTACAAGAGGCATATATTCTAGAAAAGAAGACATGACAGAGAAGGTTGCCTTTTCTTATTATTTACTGGTCGCAGTTATTTGATTTCACAGTTTTTAATTATTAAATTATGGGGTTTTTCGTGCCAAAGCCACTTTCTGATTATGAGGCACGCCGTAGTGGAGGACTCCGGAAATTTCGACCACATGGGGTTCTTTACCGTGCGCCTAAATCTAAGCACACGGGTGTTTTCGCATTTCGCACCCATCGAAATGCGGCCGCCGTGGCCGGGATTCGATCCCGCGACCTCGTGCTCAGCAGCCCAACACCATAGCCACTGGGCAACCACGGCGGGTAGTGTTTAATTATTGCTTTTCTGTTGTTTTGTATTATGAAGGAAAATATTTGAACGGAAAATGAGTGCTTAGGAATACACCTTAGTCCAAGGCAAAACTCGTGTAGGGTCATGTAGCGTTTATTGTTTTGTGTTCTTTTTAACAGTTGCGATCGTAATTTGAGAGTGCAGCTCTTAAAGGGACAGAAAACCAAATATTAAGTCACGCTAAAGCGATAGATAAGTGCTCGAGAATCGGCGTCAATACTATCGCGAAGAGAGCTTTAGAAATTCAGAAATTGCAGTAAATGCAGGACACGATTAGAGACTTCCCCGGGACATTCAACTGCTTGCACGATGACAAAGGCACTTCTCATTTAAATTCTACAATTAGAACTCAGCCACTTGTTATAAAAACATAATTGTGTTTAATTACGGGAGGAAACGCATGCTACTTGTCGAATTGTATTTTATTTTTATAAATAAAAACTGATTGATATTACCCTCGACAACGACGCGGGTGGTCCAGAGGTTTCGTTCTCGCTCGACTCTGCGCTGACCGCGCTTTTATGTTTCGGCAGTTTCGTTATCGCGTAGTACTCCGCTTGTTTTCCTTGCTATCGAAAGTCGCACACTGAACGCAGCGATGCCCCAGGATGCCCGAACAGTCCACGCCACTTAACCGAAACAGCTGCCGCGGCTCGGTTTCTCCGTCGCCGTGCGTTTGCGTTTTGTGATAAACACCGTACCACAGCCTGTCGGGCGCCCTCTTACTCACCGGCGGTCAAAAAGGGTGCTAATGGTCTATGATACGTCACCACTCCCCACTTGTGCGGCGGGAGATTTGAATTGCGATAAAGGTATTCATACTCTTCAGATGCAATTTTCTCGTAAACTAAGTCTTTCCTTGGCACGAAGCAAGCGTTGCGAGGTGTCCGGAATGGTAATTCAGGATTTCACATCGAGTTTGTACGTGCCTGTAGTCTCTCTTTAATGGCTCGTTCCTGCGGCGAGTGTCGGTGGTGCACCCGAGCAAACGTGCACTACACTGAAAGATGAAAGAGCCAACGGTGAGCGGCAGATGAAAGACAAGAGCCGGAAACTGTGGAGAGGCCGAGACCAATGAGAACGGTGCGTTCAGTGATATTCATGCGGGAAACTGATTTCATGAGGACCAACTAGCCCGACCACTCGTTTTGTACTATCGTCTGCTCGCGTCAGCGCTCGCTCGCGCTTCTTTGGTTTGCTTGGTTCGGTCTCGTTGGCGCTTGTTTCGATTGTCTTGGTTTGCGAATGTTTTATATTCTGATTGTGTGCGCGACGCACATTGTTTAGTAGTTTCTAGAAGCCAAACGGCACGAGCGATTACAAGGGAACCTTCAACGTGTCTTGCATAAAAGCCGGCGCGCTTGACCTCAATTACATGTCTCTCTCAAATTCTTTGCCTCAATATATCGCGAAAGCAAGCACTCTTATAGTTGCGCTCAAATTTCGCTTTAGGGAGTATCGTAATCGTCGGTTAAGTTTTTTGAACCTTTGCCTGGCAACATTGCGGTGAATGAGACGGTAGCATGACCACAAGACCACAATGAGGGCCCGCCGCTGTTTCTTGTCAGTGAAATTCAACAGATGGTTGGACTGACCAAGTTAATCCAGTTTCTAGCTCCTAACCGCTGTTTCAGTAAAAACGGCTCACTCGTAAGTTCCCATGCTTACCGCAGTTCATATATTCTAGCTTGAAATATGCCATGCGGCTTTCTTCCAAAGGGAAGCTTTCTTTCCGGACCCCGTTTAACTTTCCCATCCATCGGTGCTGCTGCTGCTGCTGTCTGACCGAATATCGCGTTGAGCAAAAGCAATTACCTGCCCCATGGCGGGATCGAGCCATGGTCGCCTAGCGCCACAGCCCGATGCTCTAGCCATTAGGGCACGATCACCCGTACATGTCTGCCGCTCGAGCGCCAACTCGTTTTTTTATTTTTTTTTTTTTAGTCAGCGCTCCGGGACTCACATTGCGCAGCACGAGCAGACGAGAGAACTTGCGCGACCGCCGCTTTCTTTTACGCCAAAGTCACAGTAATTAAATATACACATTTCTAGCGTTTCATTAACCGCTTCACTAAACACACGATTCCCGTAGATTTCAAGATGTGCTTTGGATCTGCCGATCTGCCGATCTTCCTGTGTTGAGCGTCGGCGTCTAGCGGCGTACCGAGTGAACGAGCACGGCAAAGGATGAAAGTGCGACCACTGCGCGCAGCGGAGGATGAAAGACGACGATAGCGAAGAAATCGAGAGGAGGAAAGTGGCGGAGGAGGCTACAGTTAAACCATGAGGCAGAAATTGGAGCAGGAAAGTATGGCAAAAGGGTGAGGAGGAAAGCACAGTGCCGCACGAGACTATGAGATGGCGCTATAGTAGCGTACCCCATAGTGCGCCGTAGACGTCGTTACAATAAAACCCCTTAAACTTCGTAAAGTAGCGCCATTCTTTGGAGAATGCCGCCTCCTCTTCGTGCGCTCTGGCCGATGCCGACGCCGCGTCACTATTGGCCTAATAGCATCACGTGGGACCTTACGCCATGCATCAGCGCCAGTTTTGCTCTAGAAGCGTCTACGGAGTGGCGAGGAACGCATGTTGGCGCCAATGCTACGCTCGAGCAGCGTAGGCGGCGCGACGGTCGAGGAGGGAGCGTGAAAGAAAGGAGAAACGAGGAGGAGTGAAGGTGGAGGAGGAGAGTGGCGCTACTTTACGAAGTTTAAGAGGCTTTAAGTTACAAATGCTTTGCGGCGAGCTCCGGGCGAGAGCGTCCACCTAAACCATATATGAAAACAAGGCGCTGGCCTGTGTTTCGGACCCACATTGCATACGTCAGCTCGCCCGCGCCGCCGCCGCCAGAGAATGCAAATGGGAATGCGCTCCGCAAGCCAGCCGCTTTGTAATGTTCGCGCTTTCTTTCTGAACAATGAGCAACGCAACCGGTGAAAGTCCAAACACGTGAAGATCTGCGCTGAAACTTCCCATCATGGAGCAGCCTAATCGTTGGGTAGTTTTATTATTCGACGATGAGCAAATTGAATTAGAAATTTCTGTTTATTTTCTCCTACGACAAAGCCAGAACATACCGCCGGCCAAAAGCTACAAAACCAGTTTGAGTGCCCCTAAGGGCCAACGCAAGAGAATATATGACAGAGAAAATTACACAGTCACCAGCCAAAGTAATACCAAACGCATTCATACAAGATTCCACTCAATCGGTGTAACGATTGAAAAATAATTATATACCCAAATGGAGGTTTAAATGTTTGAGCATGTGAAACTGGTATGAGTAAATAATAAGTGCAGCGCAATAATGTGTGTACAATAAAATTAAACATACAGGACACCCCGCGTGTTGGATTTATACGTACCGGAAGCCAACACGAAAGCCTGCGCAAATATTTTAAATTGTGAGGTCAATTTGTCACTGTTATTCGTATCCTACTTGTCTAAAATTGATGGTAACATAAATTGCAACTTTTTTACGATATTTCTGGTTCGAGAACCTGTCCTGTCTTCCTCAAGATTAGCACGAGGAGGTTGACATCTTGAAGTGACACAGCACGCCATTTCAGAAACTCGGTCACTGCTGATGGTCAAACTACAACATAATAAAGTAGCTGATATTCTAATCTAGTAGTAATAAGAATATTTTTTTATGAAATAGAAGTGACCTACTGTGTCTTTCAAAATTTACTCCAGGCAATCTGATGCCTGAATACTTTATGTTGTAGCACTAGCAGTCCGTTAAGGTTAGTTTTTGGTGTCGTACGCCAGCATAAATGGCAGTAGTTAAAACGCCAGTTTTCGTTCAAACATGACTTTCAATATTTCCTTAAAGCATGTAGCTCGATTATGTCAATAGAGATGGATTAGACGAAGAGGTAGACGTCAATGGCCTGACAAACCGCATTGCCCAGGATGCGTATTAAAATTATCAATTACCTGAATATTTGTTCAATTTCCGGCACCTGTTCCAATAGCGAAATTAAAGCTGAGCAGTACTGAAACCATCCCCGCTTAATCGAGATGATAAAACTGGCACCACTTCCTGGATATCCCGCCTCGAAAAGAGCTACAGAATTCATTGGTGTTGCAGTAAAAATTTGTTCACTGATTTGTTCACTGATTAGTTCACTGAACTACTGATTTGCATTTTTGGTAAATTGGGAACTGGAATAGCCAATGCAATTAGAAACAAGATTTACGGCTCGGTTGCTCGGAAGTAATGCTAGTTTTACGATTTCGGCTAAGCGGTTTCAGTTCTGTTTGGCTTTGATTCTGCAATTAGAACACGCGCCCCCAGCTGAATTATCAAAAAGGTGGTGAGAGCATATTATATTTAGCCAGCTGCACATTGCAATTTTGTCGTGCAAGTGACTTCCGCCTCTTCAAGTGATCCACCTGAACAATGTAAGTTTCCCAGTGAAGCGCAATTAGGAAAAATGCTCCCGAAGTAAAAAAAGAACAAAAGAAAGTGTGTGTTACCGTGGACGGAGACAACGCTACTGCCTTGCCACATAATGATTTTCGAAGATAACGCGGACTGTGAACTGGTGAGTATAGTTCCAATCGCTGTATGCGAGTCAAGAACATCCAACTTTACCGTACCACCATTTGCTACCATGGGTGAGATTTGTAGACACGTTCCGAGGGAACTGAAACGGGCATCTAGCACGAAATGATGCCTTTATATTCGTATGTTCTCACGCTGTACAAACGCCGAGTTAGCAAGTAAACCGTGTCGCATCTTACGGCAGTCTATAAAACAGGCGACATTGCAGAGATGGCGACTTCGACTTATGCATCTGAATCTGCAGCTGAATCTGAAGCTGCACGAGTTTCTTGATGTGTTCTGCTTCCTTCGAAGCACCATGCCGGAAGCGTTGCTTCCTGAGTAAGAGATGGCGACACGCTGACGTGTTTTTACTGGATGACCACAGATGACGTCAAGATCAGGATTTTTCGTGGCCTAAGCGTCCCCTTTCGATTTATGTGCGCAGATCCGGCATGTCGAGAAATTGCGACAACAGACTAACAGAAGGTAAACGAGAAAGCACGTGCGCACTAATTGTGTAGTACAGCACAACCGACTATGTGACGAATGCGTCCTCAAGGAGCGTAACGTAATCTCGCCTAGCAGCACGCCAAAGTAGGACAGTCATTTCGCCGGCCAGAAAACGTGCGAAGATGGAATTGCGTATCGTCTTGCGTGTCGGTCACCGGAAATGCTTTTCAGCTCCGCAATTTACGAAGATGCAGCATGTAACCTGAGCTGCGTCAATGCTCACCCGCATTTATCGCAAGTAGGTAATTTCGCAAACACGGAACGTGCTCGAGCACTTTCAATTATCGCGTGCATTGCGGAGAAATTGTTATCGATCAGCACTGGCCTTGTACGCTCCCCGGGCGGTTGTCGGGGTCATTGAGAGTAAGTGAATGCGCAGTTAGTGGCAGCATCACTTGCTCTCGCCGAATATTTGTTGGCAGGGAGCTCTCGCTACACCAGCTATTTACCCCCATAGCTGCTGGGAGCTCATGTGTGTTGCTTATGTGTGGCTCTGTTGTTTCAGCCGCCACGCTGCCGCGTCGTGGCGATAACGTTGCTATACAACGTTGTGATTGAGAAAATCACAATTTGATTATATTTATTATTACGATAGCAATTATATGGACACTCCAAGCGCATTGCTGCCGTCGGCGTCGCCATGAAGTTCTGTATAAAGTCCAAGGGCCATGAAATCGTCGCCGCGCGACGTATGCCGTATGTGCGAGTGGAACCGTGCGAGGCGGAGCCGGCGATCGCGACTCGATCTCGCGAACGGAATGGAGGAAACGCGCCATCTTCCGTCACGTGCAAGGCTCCGGGGGGAGCGTAAGGATGGGGGTGTGTTCTCTTCCGGGCGGTCCGTGCGACCGTGCGCTCCCGCTCGGGGCGCTGTGTCTTGCAAGCCATCTAGGACGTGTGCGCGCTGTGTTTTTCGCTTAGTTCACGCTGATGCGAGCGGCAGCGCTCGCTGCTGCTGCCGCGCTTCTCACTCCAGCGTTTTGACATCGAGTATCTGCTGCCATAGAGTGAGATGTGTTCATGCTCCCTGTGCGCACGTTACACAATGCTTGTTAATTTAGTGACTATGCCTACGTTTACTACTTTGTACGGCCGATCAAATTACTATCCTTACTTATATAAATGTCCATTAATTTGTTATCGCAATCGATGGTTCGCCTTTGGGGCAAAACTGCGACTTTCATATTATTTATTTTTGACGCTTTGCGTGACAAGACCACAATATGGTTCATCATGGCATATCTGGCGTTCATCATGGGATATCTAACCCTACCTAAACTGCGCTTTTGCATTTCGTTCCCATCAAAATGTGGTCGCCGCGGCTGGGATCGATACAGGCACGTACCCAATGGGGGGCCCAGGGGGGCCCGCCCCCCCCCCCCCCCCCCAGAAGTTAAAACGCATACCCTCCGCCCCCAACAGACTTCGTCAAATTTGGTGCAGTTGTTGCTGAGAAAAACGAATTCTCCTTTTACATGTATTTAGATACGAGCACCCGAGCTAAAGCTTCCTCTTAAGTCTGCAATGAAGCCCCGCCCACGCCCTCATAACTGCCAGCCACTCTTCCTCCGCGAGACTGCAGATAATTCGTACTTCAAACCTCTTCTGTTACCCAAATAGGGCGGTAACTCCAAAAATAAAATTATTAGCGTGTAATTTTATACCTTTCCCCTCGCCTATTATAGTGGAATGGCGAGTGCCTAATTCATTATTGAACTTAAATAGCATGCTTGCTTCGCTACAACTATTTGTTGTGAAGTTTCACTTCAATTGGCAATGAAGTGTCATGAGTAAAACGGGTTCAGCAGTGAAATGAACTGCACAGCAGACTTTTGAAGAGTGAAATTCTCAGACCTGATACATTTTGTCCATGTCTGTTGCAGACTTCATTGTTACCGGCGATGAAAAGACTTTTGAAGTACAGCAGACGCTCCGGAGGTATCAAGTACGACGCCATTTTGTAAAGGCCGCATCACGACGACTTTGTTTTATCTGTCATTGGCTGGCGGAGTAACACAACTCCGCGTGGTCCGTGTGCCTTTGTTACCAACTACTGTTTTTAAAGTTCTATTCTACTAAAGTAATCTTTATTTTTCACTTTCGCTTCTTTATATGTTCTTAACAGTGTTCTTCCTGCGCTTCTTTCCTGCGCGAGTCCATTTGGCGTGGTTCTTTGTCTGCCATGTAAAGGAGAGGCGTATCGCACAGGCATACCTGTAAAATACACCTTATTTCATTTCTCTTTTTTAGGTTTACGCGTTTTTATGGCGAATGGTGGGCGTTCTTTATATTTTTACTAGTAAAGTACCCCCCCTCATTTGCATAGAAAAGTAACCTTGCCCCCCCCCCCCCGAAAAAAATCTTGGGTACGTGCCTGATATAGAGCTTAGCGTTGCGACTCCTTAGCCACTAAGGTACCACAGCGTGGGAACAAAAGTGAATATTCTCGTGTTCTTAAGCTTCATTGAACTTGATAAATTTATTGCAGCGCTTCTGCAGTTTTAGGCCTGATAAAATTGCAAACACAGCACAGTGCCCTCAGATAGGGGTCACAGCAGCACACAAACGCGATCGCCTAAAATAAAACATATAGAACTTTCTTAACATTTCTGTCATGCATGCAGTAGGGCTTTAAACTGTTTAAAGAAGATATTACCGGCAATATAAACAAATTTTTATCGGTAGCCTTCACTAGGGAGCACAAGCGTCTTGTTTGTAAAGAATTTGTATGCTAGCCACCTGTCATGCATGTCAAACAGTGAGAAAAGATAATTATCTCTTTTTGAACAGCTAGTCCTACGCCTTATGCATCCAATGCTGCCCGAATAGCGGATACCAAGGTTTCCTAAATGTTTGCAGAGAGAGCCTACAGTACATTGTGTGAGTCGGCGTCTGAGGCACGTATGACGAAGGCAACGAGGTATTTTCTTCAGTGAAGCTCTGAGATATGTGAGTGGAGGGAGAGTCAAAATATATAGGCATTAAAGGACTAATGTCGGGGTACACGCATCGCTTGGACTGCATACGTGCCTCACTTAAACCGAAATACAATGAAGCCAGCATCAACGCCCTTTCCTTCCGCCTGGCTTCCTTCGTTTGTTGCGTTGTTTTCGTTGTAAGAATCATTCCGAGACAGTTCCGGATGTGATTGTGGCAGCGAGCAGTGGCTACTGCAATGTCCACGAATTGGGGCTTCTCTGTGTTTTTCAAAAGTAATCCGTGCAAGGATGTTAGCGAAGCGCCGGGATAGCCCAGTGGCTATACGGTACGCTGCTGATCTGGAGGGCACCTGTTTGACCCTGGCCGTGGCGGCCGCATTTTGCTGTGAAATAGATGCAAGAACGATCGCGTATTTAGATTTTGGTGATGTTATAGAAGGCCAGGTAGCGAAAATTAATTTACAGTCCTCATCTACGGGCGTTAGTAAAGATTGCATCTTGGTCTTCGAAAATCGTACTCCCCAATTTTCTTTTTCCGAGATTTCAGGGTCATCATCCTCTGGCCAGGGCAGAGATGGTATCGGGCGAACACTCTCTTTCACCAGCTAACCCAACACACGCCTCAGTTTGCCAAATGCTGTGCGTCAAATGATTAGTTAAAAAGCAGAGGCGACAGAACCGAGCCTGGGCGGAGGAAGCGCTGCAGAGAGCGGCAATGACCGTCCACGAGTATGTCACGACCTGTGGCCTGAGTTGCGCTCCACAGAAATCGGAGCTGCTCATGGTACAGCCCGAAAGACCAAAGAAAGGGCCGCTACCGAACATAATTATCACCATCGACGTCACAGAGATCAAGCCAACGCAGCAGATCCGGATACTGGGCCTGCTGTTGCGCAGCGACGGCAAGGCGCACGCCGCCGTCAAACAAAATCAAGACCGCATCACAGCAGATGCTGAGCATGATCCGGAGAGTCACCAACCGAAACAGAGGAATCAAAGAAGAAGACGCACTGCGCCCGGTGCAGGCACTCGTCGACAATAAGGAAAGCAGTCAAACTCGCCATGGGCATCCCAGTCTACTCGTCAACGCAGAAGATGCTGGAAATGGGTGCCCACAACAACACGGTGGAAGAGCTGGAGGAAGCACACCTATCCCATCAGAGAGTAAGACTGAGCCGGACAGAGCACGGTCGGGCCGTCCTACGCAAGATAGGATGGCAAACTGAACAGCAACCGACAACGGGGCCACTCCCCACAACGTGGAGAGACATTATTAAGACCAAACCCCTCCCCCGGAACATGCAGCCGCGGAAGGACGACGAGAGACGCTCTGCGCGGGCCAAGGCACTGGCTCGACAGCTGGAAGAGGACCCCGAGGTTCTCTACGTGGACACCTCGCTTCCCAAGCACGGAACCACAGCAACGGCGGTCGTCACCACCATCGATAAACTGGTCACAGGCGCGTCGATACGGACGACAAATACAGCCAAGCAGAAGAAGTGGCCGTGGCCCTCGCACTCGCACAACCGGGAGTGAGGACCGTGGTCACAGACTCCCAGCCCGCCTATGCAAGCTACCGCAAGGGGAACATCTCTCCCGCGGCACTAGCGATCCTCACCAAATTCAAATCACCGGGACGGGCCGTTGAGCTCGTGTGGGCCCCGGCTCACTCGCAAGTGGAAGGCCACGCACTCGCCGACCGCTATGCCCGAGAACTGTCAATCCGGGCCGAGGAGGAGCCAGAGCTACTTCAACCCGTGACAAGTTACAAAGAAATCACACAAATGTACAGAAGCGGCAGATGTAGGCTTCCCCGTCCGCATCCGCAACTCAGCCGAATGCAGCAAACGATCGTGCGACGCACGCAAGCGGGGTCGCTAGCGCATCCCGTGCTCTTGCACAAGATGTTCCCAACAGAGCATGGCACTTCATGCCCGTTTTGCACACGATCAAGAGGCACTCTAGCACACATCCTTGCAGGGTGCACTAAGCTCAAGAAGCCCCTACCATCCCTACCCCCCCCCTCCCCAGACCCCCCCCCCGCCCCCCGAGCGATGGGAGGCCATGTTTTCCAGCCCCGACCTACCGACCCAGCTCGCGCTGGCGGCTAGGGGCCAGGAACTGCTGGACGCACATGGTACCTGAGAAGAAGGTTCCACCCCATCTGGTGCGAGCGCGCACCAACCGTTACTAAGGGCTCAGTATAAAAGTTGATTCTCTCTCTCTCTCAAATGATTATTGGAACGGGAAACAATTGGCAACATTTCTGCCTGCTTCGTTGAAAATGAATACGCACGTAAGCGTGGCTATGCTACTCCAGCGTAGGGTAACACAGTCGGCGTAACGGCAAAGGAACAGCTTTAGCTGAGCGTGTTTACGCTGATGTTTACGGGATGAGAAATTGGAAGCACCCCTTCCAAAGGTGGGGAGCGGTGCACATGCAGTTTGACAGCAGCACGACGATCAAGCGAATAAGACACACAGTATCGTTCTGATTGATGCACTCGATAGCGGAGCGCGGGCGCCGTTCTACCCATTCTTGGGCATCACCCATAAAAACGAAACACGAGGAAGATTACGGAACAAACGCAAATGCAAGACACCAGTGCCTGTCATCTACTCTTTCTCGTGTTTCGTTTCGATGTGTGCTGCCCAAAAATTGATGGGTTCCAACTCGCCCACTTTTCAATTCTTCTGCAGCCTTCTACGTTCCGTTTCTAGCCTAAAAGCGTTTTCCTAACGTGTACTGGCGTTCCCTAGCGGCTGTGCGCAATTATTAGGATCAATCAGTGCAAGCGGAGTGCATCGTAAAACGACAGCTAAAGCTATGCCCTGAAACAGTAGTGCAGTTTAGGTCAAATACCTCAGTCGGCCAAATTTAGACCCACGATAATCAGACCAGGTTCCCGATCGCTTGACCCCTAATTTCGAAGCAAGCTAAATTTATTTTGAGTCTTTTAAGTGGGTGTTATAAGGATGTACACGCTCTTACGGTTGTCAGAAATATTCGGGTACGTCCCCCTGTTTGCGGTATATCTTCATGCCGTAATAGTTCTGCGGAAACCCGCAAGGTGGAGAGAAGTAAGTAAAAAAGGGAAAATTAGACATCCTCCCAACCGTAGCAATCGCTATGAAGGAAACATATACGGGTTCCTCAAAAGAAAAGCTGCCCAGTTGAAAAAAATATCGCCCTGGTCCGGGGCTCGAACCCGGGACCACCGCCTTTCCGGCGCAGCCACTCTACCATCTGAGCAAACCAGGCGGCTAGCAGACGGCAAAACCTTTATTACAACACACTTTGAAAAACAGGCCTTAAATATTACGTACAAGTGGAAGGCAACGATATGGCTTAATTGCAGTTCAAATTCTTGGCGTGAGATAATACTGCCAGGTGCACGCTACAATGCCTATAACTTGTTGCTTTATACGCGTTGCACGACAAACAATAGAAAAGTTTGATGTCTTAAAATAAAAACACCACCCGTCCACTCCGTACAGATGGTAAACGAGCGAAGCGGTAATGTGCGGCCTTGGTGCTTATGTTGACGTCAACGTTGTCATCGCCCTACCTTGCGGGCCCGAACCGCCGGACCCTCGGCTAGACGTGGCCGCTGGCGATCTCGCTCGTCGGCGCCTAACTAGCTCGGCCGCACAAGCCGCCGGATCGGCCCGTCAATGCCGCTTTCGCTGCGCATCGCGGGCCCGATTTTTCCCCGAGGCGTTGGTGCGACACCGGCGAGATCTCTCCCGCTCCTGCTCTCGGCGCTATTGCTCGAAGGCCAGCTGCTCCTCGGGAGAACGAACGATGCGTGGCTACACCGATGCGAAGTCGGAGAGACGCTGCTTCACGTGCTTTCTGCTGCCAGAGAGAAACGACCTCACTGTAGACGTTGCCAATGGCGCGCCACACCTTCCGCCAGAGAGTTTCTGTGGTCGCACAGCGAGCATTTCGCCAAGTCTTGTACAGCTTCCCTGCAAAACTTCTAGGCGCCAAGAGCGGCATCGTTTCCGAGCAAGCTCTGCGCGTGCTCCTGAGTACATGGCGGCAGCGATGGTATTAAGCGCCACTCACTGGTCTGATTTCCCGCACACGTTGGAGACGTCGACGGCGCTCCCTCCAACCTTAATTTAGTGGGCACGTCAGCTGGCCTCCCGTTAGCATCATGGTTAACCGCTGCTGTTTTTCGTGCAGTTGTTTCTGCTTGGATCGGCGGTATAGGGACAGCTCACGGCAGCTATGACTTTGGACGCTACCACAGCGCAAGACCCCACCGCAGATTTTGCGCATCAGCCTCCTATCTGCGACAATCCTTGGACGACATCACGGCCCATCTCATCAACATCATTCCCGGATATAAAAAACCAGCGATCTTCAAGCTATGTTAGTGGTCACGTCAGCTGGCCTCCCGGTAGTATCAAGGTTAACCCGCTCCTGTTTTTCGTGAAGGTCAGTAACAAAACATCCACTATTAAATCTAGTAACCGATATCTTCTTCAGCTTACGTGCCGATATAGTGCTTATGTGATCGTTCAGTTTATTCGTGACTTTGCCTTATCTATACTTATAATTTACGGAGAAGTGGAACCTAACCCTGGACCACCCACTGAAGGACTACTCGCACAATTCCTCTAGGGCCAAAAGAACATTTCTAAGCGTCTCGACGAAATGGAATCGAATCTTTAGGTGCTTCAAAAAGCTGCTTTCACCCTTCAAAAACAGCATCGAAAGCTTGGAGGGAAAGCTCGTTGAGCTAGAGGACCGCTTTAGAAGAAACAACATTATTCTTTTCGGCCTAACTGTGGAAGTTGACGAGACACATGATGACTTGATGGAAAGTGTTATTGAGGGCGTTTTTAGAAACACGCTTGGTGTTCCCGTTCCTTCGGCTGAAATAACACAGAGGGATGATCATTAACAGCCGAGTGAAACAGGACCAGTAATTGTGATATTGATCGATTCTCGCGAAAAGAGAAATATTATGGAAAATTGTTATAAGCTAAAAGGTAAAAAACTTTCCATGTCTGAAGATTTTTCGGCAACAACAAGACAAAGACAAAAGAAGATCTGAGACATTACCTCTGAAATTCGGCGGGCAGGTGGTAAAAGTACCCTTTTTTATCACAAAATTAAGTTGAGGGCGCACAGTTTGAATAAGATGACGACCAAAAAATAGGATCCATGTAAAGAGAAAGCCCGGTGGTCACACGGAATGAAACGAGGCAGGCGCTTGAAAACTGTTCATGTGTCTTAACCTAATTGATCGCAGCGTTGTTAATAAATCTGAGGACATATAGAAAGCATTGCCATAAAACTCAAGCTGCACATTTTGATTGTCCCTGAAACTTTGCTGCCCTTGGACATCAGCGATGAAGAAATAACGCCACCAGGCTAGAAAACATACCGTAACTACAGAAATTCCCTAGGAGGCGGGGTCGCGATCATGTTCCGAGAATCTGCGATTCCTAAGGCTGCCCGATATGCCTCATGTCGAATGTGTCATTGTAGAGGTAGTTCTACACGAGCTTAGCTTGGTTGTAGGAGCATTCTATCGGCCACCGAACACTGATAATACGTTCTTCATAGGCTAAATGAATTTTTATACACGTATAAAATTTCTAGCAACATCTTTTTCGGTCGTGATTTTAATGTTCCGTTGATTCATTGGGAGAAGGAAATCCCCAATCCGCTCTAAGGCAGTAACTTTTCTCAACCTCTTCATTTTCTAAGACATGTGACAATTAGTCAAAGAACCCACATGGATTCGAACGGCAGCTCGTCTATTCTAGACCTTTTCCTGGTTAGTTACAGCATTCTTCACCCCATCCCAAAAATAAATATTCTTAACGGCATATCTGACCACAGTAGGTACATCTGACCATGCCACTGAAATCTGTGACGAAAAACAAGCCAGAAGAACGCAGCCAGAAGAAAGCACAGGCTGATGACGTTGCAGTTTTGGACGCGCTTGACATATCTTTTTCAGATTTCGTTGCTCTTTGTCACTCTAGCAATAGCTCTGTTGCCGACTTATGGTGTTTTTTTTGACAATCTCGTCTTGAAGTGTGTTAGAAACTTTGTTCCCTTGAAGTGCCAAATAGTGCGAACCACAAAGCCGTGGAAGACTAAACAGGTTGTACGGTTGACACGAAAAGGTGAAGAAAACAGCACCACAACCTCCCATCCGCGCATACCCCTTCTAGGCTGGCTGAGGTGCGTCTGCAGCTAAAGCAGTTCATAATAAAAGCCAAAGAATGCTATCATAATGTGTCAATGAAAAATTTTCTTCTCTTGTCCTCACCAAAATTTTAGCAGCATTTTAGGCTTAAAAAGAAGTCCGTAGGAAACAATTGGATCGATGGAGCAACTATAGCAGACCGCTCAAATATCGCAGATTAGTTCAACCAGTTTTTCTGTTCAGTGTTCACGGACGATAGCGGTAGAGGGCCAAGTTTCGAATGGTATAACGATGACCCCGTTCAATTCATGTTAAAAAATGCATTAAGAGGGCGTCTTCTCGCTCTTGTTAAACATTTATGAAAAAATATCGCCAGGTATATATGCCTTCCTTGTAAGATATGCTGAATGGTGTTCCAAATATTTGTGCGTATTGTTCAATGAAACACTATTGCGAGCGAAGTGCAGCACACGCAGCACACGCAGCACACTTGGAAAGGCAGTTGCTCTGCGTGCTTGTGTTGGCAGCCTGGTTCCTGCATTGACAAACCGTTCGTCATAAACATAGAGTAATGTTAAGGCCCATGAAAACAAGCTTCAGTACTGTATTCGTTTCCTTTAGTTTGCCTTTCGTAATAATTACATTCTTTTAAGACTTTTATGTTCTAGATCTCTATCTTTTTATACATCAATGAGGTCATACTGTTTTCATTTATGTTTGCAAAAAAAAAAAAAACATTTTTTCATCTGGTCTGGCGTTTGCGCAGCCAGACCGATATTTGACGATCTAGCACTTGCATAATAAACCCTCCATAGAGCTGGAATGTTCGCAACAAAGATGTATGAGATATATCTGCTACAACCTGCTAGTAATGTCTCTATTAGGAGCTGTCACTACGCTGCTACAGCTTTTTTTTATCACAATAAGAAATAATGTGAAGTACAAAAACTATACCCTATTCTATTGTTATTCTGTTTTTTATTCAAATAAAATATTACATTCACCGGTGTATACGTGCAGATATGATTCCGAATGCCATTTCATGGTTGGCCACTTTCTCGTTGGACTCGGTTGTTCATAAGGCAGATAAGGCAATGAAACTGAATATCGTGAAGCAAGGCTCACGTAATTATCGCTTATGGCTTTCAATTCAACCGACTGCACACATTCCATGCAAAGTTACAGTACAATTTTTTTTTGTTTTCCTATGCGAAACTGTGCGCATGAAATTAAGTAAAATTGAAAAAAAAAATAAAGTGAACGCACCTGCTTGTTTATAGAGAAGCTAGCCTTGCTGCGCTGTGCTTCGCCGGCCTTGGATTAGCTTTGTCAGACTCGATTTGCCCGAGCACAAACCGCGCGGACGGGGCGACTGCCAGCGATCGCGCAGCCAGATCCGCATCCAGCAATTTAGCAGATGGGCAATACACGCAATAGTGGCAGGAATCTTCGTAGTTGTTTTCTTTTCATAGGGTCGAAGTCCGTCAAAGTTATGTATCGCTCCGTGCTTGAACTGATGCGGCTTTGTACGATCAGCCGCGCGAAACACGTCAATTCACTAGCGCCGATAGTTCTTTTCGAGCACTCGCACGAAGAATACCTGTGTGCAGGACATCAACTGGCTCCTGCAAGGAGTAAAATGACAAATCACTGCACTAGCTTGCAGTTTTCTTGACAGGACGGCCGATCTGTCTAGGCGCCGCAGTGGACAATTACGTTGGCGAAGCACTCCAGAGGATTGCACCGGTCCCTAAAACAAAGCTCTTGAAAATGCCCAGCATCGTTAACGAAAGAAGAGCCACACAGGCAACTGGCGTCGATCGAAAAAAGCCCACGAGGCAGGCGACAGATCACAAGGCAGCCATGTTTACATACTAACTTCAGTCGAGCAGCGATTCAAAGTAGCTGCGGGGCTACCTTGAGTTTCTCGAGTAAAACGCTTGCGCTTTCCTTCGCTCAAGGCGCGTTTCGAGTGGAAGGCAATTCGTGAAATGAAAAAGCGCCCTCAAGGACTATTTCGATTGGAGGGTCGGGTAGAGGTGCGTTGGTGAATACGGAAGATAGCTTCGCTTTAAAAACTGCTTTATTTTGCCTCTTTTTCTGGAGTTCAAAAGCTAGAAAGGGTTAATGGCGGATTCAGTTGCATCTGTGGATGTTTTTTTGTGAGAGGCTGACACGCCTTACCTCTTTTTGGTTTATTGTTTATTGAAATAAACTCCTGAGTATCCTTTTTCTGTTCTTCCCAGAGCAGCCTTTTTTCTTTCTTTCGTGTTTTTTCGCGCACTGATTTCTTTAACATTGGTTGAATTTCTCTTGCAGCTTTCTTTCATGATACGCAAAAGTTAAAGCTATACCGAGTGTCTCATGATCGAGGACAACATTCTTGCGTACGCAGATGCTGACGCTTATCATACCACGCTAGTTAGGTCGCGGAACCTCTCGTACCATGTTACATGACAAAGTCTTGTAAGATGCTGCGATAAACGAATGGAGCCGTATTTCTTTCAAATGTTGCTTGGTGGCGCTTGAGTAGCGCTTTTCGAGCGCGCATCTATTTCATATGTCGCGTATTTCCCAGGCGTTCATTTTTTCTTGGAAAAATCAACCAGGCACACATCAGCATGGAATAAATGCTTGATTCGGAGGTTTTTGAAGGTGCCCTACAACTTTGTCATTGTCATGTTTGCGATTCAAGCAATAATCAAGAGGTTCACTAATTAAAAGCAATTATTTAATTAATAATTCGTGAAGAGAAAAATATAGTGACTGTATGTACATAAGTACCGCGCTTGAGTTTTTTTTTAAACTTTGATCTTAGTTAACTGGGACAACCGGTACATAGGAAGCCAACAAATGCACCAAGGACAACATATGGGAAATAACTTGTAGTTAAAGAAATCATAAATTAATGGAAATGAAAGTGCATGGAAGAACAACTGGCCGCAGGTGGAGTACGAAACAACGTCTTCGAATTACGCGTGCGATGCTCTGACCAATTGAGCTTACCACCGCTTCCTCATCCACTTTCTTGGGTATTTATGTTTTCTTCTAGAACTAACACTGGGAGTGTTAGCCAGTGTCACCACTCAAAAATCTTGACAGTGGATGTGGAAAATCGTTTCTGCCGCAGGCGACACAAGTAAGTGATCTATTTGCCTGACGGCAACTGGTCCATACACCCATACATGTCACCTAGAGGCATCGATGTTGCTGGAATCAGAACCTTCGTATTCTAATGCACTACTTCATGTAATCGCGAAATAGAAATGGACGACAGTCCTATACTAGCGGGCAGTGCAAGGGATTTACAGACACTTGAGAATAGGTGTCTCAGTGCAGCGACAAATCTAGGCCATAAGTTCAGCACAAGAAAAACAGGAATTTTCTTCTTTAACGAAGAGACGAGGAATGACGTGGTGTCAATTCAAGAGCAAGTCATACCCATAGTCAAGCAATGTAAATACTTTGGCGTATAAGCAAACGAATGAAAGACATACTCAAGCACCCACCACGATAATCTGCAAATGAAGCGGAAACTGGATGCTGCAATAATGAAGCAGATACCTTTGTGGCCACAATAAATATGAGGCGGTGCATGGCATATCGAAAGAAGTAATGGCGCTAGGGCTAACACTCCAAAATGCCAATTTTTGCTTAAAATCGGATATCTTGCCCGAGTTGGATGTTAACCAAAGATCAATAGGCCGGTTGGCTTTGAGAGTCCACGCTAAAACAACAATTGAGGCAGTGCAGAGTAACATGGGTTGAACCTATACTGAAGTCAGAGAAGCACAGAGCAAGATCAGTTGTCAAGAAAGACTCCGGAACGTACATGAAAATAAATGGGTGCCTAAAGTTCACAGGCATCCGTACGTAAGAAGCGGGTACACAGAGTGGAGGAAAAGATCAAGAAAGTTGGCATCCGCAATTTACCGGCTATTTGAAAGTGTAAATAGAGTCATCCAAAAGAAAGTGAAAGAGACAGTTACCTGGATGCAAAAAAAAAAAAAAAATGAGAAAGAAGGAAGGCCACGGAGATTTACAAAAAAAGAAGAATGGAATTAAAAAATAAAATCTGTAACAT
Organism: Dermacentor andersoni; assembly: GCF_023375885.2. Lineage (NCBI taxonomy): Eukaryota > Metazoa > Arthropoda > Arachnida > Ixodida > Ixodidae > Dermacentor > Dermacentor andersoni. The sequence goes on along the minus strand of NC_092816.1, from coordinate 199,471,943 downwards.
AACACAAAGGGCAGTGCCTTGATATCTAAGGCCCGATCTTTTTGGGCAAGTACAAAAGCGTACCGAAGGAATTATTCGCAACATGTTGACGCATCTTTCTTCTGCATCAAAATTCCTGAAGCCCCTCAGCACATTCTAATGGAATGCGAAGGTAGTCCGGCAGTGATATTCGCATGTAACGTACACTTTCCAGAAGCGCTTGGATTTAAAGTGGACGGAAGCATCAACCGCTAGGCAGTTAATATAAGCAAGATATGTTTAGAGTACTGGTGAAAAAATTAGGCATGGAAGAGAATGATACGACCGGATTCGCTACAGGCATATGTATCGGTACAAGGTAGACGCAGAAGTTTTGAGTATGAGAAGAAAAATTAAGGAGACATATACAGGAATGCAAGAATGAAAAGCATGTATAACATAGCTCAAAACTTCAAGAAGGTTAGGTGACTATCTATCACTAATCTGTTTCAAAAGGTACCCCAATAAATCATCATCATCATCATAAAAAAAACGTTCAGGAAACTCGGCACACGGTTGAGCAAGATTGAATCCGACCTATTGTCACTTTTGAATATAAAGTCCCAAGTAAATAACATCGAAAGTGTCGCTAATATCCGTGCTGCTTAGGTAACCGTGTTGACTGACCGCATTAATGAGATAGAAAACAGATACCGAAGATGTAACCGGGTTTTTTACGAGCTCAGCGATGCGCGAAAATGAGTCGTGGCGTGTTTCTGAGGAATTTATAATTGAGCACTGTCACAAAAACCTGGGCGTAACTACTCAAAGTCGTGATATAGAACGTGCCCACAGACTTTGAACTTTTCAGGAGGGAAAACAGAGGCCAATAATAGTAAAATTTGCCCACTTTAAAGATAAAGAAGGCATCCTTTTCTCAAGCGGTAAGGTGAAGGGCACCGAATACGGCATTAGTGAAGACTTCTCCACGGAAACTCCTCTGGCCAGACGACGTCTAATCGAATTTGGAAAAGCGCAACAACCTTCATTCAAGCTCCGTAACGACAAATTCATCTCTGGCAGAAAAACCTACGTTTACGTTCACGCTAAACAGTCGGTTGTCGAACGCCAATCCTAACAGCAAGTGCAAAAGCCACTGAGGCCGACTCAGCGTGTTAGGCACAATCCATCGTTGCTATACACTAACATCCGCAGCCTGATACCCAAACGGGATTCGTTATGCAGACTTATTTCCCTGTCGTTCAGTAACATTGTAGTAGTAACGGAAATACTTGATTGCGAAATCCTTTCTAATCTACGAGAGTTTGACATTTTTCGCAAAGACAGATGCGATGGAACCCGTGGCGGCAGTGTGGCTATTGTTACTCATCGCCAACTTAAGTGCTCTTTTGAAAATATAAGAACGCCTCTAGAAATGATTTGGACGTGCTGCCACGCCATTTCACTGGACACGCTCATCGGCTGTTGCTATCGTTCATGCAGCACTGCGAGCTCCTTTCTTTTTTTTTTTTCACGATGCGTTGTTTGAACTAACAACGGCTTATCCTAACACGCCCATATTGTTACTCGGGGACTTCAACCTTGGAGTAAGGTTGCGTCACGTCTAACACAAACATGGCTAGCGAGTTTATAAACATTTGCTTGCTGTTCGGTCTGTCGCAGCTTGTTACTAAACCTACGCGAATAACTCATCACTCATCAAATATCCTAGATTTCGTCTTAACGCCACACCCTGATAAGATGCCTCCTCTTACATACGTCAGTGGTCTTAGCGATCACACCGTCACCCATGCCACGTTTCCTTGCAATATACTCAAAAGCAAAATATCAAAGAAAGTACTAACACTATATGATAAAGCCGATTATTCAAGCATTAATCGTAAACTTTCTGTCTTTCATGAGCAACATGCCCTTACGTATCAGCTGCGGTCGACCGAGAGTAACTGGGCACTTTTCAAAACAGAAATGCTGCATTTATTAGGTCTTTACATTCCGACTATCACGATAAATGAAAGAGCCCATTCCGTCTGGTTCAACACTACTTTAAAGCGCTTAACCAATAAGAAAAAAAAAACGATTATTTCGTGTAGCCAAATGCTCAGGTTCTTCTACTGCCTGAGAAAGATATCACAAAGCTACAAAAGAATATAACTCACTAAAAGCAGACACAAAACGTAATTTCTTTTCTACTACCGTCCCAAACATGTTTCACTCCAACCCGCGGCGTTATTGGAAAACGATAAAACCTGAAACTAATAGCTCTATTTCTCTATGTGATAATTCTGGCTCACGCATTTCTGACTAAAATGCTCCTGATACCTTGAACCTTGCATTTTGTTCAATGTTTACAAAAGGGCCTAGCTCTATTTCTCTAGCTCCCGCCCAGCTCTATTTCTTTATGTGATAATTCTGGCTCACGCATTTCTGACTAAAATGCTCCTGATACCTTGAACCTTGCATATTGTTCAATGTTTACAAAAGGGCCTGCCAATGAGCAACCAGATTTACCATTTTTTTATTTTACACCAATGGAAGGTATTTTTTCGGCCGGAAGGCATCATTGAGGTAATAGGTGGTTTGAAGTGCTCGTCAGCTTGTGGGATCGACGGTAATAATGCCCAAGTGTTAAAAGATACGAAGTATATCTTTAGTTCGATCCTCTGGATCATCTTTCAGCAATCACTTGACACAGGCACTGTTCCAAGAGACTGGAAAACAGGGAAGGTCATTCCAGTCTTCAAGAAAGGCGATCGGTATTCCCCAGGTAACTACCGCCCCATTTCACTCACCAGCGTATGCTCCAAAATCATGGAACAAGCCATTTACTTTCATGTTGCTAACTTCTTAACTTCAGTGAAGTTCTTTCACCCTAACCAACATGGCTTCAGGAAAGATCACTCATGCGAAACGCAGTTAGCTTTATTTATTCACGATATTCATTTAAACCTCAACTGTAACATTCCGACTGACGCCCTGTTTTTAGATTTCGAAAAGACTTTCGATAAGGTTCAACATTCTCGCCTTTTGCTAAAATTATCCCGCCTAAACATCCGCCCTCTTGTTCTTAACTGGATCCAGTGTTCTTTAGCTAACCGAAAACAGTTTGTATATGCTAACAACTTTACATCTTCCGTTTCCTCCGTTCTATCTGGTGCATCTCAGGGCCCTGTTCTTGGGCCACTCCTATTTTTAATCTACAATAATGACCTGCCATTTACTGTAACCTCTGAAATACGTCTTTTCGCTGATGATTGTGTCCTATACCGCCCTATCAATACCGTCGCTTACGTGTCTACTCTTCAGGAGGACTTCTTTCATATTCAAGACTGGTGTGCTAAATGGCTCATGTCTGAAAACGTTAGTAAGACTGTGCATATTTCAATCCATCGTCGACCTAACTACATCCCCCTGCCTACAAGATTAACAACTGCACTATATCTACTACCGACTCCTTCAAGTACTTAGGAATTCACCTATCCAAAGATTTGCCTTGGACAAATCATGTAAGCCACATAATTAATTCAGCTAACAAAATTATTGGTTATCTTCGCCGTAATCTCTCCATGGCAAGACCACCCGTGAAATCAGTTGCCTATAGAACGCATGGGCGACCGAAACTTGAATACGCATGTGCTATCTTTGACCCTTGCCAAACTAATCTCACTAAAGCCCTTGAAAGTGTTGAGAACCATGCTGCTAGATGTATTTTTTTCAGCAACTAGACCTATCGTCTCTTGCCTCTCGTCGTCGCATCTCTCGTCTATATCTCTATCACAGATTTTTTTTATTCCATACCTCGGGACAGTCAGCTGGTGCAGCTGGCTCATCATGTCCTTCGAACAGGCCATCCGAACTCGGTAATCCCAGCACAAGCCAGCACCACTGCGTTCCTGCAGTCATTCTTCGTCCGAACTGCCCGAGACTGGGATGGCCTTCCCCGAAAAACTGCACTCATCCGCGATACAGCGCGCTTTAGATCTGCCATTCAGTGTTCCGACTCATCTTTCTAATTTCATCACCATCAATCCCGCCTTTTACGTGCCCACTCCTCATGTGACGTCCTATTTCGGACCCTTGAGGTATTAATAAATAAAATAAAGTCACCGAAGCGCAAGAAAGGCGCCTGGCGTAGCTCAAAATTCAAATATGTGCATTGGTGGGGCTAATGCGGAGTGTCACTAAATTGAATCGTATTTGCGTCAACGTCGACGGCCATCGCGAGATAGGCTCGAGCTAAATGATTACCATTTTATAAGTTCGCGCGGCATTCAATTAAGCATGCAACTCTAGAATTTCTCAAACTTCTGACTCCTATGATAAATAATATTCCTTGCGATCTTTTTTCTGATGCGTATCGCACTTGTAGGTCCTCGTACTGTAATACATTCCAGAAATTTCAAAACAGCTACTAACAGAATTGTGGTAACCTTGCACTGCATGTATAAAACAGGCACGATACTAATTTTATCAACATATCACTGTTCACCTGCCGAACAATACCTTCAATTCTCCAGGTGGTAGCCTCAATGGTGCTCTCAAACAGATCTTTGTCGACATTAGAGCGGTATTCGCCCCTTAATCTATAGGGTGTCTCACGTAGCTTGAGCCAAACATTATAATTATGTAAATGCCACGTAGGCACACACTACCAGGTAACGTTGTTTGCCGTCGCTTGGGAATATTCAGAATATTTTTGAATTCCGCTTAATAGACAGTTTTTCGTTTAGCGTAGGCAATTTATAGCGTACGCTATACGCTATAGTAGAGAGCTTTAGTATAGCGTAGAATGCTTGCGTTAGCGTTAGTGTATTCTGCACGATAAACGTTTGCGGGACGCTATTCAATAGAGCATTTAGTATAGCGGAGAAGAACGATGCGACGCAAAGCTTAAAATTTCACTGTGCCATCTCGGTGCGAGTAGTCAAAGCTCCTAAGCTGATTGGCTCGCCACCTAGTTAAGGGTGGTAAAAGCAGCAGTTTTATATAGTAGACTGTTTAGAATAAGTTTTGTCGCCTCACGTACGTCAAACGCAAGCACCTTTGCGGGACGTTATCTTAAACGACCCTCTGGTGCCTCGTGACAAATGTATCCAAGCCAAGACAATTCATTAGCAACCATTCTGTTGTTGCTGTGCAGACGCCTGTCGTCAGGCCTATGGATGTCAGAATCGCCGAAGGATCTCATAAATTGGAAGCTGTATGCGCTCATAACTAGCGTTTCAGCTGAGGTTAGATGAAGTGTAAGCTCATTTCAATAGTTACTGGCAATCAACGAGAGTGAGTGCGTAGCCATCACGAGAATTCACGGTGAAGCGCGAGCCAAGGGTGCCGCCATGTTTGACAACGCTATTTCTTAGCGTCCGTACTTCGCGAGTGTTAGCGTTTGGCGCTAAATTCCGAAAATAGCGGAAGCACGCTATGCGCAAACCTGCTATATCGTTCTGCGAGTGCGCAGTTTGACACCATTATATTTCAGCGTTTAGCGTGGGGCCACTTACGCTATACTAAATCTGTCTAGTGTCGCGTATGCTAAGCAGCGCACGTTTTTTACAGATTTAGTTGGCCTGCGAGATCTTCGAATCTCAGAGGCCATATGCCGTCGTTGCGGCTATCTCCCGACTGTAGCAACAGGTGGCGCTGACATTTCGAATGTTTCTTTTGTTAGGCTTCAACTCGTTCGAAACGAGAAGCGATCTCAAAAACACTACAAGGTTATTCATATACTCTGTCGTCGAAGCGGCCTGAAACTTAGCGAAAGCGGTTTACACAGTCATTTGCTACGAACGAAGTGCATTTGACAAAAGCAGCTGCTAAATTCAATTCGAATCGGGTAGCCGGGTTCGCTGCCATGTTTCCCGCAAGCACCGCAAACCACGCAAAGACGCTAACGCTAAATCTGACAAATAGCGTGCGCACGCTATACGCTCAGGGTCGTATAGCGTTCTGCGCATGTGCAGTGACGACCCGCTTTTTTATAGCGTACGCAGTAGTATAGCGTGCGCTAAACTAAAACTGTCTAATTACATAAGTTGTCCTAATTAATGAATCAAATTCTCAAATATTATATTTAGATGGCAAGTCTCAATAATAAGTTAGTAGAGTCACCAGAAAAACTCCCGATATAGCTTTCTGTATCTTCTATAGGCGCTACATAAAAGTGTTTTTCGAAGGATGAAAGAAGCCCGCGAATACTCGGAAAATGCCGCGGTACTAGCTGCTCGAAGCACTTTGGATGGATTCGCAGGCTTCTCTTATGCTTCCAAAAATGCTTTTATGCACCACGTATTGAGCAAAGTAAAACTATCGGGAGTTCCTCCTGATGCTCTGCAATTCTCTCATTGAGACTTTCCATTTATTTGCAATATTTAAGAAGTTGATTATTAAATAAGACGAATTATTTACATAGACGGAGTGCAAAAAATGTGAACGGCGATTACAATAATCACTATTGTGAAATTAGAGCGCAGCTCGATAATAGTTTTGATTTCGCCGTATATCAAGGGAAAGGATTTGAGACGGAAATACCGCACCGGCTGGCAGTGGGCCAGTGGCACAAGCGCCTTCGCAGTGGAATGGGGTCTATGGGAACGCTCGCATGATGAGCAGCATCGAAGCGAGCTGTCGAAGACGACGACAACTAACGCGCGAGCAGTGATTGGCACGACCTTGTTCGCGTGGAACGAGCGCCCAAGAGCGGCGCTCTAAAATAATCTGAGTATCTCGAAGCGACGGTGAACAACATTAACTTGGTTCTGTCCGGCTGCGTGGCATTCGCATATTGCCACACCTTGCAACAGGCACCGCAGAATTAGAAAGCAGACGAAGACAAGTGCGAGGCCGGGCGCCATGCGCTGGCGGCACCTGCTTTGACGGACGCCAGTGAAGATGCAGACCAAGGGCCTTCCGTATACGCGCCGGCACTTGAATGTTTCGTGTGTGGGTTTGACGGTTACAGACTCGGGCTCAGCGATTTATCTAACGGTTGCCAGCTTTCATAGAACGTGAGAATAGTTAAACAGTTAGGCTCAAATTATATGGGACGCCCAGTACATAGTAGTTGTAATAACGGCCTCTCTACATAATTGACCTCTTTTTTATAGCACTGCCTTTACGCTGGATTACTGAAGGGTCATCAGCGACCTGCTAACTACAGTACGAATCGCCTTCGCCATTCTTATCACCGTGCACTGGCGTCACGAAGGTGACATTTCTGAAGTTGTTTTGTGTGAAACTCATCCGTGCCACCTCGTTCAGCTTCAAACAACTTGGTTGAAACCCTAAAAATAAAAAAAAATGACAACTTGCAGATATAGCGGACAATTTCTTATATGAAGCGACTAACTAAATTTTCCAAGATTTTTCATCTTCTGCAACGCTCTTTTTAATATTGCAATTGCGTACCTGTCAAGAATTAGGCAATACACTGAAACCAAACAGAAAGACGTGGATCGCTTGAATCACGCGGGTCACGTGATCCACACGACAGTGTATTTCACTGCATCCGTTATCAGCCCACTTTTCATCCGGCCATCTTCGCCATAATCCCAGTTTTCTATTGCGCATCTCTAACATCAGCAGCCTGCCTTACTCGGAAGTGTTGCGACGGATCACGCGCTCCAAACCCTGAGAAAGAAAGAGGAGTAAGCTTCATACCTATATAGGAATGTTTATTCTAGTTGCACTGAAGTTATTCATGTACTGTGTAGTGTTTTACCGCGTATACTTCCATAGGGAACAGAGCCGGTGTTACAAATGCGACTACATATAAGGCGACGCGCCTTATGAGTACTGTTCCCTGTGTGAGATGTGGAGTAAAACTACGACGAACATGGCAGCGGCAGCAGCAACGCCAGCACTAGACGCGCTCCCGCTACTAATTTTCTCCTGTTCTTGACTGCTAGTTCTTTCTTCTCCTCTGAGACTTCGTGCCTATTTTGCTAGCACAATTTTTAGCTGTATTGTTTACCCTCCGTAAACTAAGTATAGCAACACGTTCCAGAGGGGTCGTAACGGCTTCTCTGTGATCCTCCCTAACTGCTGCTGATGGCTCCCGGGTCATGCGAGTTTTCAAATAGTTAGTGACCCTTCATTTAGCTTTGATGACATTGCTTTTAGTACCAGGACATCAGGGCCTATTTCAAAACGAATTTGCAGATTCGTTGGCGAAATGTCCCTAAATGACCCACTCATTGAAATCCTAATGGCATCAGCTTTCATCATAAGGCTGGATTTCGGAGGCAAATGACGCTGCGTTAATTTAACTCCTTTTCCTTAAAAAACTCCGGCGATTTTCAGCACTTCTCACATTATTAGAATAGCGAAATCTGCCAAACGCCAGCACTTGAAGTCGCAATCGCCAGACTAAGCAGTCCAATTCCATTTCTAAATTTTTACCTGCACAGAGCTGGGCTGGCTCCTTAACCTAACTGTCCGTCTTGCTGGGAACATGTAACAACAGATCATTTTCTCATTGATTGTCGAGCATATTCTCAATTGCGAGAAAGAAGATTACAAAACACCGTTCCGCCTTCTTACAGTAAACATATGTTCAGAATTTAATACCTTTGAGGGCCTCGAACCTATGGCACAGTGACAGAAAGGTTGGTGATGGCATCCAGGGTTTTATTGCAGCGTCGGAAAGATGTCAAATATCAAATCAGAACTGAAGGCTTTGTTTTATTTCTACAAAATCAATTACATTCGCTGCATTTTTGTTTTCATTTTGTGCTTCTTTCTAATAAACTCGTGCGCGATAATGTAAAACATTGTTTTCATTACTGAATAATTTTTTTTTATTGTTATGCCGAGCTACCCAGTTCTTGGCCAATCCCGCAGAGTGGATGTGTGCCACTAACATCTAGGGTGTACATCTACATCTAGTAGCGGCAGCAGTGGCGGCGGCAGTGGCAGCAGCAGGGCTCGCCTAAATGTAGCTTCGGTGTAAATATAGAGCCGGTTGTATTGAAGCCGAAGGTGTTCCTTCCTTTCGCTCACCTGCATGCGAAGGCATCCATGTGAACTATCGCCCTGGACTCCCTGCGTTTATTCAAGAACGCTGCCAGCCGGCGCGAAATGCTCAAAATCAACCAGCGGAACATGGTTCCTGAAATCGGAGACAGCCAGTGAACAAAGTAAGGCTTTTCCACATCTCTCTGGACAGCACAGAGTTCGTGTTAACTCAGGGAAGTAGGTTGTTGTTACCGCGCTTATTTTGGCGAGCCTTTCTTTATTATTCACGTTATAAATAGCTGCACCAGCACATTCGACGCACGAATGCACTTACCATATTCCTTGCATAAACAAACGCTCTATTGTTGTCGATGCCCCAGCACCTGCTGATGTTTATTTTTTTTTTTTCGGTAGGCACACAAACATGCATGGAGACAGTATTAGAGTCTTAGCTCAATACTCAGAATTGGACGCCGTGCTCGATGCGCCAGAGGTAATGCGCTTTTCTTTGTACCCGCACCACAATATATAATAATGAAGTAACTGGTTATGCTCGGTGTAAACCTTCAAAGACAATATTTACCTTAGGTGCTGAGTGAGTGCGCCCTCCAACATCGTGAACATGGTTAACAGGTGAAAAGCATAACCGTCATACTGCGCTGAAAAAACACAATGCTGATTCAATTTGCTCGCTCTACCTCTGTTTAGACGTCAGGCTATGTGCGATGTGTTTGAAAGTGCTGTCTGGATATGTAGTCACTAAACCCCAATGCCACGCAGCACTCGTACGAAAACGAAACAGCGCATAGCACGATTTATACGCCGACTATTGATGCCATGTGGTAAAGAAAACTTTCAAGCAGACGCCGTATTCCTACTAGTTATCTTTCTGATGACGCTACCTGTAGCGAGTGGTTGCATGCGCCTTAGCGTTATTTGTGTTTTAAAGAATTCATTCTACACTGGAGATAGCAAGCCTTGGTATAGGGACTTGAAAAAGGTAGCTTAAAAAATATTTACTGCCATTCTCAACCTGTGATTATGGCCCAACTCTCTTCTGGCGATTAGCTGCTGAAACATCAATGTTCACGTTTCTCTGGCGGAACAGTTGCAGCGACTTGTACTTCAAATAATAAACCGTAAGTTCATTCAAAATCCAATGCACATAAGTAGAGGAAGCGGATGACCCGAAGGAAAAAGCAGTACGGACAAGCCTACTGAAATGGAGAAGGAAATGGTAATCGTGAGTGTATCAATGACATTTCATATAATCAATGCACAAATACATGGTCGAAGGAGTTGTCTCCAAATCAAGTTACGAAGCCATCAAAATGAACGCGAGTGCGCTTTGTTCGTGATATCGCGAGATTGTCAATCAAGTTCTGAACTGTGGTGACTTCCTGAAAATAAGAAGGAATGTTGATATAGTTGTGCTCTTTGAATTTCCACAAACAGTAGAACGTAATCAGAAGTCCAGCCGTCAGGCACCGCCCAAGGAAGAAACGTGAAGAAGCAGAGCCACCCTAATCCCAGCATTCTGCACTGTACCACATCCTTATCGGTCGTATACGGTCCGTGTAGAATAATTTTCAGGGCAAGCAAGCCCCTCTACTACCTTACTGTAGAGTCGAAGCGCTTCCCCACGCGAGTTCAAAGTCCAGGCGCTTCTATGCGACGGCAGAGAACTTAGTTGCACAACGAAGAGAAGCTGAGTTAAGCACATCTATTAAGGTAGCTATTAATACCGAACCGGCCACGCTTACTTGACAAGGCGCTTGGTGAGCCGTGAAGTACTCAGAAATCTGGCAGCTTGTCTCAAAGGGTGTAGCATTTGCAGCGATAGCATGCGTTGACCTAGCGTTGCCTCGGAACACCTATGAGTATGTTATAACTCTAGCCGGATGCGACACGTTAGCGCGACGGAGCATGCGAGGCGACTTCTTCTTGGCGCAAGGAACAGTGCCTAAGCAGTGAGCAGGTGTCTCAAAACACTTGTGTAATCAGGGCCTACAGGCGTCGACTTATACGACGCATGAGACCGACGGAACTGCGTTGGCGTAAGCTCCCAATAAATTAACAGACAACGGTAGTTCGACGTTTACTTCTCAGACACAAGCCTACGCACAGAGGAACTCTGGTTTGATTATAGTACGCGGGAATTGTATTGCCGAGAAAGTATAATGTACTTGCGCCCATCGCTCACGCGAGCAGCGAAAGGGAGAAAGCAGGTCTTGTTTCGCCACCGAGGTTGTTGAGCGTAGCGTTCAGTGTGCCTCGCCTCGTTGGTTTTGAATTCAATTCTACTCCGAGGGTTTTATGATCCTGCGTGCACGGTCCATGCAAGAGTTGTCACCGGGACATCCCTACGATGGTTGTGGGGACGACAAGGATTATAAGGCCTGCTCAGTGAATTTTATTCTGGCAATTTCTGTGGGCATAAATTGCTGAAGCGCCGAAAGTTGTGGCTACCTCCAAAGCTTTAGTACGCCATGTAACCGCATCACCAGGGCGCTACTGCTCTTCCCCTAAAGCTACTGGTGCCGGAGCCAGATAAACTATGTCGCTTTCAAGTTCTCTGAATGAGAAGATCAAAAATAAAATGAATGTGATGTCAATGAAATGTTTTATGTATGGTGTTTGTGCACTGAATTTCTCACAAGTTGTTATAAATATAAGGTGTAATATTCTGAAGAACATGAATCCTGGTAAGAAGAACTTTGGCGCTCTAATAATGAAATTTCTACCGATACTCGCGTTTTTTCTATCTTCTGGGGTTTCTTTACAGCCGATGCAACGCAGAAGAGGCTACATATACCCTTTCCTATTTAGAATTTAGAACTAATTAGAAAGAGTTCGGTGTTGGTTGACCAATTTTGTTAAAATGCTTTTTATATAAGCACAGTTCTGAATGAAGAAATAATACATGCAGAAACTCTTTTGAGAGTTGTCTAAGTATGCGTAAGCATTGTACAATTTGCTCATATTCATGACGCCGCGTATCATTATCAAAGTCATGTTATCCGACCAGTGTGAACAGTTATCAACCCTCATCGGTCGTTATCAACCTTGTCAGACTAGATCAGACCCTTATCAACCATTATCCATTGTTGTCCACCTTATCTGACTCCATTTGATTGTTATCAGCCTTTATCAGGTATTATCAACCTGATCGGTCTTGATTCGATCCTTATCGAGCCTTATTTGTCCTTATCAATTTTATCGGACGAGATACGGCGCTTGCCAACTCTTATCGATCCTTATCAACTTTATCGAATTATTCTCAACCTTAGGAACCATTATCACTGCTTAGTATTAACTAATAACAGCTTTGACTTGAACATTATAAGCCCTTTTCGCTATTTACCACCTTATCCGTGCGCGTCAAACCATTATCAACCGTGATGAGACCCATCTAACCCGCATCACTCCTTATCGCCCTTATAGAGTAATCAACTGCTTATCTGTCTGTGTTGCGCGACATGAAGCGCATGCGCCCTCAGAGATCGGTGATGTTTCGGACGGCGAAGAAACGCCCGAATGGAAGGCGCATCCAGCGACCACCGAAACACAAGGGGGGTGTGGCGCGTTTGTTTTTAGAAAATCGGAATTTTCCTGATGTCTGCAATATACCAAGTCGGTTGTGCATGTGGTTCTAGAGGCGCCTTTATAGAAACGGATTTTATACATTATTTTCTTTAGAGCAATTCGTCTTTCGTGACGGACAGGTTTTCTCGTCGGGTAGTCACCGAAACGCTTCGGTATTTAAAAGAGCACACCTAGAAAGAAAGACGCATATACGCATACGGGTGCTGCTACATTGTTTTAGATCAAGTTGCTTTTCATGTGTGTTTTTTTTAATTTACAGCCCGTCGATTACCCTCACGTGCATACTCACGCGACCAAACACCATTCGCATGCAGAAAACCATAGACGGAAGTCGAGGAGCGATAAACGTTGCTGACCGTACTTCTTGCGTAGCTTCCACAGCGTTGCACGTTATGCATGTAGCGCAAGAAAATAAACGTTTCTAAAAAGAATGCGGAGTCTTATATATACATATATATTTATATATAGAATAAGGAACCATCTACACGGAACATAACGGAGACAGAAATGGTCACGCGGAAGGTGAAAGTTCGTCTGGTGTGCCCCTGTAATTGTTATCGCATTCAATCGAGACGTATGGCGACGCGGGTTTCCACACCAGCATGTTGTGCCATCTTTAAAGCATAGAATGCTTTTAGCTCGCATCGTCGGCGACTTTCAAGTGACCTTGAGCGCAAAGCCAGATCCTTTATCCGGACACTCAAACGAGAACGTCCAGGCAAGTTGCAAAAAGAAAACGAATGCAACCAGTCAAAACTTTAAGCAATGCAGTCTCTAGCCCTCAATCCTTTCTAGAGGACCGGATTATATAGGCCAGTTACTGCCCAAAAAGTTACAAAAATTATTGCTTCCGAGTTCTTCCTAATCTTTGTTCCCAATATTACTCAAGCTCTAACTTCTAGTAAGCTGAAGTTTTATTTGTCATTTCCAATAACAACGTTTAAACGCAGATACAGGGCAATATACACTTCCTTGTTATATTTTGGCGCGGAACTCCAGCGGCCCACGACTTCCATTGCACGGGTTTTGCGTCACCTCGAGAGATGGCGGCATCATACAAGACCCTGGCATCATACAACCCTGGCATCATACAAAATTTGGACGTGCTGGGCAAGGTGCGCTGCAGTGACCATAGGGTGGTAAGAACTCGAACTACCCTAGGCCTTAGGAGGGAACGGAAGAAAATGGTACATAGGAAGCCGATCAATGAGTTAGCGGTAAGAGGGAAAATAGAGGAATTCCAGATCAAGCTGTAGAACAGGTATTCGGCTTTAACTCAGGAAGAGGACCTTAGTGTTGAAGCATTGAACGACAATGTTGTGGGCATCATTAAGGAGTGTGCAATAGAAGTCGGTGGTAACTCCGTTAGACAGGATACCAGTAAGCTATTGCAGGAGACGAAAGATCTGATCAAGAAACGCCAATGTATGAAAGCCTCTAACCCTACAGCTAGAACAGAACTGGCAGAACTTTCCAAGTTAATCAACAAGCGTAGGACAGCTGACATAAGGAAGTATATATAATATGGATAGAATTCAACTTGCTCTCAGGAACGGAGGAAGCCTAAAAGTAGTGAAGAAGAAACTAGGAATAAGCAAGAATCAGATGTATGCGTTAAGAGAGAAAGCCGGCAATATGATTACTAATATGGATGAGATAGTTCAAGTGGCTGAGGAGTTCTGTAGAGATTTATACAGTACCAGTGGCATCCACGATGCTAATGGAAGAGAGGATAGCCTAGAGGAATTTGACATCCCACAAGCAACGCCGAAAGAAGTAAAGAAAGCCTTGGGAGCTATGCAAAGGGAGAAGGCAGCTGGGGAGAATCTGGTAACAGCACATTTGTTGAAGGATGGTGGGCAGATTGTTTTAGAGAAACTGGCCACCCTGTATACGCTTGGCTCATTACCTCGAGCGTACCGCAATCTTGGAAGAAGGAGCACATAATCTTAATCCATGAGAAAGGAGACGTCAAAGACTTCAAAAGCATAGACCGATCAGCTTACTGTGCGTTGCCTACAAAGTATTTACTAAGGTAATCGCTAACAGAATCAGGAACACCTTAGACTTCTGTCAACCAAAAGACCAGGCAGGATTTCGTAAAGGCTACTCAACAATAGACCATATTCATACTGTGAATCAGGTGATAGAGAAATGTGTGGAATATAACCAACTCTTATATATAGCTTTCATTGGCTACGAGAAAGCGCTTGATTCAGTCGAAACCTCAGCAGTCATGGAGGCATTACGGAATCAGGGTGTAGACGAGCCATTTGTAAGAATACTGAAAGATATGTATAGCGGCTCCACAGCCAACGTAGTCCTCCATAAAGAAAGCAACAAAATCCCAATAAAGAAAGGCGTCAGGCACGGAGATAGATCGCTCCAATACTATTCACAACGTTTTTACAGGAGGTATTCAGAGACTTCCATTGGGAAGAATTGGGGATATGAGTTAATGTAGAATACCTGGGTAACTTGCGATTCACTGATGATAGTGCCTCGCTTAGTAACTCAGGGGATCAATTGAAATGCATGCTCACTGACTTGGAGAGGCAAAGCAGAAGGGTGGGTCCAAAAATTAATCTACAGAAAACTAAAGTAATGTTTAACTGTCTCGGAAGATAACAGCAGTCTACGATAGGTAACGAGGCACTGGAAGGGGTAAAGGAATACATTTACTTAGTGCAGGTAGTTACCGTGGATCCGGATCATGAGACTGAGATAATGAGAAGAGTAAGAATGGGCTGGGGTGTGTTTGGCAGGAATTCTCAGATCATAAACAGCAGGTTGCCATTATCCCTCAAGTGAAAAAGTGTATAACAGCTTCATCTTAACCGCAGTTACGTACGGGGCCGAAACCTGGAGGCTTACGAAAAGGGTTGTACTTAAATTGAAGACGACGCAATGAGCTATGGAAAGAAGAACGATGGGTGTAAACGTAAAGGGAGAATAAAAGAGCAGATTGGGTGAGGGAACAAACGCGAATTAATGATATCTTAGTTGAATTAAAGAAAAAGAAATGGGCATGGTCAGGATATGTAATGAGGAGGGAAGATAACCGATGGTCATTGAGGGTTACTGAGTGGATTCCAAGGGAAGGGAAGCATAACAGGGGGCGGCAGAAAGTTAGTTGGGTGGATGAGATTAAGAAGTTTGCAGGGACAACATGGCCACAATTAGCACATGACCGGGGTTGTTGGAGAAGTGTGGGAGAGGCCATTGCGCTGCAGTGGGCGTAACCAGGCTGCTGCTACTGCTGCTGCTGCTTAGGATGATGATAGGTTTCAAGATACCTAATGCTTATCTTCCTGTGTTTATTCTTTATACGAGGAACGTAACTGTAGGCGAAACGTCATGAAAAATTTGTGTGTGCAGTTGAATGCGTGTGAATCTAATACTGCTTTTGAAATGCTTCACATTAGAAAGTGTTAGAAAGCATTATATAGCTATCTTACGCTATGTTTTCTAGTGTCCCATACGCACCCTTGGTTAGATAAACTTAATATTTCACTAGACCAAGGGGCATGTTTACGGTTGTGTTGTGGCTAAATCCCAACGGTTTTGGTTCATCATGATAGGTGCAATAAAGTTTGTATTCAAACGCCCCTGCATTTACGTCTATGATAGAGCGGGGTAGAATTGAGCGCGCAGCCATGGCATAAGTGCAATTGCCACCAAGATGAAAGTTACGAAAATTAGGCTGACCACTTCTGAAATTCTGTGTGCGAAGTCAAATGTGGCTGAACAAAATACGGCTTTCTTTTTTAGAAATTATTCAGCAACCTTGTAAACTGCCACGCTGCCGTTATCAGCTACGTTCTGATGTCCCGAAATAACTGCTACGCGATGCACCCAAAGCGCATTATGTCACGCTGTTTAACACTTTTACCTTACAAAAAACGGAAACTTGGCCGTGTTGGTGGTCATTCATGACGCGAAAAGTAACCGCGCTAAAAGGACAAAGACATAGGCAAAGAATCACATGACGGGCGCTGTGAGTGTTCCACTTCGCCTATGCCTCTGTCTGTTTAGCGCTGTTACTTTGCGAAGCTTCTACCTTAATTTGAAGCGCTGAGAAAATTTATTTAACCATCGCTTTTTTTATTTCTGCATTCGTCATACGAGCGCCTTAGTTGGTTTCTCTGATGTACACGGTAAACTATAAACAAGGCACCTTGTTTATAATTGGCGAAAATAAAGAGCACAATATAGGAAATTTGTAGGTAAAGTTGAAAGCGTTCGGAAATACAATGACGTTTACGATAAGGGGCGTATGAAAGTGTGCTGAAGCTTCACGAATGCGGCAAATTTAGCACGCAGCCCCTGCATGACAACAAAACTCATTTTCTTTCATGTATATTACAATCGGTGCACGACAGCATTACTGAGCGAAGCAGGCAGGGGTGAAATGCAAAAACAAGGTAAAGCAATACAATAGAAACAATACAATACAATACAAACAAATAAGCAAGAAGCGAAATAGTTGAGCATAGGAACGCAAGTAGTGCAATGAAAAAAACAATTTGAAGAAGAAAGCGAGACTTTCAATTCACTTCGTTTTGAAACGCTACCCTTCACAGATATTGTGAGATATCGACAGATATCGTCAAGATAGCGCTCGAGAAACTGGGCGTCACCCTTTACTAGGTAAGGCACTTCAATATGGCTGGCTGACCGTCCCACGTCACTGAAAAGTATTTGAAACCGTTATTTAAGAAGCCTTTGCCGCTCGAATTCCACAAAGGGTGTTTTATGAACGGTATGAGTGTAGTCATGGCTGCAAAACACCGAGATTTCTTGCTAGAGGAACTGCATCAGGGTCACCCCAATATCGCGAGAAGCAAAGAGCTCGCGAGGAGCAACGTCTGGTGGCGGGTCATCGGCTCGGACTTGGAGCAACACGTAAAAAAAAGTAGAGTGTCAGCCCGGACGCTACTTGCACTTCACCTTACAAGCGTTCCTGCTGATGTACCTGCTGATGTAACACGCCACATGCGACTGTGAAAGAAGCGCCAGCAAACCTTTTCATTGGCAGACGACTGCAAACAAAACTTGACGCAGTAAACGCTTCGGTCGGAGGAAGATTGCCTCAGCAAGAGCTCGCCGATACGGTGTGTCGCAAAGCGCGTGGGTGACTTTTCGACATCCACGATCAGGCCCTCGTGAGGAACTAAAGAGGGCCTGAGAACTGGGTTCCTGGCACGATCATCCAGCAATCTGGCCCTGCTTCATTCAAGATTCGACTAAGGACGAATCGAGAGGTGCGCATCTGGCGTCGTCATCAAGACCAGCTACTACATAAAATCGAAAGCTCGAAGCAGAGCAGAACGGATGACCTTATGCCAGATTTAAGGGATCCTGAAAGCGACATCGAGCCATTTCCAGCTGCGGCCACTGCGGTAACGAATGGCTCTCTAATTGAGCGGCGTTACCCACAGAGGGACCGGCTACGTCCAGACAGATATCAGCCATAGCATCATAGCATTGAATGTGGGAAATGCTTTGTGCTCATGAGGAGGAAAAAGATGTGTTTGCGCGATACCACGTACACATGTTGCTGTCGCGTACCCGCTCGGCGCAGCGTATCCAACACCACCTAGATAGCACAAGGCATTTTCACTCCTATGCATGAAGTCATGTCACCTGGCCCGACTGCCACAGAATCTAATGCAGATGTTCTCGAGTACGGAACAATAATTTTGACCTCACCGCTTTCATCACGCCAGCCTTGTCAATGGAAATTTCGGGCCAGGTAGCGAGATGTCACGGATCGGAGTAAACGGGCCTTGTGCTATCTGGGTGGTGTTTGATAATTGCGCGTCTCTCTTTCTCTCTCTATTTTTTTATTGCGTACAGAAGGGATCAAACAGTGCATTCGAAAACGGGAGGAGACAGTTTAATGACAATATTTTGAGAGGCGAGTCCATTAAATGCATAAATGCTCGTACACCGGATCACGTGTTTAAAAAAAATATATGCCGATTTCACACACTGTGGGTATCAATGTTACGCCAAGCATTTGACAGGTCGCTGGTATTGTTTAAGCTTCCGCAAAGGTTTACTATGTTGCGTTTATGTAACGCGAGGAGCTGCGTCTGCGACGCGATGGTATGCGTTACGTCACCAACAAGACGTTAACGTCGCTAACGACGATAGTATAACGGAGACGGCATGATTTCTACTCGAGGCGATTGTCGCAATTTAACGACTGGCCGATTGTTCGGTTCTGCATAGTTACGGGATGGGCAATCGTGAAAGCAGTAAAATACCGCACAGCTTTTACATAGCGTTAGCTGCTGCTGGGGAAGGACTGGCGAATGTGGGCCGATTTTCAAGGTGGGAGGTAGTCTAACAGAGTGTATCAAAGAGCTAGCTATCACGAGAGCAGAATATGAACAACTGGCACGTGATGGAAGCACCATACCATTCAATGGGCTAGCTTGCTTGGGCACAAAAAAATATCAGTGGGAAACTGATAAAGAGGTAAGGGCAACACGCTGCTGTGATGAAATACGGGGATTTCATCTCAACAGCGGTTGCGCCGTTCCTTTTATCCAAGAGGGCCGAAACAAGGCAATGCAGGAACCTACCTACTGCACACGAGAGGAAGCTCCACTCACAGCGCGGTGGTCCCGTCAGACTAACCGCCATGCTAACTGACCTGCGTACACATACACGCCTAACGAAGGGCCACGCATCTTTTAAGCATGCCGGTCTGTAGCTCTATTGCGATTTTAGAAGTGATAGCTGTGAATGGCATAGTCGGTGAGCAACATTAATTCGTGCCGGTGCCCGTCGTCGTTCATTGCAGAAATCACAGTGTTTTGCGAGTTTACAAAGAAATGAAAAATTATGTCCGACGATAAGGATACTTCATAATTGAAAATTTGGGCGCAGTTTTATACGTGTTTTCATTTCGCGATATATTCAGGCAAGTAATATGAGACCGAAATCATCGCACGTGCTGGCAGTGGGCTAGTGCGGTCAGCGTCTTCACAGAGGGAGGGGCAGTATGATAACTCTGGCAATTTTTTGTCGCAAGTTGCCCGGATGTCCTCCTTTGATTGCCCGGATAACGGCTCTGTACTTTGGCTCAAGGTCAATTGAAGTTCGAGCACAAGAGGAGCTAAAAGCATTTCATGCTTAAAATTGGTGGCTCTCCCGTAATGGATAGAATATGTAAGCATGAAATGGGTATACGGGCAAAGCAGATTGGTTGGAGATGATACTAGCCACAATCTTAAAATGAGTGTAGTGCATGTTCGCGACGCCACAACCGACCACATCACACCCGACTACGCCATAATGTGCACAGGTCCATAGTATTGCAATATTATCCGTAGATACCCTGGAGACGAGCCGCCGTGAGAACGACGACGAAGTGGGTCTGTGCCCTTGGCGCGAGTGAATGTCGGCCTGGCGCTCTGGCTCCAGTCCAGTCTAAAAAGCCTGCAAAAAGCCTCTTTCGTCTGTGGCTTTCTACACGTAACATTCTGGTGGAGGTGCGGGGTGCCCAATAGCGTCCTCTCACAGACACAACCTCAGTACAGGTACCGTATCGGTTAAACCATATCGGCTGCCGGCGCGCCGGACACGCTGCGGAACTCGCGGACCGCTGACGTTGAAAAGAGCACTCAGTGCCAAAAGATGACCAGGAAGTGTATAGTGCCCTGTATCTGCCTTTTGAATGTCGCTATTGGAAATCAGAAATAAAACTTCGGCATACTATAACTTACAGCTTGAAGGATATTGCGATCAAACATTATCAAAAACACGGAAGCAATGCTTTTTTCTAACTTCTTTCTGACGTAGCTAGCTTATGTAATGCAGCCTAGACTGGTCGCCTGGATGTCCTCGTAGTGCATGGATAACGGCTCTGACTTTTGGCTCACGATCAACTGAAGATCGCCGGCCACGGGAGCTAAACGTATGTCATGCTTTAAAAATTAAACGGAGCCACCATTGAAGGTATAGTAACCACCATCGAAGGTATAGGAAAAGCAGCGGAAGAATTCTATGCTGGCCTGTACAGTGCCCAGCGGAGTCAGGATAACTCCATTAGAAAGACTAATGAACAGGGTACAGAAACTCCTCCTATACCTAGCGATGAGGTCAGAAGGGCCTTGCAAGACATGAAACGAGAAAGAGCGGCAGGAGAAGATGAAATAACAGTCGATTTAATCAAAGGTGGGGGACACATGATGCTTGGAAAACTGGCGGCTAAGGATATATCGACTGCAAAGGTCCTAGAAAACTGAAATAATTAAAACAATATAATAATCCACAATAAGGGAGACTTTAAAGAAACGAAAAATTGTAGGCCCATTAGTTTACCCCCAGTATTAGATAAAATATTCACCAAAACAATCGCCAATAGACTAAAGGCAACACTGCTCCTCAGACAACCAAGGAAACCAGCTGGTTTCAGGAAGGGATACTCTACAATGGATTACATCCATGTCATTTCTCAGGTAATCGAGAAATCCGCTGAGTACAATAAGCCTCTCCATATGGCTTTCATAGATTACGAAAATGCATTTGATTCAGTAGAGATACCAGCAGTCATAGAGGCCTTGCGTAATCAAGGAGTACAGACCGCTTACCTAAATACCTTGGATAATATCTACAGAAATTCCACAGCTACCTTAATCCTACACAAGTAGGAAGATACCTATAATGAAAGGGGTCAGACAGGCAGACACAATCTCTCCAATGCTATTCACTGCGTGCCTGAAAGAAGTATTCAAACTATTAAACTGGGAAGGCTTAGGAGTAAGGATCAAAGGCGAATATCTCAGCAACCTTCGGTTTGCCGATCATATTGCTCTATTCAGCAACACTGCAGACGAGTTAAGACAAATTATTGAGGACCTTAACAGAGAGAGTGTAAGAGTGGCGTTGAAGGTTAATATGCAGGAGACAAAGGTAATGATGAATAGCCGGCCAAGGGAACTAGAGTTCAGGATCTACAGTCAGCGTCTAGAGTCATTAAAGGAGTACGTTACTTGGGTCAACTAATCAAA
Source organism: Dermacentor andersoni (assembly GCF_023375885.2). NCBI lineage: Eukaryota > Metazoa > Arthropoda > Arachnida > Ixodida > Ixodidae > Dermacentor > Dermacentor andersoni. The sequence continues at coordinate 199,450,383 of NC_092816.1, read as the reverse complement.
GGAAATCCTGATCACGAGAAGGAAATTCATAGACGCATGAAATGGGTTGGATCGCATATGCAGACATTGTCAGCTCCTGAATGGATGCTTACCATGATCATTGAAAAGGAAGGTGCACAATCAGTGCATTTTACCGGTGCTTACATATGGGGCAGAGACTCAGAGATTGACAAAGAAGCTTGAGACCAAGTTTAGGACCGCGCAAAGACCCATGAAACGAAAAATGCTAGGCATAACGTTAACAGGCAGAAAGAATGTAGTTTAGCTACGAGAGCAAACGCGTATACCCGATATTCTAATTGACATTAAGAGAAAAATATGGAGCTGGGCACGTCATCTGATGTGCAGATTAGATAACCGTTGGACCATTAGGGTTACAAAATGGGTACGAAGAGAAGGGAAACGGAGTCGAGAACGGCAGAAGACTAGGTGGAGCGATGAAATTAGGAAATTCGCGGGCGCTAGTTGGAATCAGTTGGTGCAGGACATGGGTATTTGGAGATCGCAGGGAGAGGCCTTCGTCCTGCCGGCGACAGAAAATATGATGATGATGATGATGATGATGATGATGATGATGATGGTAGTGGTGATGATGAAGATCATTCAAATGCGAAAAATGCCATCCACATAAAGGTCGAAGAAATGACGCTGTTTCTTCCCTTCACCATTGGGAGCTCCAGTTTCACAATAAAATATGTTTGTTTCCTCTCGACAAGAGATTGTTCGGCACTCACCTGCGAGTGTTTGCACGTTCCGATAACGCACAAAACTGCGTAGAACAGAGTGCGCATACTATTTCGCGTGTGCCAGTGTCTAAACCGAGTATAATGGTGCACCCAGAGAACAATGATTAGCTGTTGCCATGTTTTGCAGCTGATCTATAAGCCGAGTAGAGAGAACCTAAAGGCGACGGTAAGACACTAAAGGCAGCAGAGACAAGAGGAGGAACTAGCATTGCCTCTCCCCTTGTTTATCACCGCAGAGCGCCACGCCAGCCTCCACGAAGGAAGACGACAACTTCGCAAAAGCAGATTAGTCAAGCGTGTGCCTCCAATTTTGTTCGAAGCGGCATCAAAGGAAACAGTGCAATACGTACGGCTCATAATATTGTTCCAGCCCTCGCGTCACTGCTGTTTATTATAGGCAGAAGCGCAATTTTTAAATTGTGGTTCTTGTTATACGAGTCATTGCTTGGCGCAACAAGATATGAAGAGTTGTTTTGTAATACCTAATTGGTTCGCACCATCTGTAACTGCACAAGGGAAACGGGGCAGCAAGTGTAGTCACCCCTATTCACACGTGTGCTTCTTTATCTTTCTCCGGTGATCGCAGTTGACGGGCTAGCTGAAGATCTGAAGGTCGGCATTTCGTGGATCGCCTATGTGAGGAAAAAAATAGGAACAGTTCAGGAAATTTGAAAATAACACTCATGACAATGAGCGAGATAGAAAAAGTAGACTGCTCAGCAAACATATAAAGGAGCACACAGAACGCAACCTCATGGGAGTTCGTTGCAATCTATGCTGTCACCCTCAATGTTCTCGTTTCTAAAATATTTTTTATGATCGAAAAGGCATGACCACGAAAATATTCTTCACGGCGCATCCGATTGACACACAACGATACCGTATATGTCATGACAGATGGCGCTCTTAAGCAAGATTAAACTAATGAAAAGAACTCGAAAGGCAATTGGACATTATAAATGCACGCAACGCAATGTCAACGATAATGGCGACGCTTGCTATGGCTTCTGATAGAACAAGATTGAAGGCTCGCAATACTTCTGCAACTCTGACGTCAGGGCTTTATCACGGGTTAAGTATACGCCATAAACATTGTGGCAACCAATGTGTAAAGGTTAATGTTAGATTTTACAGATGCGGACTTCACATCCAGCAGGGTTATTTAAGACTGAGAGAACCTACCTGGGGAAAGCATGGGATTTTTTAATTACGAATTAGCTATCAGGGATGAACTGCTACGCCGTCAGCCAATATGACGCATGTTAAAGCGCAAGAATATGACTTTCCTAAAAGATGAAAAGATGATCAAAACGTAAGTTGCGGTGGGCGTGAACCACTGTTCTTTTTGTGGATTGTATAGGTTATTTTATTCAAAGCCATGCTCGTTTGTAGTAAGCTCATACGTAATATCTGTGAACTCGCGGTGGCTTATGCTTTAAGGTAAGAAAGATGCCGGCATGATATTATGGGAACAGAGACATGCGCTGTCTGTCATATCTGCAATAAATGGCCCCATGCACACTGGAGGAAATATTGTGGTTGGACCTCACTGAATATTGGCAAGGTGTGCCTCACCCGAGGAGATGCTGTTTCGCATTTGCGGGCCGACGTAGAAAATAGACCGCTAATACTCAACGATGGTGAGCTGGCGCATCTTCGTACCAGAGCTTAAATCGGCGCAGTCAAGGTATCATGTGTAGTTCGACGATAGCCGTTGTCATAGGTGTATCATTACTATTGCGAGAGTCTGGAGGTTTACGGAGATATCTCAATGTATGGATTAGGTAGTCTGCTGGAGCATTTTTGAACACTTGCGCTTCTGTCCCACGTGTTCGTGAAAAGGCAGAGGGGTAATAAATGTAAAGCGCATATTTTTGTCCTGATGCTGCTATTAAAAGCATCCAACGCAATTGAGAGGGTGTCTGACGTGCGTAGCTTACTAACACTTGTATTTCCTTGTCCGAAAACGGATTCTCTTTCTGTATACAAATAATGCTACGAACATTTATCAGAACTATCTGAGCCTATCTCCAACATGCGAAAGCCTGTCGAACATTTAAGCCCAACGGCGGGTGATTCGTTCAATCAGCCAGAAGTCGTGCCTCAGCAGTTTTCTGTGCACTGGCTGCAGTGATCCCCAAACCTTTCGACTGACGTGAATAGACCGCCTTTTGTAAGTAACGCGGCAGATCTGCAGAAATGACTGCGCTAGGCAGATGACGACGAAGATAGAGCCATGTTGCAGGCTAATTTATCTGCACTGCCTTTTAGGCCAATATATCACGATTAGCTGCAGAGCAAGAAAGTATGCAGCATTACATTTTTATTTTGTTCGTCGTTTTCGACTATGGCCTTCCCTTCAGAAGTGTTCCGCCGATAAGAAAGTTCTCGTACGTATTGACGTAAACATCCGCTGGGAGGCGGGTTATAAGTTTGTTCTTTTTGCAATCTCCTGGCTCAATGGCTGGCTTTTTTTCTTATACGTAGGTCCGGGTTTGACTAGAACACACAAACACTCACACACGAACAAGAACTCGTTCCACAGAGAACCTATACGATTTGTTCGGTCGCCTAATCTACTGCCGTTTCCTAATTACTAATTACGCGAGAGCAATCTCTGATGGTACGCCCACTACACAGCTCCAGCAGAAAGCGTAATAATCCTCGGTGTCTATTTCTGTGTGATTTTATAGTTCCGCGAAAGTAGCTTTGACCTTTGTGCGTATTTTTTTTTATTTTTTTTATTTCTTTTCTTGAGTTTGGCGGTGTTTCTTTGGGAAAAAATGAGGCCGCACGGAGTAGACCTATATGTGCTTCCTGCTGCTGACCTCAAACAGTATCTGAAATGCGTTTATCTTTCTGCTCGTTGTCGCGACAAGCAATGGCGAATAGATGTTTTGCATGCATATGTGCTAACATTGGCACTTGTTTTCTTCACTATGTTTCCGCATGCTGTAGCTCTCGCTAACTTGGTTACTTCTGCCGCATCATCGCATTGAGGATTGGTCAAGAATTGTTTGTGTTTCTATTTTTACGTATGAAAATAACAGTGTGAGATTAGAAAATAAATAAATAAGTCAATAAATAAATGAATAAATAAACCAATAGATAAAGAAGTCAATAAATAAATCAACTAATTAATAAACAAGGTGATATTGGCGCCTTGTAAGAGCGCTGGCTACTCTTCTGCTGCAACGAGTGCCAAATACAGAAACACTCAGAGATAATATAATAGCACAAAAGGTTGCACTAAATTTCGCAAAGGGTCTACAAGTAGTCTCATGCTAATCCCAAGTTAACAATTCAGAACAGAGCCCAAAGCAGTCGGTGGGGAAACTAAGATAATTAACAATAGCAACAAAACGACGAAAAACGCAAAGACGACCGCGATACACACGATGAACCATGAATATGCCTGAACACATTTCTGGAAGCATCTGTGTATCTGCAATTATGGAGCCCAAGTGTGTCACAAGTGTAGAAAATGTGATTAAGTGTCAGTGAAAGCAGAAGAAACACCACCAACTCCCCGATAATATAAAAAAATATATATATTTGTGATTTTCCATTTCTCCAAGCAACCCCACCATTACATGCAAAGTTCGAATCTGTGAAGCTTCTGATGGCCACATACGAATAGTTTCCCTAGCGACCGCGGTCTTCTACCATGGGTCCCCAAATTTCGACTTGAATGTGCATGTGCATGGCTTAAAAAACAAGCCACCATTATAAGCACCACGAAACAATGTACAAACAAACGCACTGAGGCTGACGCGCTCAGAGCTGGTGTGTGTTTTTTCTTCGCCGTTGTCAAGTTGCGCGTTTTTCTCTTCCACGTCTTCTATCAAGCATCTGCAGCTTCCTTGACAGAATTTAGCGGCAGGCCGAATATTTGATGAAATGTTGAATTCTGTCTTCTGTATATTCACGAGAGACTTCCCAGGAACAAGTTGCTCTATTCGACTTATTCGATCTTGCATCCGTAGGTTGCAGGTGCGAACACATACGAAGCAGGTGTCGAGTTTGCTGTAAAGAGAAGGCAGAAATGAAAAAAAAAAGCCGAACAAAAGAGTGACACAACATACACGCCATGTATCTCTTTTATTCCTTGTCGTTCATCTACAGTAATCAAAGAACAGACGAAGCTTAAGTTGTTTCTAACCTCTGGTAAATTGAAAGGAAGCTGTCCGAGTTGGCGCACAGTTAACGTGGAAGTGATTCTTTATCAGCGGAGGAGGTGTAAGTGTCGCAGTGGTATGGCAATAGGGAAAAGCAATGAATGAAGAGCGTGATCACGGCGTCACTAGCACTCATCGCCACCAACGCCTTCTGCATGCATTAGTTGAATTCAAGTCTCTACGCGAGCGGCCCGAATACTGACGGTTATCTGCAGGCTACTACTTCCGTGGCAATCGGACTGAATGGCACGAACAAACTTGGCATTTTAGGATTCTTCCAGCACGTTGAGGATAGCCTGTCAGTGATACTGAAAAAAAAAAAAGACAGTCCGTGGTTACGGCATTTTGCATGCTCTAAAAGATCTATCACGGCCGAAACATGCGTCCGATCCGGCACACGATTCGAGCGCCGCCCAGAAGGAGGCATCCGAAAAGGCGTTCGTATCGCACGCAGCAGAGGCGCCCGAACAGGCCTGTGGTGCCAAGAAGAATGATCGTTTATTCGCACTGAGCACGGTTGTTGTAGAGCTTGTTTCAGCAACGCTTTAAAGTCAAAACGACGTGCTCTGTATTTTATTGGGACAGAACCCTAACATATGCGCCTAAAATGTAGAGTATAGCGAAAAATATTTTAAGAGAGCCATGGACAGAGCAACACGCGATTCATCAAAATAGTTTTAACAGACAGGTTACGTGATACGTTACGCAAGGAGGCGGCAATGGTTGAGGAGTAGAAACAAGGTGAAGCAATAAGCCTGTGCGCAACACTTCTGGCTGCATCTTAACGAATATTAGCTTAGATGAATACAATGAAAGCGTATGGTAGGAACTTATCGCGTATATGCCATCGTTTAAATGAAAGCGCGATTCCCTCTGCAGCAATCTAACGCCACCTAATTATAATATTTAAAACTTAGCGCTCTCACTTCCGACAGGTCTGCTCTTGCTGTCGGATTTTGAAATGCGGCGAGAGTACCTGCTGGGAGTCAGCTCCATTCCGTCAGCTACAGCTTCCTTCGTCTGCGTGGACAAATTTCACGCCGTTTATTTTGCGGAAACAACCTATTGTTATAGGATATTAAAATTTCCCAGCGTGCCTGCAGCTATTGCCATGTCCAGGGGTAGCCGAGATCGGCCATTACGGCTTTTATCTCCTGAAAGTGGCCTTCACTATCCCCATGCGACGAACGCACTAGCACACACATGTTATGGTCATTTATTAATGACGAAGAAGACAGTTTTTACGCGCGTAATCTACTCACGAATGAAAGGAAGACGCGTACGGCCCGCTTCGTAAACCGGCATCTTGTTTTGATGTCTCCCAGCGCCGCGGGCGCTTGGTTGGCCAATTGTCCTTCCACAGAGAAAGCTTTCCAATAAAACCTGATAACATATGCTTCTGTTTGCTTGGTCGTGGAAATGTGCATTCTTCATCTTAAACAACCTGGTTTACACGAGGTGTGATAGGTTTGAAAGGAAATGCGATACTCTTCTGTGTTTTCATCTACGCGCAACTAATGATGAGTTATGGAGACTATGCATAACTGCAGTTCTGCAGAATGATGAGTTATGCAGACAGAGTTATGCAATGATTATTGGCAGACTCACACACTTTTATTACAAAATTACTTGCAATGTATCAAGCCTTCCCCCCCCCCCCCCCCCTCCACCGCAGGACGTCCTCTCTCCGTTAGCATATAATGTAAACTATACGATGATAATGCCACATAAGAAAATAAATGTGGAACAGGAACTTGACGCGGTTCATTCACGATTTCGCTCGGGCGTTTTTCTCTGGGCACATACATCGAGACATTTTTACAAGCTCTACTAGGGAAGGTTTCTTATGTTCGTAAATATCATTATTGCGATGGTAAACAAATTAGTACACTAAAGCTTCAACCTAAGCCACATGAATGATCAATATATGCACAGCGAACTAAGCTAAAGGCAGGACAAGCAATAGGCCGGCTTGTAACAATGATGTCTTAAAAGTGAGTTTTTTCGCACCAACAAACTCGGAGCCAAGACGGCGCTTAGTGTGTTAGTTTTGCTTCTAGCATATCCAATGCTTGGCGCTGTTGCCTTTCAGTGTCGAAAATTATGCCAGTTCTTGAAAACTGTCTTGGTAAACTTTTATTTAATCCTAGATAAGAAGAAACATATCTAAAAAACGGAACATCGCACATTGTCAGCACCTCTTGATTTATTTTCGTTGTGCTACGTAATGGAAGGCACTAACAGGGACGAAAGGAACACTGGTTGTAAAGAGGACACGAAGTGAGACGGGGTAGCTTAAACTGCCGAGTGTTTTATTGTCACATCAAATCACATTTTTAAACGAACGCAACGGCACATGGCGACTACGGGAAATATGGTGATAACAGATCCTCTAAGGTCGCGTTCTCATGTTTCCGCTCGCTTTTTTCTATTAGTGTGCTCTCCGTGTGCATAAGTGCAGTATTAGTAAGCATGAGTGAGGGCATGCTCACGCAGATGTCCCTTCCTTCTTCTATTGCTATACCCCTCGGATTTCTCTGGTCAGTATTTTTTCTATAGCCACGACTGTCTTCTTGTCCAAGTTCGGCGTGCATTTGCACCTTCTACGTAGCATGGCCAGATTCCTCGGTGCGGCTACCTGATAGCATGTGTATCGGCGTTCTGTAAGCCTGTAGTTCATACAGGGACCTGTTGAGCCCACGTATACCTTGCCGAATGTAGTCGGAATCGTGTACACCACATTGTATTTACAGGCTACGTACATTCCTGAAGAAAAAGTCAATGTCTCAGTAATGCAATTGTCTAATATCTATCGACATGTATATCTTCAAATATGAAACTGCATCTTGGGTGCATCTGTAACACTTCTTCCAATATTGAAATGAAAGGCGATTAGTATTAAGGCCTTAGTTTGTTTATTTAAAGTAAATTCGTTCAAATGCTTAGTTTTGTTGTATATGGATTAACGCTTCTTTAATAGATTTAAGTTGGTGATGTGGCATAATGATTCTTGAGATTTTTTTTCTGAAGACTGCTACATGTTGGAAGGAAAAAGTAATAAATATGGAGAACTGAACATAACTGTATTACATAAAACCGTGCATGTGATGTTGAGATGCATTCTGCCATAATTCTTGCTGGAGTTGCGCATTTATTCTGATCCTCATTGCCCGCAACCGCTGTCGTGTATAGTAGTGTTTCTTCGCCTTTTTACGTCACCTTCTTCCCCCTTTCACCACCCCTTGTATTTGCATGAGAACTGCAAGCGAAGCGTGGTAAGGCTGTTATACACTCGTTTCACGACTGCGTCAGTTCTACAAATTCTATGCCTCCTCACCCCCTCCTCTCTACCATTCTATCAGGTTCCCTTTGGACTTGCATGTTAGTAGAAAGGTAAGCACTGCAATTTGTGCAATACCTTTGCGAGGGGAAAGGGATAAGCACACCTGTCAAGATGCTAATGTGGCGACCCGCAGGGAACTCCACACGCCATTATGCACATTCGACGCGGTGCAATGTTCCAAGCGAGTTTCTCGCGTTGCCTGTCCTCTCTACCGCGCTCCTGTCATCTGCGCACACGCTCTCAAACACGCCCGAGGCGATGTGCCAAACAGCAGCGCTGTTCAAGTCGAAGGGAGAAGCAAAGCACGCTTCGCTTTGATAAAGGAATGGTTGCGCGTTGACATTATGGCTTGTATTCCATAGCGAATCAGTTCAGAAACTGATGCAACAGCGCTCAAGATTGAACTGCTACATGCGTCACAAGACAGTCATATTTTTCGAGTGTTGATCAGCTTTTGTATGGCCTCAAAGATTTCACGCCTCCGCTGGGAGCGGTGTGTTGCTAATCACAAAGGCTTTTTCTTGTACTGTGGGTAGGCTGAACTGCTGCTCACCACTTTATAGACATGCGCTTAAATGTCTAACAAATGTGTTTTATAGTATGTGTGTAGTAATTAATGCTTTTTTTAAATTTAGGAATGCATATCAAGTCAACAAAAAGAAACAATGGGCAGATACAGATGTAAGCGGCGCCACCTACCACTTCTATGTAAAATCCCTCGATGATGAAAAGGAGCGCCAGCTTCGCACTATTTCTCGTCCCGAGCTCTCGCACCTCAATGTTGGGGGCCCCTTGTCGGATAGTCAGATAGGTTGGCTTGAGATCTTGTGGCGAAGGGAAGCGCTTTTCGGTGCTCCATGGCGGTGACGAAATCATAATTTTTCGTGCATGCTTTGAGCTTGCTTCTGTTTTTTGATTTGCCGGTTTTTTTTCCCTTTAAATTGTAATTGGGTGGTTTTCTTTTTTGTGTCTCGTATTTCGTGTGCGCGGGTGCGTTTTGTGTACATTTGGTTTTGCAGGATGGGTAGAGCGCCTTTTCGCGCCACGTGATTCAACACGTGCAGCCGGATGGGACGTTGAGTTATTAGACAAATAGCTAGTGGTAATAGTCGAGAATACTAATAGTTGAGTTGACTACTAATAGCTGACTAATAGTTGAGACTAACAGCTACTAGTGGTATTATTGTGCGTGTTTTTGGTAGGAAAGTGAAAGCGTGGCCACGTGGATGAGCGCGTACGAGAGCGTGTCATATCAGGGTCTCCACAGCATTGATTGCTTTTGAAAAAGTTGTGAGAGTTGCTTTGCGACATTTTGAGGATTTGGATCCTGTGCGTATCGGTTTTTGCTAAAAGGCACGTGCTCTGCATTATTAGATTATTATAGTATTTGCATCGGAAAAAGCCGTGCAATACATGGCCAGAAAGCCGGGAAAGCCGGCAGTGTGCGAGGCGTTTCTCAAGGCAGATGGGGGGACGGATCAGAATGGAGAGGAAACGAGTCAACCGGCACACACTGTGAGGTCAATACTAGGCTGCAGAAAATGGAGGCCTTCCAGGAAGAGCTTGTCAAGCAGGTGGAACAGCTCAAAAATGAGCTAAACCGGGAGCGTGGTGCACGGATGGTAGTTGAAAAAAGACGAAGTAGCCGAGGAAAAGCTAAACAGGTCCGCCATTCTGAACGAGAATGGGCGCGACAATGGAACGCAGTCCCCCGACGGGACAAGAGAGGGAGGGATAGCAAAGTAAGTGGAATGCGTGAAACATGGTGAAGGGTTAGCTGGAAAGAGCGGCACCTAACTTGAGGCCGCCACGTGGAAAAAGTAGGGGCACAGATGACAATGCCACTTGTCGAGTGGGAATCACGCGGAAAAGACAAAGGGCAGCAGGGAGAGGTAGGAGAGGGTTAAGGATGATTATTGCCGGCGGCTCAAACCTGGCTGGGTGGTAACAAGCAATTGTAGAGAGGGTGAAAGGTGATAAAAGAGTGGCGGTAGATACATTTCCGGGGCGTACACTGGATTCTGTCATGGAGCGAGCAAAAGAAAAGCTCGCTGAAAATGCCCACGTGCGCAACCTTGCCATAGTAGCAGGTGGGCTAAATGACGTCATAAACAGGAAAGGGACAGGACTAGCCCAGCGCTTGGCGAATGGAGTGGACGATTTGCGCGGGCTATCCCCTCAGGTGAAGATCGTAGTGTGCACGGTATCGGAGGTGCCTGTACGTGAGAGTCACGTACAAAGAGTCGTAGTGGCTGCTAATGAGGCGATATGGAAAATGAGCCAAGAGAAAGGCTTCGAAGTTGTCGAAGTAAACAGGGAAGTGAGAAGGTGTAGGAATTTTAAACGAGACGGAATCCACTTCAACCACAGGCTGGCACAAAAAGTGGGCTGGCAACTTGGTGGTCGCGCTGTTGCTTTCTTTACGTGGCCCACGGGCGCTCAGGAGGCCAGAGTAGGTAGTAATGAAGAAGGTCCCCTTGTGGAACCTCAGAAGAGTATCGCCATCGATCACAGAAAAAAGGAGGAAAGCAAGAAAGAGAGCTCGCCATGCAATAGGCTACATAAACATGCAGGGTGGCAGAAGAAAAAAACAGTGGGCCGAGAACGAGGAGCAGTTAAATAGAGAACAAATAGGAGTGTATGCGGACACAGAAACCCACCTTAGAGACTCGGAAGAGCCGCCAGTGATTGAGAATTATGTTTGGAAAGGGTGCAACAGAACTATGTCGGAAAGAAAGGAATGGGGAGCCGGAATGCTCATCCATCAGGGAGCCAAATGGAAAATAGCAAATTCAAAATGTCAAGAGCATCTTCGGTTATCAGGTACAATGAGTGGGAAAAAACTTGGCTGGGCGTTACGTATTTGTGGAACGAAAATAATCGCACAGAGATTAATAAAGAGCTAGTGGAATGCATAAGTGCTGATATTAAAGGTTTCGGGAATGGTGCTGAAATTATCCTATTAGGTGACATTATTAGGCCCACATACAGGATTTTAGATGGCTATACCGACAACAACGGAAGTCAGTGCTAGACCTCTGTGAGTGAGTGAGTGAATAAACTTTATTGTAGGTCCGGCGAGGTCGCGAGCTCGTCGCGCACCCGGCTAGTCCCACGTCGGGACCGGCAGGTCTAGCCCACCGGCCCGGTGGCGGGCACGCCGGACGGCCAGGATTTGCTTTTCTAGAGCGGGGCTACGCAGAAGCGAGTCCCACTCCTCCTTGATGAACTTGGGGTATGTCGACCCACACTCCCAGAGCATGTGAGGTAGAGTGAAGGTCTGGCCGCAGGACGGGCAGGCGTCATCGCTATACACGTCGGGGTAAGCCTCGTGGAGAGCGGACAGACACGGATATGTGCTGGTCTGTAGGAGCCTAAGCGAAACGGCTTGCGCCCTATTCAACTTGGGGTGAGGGGGTGGAAAGACCCTTCTGGACATGTAGAAATATTTAATAAGCTCGTTGTGAGTAGCGGGAACGTCCCTGTGACCGTAGAGAGGAGGGGAGTCAGTGCTCCTTATAGAGGAAGCGCGGTCGGTGAGGTCACGCGCAGCCTCATGGGCAGACTCATTGAGTTTCGGGGGAGCACCCTCGACCGATCCTACGTGAGCGGGAAACCAGTGAATCGAATGCTTTGTGAGAGCATGTAGACTCGAGCCGCTAAGAAGACGAACAGCTTCCTTGGCGATGCAACCCTTCTAAAAAGCCCTAACTACTGTTTTGGAATCACTATAGATTTCGGACCCACGACCGTCTAGCAGGGCGAGGGCGACTTGCTCGGCGACTCCGGGGTCTGAAGTGCGAATCGAGGCGCTATTGGAATAGTTTCCGCTCGAGTCGACCACAACGACGGCAAAGGTCTTCCCGTCACTGTACTCCGCAGCGTCGGCGAAGCTTGCGCTAATGTCGTGTCGCTTGATCTGTTTGAGGATGGCTGCTGCTCTGGCCTTGCGTCTGCCCTCGTTGTGGACGGGATGAACGTTTCGGGGCACAGGGGCCACTACGAACTTGTCTCGAATGCACCTAGGGATCGGGGTACTGACCATCGAGAATTCCGCAGGGTGGTAACCCAGCTCTTCGAGGATGCGTTTACCTGCCGCCGTGGTGGGCAGGCGACTAAGTTGCGCGCGTTTTTGCGCTTCGGCAATCTCCTCGGCGGTGTTATGTACCCTCAGCTTCAAGAGGTCCTCGGTATGGGTCCTGATGGGTAGCCTGAGGGCCCTCTTGGCTATTTTGCGGATAAGAACGTTGAGCTTGTCTCGCTCCGCTCTGAGCCAGTTGTGCATAGAAATCGTGTACTTGAGGTGGCAGAGTACGAAGGCATTGATCAGCCTGAGAAGATTGTTTTCCTTAATGCCTCGATGCCGGTTTGCGATTCTGCGAACGAGGCGGAAAGCGTTGCCCGTCTTTGCGATGATCTTGTGGAGAGCAGGCCGTTCCCGCTGTTGATTTCGACAAACATGCCCATGATCCGAATAACGACGACCCTGGGTATCACCCCCCCCCCCCCCATCACAAGTGCGAAGACACTGGCTTCCAATCTTTGGGTCTGCCTCCCTTCTCTTTTCTGTAAAGTAGGAGCTCCGACTTGGCAGGGGAGCATCGAAATCCGGTGGGGCGGAGATACTCCTCGATCACGTCGATCGCCTCCTGCATGTCTTCTTCCACTCTGCCCTCGCAGCCGCGGGAGCACCATATGGTGACGTCAACGGCGTAAATGGTGTGCTTGATGTCCTCGACGCGCGCCAACCTCTCGGAAAGACCAATCATACAGATGTTAAACAGTGTTGGGGAGATGACGGTTCCCTGAGGAGTGCCCCGCCCTCCGAGGGGCACATCTTCGGAGCGGAAGTCTCCAATGCGAAGCTTGGCCTTCCTGTCAGTTAGAAAAGTGCTGACGTAGTTGTGGAATCTGGAATCGAGACCCAGGTCTGAAATGGTCTTGACGATGAAGGTATGGAGCACGTTGTCGAAAGCCTTCTCGAGGTCCAGACCGAGCAGAGCATTGACGTCTCTGGAACGGCCATCCACAATCTGATGCTTGATTAGTTTCATGGCAACCTGCGTTGAGAGTCCGGCGCGGAAGCCGATCATGTTGTACGTGTAAACCTCGTTGTCTTCGAGGTGCCCGTTAAGCCTGTTGAAGACGACGCGCTCCATGACCTTGCCGACGCAGGAGGTCAGAGAAATTGGCCTCAAGTTTTCGATGTTCGGGGCCTTGCTGGACTTGGGAATGAGCACCGTGCAGGCCGTCTTCCATTCTGCAGGTACAATGCCGCTCTTCCAGGACTCGTTTATCTTGTCGGACAGAAAGGCAATCGACGTGTCGTCGAGGTTTCTCAACATTCTGTTGGTGACTCCGTCCGGACCCGGCGCAGACTTGCGGTTGAGCGCGAAGATGGCCTGTCTGACCTCGGCAATGGAGAAGTCTTCATCCAGCTCTGGGCGTGGAGGGCCTCGGTAGTCCGGGAGATGGGTCGATGGATCTCCGTCGCGACGGACAGGCACGTACTTCTCTATGAGTTTTGCGACGAGTTCATCCACCGTGTTGGACCTGGTGGCTTCGTAAACGGCCCGGGCCAACGTATGCCTTTTATTTGACTTCGAGCCGCTTTCATTGAGAAAGTGCTTCAGCATACCACACACACTAAGAAAAAAAAGTGTATCCCTTACTCTTTTCGAAGAGTCTGGACTCGTCACGTATATGACACACTTTGTGGGAGACACCCGAACTCTCTTTTGGCAGAGAGTCCCACGACTATCTGTGCTCGATACAAGGTGTTTACGTGACTCCGCACAAAATAGTCATGCATATTCTGTTGTGGTAGTCGCCTATACCATCTCAAAAGGGTCGCAAGACTAGTGCTGAGGGAGTCCGTTAAAAATTCTAGATGAGTAAGATGACTCAAGAAAAGTGTCACATGAACACTGCAATAATGATTCAGGTAACTATTCTAGATGAGTCTGATGACTCCAGCAGTGTGTGTCAAGTTACCCTTAGTGCGTGGTGCCGGTTTCTTGCAAATAAAGTAAAGTAACTAATTCATATAAGTCGTTTCACCCTTGGATGGTAGTGTCGAGCCGCTTTTCAATATGTGTCAACAACTCTTGCTGTAAGTACACACAACTACAGCTAGTTCTCAAGAAGACTACTGTGAAAAGACAACATAGGATAACAAAGAATCCACAATAAACTTGCCCAAAAGCACATGGCAGGTTACCAAGAAAAGGTTATTATTTCATCAATCTTTGTTATTGTCTTCTGGAAAATTCAAATGTATCAGTCAGCACAGAATCACTATGAAAGGAAGACAGTTCTCATTACTATTCAACTGGAATCAATAGCCAACCAAGCAAAGCAGTCTTAAATAAATATCCAATATATAGCCTGCAGCTGCATATGCATCACACTGCAATGCCACTCGAAACCATGACGAGACCCCAAAATATTATGTAACTCATGTAGAAGTTCAATTCACCACCTGACAAGTCTCTTATAATATGTCAAAAGGTTTATGAGTTCAACCTATTTCCCTGTTCTAAAAGACTTAACTTACAACTTAACATTCTAAGCAAGTAAGCTACACGTAACAAGAAAGGCTGCATTTACGTACAAAGGAGACCCAGATAATGAAGTGCGATAAAAACAATATTCCAACTTAGATTACATAATATATGCATTATACTATGCTTGCTGAAAACAACTGGTTGGCCATTGATAATCCAATCTAACAGTAAAGGCAGCTGTCTTACCTTATGGTACTCTTGTTGGCACTTTTTCCCACACAATTTTTGCGTGTTAGGGTGAGATGAAAATTGATCTGAAAAACACCACATTAAAAACTTGTGCACCAATGTTATTCTGTCATACAAGATGCAATAGTGTATAAAAACTTCATACCTGACAAAATGACAAAATTAAATACAGTAGCACTTATGCTGATCATTTATTTATGTTGAGAAACATACTTTTGCAAGACTAAGTATAATAGCTCACACAGACAATTTCACAGGAAGAAATAAACGCTAATATAAAACTTTCCATAATGCAAACACGTTGACAAAATAAGTGGCACAAGTAGCTGTATTTTGTTACGGCAAAGATAGCGCATGAATGATGAGGACAAGGGAGGAAGCAGAACACGTAAACAAACTATACCCAGCTGCATGCACGCAGCTGTAACAATACACATAGTGCACAAAGATCCAAAAGAAACAAAGAGGAAGATGTGAGGAAGGCTTTTACTCATCACAAGTCATCCTGTAAGAGCATATTATGAACTGGCTGTAATCTCTCCTCAGCCCATACATGAATAAGTTACATTAGGTGCCACATTAACAAATCACTCATACAATGTTCTTGTGATTTTTCTTATTCTGATCTTTAACTTAGCAAGCATGACTGAGTTACGTAAAGCCTTCCTACTACTTGGCAAATATACAGAAGGAAGTGTTTCTATAAACATTGGAGGTCACGGACGGATGACTGACACACACCTCTTTTCTTTTGTCTTTGTCATTACGACTATCTACCACAGTAGTCTTTTGTAGAGTGAAACACATCCAGATAATACACTGTGGGCAACCAAGTGTGAATACCTGTTCTCGATTTCTACCTTTCTCTGGTGTCCCGCTAAGGTAACAATGGCGCAAGGGATTGTCTTCCCAATGTATGCGTTCCCACAGAGCAGGAGCAGATGATAAGCCGCATTAATGGTGCATGAAATAAAACATCTGTGCTTAAATTCTAAGCGAAACTCTGGTTATGGGGGACAATTGTGAACTTATATTTTTGCTTTGTATCTTAATTAGGTTGTTGACCTTTAACTTTAGCCACTTTACTAGTTTTCTGCAGGTGCTGACAGGTCATTGCACCAATGCTAGGTTTCTAAAACACCAGAGCAGGGCAGAAAGAAGGAACAGACATTTATAATTTGGGTGCCCACTGTGCATTGCGTGATATGTTTCAATGAACGATAAAACTACTTCGTAGATAAACATACGTAAGATAACAGAATTAAGCTCGAAGCCTACCATATCAGTAACTGGGAATTTCATACGTAAAAACATTTCGTGATTCCCAGTGATGAAACAGTTTTGAGAATATGTGCGAAGGCGACAAAGTCACTCATGCTCACAAAGGAAAAGAAATAAAAACAAGCAAGATTACAAGAACTTCGAACTTGCAACCTAAAGTAAGACACCTGACATGACTGATTTATGTACTTACTGAGCATAAATTACACCTAGCGCATAATCTGCATGTACAAGATGACAAACAATGAGTTAGTGTTGCTTTCTCTCTGGGGCATTTGGCTCTTCTGAACACATGCACATTGTATGGCACAGCTGCGTGGATGTAGCTGGACATAGTTGTGAGTCAGCATCACTCTGTTTTTATGGTCCTGCACTATTATCGTTATATTTTATAATTAGCAAGCAGCCTAACTATCGGGTTGATCAGCTGTATTCTAAACAAAACATACTGACAGATTTCCCTGTTTCTTGCTAACATAGGGAGGCGGGTACATCCTGTCAGATTTCAAGGAACAGCTGTGCAACAGAACAAATGCTGAAGACAGAAAGTCTACAACGACCAGTACTTTTATTATTAAATGCCATGTACTAGCTCTTTCTGCAATGAATATCTCTATTTCCAAAAATTGTAGTCTGAAAAAATAATTGGAAAATATTTACAAAAGTGACAGAGACTAGAACTGCATCATAATTGCAAATTTCTTCTTAAACAAGATCACAATAATTGGTTTTATTAATTTCAGCAAAATGGCTGACTTCCCATTATTGAGGCTAGTCAGTGCTCAAGGTATTGTTAGTTTGTAGGAGTCCTCAGACTGACAGCTCTGGAATATTTATCGCCATACTTGGTGGAACATGCTTTGCTGTTGCAGATATTACTTTGCCACAAAACATTTTGCAAGCCTTGTGGGAAAATTCTGTGAGGAAGATAAACCTATTTGATCATGTCTTTTTGGGTTGTGTATCTCAGAACTGGTGCTAGTCTGAGTTCTTACAAACTAGACTTATTTAGTACTGTAATTATAATGCCTGCCACTGCTATAAATTTCTGTTAGCGAAAATTGTCGCATTGTTATGAAGCAGTTATGTTCAATTTTTAGCGGCAGTCACTGCTGAAACACTCAGTACAAATCACAAAACAAAGATATGGAGTCAAAATGTAAACGTCGAACAAAGTTATAGTCGATTCTGCATTTCACGGAAATGTCTTTTTGTCTGTTAGTATGCCAATACTAATTGCACATTAACTAACATTTTAGTATTGCACTTCTGGCAAATGCAGGAAATTTCAGTGTTTAACAAAAGCCCCTGGGAAGACAGCCCAGAGTCGCTTCGACAAAAGGACTTGCCTTCAATTTGCGTCGCTATGTTGTAGGACACTATAGCAAGGGGCATGTTTTGCTGATTGAATATTACTCGAAACAGTTTTATTACTTGTACTAGAGGTTTGAAAAGAGAGCAAATTTTAGAGTTGTTCATGCAGATTTTATATATGTCATTAGTATTTTTTTAGCTGCTTCTTGAGTTATGTCCTATACAATGGGAAAATACAGTGATGTTTGTGGGCACTTTCTTGTGTACTAAATTTTCACAAAAAGCAGTGTGCTGTAGCTAACTAAGCACTTCGTAGACTGCAAAGCACCAATATCTATTCAAACAGCATGTAATGTTACTAGAAGTATGCAAGATTAGTAGGCAGGCAGACAGGCCTGCCTACTAAACTTGCAAACTTCTCATGCCATTGTGAAAAAAATTATTGAATATGCTTCAAGAACGTTTTCTCACAATAGCATGAGAATAACGTTATGCACTTATAATTGTCCTATCCTAACGAAATTTGGCATACGCACTCTTCAAGATATGCAGAATGCTGATATCTAATTGAAATTGCAATCTGTAAAATTATTTAAAGTGGCCTAATATTTTTTTGCATAGTTCCAGTAGTTGTACAAGCCGTTTGAATAGGAATCGCCACTTTGCAGTATACAACTAGCTAAACAAGATACAGCATGAAGCTATTTCTGAAAATTTTACACACAAGAAAGTGCCCACAAAAATATTTTGCCACTGTGCAGGACATAACTAAAAAACAGCAGCTACACAAAAATCAATGACAATTCAAATCTCATAAAACACTTCATGAATGACAGTATATTCAAATCTCTAGTACAAATATATAAAAAAGTTGTTTCGAGGAGTATTTCCCCTTAATAAGTGGGTATCAGTGTATTCTACCAAAGCGTTAGAAAATGCCTGCAGGCATACCATGGGGAGCTTTATAAATAGCACAAGCACGCATCTGCCTAAAGAGCCCCACGCCCAGCTTGCATTCCTTAGTCATTTTTGCATTCTGTTGTATGTCACCATTTGCATCCCTTAACATTGAGTACGCAAAACCAAAAACAGCCTATTGCCGTATTTACTCGCATAATGATCGCACTCGCGTAATGATCGCACCCCTAAATTTTGTCCCCAAAATTTGATTTTATTTATTTCCCGTGTAATGATTGCACCCCGAACTTGCCGAAGCGATGTCATGTGCCAAGTCTAGCTAATAATGATCGCGCTTACCCTCTGTCAACTGCTATGCGAACGACCCTTCAAGACAAACCAAGCGGTCTTCCCGCACCAAACATTCTTAAGCAGATGCCCCATTTCATTCCTTTCATCACTTTCCGCACTTCTATGAGACAAAAAAAGAAAAGCTACAACCAAACATGCCTTTATTATGTGTAGGCTTTATAATGGTTGTGGTCAACAAAAACAACAAAAAAGGCGTCTTTTGATTCTTCTTGTCTGCACTCCTGAGCACGCAACAAAGAGCGAGCGGCAATGATAGCAGCGACGTTTACACTGATACGTTAGAAGTGTACCTTATTCAATTGCCGACGTTTGTAACGCAGCTAAGATATTCGCCCACCCTTAGCGGAATCGTGCCATATTAGGATAGTGGTGAAGACAAATGCCGCAGTTTCCTCAGCATGCCCGCCATGTGTTCCTATGTCACTGGCAGCTAAGCGCCCCCATCTGTTTCTGTCCCCTCAAAGTGGACATGGCTATGTTATTGCCGCAAACTTGCCGATATTATTCATTACTGATACGGAAGAAACTGTTTGAATGCACGTAATCCACTCACAAGAAGAAAAAAAAATCGCGTGCGGCGCGTTGCGCTTGCTCTGCCAGCCACCATTTTTTTTTGTGTCCCGTACTACATACAGCGGCAGCCACCTATTTGTTTACCTGTTGTCATCCCATAGCAAATGCCAGATGAAATTTTTTTTTCTTTTTCCGGGACATTTAACCCGCGTAATGATCGCACCCCTGAATTTGGGTCAATTTCTTTACAAAAAAGTGCGATCATTATGCGAGTAAATAGGGTTAACACTGAATTTTTAGCCTGTAAAGGGGTTGTATGCAAATGGGGGCAGCTAACTCTAGTGTGACAATAAACAAATATTTGTTCTCACAATAATGAAACCGGCCATAAAATATATCCTCACAAATTGTGAAATGAATGCCCAAAGAACCTTGCTGATGGTCACATTAGTGTCCTAAACAAGATCTTTTGATGTTTATAATTTCTAGTTTAATTCACTTTATCTAGTAAATGGGCTCTGACCCAGACTACTCAGTGTAGGAGACTAACCCAGACCTGGAAGCCAATATTTAAATCTGAAATAAGGACATTCTTCCCACGACCACGTCACTGCTATGTCAGTAGAAGCATGCATCCATGAACGTATAGTCTGTAAAATAATGTTTACATGATCTGTACTGTTACTTTTGCACTAATAAATTAGGAAAGGCATTTGCTATTTAAAGCCCTGCTGTAAACCTTTGTGTTTGAGAAATGCAATACCCAAAAGTGTAAGACAACCAATGTGTGCATGAAACCTTGATGCCTTTGACATTCGTCAGTGTGGCAAATAGGCACTGAGAAATGCCAAGGGCATCATAGCTTTCCTGTCTCAGACCTTGTATGCGAGTATTACTGGTATCTTTGCAGTGAAAGGAAGTCACATTATTATCAGACTTACGAGGCGAGCTCATGTTTCTCTTGTTTAATATTTTCTTTTCTGTGCTCCTATATTCTTGACTCTTCCAAAAATAATTTGTGTTTGAAATAAGTACCCTATATTGCTCTTAAATTTTTCCTGCACCAAAGCCCACGTTAGGTTACATTTCTTGAACACTTTGCAATGCTCTAGATTATCAAAATGAAGAAAAAAATTCCATAAGTTTGCATTTTAGCCTTCTGTATAACAATTACGAACCTATCAATTACATACACAAGTACAAGAGAACAACGAAAAACTAGGCATAAAGACAGAGATACATTATAATAGCAGGAATAGATGGCGAGAATTCTACTAGAAAGGAAACATTAAAACTAAGTACTAAAGACACATATGAATTAAAATAACACAAGTATTTGCTAAAAAGTTGAAGAGACACATAGAATGTCTCTTCAAATCACTCTACCCCAACATTCATCCATGGTTCGATTAATGACCACAGCTGCTGATGCTGTTGGGATAGGTGGGAGCTGATGTACAGCTGTGAAATAGGTGGAACATGTAGAGGGGTCACCAAAGGTTGCACGTTGGTTGCACAACAGGTTGCCTTGATCTCCGGACTCACTCGACACTCATGCGTTGAGCCTGGTTATACGTCGTTTGCAGGAGGCCTGGCCAGAGTGTGGCACGGCTTGGGTAAAATTTCGAGGCAACCTGAAAAACACAGATTCATATCTATAAGCACCAAAGTATTCTTCACCATAGGGCAAACCTGAAGTTTACCATCGGCACATAGCAGATAATGAAAACAGACACAAGTCACCAGACTTGAGGTATACAAATGTGCAAAAGAGCAAATGAATTTTAAGAGCTGCTTATAGAATGGAATGTTTCATTTTGTTTTTTGTAGATCAATAATAGTATCTTAACATAAAGTGAAGTGTACTTGGCCCTCCCTAACAAAATTTATATTATGGTGTTTTACGTGCCAAAACCACTGATTATGAGGCACGCCGTAGTGGAGGACTCCGGAAAGTTCGACCACCTGGGGTTCTTTAATGTGCACCTAAATCTAAGTACATGGGTGTTTTCGCATTTCGCCCCCATCGAGATGCGGCCGCCGTGGCCAGGGTTCGATCCCGCGACCTCGTGCTCAGCAGCCCAACACCACAGTCACTGAGCAACCACAGTGGGTATAGCCCTCCCTATTTGTGTAAGTAGGCTATTCCATGCGAGCTGTCCCGACCTGGCACACGACCACTTGAAATTTTTTTTTGAAAAACTGGAGGCCCTTCAATATAGAACAAATGTTAATTTCAAGAAATACTTAACTTAAAAAGTTTTTTTACTGGCGCAAGCACCAAGTCAGATTTTGTGTAACGCACCAAACTATGCATCATAAAAGGCATAGCTAAAAAATTGGTTCCTTCATTAAGGGGGCCAAATTTTTCAGGACAATAAAGAGAGGCCTTACACCAAAAATTGAACTGCTTATTAGCCACTGCTCAGTTTAATATGGGTCATTAAAAATGGACAAAATGGCCTATTAACTTTATTTTCACAGAACTGGCTTACAGCAAAAGCTGCAAATTTATGTATTCCACATATTTAGGACTTGTGCTGCATGCAAAAACTGGTTTCAGGAAGGTAAATTATGCAGCAGTGCACAGAGAAGAGGATGAACTAGCAAAAAAATTCAGTTTTGGTGTAAGTTTATCAGCATACTTACTATTGAGGCAGTCCTAGTAAATTTATGCCCAATACCATGTATGAGAGTACACTGTATTGTTTTTAAATTGCTAAACCTTTATCAAAGCAGTTTTGTGTTAAGCAAGAGAAAAAATTGTACAAGTGGTCTCCTACTAGTTTCAAAATTTGCATCGCGTTTCGTCTAATCCACATAGCCTCTTGGCGGCTAAGGCAAAATGCATGGACTTGAGCATTCCTGCACCGATAGCAGGGAGTCTAAACTGCTTTGAAGTTAATTCTTTCATTGCTGAGTGGCTACAAGCCACTTCACTCAAAAAGTTGCCACTTAATTACATGTATTTACCTTAATCTTTGTCGGCTTCCAGCCTGCTTGGCATCATCACGAAGGCTGCCAACTCCCTAGCGGACGTAGTCAGGACGCGGTGGTGGCAGGACGCAGTGGCAGGAGCCGCCAAATGCTTCGAACTCCCTAGTGGACGTAGTCAGGACACGGTGTTGGTAGGATGCAGGGGCGGGAGCCACCAGAGTGTACCTGCAGCACATTTGCACAAATGCTCTTAGTCCTACCATGCCACAATTTACAAGAAAAATTCAGTTGTCTGTGTAACATGGATACCAATACAAATAAATGTAAACAGTTAGGTCCTACAACACAACTAGAACGTCGACAAAGAAGAAATGGGACTTATGTTTATGAAAATCCAAGCAACCACAAAAAAGAATGTGCATCCGATTTGTGCATGGAAGCTAGGTGGAAACCTGAGCTCATACCATCAAGTGATCTGCTAGTCAGCTGCAAGCCTCTTAAAATATCATTGTATATTTTTACACGCACTATGTTAAGCTGCATTAAAACAAGTTCAACATCTTTAAACATAAGTAAATCACGAAGGAATTCAATTATTGAATTCCAGTGGTCGTTAATGCAACAAAGTGGAAGCTCTGAATGAAGCTGGCCAAACTGGGCAGTGAAAAATAACAATGTGGTTCTCTACATCTTTTTTTCTAGCTTTCGCTGTAACATTAGAATACAAAAGAAATTTCACAGTCCTGACATTTCACCCTGTCAATTTTTATTCCATAATGCATAATACTTCAGCAAGAATAATAATGCTGTCTTTTAATCGTAAATAGTGATAGAACAAGAAATTTTACTGGAGCCAATGTTTTGAAAAGAAATCTTATCTCCTTCTCTTCGTCAAAACACTGGCTTCAGCGACGGTCCTTATTCTACGGCTCTTCATGATTTCAAGTCTCTATTCCTGTGTACCTCTGTACTTTCAATGTTGTATCAATGAAATTGTAATAACGGAGAATTAGTAAACGTAGCCGATGAAGAACTTGGGCTTGTCGGTAGATAACGACAGAGTAACTGCGCAACAGAGACATACGGACAAAGGAGGCTTATGTGTGTCGTCTCCTCCAGCCATGTCTCTCCTTTGGACAATTACTCTATCTCGATGTAAAAGTATTACCCTTTGCACAATAATGCTGAAATGAATAAAGGCCAGGAAAGGGGACACAAAAATTACAACAAATAGCATCATATGCTAATGAGATATGCAAAAGTGCCTGCTACGATCTGTCTCACCCATAACGTGCTGGATAAGATGGCGTCTTCTTCTGGATGTTGCCATTTCTTGAATGCCTAAAATAAAGTACATTTCAAAATTACAAAAATACACAGAACAACAGCAGTAGCAGAGGAGATAACGCATTGTGTAGTAAAAGAAAGTAAACTAATCTCTGATACACCGCAGACGAAATTTCCTTTATTAAATTAGTAGAAAAATACACCACACTTCATTTCATTCAATGCTGTGAGCGTTTCTTGGTACAAGAAAAAAGGTATTTCTGCATGAAAACAGTAAAATAATCATAGCCTTCTACTTTTACAAAATACGCTACAGCGACTAAGCCAACTACAGCTGTATATACTTAAAATTGTTATATGCACATTACAATAGCCAAGACAGGATAAACTTGGGTTCATATGCAGCTCACCGGAAGGTACAACTTTGCAATCAACTCATTTCTGCTTGCCAAATATCTGCACTAACATAAGACTACAAATAAAAAGACCCTCTTTTTCATAAAACACTGGACTCAAAACAGAAAATCCAGTAGGAAGACCACAAATTCTCTACATAACACAGCCAGGTTTTGTAAGCCTAGTAGGATTTACTATATAAAGGTTGCAGCAAATTCATGCTTTCAAATATTTACAACCATGAAAATAAAAATTACATAAAAAATAATAACATTATACATCGGCTTATATTGTGAGCTAATGTGTTTCCGACTTGCAGCTAAATGCACATTAAATTTGTTCTGTTTTAGAGCTTTTAAAGCGTTGTGTCTGTTCGCTCGTGCATGCAGCCGCCTTACCGCTACGAAAATATCCGTGCTGCCACATCGCCTGACACTGCCATACAGCGTTGTAGCGTTTTTATTATTCGCGGTAATATACCTAAAGCGCTACTAAATCTTCAGAATACACAAGCTGTTTTTTCGACAACCTGTCTTCGCCAGCAAAAGTCACACTGGTGCTAGTATTCTATCTACACTTCAAGTTACGCAATACTTGGTATTCAACAGATTTTGCGATGCGACAGGACACTCGTCATTGGAGTCGTTAATCGGTGTTTATCTATGGCAGTACAGCTTTGCTATAATTTCAGATGCTCTCCTGAGGCTTCCGACTGCCAATAGTATTTTCGCATACATACGCGCAGGCATGCCTATGAAGCGTCTGTGAACTGCCAAGAGAAACATGGCGCAAAATGTAGCCGTACCGAAAGGGCCGAGTACGCGCCGTTTGTAAACTCGGAACAAAAGCTGATATGCTTACCTGAGAGGTTAAGAGAAATATGACACAGGTCACTCTCCGCTGGTAGTCCTTCGTATGCATCTGGTCGTCTCTGCGTTGCGATCTCCCATATCACAAGGAAAACGCAGTGCAAAACGCAACACTTCCGGCGCTTGTGACGGTCCGGCGAGCTGCACTTGCTCGATGTCGGCAAAGACGAAATCGGCGACACGCCGCTGCTGGCGGCGGTCCTCCTCGTCGCAATCGCACAGCTCGGACAGACGTTCCCACCGTGACTTGCCGCAACGCCTGGCTGCAGTCGCCACTAACGCAGCGCTTTCAGAACCACTCCATAGAATAAAGAACCACCACTCGACGACAACGAACACGTGCGAGATGCAACGCAACTACAAAATGGCGCCATGCTATTGACGGCTTCGGCTTTGGATCATTCGTATCCGCACAACTGAGCAAAACAGTTGCGCTAGTTTCGGTTTTCTTTCCTCGTGTTAAAATAAAAACTGTTTTGATCCCTAATAATTTTACGTCACGTGAGTAATGTTCACGAATGCAACAGCCATGAATTTAACACGCGTCTTGAAATACCCGCTACGTTCACTTCGCAGAAGCAAATTTGCTCTTCCGAGTGTGGTTACGTTTGAAATATCTATCGTTGGGCTGTCGGAGCGTGCTCGAAGTGGGAAGACGCGGCGTAATTGTGCTTAATTTGCTTAGCTATAACGGTGCGGCTGCCCTTGATCTCTGTCGAGTGCAGTTTGCTCTGATGTACGGTAGAACTACAAAGCCGCCGACGTTACTGAATAATCTAGTGCACCTGAAGCTGCCAGAACTCCGGTATTTCCTCCAAAATTTCTTGCGACTGCGTTGCGCTGTCGCCAAATGCGAGCGTAGTCATTTGGTGAGAGATTTAGCAACACATTTTCCAGAAATATCGTTCACCGCTGTATCACGACGTGGAGAAGCAGCGCTGTTAGTCCTTAGTAAAAGTTTCTGTTTATTGCGAATTTTGCGATAGCAGATATATGGACACAACCGTCGAAATATATCTGTCGGTGTTACCGTTGGCTTGCGTATAAAGTCAAGTGCGATAAGATCCTATCCCACGCCGTTGGCTGTGCGCGTTAAAGGAAGTGTTCGAGGCTGAGCCGGGCTGGATGGGCGCCCCAAGTCAAGTGTCTATAGGCGGTCACGTGATATAACGCGTGCAAGCCGGGAGCGGGATGCGCTAGTTTAGCGCGCTTCTCCTCCTCTAGCCGTTGCTCTAGCCCGGTCTTCCGCCGCCCTCGCTCTGTTTTGGAGATAATTTCCGATGGATGCAAAGCTGGGGAAGGGGGGGGGGGGGGGCTCAGATAGCGTAATTTTTTGGAGACGCTTTGAAGGAAGAGGCAGCAGAAGCGTTCGGTCCGCTCTGTTCGCGCCCTTCATCACGCCAACGCTGTGACAGCGAGTGTTCGCGTTCATTGAGTGAGATCTGTCGATGTTTGCACGTGCGCGCGTGACCCAGTGCTTGCTAATTTAACGAGTGAGCGAATTGTTACTGCAGTTTATTAAGCCGATGAAACTACGAACCTTGGTTCGTGCAATTGTTCGTGCAGTGGTTCATGCAGCGTTGGGGTGAAACTGCTATATTTTTGTTCTTTTATTTCTAGGGGGTTCCAAAGCAGTGTTGCGTACGCTAATATTTGTTTCTGGTCGCGGAACGCAACGCACTGCGGTAGCCCAGTGGCTTTGGTGTTGCGCTGCTGAGCTCGAGGTGACGGGTCCAATCACAACCGCGGCAGTCGCATTCCAACGGGGTCAGAATGCGAAAACGCGCGTATACCGTGCATTCCGTACACGTTAAATAACCCGAGCTGCTGAAAATAAATATGCAGCTTCCTATTACCGTGCGCTTCATAACATGATATTGATCTTGGAACTTACATCATCAAAATTTAATTTTAAGTCGCGGAATTACATTTACAATCGACACTGTTGAGTGCGCCTACTGAACTTGTTATCTCGTTGCTGTGCTCTCTTTAGTAGCCAATACTTTTTTTTAGATTTACTTATGGTCAGAATCCAGTGTGACAAATCCAGGTCTTCCTTAGCGTAGGAAACCAGCTATCGCTTAAGCGTGTGAGGTACCAACAAACATGGTCAAAGAAAATCAATATATAGAGTTCGAAGTAATTGCAGAACATGACAAGGATAAAAGAATGATACACCGCATTACAACCAGGACAGGAACCCGAGGGCCTGCCTAAAACAGAAGAGGTTATCTGGTATACCTTCTCCTTCATTAAAATCTTTCTCTCGCCAGACTCATCTCGAATATCAGAAGAAAAGCGATCTTGCACGACGACTCTTCACGTACTATTCAGAGTCAAACGACCCATGCGCAAATGTTGACTCTTGTTTTCTGACTCTAATCGCGCAAAAGTGGGTCTTCGGAAGGAAAAAGCGAGTCAAGTTGCTGTGACTCACTTTTTACTGTCTTTTTTCTTAGAGTGCCGGATTTGCCGTTGCGCATCTGTCCGTCGATGGATTCGCAGAGCTCGTCCCACTGCTGCTGGCATAGCGCCTTGCAGTGGTCATCGATGACCTTGTTGAGCTCCAAAATCTTCTTTCGGAGTCTGTGACTCAGCCTTTGACCCTTCCATCGGCGGAGCGTGGCGGTTTTGGCCTCGATCAGGTGGGCGAGTCTGCTGTCCATCCGCTCGACGTCGACATCTGTTTCCACTTTCTTGGTGGCCGCGGAAGCGTCGTTCCGGATGCCTTCACACCATTCTTCAAAATGGCGGGTGCCCTGGCTCTCCCGGGTTCGTCACGAGTCTTGCGAAACTGGTCCCAATCGATGAACGTGAATTCCCTGACCCTGCTCCGAGACACCTTGAAGTTGGTCTCGAGAATGTAGTGGTCGCTGCCGAACTCCATGGCGGTGTTCTCCCAACCCACGTCCTCGACGTTCCTCACGAAGGCGAGGTCGGGTGTCGAGTCCCGGCCTGCCTAAAGCAGAAGAGGTTATCTGGTATACCAATCTGGTATGCCAATGCGCGTAGGAAAATTCTTGTCAGTGACCAGATTGAGGTCCATCTCGTTGGCGTCTTGCCACAGGTTGCGCCCCTTGGTAGTGTCGTAGACGTAACCCCAAATGCCATATGGTGCGTTGAAGTCGCCGACGACGACGAAGGGTCGAGGGCTGGCCAAGTCGGTCGCCTTCTTGAGAATGGTCTTGAACTGCTGGCGCGAGTCTCTGGGGTTGGTATATACATTGAGGACGAACACGCTGTTTCTGCGCTGATTCCGCTGCGGAACGTCGAGCAGGATCTCAACCATGACATATTCGATTCTACCTCTCGCCAGCTTGAGGTCGTGGGTGATATGAGTTAGCCGTTTATGAATCAAGGTGCAAACCCCTCGCCCCCCGGGCTGGCCCGACACGGCCCTGTAGCCCTGGAGCGAGGCGGCGGAGATTATTGTTTCCTGGAGAGCAATGACCTGAAGTTTCGCAGCGATAGACCTGAAAAACTGCTGCAGAGGGGCTTTTTTGTTAGAATACCCTCTGCAGTTCCATTGCCAAATGCGAAAACTCTCTTTGAATCTATCCATTATGGCTGACCTGACAGACTACCACCTAACGGGGCAGTTAGGCCTGCGCAAAGAATGGGTCCTCCTGTCGCCGCGCTGGTGGGATAATGAAGTGTAGCTTCCTTTAGTATGGCGGGAACGGTTAGCGGTTGTACGACGGAGGCGGATGAAGCCATTCGCGCCTCAATGGCGTCGATGCGATCTGCGAGAGCTCCGAGGCCTCTGTTGGGGTCCCCGAGCGCAACCTGAATTTGGCGAACGTTATCACTGAGGCAAGCGACGCTAGCGGTGACCTGTTTTGAGGCCGTCTGCCAGCCCAATGAGACTTTGTTTATCTCGCTGACTTCTGCGGACAACGCTCCCGATTCACATGTTTGTTTGAGTACTGCCCTGCGTTTGGAGGACCTCGCAGTACCGTCTACCGGAGCTGGGATTGGAATCTCGGTGGCCGTGACTGACGCACCGTTACCCGAGACATTCGAAAGGGGTTTCCTGATCTCTGCCATTTCACTAACTAGTGTCTTGATCGCGTTCTTGAGGTCGTCGTTTTCTTTGCGTAAGCGAATGACTTCCGCGTCTCTAGCTTGCTCTGTGGGCGGGTTGCTACGAGATGCTGTAGCAGCCTGGGTATTGGTGCCGGGCTTGGGTCGTACCAGATCGGCCCAAAGAAGGGTCGGCTGCTTTCCGCAACGTGTAGAGGCGGGCTGAGGCCCGGATGCTGGCTGGGTTCTGGAACCCGGGAGGCCCCTGAAACCGGATCTGGACCTGAATCTGGATCGCAACAGGAATCTTGACCTCGACCTGGCCCTGGAGACGGAGCGGCTGCTGGTGCGACCGCTGGAGCAGCCACGAGACCTGGATCTCCCCCTCGACCGGGAGCGGCTGCGACCGTATTGGCGTTCAGGCGATGCTTGCCGGGCTTGATTCGCGCTCTCCATGGGCGGGAAATGTTCGGCATTGAGGGCGCGGGAGCGTTGCCCCCGTCTGCGCCTGACGAGATATGGCGTCTGAAATCGTCGCTTGCACTCCTTGGCGGCGGTAAGGTGGTCGCCTCCGCACTGCTTGCATTTGCGATCGCACCTATGCTGAGCGTCGGGGTTTGCTTCTCCGCATCCTCTGCAGAAGGCGTCGTTGGGCGAAGGGCAGACGTCGGAGCGGTGCCCGAGTCTCCCGCAGCTGTAACACACGTCCAAATTTGCTTCCGAAAAAAGTGCACCTGACGATAGTGCCGCCGTAGGAGACAAAATTTGGCACCCGGTACCCCTCGAACAGGACCACCATGGTGCCGGTCTTCTTGATTCTTTTGACGCCCAGCGCCATGGGATTTCTCCAGTTGACGAGTTTTTTATCGATCGCCGCGGGCCCGTCGGTAAGGGAGACGACTCGGATGACGCCCTTGCACGTGTAGTGGGGGGCGGCCTCGTAAGCGCTCCTCTCGAAACGTTGGCCGGCGACGGAGATGCCCTCGATGCCGACGTAGCGTGCAGCGTTGTCCCTGTTTGGTGTGCTGATCACCATTATGTTTTGTTGAATGTTGGGACACATCGTGTCGGTGTCCCGCGACGCCGAATCGAGCCCGACAGCCTGCCATATGGCATCGGCGACTGCGGTAGGTCCACACTTGCTGATACACAGGCCTCCCCTGGGCCGCACGACGATCTTTGCCTCTTCCTTGGGCCTCGGAGGCATCCTGGCCCCTCGAATGATTTTGCTTTTAATGCCCGCGCGGTCGGCGCTACGCCGAGCGTTGGAACCGGTGTTATGCTGAACGTCGCCGCACTGGCATTGGCCGCGTTTCTCTTGCTCATTGAAGAACGTCTGGTGGCAACGAGCTGCCACCCGGAGTCTTTAGTGAAGTCCTCGGGGGATAAAAACTCCCCTGCCACTTCACACTCTATTACTAAGTCCGTGGAAAAGCCTACGACGAGAAAAGGTGGGCGAGCGATGCCTCGCCTCGCGAACCCTAACACGGTTAGGCACAGCACACGGTCACGGCGTTGTCGAAAGAAAAACGGCAAGAAATGTCACAAAAGTCCACCCACCCACAATACATTTGTGAGCAACATAACCTCGTTATCGTGAATACAGTGCCTAAGTGTGAAGAGCAGATCACGTGGGAAGTGGGAAAGCGGCAATCAACCACTGATACCTCTCTGATGACAAATGGAGTTAATGATAAGTTAAGAGAAATGGTCATTGATGACGAAGGGTATAACAGCATAGGGAGTGACCATGACCATCATTTTGAAAATGGGATATGTAGTTGGGAAAGAGAGCAAGGAGTGCAAAATGGCCAGTGCGAATTTTAACGCTGAACAAATAACAAATATGGTCACTAGAATCGAGGAAGAACTTGGCAAAAGGCCAAAAAAAGAGTGGGAATATAATGAGCTTCTAAGTAGAATAACGACAGAAATACGGAAAGAAAAACAACATGTTCGTTGGAAAGGAAAAAGGAAACCTAAAAGCTGGTGGAATAGGGAAATACGAGAAGCGATCGCCGAACGACAGAAAGCATCTCGAAAGCACAGGCAGGCAAAGAAGGCGCAGTTGCCGCAGGATGAAGTAGCCAGTAAATGGGAAATATACCGGGGGAAAAAGTCTGTGGTTCAAATACTGGTGCAAGCAAAATTGAAATGTGAAAGTGAACGATGGTTGTCAGAAATATGTGAGAAAAACAAGGCCGCACCTAGAATATTTTGGAACCACATAAATTTATTAGCCAGGAAGTCAACAACAATACTACATATCCTAGGCGAAGATGAAAACAGATGGGAAGGAGAAGAGGCAATATATTACATTCGAAAAATAACAGCCGAATGTTTCCAAGGCAATGCCGAGGTTGTATGGGAACAAGAAAAAAGAGCAAGAAAGAGACCCAGGTGGAAAAGGAGCTGGTGCTGACGAATTTCAACTGGAAGAAAGCCGAAGAGAAACTTCCCAAGCTCACAGCCACAGGGCTGGACGAGGTTCCCGTTAGTCTTATTAAAGAACTAGGACCAAGAAGTGAGGAAACTCTGGTGAAAGCAGTGGAAAAAACTTTTAAAAGATAGACGAATACCAGACAGTTGGCGACAAAGTAGAATGAATTTAAGTTATAAAGGTAATGAGGAGAAAGATAGAATTCGCTCCTATACACCGTTGACCATTAATTACTTCGGTAATATACAGGCTAGCAATGCAGGCAATCAAATTAAAGCTTCAAGCATGGGCAGAGAATAATCGCATTTTGGGAGAGCTTCAGAATGGCTTCAGAATAGGTAGGCGTTTGGATGATAACCTATTTGTTCGTACTCAGTGTATTGAAATATCAAAAGTAGAAAGCAGACCGTTATATCTGGCCTTTTTATACATTACAGGAGCCTATAACAACGTAGACAGGAACATTTGGGGGGATATTCTGGAAGGAGAAGGCTTAGGTGACAATTGTCTATATCTTTTGAGAAATATTTAGCTAGAAAATACCGTTTGCGTTAAATAGGAAGGGATGTGGAGCGAGGAGAAAGTTCATATCAACAAGGGACTGAGGCAGGGGTGCCCTTTATCCCCAGTTATATTTATGATGTGCATGGTGAGGATGGAGAGGGAGGGCACTAGAAAGAAGTAATATCGGTTTTAATCTCTCATACAAACAGGCGGCAAGAGTAGTAGAGCAGCAGCTTCCAGGTTTATTTTATGCTGATGATATTGTGTTGGTAGCTAACACGCAAAGTGATTTGCAACGTCTGGCAAATACTGTGGACAGGAAGGCAAGAATTTAGGTTTGAAATTTAATGTTAGAAAATTAGGTGTTATGGTATTCAATGAAAACAGTGAACAGACAGTGGCGATACAGGGCCGGGAAATACCTCGGGTAAAAGATTATAAATACATTTGTATGTTCATAAACGAAGGCAATAGATATATGGAAACACAGGAAAAAACAATAACAGTGAAGGGGAAGAGAAATGGCAGCCATAATGAAGCACAAAGCGCTATGGGGATACACTAGGTACGAGGTGTTCCGAGGTATGTGGAAAGGTGTAATGGTTCCAGGACTTACTTTTGGAAATGCCGTTGTTTGCTTTAAATCAGGGGCACAATCAGGACTCGATGGGAACCAAAGGCCAGTGGGACGCCTCGCATTGCGCGCTAACGGGAAGACTACAAGTGAGCTGTGCAGGGTGATATGGGTTGGACTAGTTTTGAAGTGAGGAAGGCTCGCAGGAAAATTGAGTATGAAGAACTACTGAGGAATATGGAAGAACGTAAATGGGCTGGGAGAGTGTTGAAGTATCTGTACAGGAAAAACTTTGATTCACAGTGGAGGAAAAGAACTAGGAAGCTTACCAGCAAGTCATCATCATCATCATCATCAGCCTGATTACGCCCACTGCAGGGCAAAGGCCTCTCCCATACTTCTCCAACTACCCCGGTCATGTACTAATTGTGGCCATGTTGACCCTCCAAACTTCCTAATCTCATCTGCCCACCTAACTTTCTGTCGCCCCCTGCTACGCTTCCCTTCCCTCGGAATCCAGTCCGTAACCCTTAATGACCATCGGTTATCTTCCCTCCTCATTACATGTCCTGCCCATGCCCATTTCTTTTTCTTGATTTCAACTAAGATGTCCTTAACGCGCGTTTGTTCCCTCACCCAATCTGCTCTTTTCTTATCCCTTAACGTTACACCTATCATTTTTCTTTCCATAGCTCGTTGCGTCGTCCTCAATTTAAGTAGAACCCTTTTCGTAAGCCTCCAGGTTTCTGCCCCGTACGTGAGTACTGGTAAGACACAGCTGTTATACACTTTTCTCTTGAGGGATAATGGCAACCTGCTGTTCATGATCTGCGAATGCCTGCCAAACGCACCCCAGCCCATTCTTATTCTTCTGATTATTTCACTCTCATGATCTGGATCAGCAGTCACTACCTGCCCTAAGTAGATGTATTCTCTTACCACTTCCAGTGCCTCGCTACCTATCGTAAACTGCTGTTCCCTTCCGAGACTGTTAAACATTACTTTAGTTTTCTGCAGATTCATTTTTAGTCCCACCCTTCTGCTCTGCCTCTCCAGATCAGTGAGCATGCATTGCAGTTGGTCCCCTGAGTTACTAAGCAAGGCAATATCATCAGCGAAGCGCAAGTTACTAAGGTATTCTCCATTTACTCTTATCCCCAATTCTTCCCAATCCAGGTCTCTGAATACCTCCTGTAAACACGCTGTGAATAGCATTGGAGAGATCGTATCTCCCTGCCTGACGCCTTTCTTTATTGGGATTTTGTTGCTTTCTTTATGGAGGAGTACAGTGGCTGTGGAGCCGCTATAGATATCTTTCAGTATTTTTACATACGGCTCGTCTACACCCTGATTCCGCAATGCCTCCATGACTGCTGAGGTTTCGACTGAATCAAACGCTTTCTCGTAATCAATGAAAGCTATATATAATGGTTGGTTATATTCCGCACATTTCTCTATCACCTGATTGATAGTGTGAATATGATCTATTGTTGAGTAGCCTTTACGGAATCCTGCCTGGTCCTTTGGTTGACGGAAGTCTAAGGTGTTCCGGATTCTATTTGCAATTACCTTAGTAAATACTTTGTAGGCAACGGACAGTAAGCTGATCGGTCTATAATTTTTCAAGTCTTTGGCGTCGCCTTTCTTATGGATTAGGATTATGTTAGCGTTCTTCCAAGATTCCGGTACGCTCGAGGTCTTGAGGCATTGCGTATAGAGGCTGGCCAGTTTTTCTAGAACAATCTGCCCACCATCCTTCAGCAAATCTGCTGTTACCTGATCCTCCCCAGCTGCCTTCCCCCTTTGCATAGCTCCCAAGGCTTTCTTTACTTCTTCCGGCGTTACTTCTGGGATATCGAATTCCTCTAGATTATTCTCTCTTCCATTATCATCGTGGGTGCCACTCGTACTGTATAAATCTCTATAGAACTCCTCAGCCACTTGAACTATCTGATCCATATTAGTAATGATATTGCCGGCTT
Source organism: Dermacentor andersoni (assembly GCF_023375885.2). Lineage (NCBI taxonomy): Eukaryota > Metazoa > Arthropoda > Arachnida > Ixodida > Ixodidae > Dermacentor > Dermacentor andersoni. The sequence goes on along the minus strand of NC_092816.1, from coordinate 199,415,972 downwards.
TGTCTCTTAGCGCATACATCTGATTCTTGCCAATTCCTAGTTTCTTCTACCAGCAAGTAAGTACCAGCAAGTATGCGGCCTGTATGGTGGGGAACACAGCGACAAAGAACGCCAAGCGGAAAGTCAGAGACGCCGAAATAATCTCATGGGTGGCGGCAATGGAAAATAAACCTGCCATGAGTAACTACTTAAGAGGAAAAAATGAAATCAGGAAGGAAACAATTTATGATAACTCAAAGGGAAGCTGATTACTTTCCGAAGCCAGAACGGGATGCCTTAGAACACGCACCTATAGAGCGAGATATGAGAAGGAAGAAGAAGCATGTGCTTGCTGCGGCAATGCTAGGAAAACTATGCAGCATGTTTTGTTAGAATGTGAAGACGTCTACCCAGCGGTCGATTTAGTCATCACTGGCCTCCTTGAAGCCCTTTGGTTCAGCGAGAGCGGTGGAAAAGTAAACATGTCCGCAACAGGGATTAGTAAGAGGTGCTTGGAGAATTGGTGGAATAAAAGTGGGGAAACGACTAGAAACGGATATGTACAAAAGCACAGTGCGCAATAGGGGATCAGAAAATTTGGGTGTGGTAGTTCATAGTGTTTCTTTATTATTATTGTTCAACCTAGGTAGGGCATTAGGCAGTATAATAGCACGAGCTTGGTGGCGCAACCCACCGCACCGTTCCAGAGGGGACTCTCATAACATCCATCCGGCCATCGAGCAGACGACGCCACGCGTTAATGCGAGCGGGATGACAGCTTTCTAGTTGGGCGCTTTTTTAGCCCCTATTTATTTCTTGTCACACTGAAATTACACCCGACATCCTTATTTTAACCCTAAGAATAGGAAAACGCGGTACTGACAAAGTGTTAGGAAAAGAAACATGTAAAAATTATGCTTTGCGCTCGCAGCAGGGATAGCGCGGGAGTACACGTTCGCGTCTCTGTATGGGTTCTTTAGTAAAGCAATGAAGGGGGTAGTTGGTGAACGTTAATGATTATATTGCGCTTAGTGTTGGACGTGGATGTGGACGTTAGGACGTGGACGTACGCTACGTACGTCAACGTTCTGTCCTTCATTTAAAATCGTCAGTGTAACACTAAGCGCAATATAATCATGTATGGGTTGTTTCTGAGTACGGTTTCTGAATGGTCGCAAGTAGCTGTGAAGCACAGCTGCCTCAAAGTGTTGACCAGAAATAGATGGTACAAATCTATTTTGGGTATCGCCGGCTGTAACTGCCCAGTTATACAGCTACGTCGTTAAGGCGAACGGATGTGGCTACTGAAGCCACATTAGTCATTTGGGCAAGATGCGGCTAAAGCCTAGAGCCTTACAATAAGCATAAAAATTTAATAGGTTGGCGGTAACTGTGCGCTTGTGCTTACAACCCTACAGAATCCTGAGTAGAGCGTCCGGCTTCAGCTTTTTGCTGAGATCGCGCATAACCATAGGCTCGAATTAGTCATCCGAAAAATGATCCTAAATATTAAACAACAAACAAAAAACACCTTACATGAAATAAACATCATACGTCCCGGAAACGATATGTTGTGGAGAAACATTATTGAAAGAATTCAGTAAGGATATCGTAAATTTTGATCGAATGAGCAGCGTTTCCTACAGAATTTTCAAAACTGAAACACCATTTTTTTGCTCAAGTATCACCGCGTGCAAGTCTAATTTGTTTCTTGAGTATTATGAGAGTTTATAGGACCCTGTATTTTTTCCACCAGAATCTCTGCTGTTCCTAACGGCCATTTCTTCCATTGAAAGTGTACCAAACAGCATGCCTCAATGAGTTCATAAGACGGTGGTATCCGTTACTGCCGGCAGCTACTAAGAGGGTTATATGTGTTGCTAACTGCAGTTAGTAAGATAGTGGTACCTGTTACTAACTGCAGTTAATAATATGGCGGTACCAGTTACTAATTTCAGTTACTGGGGGGCAGTATCTCTAACTAACGGCATTTACTAAAAGAGTGGTATCTGTTACAAACATTGTGGCCTTAGCAGCGGCTACTCACACCCTTATCAATAACTCCAGTTACCAAGAGGGCTGTAACATATGTAGAAAGCAGTTAGTAAGCGAAAGTTAGCAAGTACTACGAACTTTCTTTTAAGAGTGTACTTCTCCGCATCTTATACGCGACATGTTCTCTGCTCGCACTAGTTATTTGAATTCCCTTGCCTGCAAAGACCTGTGAGCTTGAATGACGCAATAAAACAGCGCTTATATGTAAGGTTTTACTGGCCCCTTTTTTACACCGTGTGATAGATCCATAACTTAAGACACAAAGACAGATCACTTATGCTTATCTGTACTCTTTCTTTCACAAACTTTTTCGGCCCTGTGATTTGCGAAATCATTACCTCACCGATTGAAAGAATGATGTTATTAGGGTATCCATTTTTCTTTAATTTTTCAATTTGAGTGTTCAGGCTTTTTGTGACTGCGTGATAGGAGGATTTCTATTTTGCCTGTTGGAAGACCGATTTTGGTATTCCTGTTTCTATAGCCATAAAATGGCTCGAGTGGTTGCGCTAGATTTCTTTTTCTCGTCTCGGTTTATATGACCAACATGCTGGGTGATCTCCTAGATTTAGGTTGAGGTCCACGAACAGTATTTTCCAAGCTTCTGGTAGCTCATGCGGGAATGTGGTGGCACTGTGTGCCTCTTTGAACATGTTGAACAAGGGCTTTACACTGATGTCACTAAGTTTGCTATACTCCTACATCAGCTACTCACGATAATGATCAACATATCTGAAGTAACGGATTACACTTCTAACCTTGAGCATTTCTCTCAATCTCCTGCCTCCAGCCGCAAGATATAAATTCCACAACACCGGGGCTAGGCACGACCCTATAGCAATCCCTTCTTTCTGAATGAAAATATCTCCTGAACATTCAACAGAGGCAGAGTGTTGAGCTGCGCTCCAAGCAGGAGAAAGAAATTGTCAACTGAACATTTGCAAACGTCTTGAAATGTTGAACATCCGTATAAGTCGGTGCACTATTCAACCTCCTTGATTTCACCTTCCTTAGGGATGTTGTAATACAGGTCTCCGACGTCGATGAAAAAACATTGAATTGGCGGAGACTTTTTGAGGAAGTTGATGACTCGCTGCGAGTTCATTATACCGAAACGGATCGTCGACCGGCAGGACTGAAGCTTAGCCTTGGATATATTTAGCGGCGGACTGTTGTCAGCTTCATTCGTCTTCAACTGTTATTGTGAACGGATACCTCTGCTTGTGGGTCCTGGCAGAAACGATTGGCCGAAGTGTCAATCTCTGGCATTTTTTAAGGTATCTCTTCAAGTTTTTTGGGTCTCATGTCATGACATCATTCCCTGTCTTTTTCTTTAGCTGCACTATTCTGTTTTTCGTTGCTATTTACAAAGTTCCTCAAGACAGCTTGCTTTCCAAAGGTTTTCTTATCTACGGCGTCCATCATTACGAAAGCATTTGCTTTGCCCAATAGTAGAAGCTTGTGATAGTAGAAGCCTGAAACAAGTTTCATCTGGGTCATGAGACAGGCAGCACATGTGCTTGCGTAATGTGAGCCGAAGCTTTCGAGAGGGAATGAACTGCAAGGAGATCCTTTTGGGTCAATCCACCACTGACAAACGTTAGGCTGCAGCTCTGGGATCACATTTAAACTCCCTTTTTCTTACCTCTTCGTTTCGTAAGCTGTGCACCAGTGAGTGAAGAGTCAGCAGTGCTACTCCGAAAGAAAAGAGCTACTTCTAAACAGAAAAGAAAATGCGAATTCACCCGGACAGCATTCGCTGAAAAATCAAATCCGCAAACAGGTGAAGCTAGCAGTATCTTTACAGAATATACTAACTGTCATGCTGGTAGTCCATTCTCTATGAAAGAGCGCCAACAGAAGATGACGTACGACGAGTTCAACACGAAGCGCTATGATTCAGTTGTTTGATCTCGCGGCTGCGCGAAGTATATATATATATATATATATATATATATATATATATATATATATATATATATATATATATATATATATCTGTGTTTGCCTGATGGCGTCACGTAACCGGTGAACGTAGGACAGCAAACCCGTTCCTAATAAAACCTGTTTTGTTACCTAATGAAATCAGGCCTCCCTATGAATGAAGGAAAACAAAAAAAACAGGGGCTCGTTTTTGAGCGCCTCGGTTTTTCTTTTCCTTTCTTCATAGGGAGTCCTGTTTTAATTTCGTAGCAAAATAAGTTTTATTAGGCACGTGCCTGCTGTCCTACGTTCACCTGTTACCTGACGCCATCACGCAAAATGTCTGTTCCACATCCACTCGCCATGGCTCTGGGTGGAGCTGGCTAACACTGCCAGGACTATATCTAGTACACATAAATGACTGAGTTAGTGGACGGATTGATCGCCTTCGTTGTAGCACGACTAGTAGCACTGGTAGCACATCGCACGCTAATGCGAAGGTTGTGAGTTTAGTCCTCACCGGCGACAAGTTATCTTTACGTCCTCGATAATGTCCCCTTTGCTGCGTTATTTTCGAGATTGAAATTTCACCCACAGCTAGTAACACCTATGTTTTCTTTGATTTCATTGCCTGCCGGATTTTATATATATATATATATTCCAGATTGAAATTCCTTGAAATTGAATTTTTGAGATATTATTGTCGAGATTGAAATCGCACCCACAGCTAATCACACCTATGTTTTCTTTGATTTCATTGCCTGCTGGATTTGTTATATATATATATATATATATATATATATATATATATATATATATATATATATATAGATATATCACTTCAAAGTAGAACAAGTCCCTTCCCTTGTCGCAACGTTAAAATTTAACAGTTGCTGAATTTCTGAAAAAACCCCTCTATTTCGTCGACGTTTCGGCCATTGAAACAGTGATCTCGCCATGAAACGTCGCCATAATAAACAGCACATTTTAAGAAGTGCATCTACTTTTCAATTATATCTATATGGTCTGTTGCTTCGAAGATCCTAAGTAATATTAAAAAATGGTCGCTTTGAAATAAACATACGATTTCTACGGAGCCATCTCGTCCGTAGTGGTGACAACTGGGTGACGGGGGATACGGAGTCAGTAGTCGCTAATCTACAACATCGAATAATTAACTTCAAAGCGTTTATTTCACGGGGCTGCTTGTAATTATTGTAGAGCGATTTCCACCAAAGCCATATCATCTTCTCGATCTGGAAAAATGCGATTACGCAGGTACTGTGACACGACGACTTTCGGCTATCAGAGCGTGCGCAACCGAAACTGGGAGGCTGCAGACAGCCCACAGCCACCACCGACGAGGCGACGTCCTGCACATGTCACACAGCAGAGGGCAGTCGACGCGCTGCGACTGTGAGGGACAAGAAGTCGAAGTGCGCTGGCTGTTTTACGCTAGCCAAGGATTCACATCCACCGAGGCCAGTCACCTCACGAGATAAAGCTACTAAATCAGCAAATACCCAAATGGCGTGTTGCAATGCGACGAAATGTGAGCGCCAGGCGCAAGTGCTTGCTCATTATAGCCTGCTAGTGCAATTCGTAATTCAACAGCTGTGTATAGTGAGGCACAGGGCACAGCAGAAGAACATCAGGCGAGAGCGCGCTGAATAAAACAAAATGCTTAAAAGTATTTAGTCGGTAGCGAGTGCTCTACCCTTAGGTTTATTTGCAGCTTTCTTGACGAGCTTTTTGGGGTTTATGTATATTTACAAGCGTTGACGTTTTTATGAATTGTTGCCTTCATATATTCGCCTCTAGATAGAAAAGAAGTTATGCTTGTATAGAATATTTCCGCCGAAGGCTTTACCAAATGACTTACCTCATGGCACGTACGCCACCTCAAGAACGCGCTAAAATTAATTTAGCAGCACACAAACGAAGTAAGAAAAATGGCGCAGTTCTGTCTCAAAGGTGAAGTGTTGATAGATCAAAAGGGCCAGTAGCGGGAAGCTAGCGCTTAGGGTACTTCCGCGACCACGAACGCTAGAGGCGCGGAAACACAGATCACTTGAAGCCGCCACTTGTGTCGGCTTGCTCACATCGGACAAGCAGGTAAGTGGCGAGCTGCACAAAGCAAGCGGATTTCAACCGCGGCGCGGCCGCCGCGTGCGGAGCTGTTCAGAGCGTCCGACAGGCCTATGCCTGCCCGAGCCGATGCCCGCAAGGTGCACGGTTGCATGCATGGACACAGATCGTCGCTGCAATAGGTCACAGAAGGATTGAGGCCTGCGAATGCCGGTTTAGGGAAAAAGCCGAAGGTTGCGCTGGCGGTCCACATGCGCTGAGCGATCTGTTACCCACCGGGATAAAATGCATTCATGCAACGATGCGATAGAAAACCTTGCATAGGGACGAGGTGCCCTGTGAACTTGCCATTCACGCTCATATATAGCGCCATTTTGTTCCATATCTCATTCTTGTACTCAATGGCCTCGTATCGGTCGTGTCCCTTGTACAACCTCGGGTAACGTTTCAGTGTATTGATGAAAAGTGCAGAGCAAAATCCACCCGTCTCTGTGGACGTCATTTGGAGGTGGCTTTTCTCCTCGAGCCCTGATTGGCTGCGGGAAAGCGGAAAGCTCCGGCGGGGAGGAAACACTCGTTCCATGAGCGATTGGCTTGGCCGCCTCGTTTTCCGCCTGCTGTACCTGTCAGGCTTCGTAGCGTTGTCGCTGATCAAGAGTAACTCATAATTTTATACATATTATATAATTATCTGAAAAGACGAATGTTTCTTTGCATGTCGCACATTTCTTTTGCTACACTGTAAATGTACATCTTAATAGATGAGTGTTTCATATATTGTGCGTTTGCCGTTAGGAGACTGCTGCCATGTGAGGGCCTTTTAACAAATTCAAGTTCTATGTCACAGTTTTTCCTCAGGAGGATCCCTGACCAATTTTGTTGGAAATAAAAACATTTCTGATTTTCACCGGCTTCCACGCACCCGCCTGCCCGCTTTGGCCGCACCACCCCCGGTATGCACGTAGCGTGCCTTTAGAGTTCGCGTCTTCAGCAGATTACGTGCAAGATAGGGCGCGCAAGGCCGTGCTCTGCCACAGCATGCGCATCCACGGCTCAAAGAAAAGACGAGCGCTGTCGTTCCTGTACGGCCGCCAACCATTGCACACTTGATCACATTACTGCGCGCTCATCTCCGTCTAGGCGAACTGGAGAATGCGGCGCGCACCAAGCCACAATTTTATTGTGGTATCACTTATATGGACACTCCAGGCGTATTTCTGCCGTCGCCGCCTCTGTCGGCGTCGCCATGATGTTCCATATAAAGTCCAAGGGCGATGAAATCGTTGCCGTGCGCCATATGCCCTTCGCGAGGGAAGGCGTGCGAGAATGAACCGGCGATCGCGGCTTCATCTCGTGCACTCAAGTGAGGAAAGCGGAGAGGAAGCGCACCGTGTTCCGTCACACGCAAAGCTCCGTTGGGAGGGGAGGGAGAGAGAAGTGACGACTGATATGATGGAGAGGGGACACGTTCTCTTCCGGGCAACTCGGGCCACCGTGCGCTCCCGCCTGCGCCCGTCCACTCCAATGTGTCTTGAAAGCCATCTGCGAAAGGAACCGAGCCCGCCGCACGCTGTGTTTTCGCAGCTTAGTTCGCGTTGATGCGAGACGCAGCGCGAACGTCAATTCGCTCGCTGCTGCTGTCACACTTCCTCACTAAAGCGTTCTAACAGCTAGTTCGCGCCGTCATGGAGTGAGATGTGTTCTTGTTTACTTGCGTGCACGTGACACAGTGCTTGTTAATCTAGATATTGTGCCTATGTTTACAAGTGTATACGACCGATAAGATTACTATGCTTACTTCGGATATAGCTGTCCACTAATTTGCTGTCGAAATCGATGTTTCACCTTTCGGGAGAAGCTGTGACTTTTTTTCCTGGCCTCTCCTTGGCACGTCTTCACTCACATTCACATCTTTCTGATCACACTGGGACATTATGCAGAACCTCACGGTCACGCCGATAGCTGTGGCGGAAATATGCCAGGAGTTCCCGTATGAATGCTGTAAAAGTAAAAGGGAAAGTCATCGCAGGCAAGTTTGCAAAGTAACTATATAATGAGGGGCTTGTATATCATTAAAGCACAGTCGGCAGAAAAAGCGCGCGCACGCGAGTCATGAAGATGAATTCGCGAGCCTTTGAGTTACTGCGCTGAAAGTTTTTTCTGTAAAGCTTGTTTGACACGCATGCTGCAATTCAGGACTGCAATAATCTTCAATACGTGGTGTCGCGCCTCTGGTAATGTTTCAGCTACGAGCTCGTGCCGACGCAGTGATAGCCATTCCACCAACAGCAAACACGTGCTGCCGCTGACACGGGAGCACTCGCGTAACACTCAGCTATCACTCTTAAATTGGTGAAAGGCATCGCAGGTGCGAACATTTTCAACTGCAGGTTAAATAGCTATACCGCGCAGCTGCCGCAGCCAAGTGGATTGTATGACCGCTGCGGCCAGTATCGCCGAGAACTCGCAGTTGCGTGTGAAACAACCTTATTCCGTTGAGCAAATGCGTGATTAATTTTACGAAAGATATTCAATTTCGTAGTCACTTTAAGCGCAATTTATTCCGTGCTAATATTTCCATTATCTCTCTTCGAGATCTTAGCGCAGTCTGGAAGATTGAAAACGTGTGCAGCAGCGTCACCAGCAAAGAGTTTCCGCCATGAGAAACTTAAGCTGATGCCTCTTTTCTTTATTCACCTATTCATGTGATATATGGAGATGCTAGGGCACGAATACCGCGCCGACTACTCTTTGGCTCCGTAATGTGTGATACATGCATAATGCACTTACAAGGTAAATTTTACAATAATAAACAACTGTTACAACAAAGTTTCGTTGTCACATGCTAATCTTAATTACAAGACCTAATTACGAAGGCGCACTTAAAGTCATAATGCGAACAACGGTTTCACGTATTAAACACACACTCAAGCTACGTTGCATGCCGCAATAATACCACATGTACACTTCCACAATAATAATAAAAGATTTTGTGGCGAAAATCCTTTTTTCTTACATTCATAAGCTCCAATAATAGCGCTGTGAAGCAGAATTATTTTCAATTCTAATAAACCTCGGTTGTGAATTGCTCGTGTTATCCTCGGCCTTAATATTTTCTTCAAAGGGAGAGGTCTACGGTCTAATGTCATTATTGACGATGTAAGTCGGCTTCATGGTGTGCCATGGTGTTGTAACGTTTTCTTGTTAGCAACTGAAAGCAAGTTGTTGATTTTTACAAACACGCGCAGCAGGCATTGAACACAAGTATCTGTTGCAGTGCTGCAAGTGCCGACTGACGGTCAATCCGCACGCTATTCTGCAAGACATTCAGGTACCGACGTCTAGAAAAAGCTTGGCTAACATTTCCGTAGTGCGGAATCCGTACGTCTGCCCGTCTATATTTGGCTGGAACAAGACAGCGCGGGACGTATTGAGGCGAAACCTGCCGCTTGCGAGAAGCGAAGAAAAGCAAGCCTAGGCTGCAGTGTCATGGAAAAGAGTTGTTTTGCCTTTTTGCGATCATTACAAGAGTTAAGCAACTACCGTGAAGATAGTCACTTAAGCAGCAAGCCGCTATTCCCCTTCCAACCATATCCGTGCTTGCGATCGGCAACGGAACCTGACGGAGTGTAGGAAGTGTGTTGTTTTTACGTGAGCGTCAGGGCGAGCAATGAAGTTGCCGATTTGCGTTTTGTGCCTTCGCATGTGCATCACAATTGAAAAGGCGACAACATACATGCGCATTCTATGCATGATAGATTTTCATTCAGTGCCAAAATAATAGGTGTGGAATTGCCACTGGAAGCGCATGCGATATCCATATGATGTGTGTATGGCGTTCAGCTCAGCCAAGGGTGTGCGTGTATTTTTGTGATGAAAGTAAACGTTAGTAGTCCGTTGCATCGTTATTGCTGTCATACATCCCGTGCTGCACTATGTGAGCTATCTTATCTGCTGCGATTTGCCGCGGTGACTGCGTACACTTACAAATTGTGGCATGCTCCAGCGGGATAGTCCTTCGTTTTACAAAGCGTGTTCAGGGGAAAGGGCCCACGTGCGATGTGTCGCAGTGGTGTGGTGTGGTATATGCGTGTGGTCTGAACTGAACGTCTATTCGCTTTGCCACACGAGGTTTCGCTTGCGTATCTCGATGAACAAGCGTTATCAAGATAGCGTTTCCTCTTTCTTACTCAACTTGTTTATTTCCCAAGTTCTCTAGGCACCTTATGTTAGGGCGATTCTGGGTTTTACGTGCCAGAACCACGATATGATTATGAGGCGCGCCATAGAAGATGACGCCAGGGTAATTTTGACCACCTGCGGTTCTTTAACGTGCACCCAATGTAGGCTACACGGGTGCTTTTGCATTTCGCACCCATTGAAATCCGGCCACCGCGACCGGGACTCGATCCCGAAACGTAGCGCTTAGCAAGGACAATATCAAAGCCACTGCGCCAGCACGGCGCGTCTCGGCACTTTCGAATGGACATTTTACGATGAGGAAAATCTAGGGGCCTATTTAAAAGTTACATGTGTCGTCAACTGTACCTACGATTTATAGCACTGCTGTCATGAATGCAATTACACAGTGGCCTTAGTTTTATTCATAAAAACATTTCTGTGTACACCAGAAAACCAGAAACCAGGAGATGCATTTCTATGTTACGCGAAGTGGAAAGTTTCACACTGTAGGGATATAAGCAGCTTGCATAGAGAGGAGCGTAAACTACTTGGTTGCTGTTGATTCCCAAGCACACAAGCTATTTGTGCATACCCAAGTGGCATGACATATAATCATTTATAGCCGTTGCCGCGCACCAGAGTGAAACAGCTCTATTTAGAGGCTTACTGAACACGAAGACCCTGTCTCCAGCTGGGGAGGGGGGGGCTTAGTCCTTTTCTTCTCCTTCATTTGTCAGTCAGCTTAAAAACGCCAGAATACCTGCGCGTGACCTACGTACACTCCTTCATTGTTTGTGAGCTAGCCTATAAACACTAATTGGCAATTTTTTTCTCTGCCAACGGAGCATCGACTCGATGCTCAAAGAAGGAAGGAAGGAAGGAAAAAGTGGAGAAGGAAGGGAGGGAGGCTAAGCAGTTTAGCATAACCGGTTTGCTACGCTACACATGGGAGCGGGATGGGGGGGGGGGGATTAAAGATGGGGAGAAGAGATAGAGAGCACATAACACGGCACACACATCGTTGGTTACAGTCTCTCACTCTTGCGCGGTACGTGACATCACTGTCAGAGCCGCTTGTCCAAGCCCGTCTCCTTCATAAACCGAAGTACTCCCTTCGTCGCCTTCAGTTGCGATGTCTTCTGTCGGCGATATGTGAAAATCGTTGCAACTGACAATGATCTATTGTCAAGGTGCGCTAGAACGGACGCCATGGACTGTCTGTGAACATTACATTCAGGACAGTCGCACAGAATATGTTCCAGTGTCTCCTCGCAAAGACAGGCATTGCAGAGAGCGTTGTCGGCCATTCCAATGCGAAACGAGTAAGATTTCGTGAAGGCCAACCCTAGCCATAAGCGATAAAGCAGGGTGGCCTCACTTCAGCGGAGTCCAGTTGGCCTACAGAGATGCATCAAGGAGAGCAGGTCGTGTTGACGATTGCACCGGTTGGTCTGGCTGCTTGGTGTGCACCATAGAGAGAGCGTGATCTCCCGTGCAAGCACTTGAAGACTGCTGGCTGCGTCGGACCGTGAAAGTGGTATGGCCTCTTCCTGTGTGTCTTCAAGAGCTGTCTGAGCGGCTTTATCGGCGTCTTCATTTCCCTATGACGTCGCAGTGACTTGGCAGCCACTGAAACGTCACGTGATGCCCTTTCTTATGTGATGTATGGAGTAGGTATCTAATATGGAGCACGAGCTGTTCGAATGGCCCAAGACGCAGAGCTGATAGTACAGATTGTAGGGCTGCCTTTGAGTCACTGAAAATTGACCATTGTCGAGGTGGTTCCCGATTAACGAAACAAAGTGCAGCGCGAAGACCAGCTAGTTCCGCAGATGTAGATGTCGTTGGGTGGTCAGTCCTAAAGCTGATGGTAATACCTCTTGCTAGGACGACCACAGCACCGGACGAACACTGCATGTTTGTGTAACCATCATTATAAATATGTGCACTGTCCCCGTACCTCTCGTGCAGAAGAAGCAGAGACAGTTCTTTCAGCACAGGCGACGACAGCTCAGACGTTTTCCCGATACCTGGAACGCTGAGATGGACTGTGGGGCTGACAAGGCACCAAGGGGGTATCGATGGTTTAGATGGAGCGGTGAAGCCCGAGGGAAGTTTGTCGTTGTACTTGACGATAGTTTTAGAGAATGATGCTTGGTGCCTGTCTGAAGGTAGTGTTGCAAGGTGGTGATAGGGAGCACGTGCAAAAAGTCTGATATGCATTCTCAGGGCTTCCACCGTGATGCGAGTTTGCATTGGATGGTCCCAAGCAATCGCAATAGTTGCCTCAGTTGACGTGCATCTGGGCAAACCAAGACAAACTCTGAGTGCTTGAGCTTGTGCTGCCTGCAGAACACGAATATTTGTCTTGCAGGTATTGTTCAGTACAGGTAGACTGTATCTTAAATAACCGAGAAAGAGAACTCTGTAGAGTCTCAGCATTGCGTCTACTTACATCCCCCACGTCTTTCCTGTCAAGTATTTAAACAACTGGGAGGTTGCTGTCAGGCGCCGTTTCATGTAGGCCACGTACGGGCTCCAACAGAGGTCTCGGTCAAAAATTACGCCAAGAAATCTGTGGGTTCTGACATAGGAAATGGTCCGCCCATTGATTGAGATGACATAAGGCGTCATTGGTTTGCGAGTAAATGCCACTAGGACGCATTTTTCTGGCGATATGCTGAGACCTTATTCACACAAGTAGCTCGCTGTCAAAGTAGCCGCTCTTTGAAGTCGTGCACGTATCTAAGGACGTGTGACTGCCGAAGTCCAGACACAGATGTCGTCTGCGTATATTGAAATTTTTGTGGTAGTTGGCAAGTGTTTAGCAAGCCCAATAAGAGCGAGGTTGTATAGCGTCGGGCTGAGAGTACCGCCTTGAGGAACGCCCCTGCAGGTATAGCGTCGCGTAGTTGGGCCATCGCCAGTTAACACAGAATGATCTTGCAGATAGGTTACTTGCAATCCACAAAAATACTCGACCACTCAGGCCAACCGTCACAAGAACGTCGAGAATAGCCTCATGTAATACGTTATCGTATGCCCCTTTCACATCTAGGAATAAACGATAAAAGATAAACGTTTACGGGACCTTTCGTGCTGGACATATGAAACGCGATGAACTACATTGTCGATGGAAGAGCGGTCACATCGGAAACCAGCCATGGAATTCGGGTAAAGCTTGTAGTGTTCAAGGCACCATTCCAGGCGGCCAAGGATCATCCGTTCGATTATCTTTCCTACACAGCTGGCCAACGCTATTGGGCGGTAATTAAGAGGTGAGCTCTAGCGGGGATTTGCCCTGCTTCAAGATTGGCACCAGGCGGCTCACTTTCCATTCGTCAGGAACATTTCCGTCCTGCCATGAGGTGTTGTAGCGACTCAATAATGCTATCCGTGTGGATTCTCCGAGATAGCACAAGGCTCGGTATGATATACCATCTGGACCCGGAGATGATGAGCGCCTGCAGAGAGCTAGTGCCACCTCGAGCTCCTCGGTTGTAAAAGGAAGGTCCATGCGGCAATCACGGGTATGGGGGACGTCATCTCGGGCTGGAGGATCTGGACGTGTCGCTTGGTCTGCCATCCGCGCACAAAAGTCTTCTGCGACATCGATGTCTTGTCACCCTTGGAAAAGCGCGAGCGCCTTGAATGGAAAACGCTGTTCCGGAAGGCAACGCAGACCTTGCACCGTTTTCCAAATGTGAGACAGCGGCTTGCGGGGGTCGAGTGTCTGGCAAAACGTTGCCCAACGTTCTGACGCTAATCTATCCATTCGACGCTGAATCTTCTTTTGCATCCTCCTGGCTGCCATAATGTCATGGATTGATCTTGTACGCCGATATCGACGTTCCGCCCGGCGACGAAGTGCTCGAAGTCGCTCTAATTCTATGTCGAAGTCTTTTCGCGTGCAAGAGATCGTCAGCATGCGAGTGGCGTTTCGCATAGTATTTTAAATTGTTTGTTCTAACCCAGAGGGTTAGAACAAACCATTCGGACGTTTCAATGGGCTAACTTCAAATCTGGTATGGAAGATGCTCAAAAAAAAAAAAAAACATCACACACATAGAAGAACACAGCACGGACGTGAACACAAAAAAAAAAAGAAGTACGTTCGGTGGGCGCGAAAAAGAAAGCAACGCAGTTCACAGTTCTCTGGCTTAAACAAAGATAACAGGCAAAAAAGCTCGGTCAGCATCACAGCTCGCTATTAACATCACTGCTTGAAATAAGGCTTTTTGCGGACGACATGTACAATCTGTACGCGGTAATCCACACTGATTCGCCCGAGCGCCTTCGCCTGGAACGACTTCATAGTTCAAGTTACCGTTCAGTTACTTCCAGGGTTCTCGGAGGATGGCCAAGCAGCCCTATTGCAAAAACCAGCGTCTTCCAATATGAAACCAGCGCGCTTTTAGGCGCTAGGTCGCACTGGGTACGCTGGCACTCCCTGGGACTCACTGGGACACCAGTTAGAACGCTGGGTAAGAGCTGGGTCACACTAGAAGAGACGCTGGTTCTACTGCCATGACGCTGGGGCGCACTGGTTTGTGCTCTACAGGCGCTGGTTCTCGCTGCAGTTCCCTGGTTCGCGCTGGAAACTGCGCTGGTTGTGTTTATGCCGCGCTGGTTCCAGTACGCAAGGCCGAGCGCTGCTGAATAATAAATGCTTTATACAATTTCATCGCTTGATACTAGTCTCATGTCCTAAATAACGCTACATCTTGGGGTTATAAAACCCTATTTCGTGTTGCAGCTTGGAATAATGGTGCGTGAGCTGCCCTGTTTATTCATGGACATTTGAAACTCAAGATCACTTTCGTTTTTTTTTTTTCACTTTCCCTTTTGAATGGGCGGATAGCTAAATTCTTGAACAAAAGCACGTAAACGCAGAGGACGCCGCGTTTTTTAGTAGTTCGCACTTAACATATGACTGGGAGTCGTCGTCGTTGTCGCAGTGTTGTGGAGTGGACATGAAATACAGAAGTCGTTCAGACGCGCGTGAACGGACCTCGAGTTCGAAGCCTATCGCTGACTGATATTATCGCACCGATAACAAAGCTGAGGTGATTCGTGCGCTTCCACTTTCCCTATTGTACTAAAAAAAGTTCTGAGGCTCAAATACACACATTTTAGCTTTCGCCAGCTATCCGCGCCGAGATCGATCCCCACCGAAGCTTAGGCCTAGCGTATCCGCCGAGTCCGTCCTCACGCTATCGGCGCGTCTAGGCTCAGGAATCAAGAAATCTAACAAGGGTAAATGACTCTATATTTCAGCTTTCGCATCGGTGTTCTTAAATAAACAATTTTTTTCATGTCTACAGTACCAGCACAAGAAGCGATGACCGCTGATGTGACGCGTCATAAACACAGGTATATGGGCTATCGCCGAAGGCTCCCAGCACTAGCCTGCGCTTCTCTGACGAAGATATATGACTAGACAGGCGTGTTGACTGAAAGGCATCACTGAACTA
The DNA here is from genome assembly GCF_023375885.2 of Dermacentor andersoni. Lineage (NCBI taxonomy): Eukaryota > Metazoa > Arthropoda > Arachnida > Ixodida > Ixodidae > Dermacentor > Dermacentor andersoni. The sequence goes on along the minus strand of NC_092816.1, from coordinate 199,400,271 downwards.
AGGAAACGTTGCATATCCTTTGCGTGAAGAACAAGAAATGACTATCGAAAAAGTAACAGCCTATACACCGTCCCGGGTCGGCGATTCATTTAGGACTTTTTTTCAAAGTTAAAATAGCAATCGCAAGTGAAAATCGACGTTGTGGCACTTCCAAGCATACTGGTGAATACGGACAGCAACTTTTTCTTTCTGGTACAGGCGTTAGTTTATTTGCTGGGCGATAGCGCATCAACCATGTCTGTGGGAGACGTAGCTCTGCGAAACAAACTGCTTCTCGGCTTTGACATGGCTAATTTTGCAATCAACCCGAGACAATAGAACATTGCTTTATACTTTGTCATGACGCATTTCATTTTTGGGACATTTTACAAAGAACTATCAAAAAAACTTTCCTCTCACATATTATGGTATCCAGTTCCTTCCTTTCAAAAAGACATCCAGTAATACACCATACAATTTGTTTATGCTATTAGGACTTTATTTATTATGGAGAAGTCGAATGATCGAAAGACATGCCGAGCCACCTCACTCGACAAGGTCTATCTTCCAAGAAGAGACTGCTCAAGTCCGTAGTGTGGTAGATACATATGATCCCGTACCAGAATGGATTTCGCGTGTGGACGCTTGTGTTTGTTTGCCAGAATTTTGAACTGTCATTGGACTGCATACTATGCGTGAATTTGTTTCTCATGTATGTTCATATGTAATGCAACTGCATTGGTCTGACACTACCGATAATTCCATGCAATAAAGGAGAAAAAAAGAAAAATCTGGCCTAGCGTAGAGGTAAAGTGCCGGGCTTCGGATTTGTGGGTCGGACGATCGAATCCGGGTTGGGGCAGTTTTATTTTTATGGGTTTTTTCTTTTTTTTGTAGTAAAACCCTCTTTGTTGCTTTCTGTATTAAAAAAAATATATACTGAGTTCAGGCACCGCATATTTCACGCGCTAGAGCTGTTTTTCGCACGAGTAACCAGTGCCTCCCAGTACGGTGCGCCTTCCCAGCGCCCCAGCATCCAGCGCGCTGCACTGGGCCCATAATCCGGCGCACTGGGTCCCAGTGGCACTGGGTTTTGCAATGAGGAGCACAAAGCGTGATACGGCCGACCGTAGAGATACGGTTGAAAGTTTGTTGTAGCCCAAATCATCGCGAAGCACTTCGTTTTAGGTACAATACTTAGACTCGGTACACGACAACTTGCGGCTTGCGTAGAAATTTCATCTTGCCTTTGCACCAGCATAGCATCGGGATAGATATTTTTGGTGTCTGTGTGCACCTCCATGTCGGACTCCTCGTCGAAATGAGCGAGTACGGGGGGCGGGGGGTGTTTAAGACAAGCGATGCCGTAGCTCGGGAAAGGCAGTCCTGTTCACCGCTCCAAATAAATGGGGCGTCATCGTGTGTTAGGCAAAATAGTGAATGTGTAATTTCGGAGAAATTTCGAATAAAGCTTCGATAGTACGCCCACAGGCCGAGAAGTCGTCGCACACTTTTCTTGTCAGTTGAAGCTGGAAAAACCGCTACAGTGGCAGTGTTCTCTTGATCACGCGAAACTGCTGCGGCGCTCACGACATAAGACAAGAACTTTAGTTATTCGCAGCCGAAATGATATTTCACAGACTTGTGTATGAAGTTAGCTGATCGAATGACTTCGAGTAGTTTCCAAAGGCGACGAAGGTGTTCGTCAAATATCTCAGAACTACCACCACACAATCGAGATTGACGAGGTGGTCAATTGAATGTGGCGGGAGCAGAACAGATACCGAAAGGGAGAACGCGAAATTCATAAATGCCGTCCGGAGTGACAAAAACAGTTTTCTCGCTATGCCGTTCATCTACTTGAATCTGCCAATAGCCAAATTTGAGGTCGATGGAGGGAAAATACCTCGCGTGCTGCAACCTGCCTATAGAGAATCGTCGGCACGACACGTCTTTCTTGCTGACGTTATTTAGCTTCCTCTAATCCAACCAAAAGCATCGTGTCGCATCTTTCTTTTTGAGGAGAACGACCGGCGACGACCAGGGACTGCTTGAAGGTTGGGTTACGCTGTCCTGAAGCATGTCTTTCACTTGCCTCTGAATTGTACGTCATTCCTTTGCAGAAACACGATAAGGCTCTTGCCATACGGAGTGCGTGTCGTCGTAGGTGATATTTGGTGTTTCGTAATCGGCGCTTGACGTATATTAGGCAAATGTGCGAAGCAAGTATGGAACACCGGCAGCAGCAGACGCAGTGGTTGTTCTTCTGTCCTCCAAAAGGGTTGTGCTCATGTCAACGCCGCGGAGAGACTCTTCTGCAGAGCTGATAGCTTCAGAAGCGAAACACTCAGAGACTTCGGATATTGGGTCGGCGTAGGCGACGACAGTACTTGGATAAAGGTGTGATTGGTCGAAATTGAAATTCGTAACGAGAACCTCACAGTGACCCTCCTGGAGGTCGGCGGTGCTTCTGATCTCGCAGACACTTTGGGAGAGCAGGAGAGAGTGATTGCTTTCCGTGAGTGCTTCACCGTCACGCAGCACTTGAACTACAACACTTGCATAGAGTGGTAACGTGATAGTGCCGTCAAGGACGTGATGTGCGACTCCGGGAAGGCTGTTGTCGTTCGCCTCTACAGGCGTTCTTCGTCGAGAAAGCGGCGGGGCACTTTCGAAGGTCGCTGACAGCACCGTTCGCTCTCAGAATGCTCATTCCGATGATTAGGTCTCGCGGGTGTTCACGAAGAATGCTTAAGCTGGTAACAAATGCACAGCGCCGAATCTGTATTCTGGCCATGCGCATTCGACAGCGCTGTGAAGACATGCCCGGCAGCTGTACGAACTGGCGCTCGACTCCAAGGCGTCGTCACTTTCTTATAAAGGCTGGTGACCTTTCCGCTTATTATAGAGTAATCCGCTCCAGTGACCACTTAAGCATTGACTTTGTGACCGTCGATCAGCACAGGGATGTGAAGGGGAACTCTAGTTCTGGGGTCAGGTGCTGCTGTCGTCGATGTATCGTCGTTTCCAGTGCACATTGACATGGGGCATTAGGCACGTCTAATTCTGTGGCCTTGCCCCTGAAGGTTGCTGCGGGCAGTTTCTCCGGTACTGGCTGGGCGAACGCCCCAGTACCATGCTCTACATATTATGGCGTTTTACGTGCCAAAATCACCGTTTGATTATGAAGCACGCCATAGGGTGCCTCCTAAATAATTGGGATCACCTGGGGTTCTTTAACGTGCACCTATATATAAGTACACGAGTGTTCTCGCATTTCGCCCACATATGCCGCCACCGTGGCCGTGATTCGATCCAGCGATTCGATCCAGCCCAAAACCATAGCCACTGCTATGGTGTTTCCATCATAGCTGCAAATCGCCGCTGTGATGGAAAGCGCGACTAGTACCGAGATGACGAGGATGCGCGCTGCTGAGCAACATATTCTACTATTTCCGGGGATCACTGGCCGAACCAGGGTTGCGCGGAGTTTGCACGAAACCCACGGAGCCCGAGAGGTCGCTACGCACACTGTCGCTAGATGGACCTCGCCTCGCCACAGAGGTGGCACAAGGGACGTTGATCCGTTCGGCGCCACACGTGTGCTTTCATCGGGGCTGGTCGGTGGTCGTTGTATTATGGCGCTGCTTGGACTCACTGCAGCATGATGGGAAACGCGGTGTGAAGCGGAGCTGGAGGAGGAACACGGCGCCTCAAAACGTCTGAGTAGGAGATGCGATGGCACTCACGTGTTGACGGTTGCGCCTCTGTATGAGAAGGGGTTTTCACAGCGCTTGCTGGACCTCGTCACGAACAACGCTTGGTAAAGTGCTGATCGTAGGAGGCGAAGGGCCCGACAACTTCTGTAGTCGGATTAATTATCGAGGGGAAGGATTAATTCTCGTATGAAATCAATATGGACCCCGAAAGCTCCCAAGAGGTCCGTAGTTGAGGCAGTGTTCACATAGCGTCCGTACGAGCTGGACCATTGCCGAAGGGTATTTTCAGTGGTCACGGCCTGGGCCAGAAACTCCGACACTCCTAGACGGACAGCGCACGAAACCGCAAAATACCTACTTCTTTATCCAACACATCACGCGTCACACCTTTTCTTGTGACATGCTGGGGTTGGCTAGGCGAAGACGCGTCATGTCCTCGACATAGATAGAATAAACTTTATTGTCCAACGGATAAGGCGATCTACCCACCCCCCGACACGCAGGTCAGGGGGCGAGTGCCGCCGCCTCAGATGCAGCCTGGGAGGTCTTGGGTCCCAGAAGCCTCTTCAGCCAGTTGGAAGACCCGGAGCTGGAGCTCAGAGTCCGAGCTGCGCAGGAGGGTCTCCCAGGTGTCTCTACTACCTATTTTGTGCGTTTCCCCGGGAGAGTACGGACATTCCCATATTATGTGGTCGAGGGTCCCTCTCGCCCCACAAGGATTACACCTATCGCTCCTGGCCCCGGGGAACATGTGGTTCGCCACAAACGGGTGCGGATACGTGTAAGTTTGCAGTCGTCTCCACGCGACTGCTTGTCTGTTGTTTAATTTTGGGTCTGGCGAGGATACCAGTCTACGAGCCAATCAATAATGCTGCGTTACCTCCTCATATTTTAGCATGCGCTCTCCGCTCCCTCGGTCATCGAGGGGCCCCGTAGCGGCTCGGCGGTAGAGATCTCGAGCCAGCTCGTGGGCCGCCTTGTTGCCGGGGACGGCTTCGGGCGCCGGAGTCCAAATTATTAGAATTTTAACGCGACAGCGTTAAGGAGCTCGTGTCGCAGAAAAGCCGGTGTCGTCGGCGTCGGTGTCGGCGTCAGCGACGTTGACCATGAGCGATAAATCCCAGAAGGCACTTCATCAATAAAAAACAACATCTTGCAAGATTGGCTGGTGGGAATCAAACCAAGGTCTCCGGAGTGTGAGACGGAGACGCTACCACTCAGCCACGAGTTCGTTCCTTCTAAACGGGACAAAATCGCCTCTAGTGAATGCGGTGTTGCCTTAGAAACGTGCTGTAGAAAGTTATACTGCGGTGTATATTGGTAATTTATTTATTTATTTATTTATTTCACGTACTTTCAAGGCCCGAAGGCGTTACAGAAAGGAGTGGAGTCAAAACAAGAAGTAATGCAGTAAAAAATACAAACAAAAAAGTATTAACAAAAATACTAACAAAAGGCATTTTGAACGGCGGTCTTGAAGTTAGTAGGGTCGGTGATGAGTGCGATTGAGGCGGGAAGGCGATTCCAGTCCGTGCTCGTCCTGGGGATGAATGAGTCACTGTACCGGTTAGTACGGCACAATGGCACCCCGATTTTAAGGCTGTGGTCAGTGCGGGCAGAAATATAAGACGGAGGGGCAAGAAGGGTCTCTTTTAACAGGGGGTTCAAGTGAAAAACTTTGTGAAAAAGGGAGAGACGGGAAGATTTGCGGCGTGACGAAAGATCAGGTAAGTTAAGAGTTCGTTTCATTGAAGAAATACTTGCATAGCGAGAATAATTAGATAATACAAAGCGTGCACTTCGATTTTGAATACTTTCAAGAGTAGAAACTAATGAAGACTGAGTCGGATCCCAAATGGCTGAAGCATACTCCAATTTGGAGCGAACTAAAGTTTTATAAAGAGTTAGCTTCAGGGAAGAAGGGGCAGAGCTAAAATTACGGCGTAAGTAACCAAGCATGCTATTAGCGTTTTTAGTAACATAGTCAATATGCGAGTGCCAAGAAAGGTTATTTGATATGTGAAGGCCGAGATACTTGTAAGAGCTAACTGACGTCACAGGTGCACCATTAATAAAGTAGGTGTGTGTGGCAGCGTTACGAGATATACGCATGGCCTTGCATTTATTTGAATTTAGTTGCATGCACCAATTAGAACACCACTCAATTACGCGGTTAAGGTCGTCCTGCAGCTCTTGCGAATCTGAAGGATTAGTAATTTTACGGTAAAGAACACAGTCATCCGCGAAAAGCTTTATGGAAGAGTAAAGAACGCAGTTCGGAAGATCGTTAATATAGATTAGAAAGAGAAGTGGACCCAGGACTGACCCTTGAGGAACACCTGCTGGTACGTTAGAAAACCGAGAATTACAGTTATTAGTGTTTACAAACTGCGTCCTGTTAGAAAGAAAGTTTTTTGTCCATTCGAGTACATTAGCGTCCAAGTTAAGTTGAGACAGCTTAAGCAGAAGTAAATCATGGGTCACAGAGTCAAAGGCTTTGGCAAAATCAAGAAATACGCAGTCAATGTCGGTACCTAGATCAGAAATTGCAAAGAGATCGTTAGTAAATGTTAAGAGCTGTGTTTCACAGGAAAAGAACTTACGGAAACCATGTTGACAGGGGTTGAAAAAGGAGTTTGATTCTAAAAACTCAGCCAAATGTGAATATATTATATGCTCAAGAATTTTACATGAAATGCTTGTTAGTGAGATAGGCCTGTAATTGGTTGGTAAGTGTGTGTTACCTGATTTATGAACTGGAATCACCTTTCCCACGCACCAGTCGTGTGGAAGAACAGACTGCTGTAATGACTGAGTGAAAATGTGCGACAAAATAACAGCAGAAAATACATTAGTACACTTCAAAATTTTTGAGTTCAGGCAGTCTGGGCCGGCAGAGGAGGACGTTTTGTGATTGTTAATTAGGCAGCTAACACCAACCCAGTCAATAGAGATTGGATCCATGGGCGAAAAACCAGAATTGGATACAAGCGGTAATCCACGTGGCATTGTGGTAACATGTGAAGAGAACACATCATTAAATACATTACAGCATTCTTCAGGAGCAACAGGTTGATCATTTGGGTATGTTAATTGGATTATTTTGCTTGGTGTACCGTTAACTATGGTCCAGAATTTACGAGGATTAGTTTGCAAGATGGACGGAAGGGTAACAGAATAAAAATGCTGTTTCGCACTAGCGGAGGCTGTGTTGTAGTCATTTTCAGTGAGGTAGTAAGCGGACCAAGCAGCGTCACTGCATGAAGCTTTTGCGCGACGAAACAACCGCTTTTTTTTTGTTACGTAGTCGCTTCAAAAAGGGGTTGAACCAAGGGGACCGTGGCTTGCAAGCGACTGTTCTTTGCGGTACGAAACGTTCGATTAATGACAACAATTTATTTTTGAAAATGCACCAGTTTTCTTCAACACAGCGCTGATCGCAATTAGCGATGTAAGAAGCTGCGAAATTTTCCATTTCAGCGCTAATGGAAGCCAAGTCGGCTTTGCTGTAATCGCGGATCACCTTCGTAGTTTTCTTAACAGGAGCCCGTGCGTTGATATGAAAAGTGAGTGCAAGGTGATCACTTAAGCCTTTTATGTAAATAATTGGGGAAACTGTGTCAGGGTTCGTAGTGAGAATCAGATCTAGTATGTTAGATGAAGAGGCAGACACGCGCGTTGGTTTCAGTACAAGCTGGGTGAAGTGGAAATCCAAACAAGTGTTTATGAACTGGGTACTCTGAGAAGACTGGGACGTTGCCATGTCGTTACGCCAAATGATATCGGGAAAGTTAAAGTCACCAAGAAGAAAAAGGGGAGCGTTAGGGTATCTGACAACTAATTTGTTCAATGCGTCGTGAAGGTCATCGCAAAATGATGTCGAAGCAGTAGGAGGGCGATAGCATGTGCAAAATATAACATCTCTGTTGTCGAGTACAACGCGCACGCAAACAAGTTCAAGTGGTGTTTCTATGGAAACTGAGCTTGAAGTGAGCGTTTCAGATACTGCAATCAAGACACCTCCACCTGATCGCACACCACGATCGCAGCGATAACATGAATACAGTTTTTCACAATCAAAAATTTCGCTATTTTTTATCCGAGCAGAGAGCCATGTTTCAGTGAGACATACTATGTCAACAGCGCATGAATCAATCAGTGAGGACACCTCAGCACGTTTATTTAGTAGACTTCGCACGTTAGTGAAAAAAACAGATATGGTGTTATTAGATTGCGCATGTGCTAGCTATGTCGAACCATTTCCTTCGATAGCTTGACGCGACCGAACAGAAGAGCGTGCTGCACGTGGCATGTTGACTTCGCATACATTGTCAGTGGTAGAACAGTAAACGTAGCACTTCTTGTTCAAAAACAACTTATTTAGCCGTATTGAGTATGTCTGTCCTGATGCCTTAGCAAAATCAAGCAGCTTTTTCCTAGACTGGCGCGTTGCTCGGCAGAAATCTTCGCCCACAGATACCCCGGTGGATTTCAGATTAGATTTTAGTGCCAGAATTTTATCCTTTAGTTTTGAGCAAGAAAATTTCATTATAATCGGGCGAGTCTTATTAGCAGTATACGAGCCAAGTCGGTGGGCTCTACATACCATATTCTCGGGGACCTCAAACTTAAGATGATGAGATAAAAATTCGCACACCAATTTTTCGGACTGCGCCCATGTTTCTGACGGAGTGTCAGAAATACCATAAAATATTAAGTTATCCCGGCGGGAGCGATCTTCTAGATCATCGAGACGTGTCAGGAGGGAGGCATTTTCAGTTTTAACGGCGTGAGCTACAACTGCAGGTATGTCAGCTGACGATGGGTTAAGCTCAAGTGATTCAACAAGCGATTCAACTGTCGTTAATCTAGTGGTTAAATCGGACACTTGATTAGTTAATTGAGCCTGCTTTTCCTTTAATTCGGCGAGACCACTCATTACCTCTGTGTGTCGTGAATCTATTTTTGCTGAAAGGGCAGAAATGGCTGCAAGAAGTTCTTTGTACTGCGCGTCAGTTGCGGGTCCCGGATTAAGTTCAACGTCACCAGATAGGATGAGTAGCCTTGCAACAAACGCACATTCACACAGTGAGGCAAAAAATACACTTGGGCACGGGAAAAGCAGCAGACAGACGTTACTCGTACGTTTAGAGTAAAGAGACGGAGCTTCACAGACCTGCATGAAGAAGCAAAAAGGGTTTAGCGGCGACTGCATGGTTGCCGCTATCCCGTGCCCACTGAAAGTGGCCGGACGAAGGCAGCTGCTTAAGTAGAGCCAGAAGGGAGATGTCGCTCCTGGCGGCTGTGAATCCGTGTGCAAAGGTATGAAGATGGCGCCCTGGATTACTTGCTGGCACCAAAGATCTTGACTTGCGTCAGATAGCCGGACTGGCAACGGTGTCGGTGAGTCATTATAGATGAGCACTGGTGAAACCGCACATGCGCAGGTCGAGGGATACAGCCATACTCCAAGGAGCACGATGAACTGCATGAAGAAGCAAAAAGGGTTTAGCGGCGACTGCATGGTTGCCGCTATCCCGTGCCCACTGAAAGTGGCCGGACGAAGGCAGCTGCTTAAGTAGAGCCAGAAGGGAGATGTCGCTCCTGGCGGCTGTGAATCCGTGTGCAAAGGTATGAAGATGGCGCCCTGGATTACTTGCTGGCACCAAAGATCTTGACTTGCGTCAGATAGCCGGACTGGCAACGGTGTCGGTGAGTCATTATAGATGAGCACTGGTGAAACCGCACATGCGCAGGTCGAGGGATACAGCCATACTCCAAGGAGCACGATGAACTGCATGAAGAAGCAAAAAGGGTTTAGCGGCGACTGCATGGTTGCCGCTATCCCGTGCCCACTCCATTATGACCATGTAATTATGACCATGTAACTTACAGAAGTCGCAGTTTCACGAGTAGCGAAGTACGTTTCCGCTACATTTCTTCTGCGCTCTGCGCACACGCAGAGCCATCTTACGGCAAACACAGTAGACCCCCTCCTCACTATGTACGGCGCTGCCCCGACACATGGCGCGCCACTTGCCCCATGATCGCGTCCGCCTTCATGGCGCGTCGGGGCCCGGCTATCTATGCCGATCGCGACGTTTGGCTGGCGTAGCGCCTTTGAGTAGGCGGTGCGAACGGGGCGCGATAACGCTATCGCGTTCCACTTTTGAAGGCGAAGCTTAAGCGTCCTCCAATTTTTTCTATCTAACTTTCTCTGGCCTAGGATTCTGGCCGCTAAGGGCGAGATCCTTCCCTTGGTAAAATTCTGTATGGCAGTTTCGCTGTCACTGATCACAAATTTCGCGTCCGTTCCAGCGCAAGCTAATGCGATCGCAATTTCCTTAGCAACTTCTATGTTGCGCCCGCGCAGGGTGACAGCGGTTACGGGAAAACCCCGGCCGCTGAGGGCCGTTGCCACCGTAAAACTCGCTACGTCCCGCCGCGTCTACATAGGCCAGCTCATGTTCCGAAATTTTACCGAACTAATGTTTAATGCTTCGGCTCGTTTACGCCTCCTGTCTTTACTATGTTCCGGGTGCATGTTTTTTGGCAGGGAGGGAGGAAGATAATCAGATTTTTTCTCACTTCCCTATCTACTTCCACCTTTTGGGTGGGGCCTCTGTCCGGATTTACTCCAACTTTGGCCAATATGGCTCTTCCTGTCCTCGTGGAGCTATGTCTCTCAATTTGAGAGGTTCGCACCGCTTCCGCCAGTTCTGCCCATGTGTTGTGCACTTCTAGAGCCATCAGCCTCTCTGTGGATGTGCACATGGGCAGTCCCAACGCTCCCTTTACGTATTTTCTCATTAGAGAATCAATATTTTCTCTTTCCACCGCTTTCAAACCGAGATATGGCGTTGCGTAGCTCACCCGGCTGAATATGTACGCCGGTATTAGTTTAATCAAAATTTTCTCCTTTAACCCTCGGCCTTTGCTGGCCACCCGCCTAATTAGGCTAAGAGTCTGTATTGCGTGATTCTGCAGCCTCTTGACAGTCTTGCCTTTGTGGCCCTGTGAATGGAGAATCAGGCCCAAGATTCTAATTTGCTCGACTATTGGTACCTCCTTACCCGCCACTTTAATTTTGATCTCCGACGGTGCCTTGCACCTTAGGTGTTTAGGATTGTATATAAACAATTCTGATTTCTGCGGCAAGCATGCTAGGCCTCTCTCGGTCCCGTAATCGACTATTATGTCGGTGGCGGCCTGGAGCAGGTTTTCGACGGCTGAATAACTTCCCCAGTTGACCCGGAGGGTGATATCATGCGCATATATACTAAATTTTAATCCCTCGAGCTTTGCCAATTGCTCGGGCAGTTCCCTCATAGCCACGTTGAAGAGTAGGGGAGACAGCACTGATCCCTGGGGCGTAACCTTACTCCCTAGCTCAAGTGTGAGGGATTCCAGCGTTTGGAACCTCATGCAGGCAGTTCTTCCCGTCAGGAAGTCCATGATGTATCGGTATGTCCTGGTACCTACATTATTCTTGTTCAGCCCTTCCAGGACCGTCTCATGCTTTATGTTGTCAAAAGCCTTCGTGAGGTCCAGTCCCAGAATTGCTTTTGCGTCTTTAGACCTTGAGTCTATTATATCATGTTTGATTTGGAGCATGAAGTCCTGCGTACACAAGTGAGGTCGGAACCCGACCATCTCATGTGGCCACACGTCGCCCTGCTCCATGAAGCCCATCAGTCTGGTCTGGACGACCTGCTCCATCAATTTCCCCACGCATGAAGTTAAGGAAATTGGCCGTAAGTTTTCCGATTGCGGGGGCTTCCCGGGTTTCGGTATTAAAATAATGCTTGCCGTCTTCCATTGTTGTGGTAGCTCACCTTTATCCCAACATTCCTGCATGTACTCCGTTAGATAAATAATGGAATCATCGTCTAAATTGTTGAGCATTTTCTTGGTTACCCCGTCAGGGCCCGGAACCGACTTCGTTCTGAGTCTTACAATCTCTGCCCTAACTTTCGCTTCTGTGATGGGGGCGTCCAGCGCCTCGTTAGGCGCTCCACCATAGTCGGGAAGTGGAGTTCGCGATGTTTCCCCCGCGAACTTCTCTATTAATTTCTTCATGAAAAAATCATCGTTCCCTACGAACGCGTGCCTAGCTTTTGCCAATCTTATACCGGATTGAGTGTTCGAGCTTGCGAGGTCCAACAAGTGCCGGAGGATGTTCCACGTCTTGGAGAGGTTCATGCTCCCCTCCATTTCGTCACACTTGTTGGCCCGATTTTGTTCGCATAATGTAAAAGTATAATCTTCGATTTCCTTATTATACCTAGCAATTCTTCTTCTGAGCTTCCGGTTCCATTTCTGATTTTTGAGACCACGCTCCATGCTTTGCTTAGCTTCCCATATATGCAGAAGACGGCTATCCGCTATCTGCGGGGTGTTATCCCCTTCGAGCGTTTTTGTCGTCTTTTTAACGTCCGATAATAGCGCCGTCGCCCATTCCTCGATGTTTCTAATGGGCCCCAGTTGCTGCGCGCTCCTGATATCTCGAAACTTATCCCACTCAACGACGGCCGGCGCGCGAGCCCTGCGCGTTTGAAGGCCCGCTTTCAGTATGGAAACAATTAGGTAGTGGTCGCTGCGAAAATTTTGATCCGAATTATGCCATTCTAGATCTTTTATGTTTTTCGTGAATGTCAGATCTGGAGATGCATCCTTACTAACGCTATTGCCCACCCTCGTTGGGGTCTCAGGGTCCGTGTGCAGAGTGAGCCCTTTGTCATGCGTATCTTGCCACAGCTGTACCTTCACAACAGTACCTTCCGCTATTACAAGAGACTCCTTTGGCGATTGCCCTCCAGGAAACTGGAGGACCCGCAAAACTGTCCTCGACATACATTGTGACACTCTCTTTCGAAATTTGTATGCGAGGCTGAAGAGCCCGTTCAGCCTTTTCTCGATGATCGGAAGTCACATAAGTCTCAAAAGCCGCCTTTGGAACCCTTCCCGCAATCTCAGGAGGTCAACACGGTTCCCGTACCAAGTATGTGAGCCATCATCCAGACTCAAATAGGTGTGTCTCCGTTTGACTACATCGACCCATGGATTTATCGTAGCAACGTGTTTACAGTGAACACGCCAGTCCTCGACATCCTCAAGTATATAGTGGTGAAAGAAATGCACCCTTCGCGGATTCTACAGCGTGCAATGAATCAGCGTTGTTCCTTCCATACCTGTTGGAACAGTCGGGGCTGCCATTCTCTCAGGAAGCAGTCCCAGCTCAAGAGTTAATCCACACATTTTTCTGCTTGCGCGATGAACAGGTGAAACCACCAGTACAGGGCTGGAGCTCCTGCTTCTCGCAGGGGTTTGGTGCATAGCGTTACCCCTCACCTGCACGAGTTTTATCGCACTGCAGAGCAAAAGCAATACCTTTCCTTACAGGGCTACTCAACATTAAGTCCCGGGGTTGCTTGCACGGACACTGAATAACGAAAATAAGAACGAATTCAAGAACGCGTTCTTGTGCGGACTAAGCGTTGTCTATGGAACATTTGAGAACGCATTCTACGTTATTATTTTCGCTGTTCAATGTTCGTGCAAGCTGCCCCCGGTCTCCAGCTGGCGCGTGGTTCAAGCGCTCTTCTTCTTTGTTCGCCAGTTAGCCTAAACACAACAGATACCTAGCGCGTGACCACGTCCACTTCATCGTTGTAAAGCTAGCCTAGAAGCACCAGGTGGCAATATATAGATGGTAACTACAAGCGTTCGTTTCTTTCATTACAAATTTGCCTTTCTTTATAGAAAACCATAGGCATGTAAAAAGAAAGTCGTAGGTGTCTTACAAGAAAATCTCTAAACCTAGTAAAGTGGATAGTCTGTTTGCAGTATCATTTGAAAGCAATACGCCTTCATTGGCTAGCCGTAGTCACGGTGGTAATTGCGGCAGAATCACCGAGGTAAAATTTGCTGGTACTTTGTAGATCCACTTGAGTTGTTAGTTTTTTGGCTCGTGGTCTGCGTTTCTTGTATCGGCCTGAAGTTATACGCCAACAAAGTTTGCTACTAGTAAAATCATGATCTGTCTGGGTAGTGCTTTAAGTTAGATCTTCCCATTTCTTTTTCCGGCTACCAATATTGACATAATATGCCCTAAAGTGACTTGTGCCCGCCGGTATGCCTGTAACTTAATATATCACCAAATGTTTTTCTTACCAGTCTGCGCTATAGCCTGGGTCAGTTGGCCGATGGTCGGCTCTCGCCGTGTTGTTTGGCATTCACTTAAAAAAATGAAGCTAGTTCTGCAGCGAGATAAATACCCCAGCACAGGAACCCAATTCTCTTACCATTAGGCCAAAGTCGCTTTTTTCTTTGCTACACGAAAAACAATGTTGTATATATGTTACAGAGCGAACATTGCTATACGCTCAAAACTCAAGCAAACACACACATGCGTCCAACAAGTGCATGCGGTCAGGTGGAGGTTCCTGCGCAGCGTACACACTTCTCATTTAGCCACATTCGCACGTGCACTTCTCGAGAGCCAAAATCACGTAGCACTTTCAGATATTCACAATTCTTGATTGGGCTGATAATTTCCATACTACGCTACATTCACAAAACGGCGGTTTGGCCATGAAGCGGGAGGTTCAAATTGTGCCAATGCCAAGAGGCACATTGAGATGAACGCTATGTGTTGATGATGATTATAAGTTTCAGACAATGATACATACGCACAGCACGGAAGCGGCCAAGACGCGCGTCCACGTGTTGACTGTAATGATGATTTTCGTAATATAACACACACACAAAACGCGGCATTGGCCAAGGAGCGGCAGGAAAATATAAAATACATTACATGAAATTAAGAAATACAAGCTCGCATAATATTTCTCACATCGATAAGCAGGTGTACACAGAGCACATGCATGTGCCAGTTTACGCCAAAGAAGTAGGAATGCAATGGCAAAATTCGCAGCTTTTCATTTTCCGTGTTGCGAAACTCTTTGCGTCCCATAGATTTCACCGCTCTTGTTCGATCTGCTTATTTTGTTGTTGCGGCTATTCTTGCGACTAGTCTGCCGGCAGCTGGCCGAATATTCACTGACTATGTATTTACCACGTTGTTTCTGCAAATGGTAGGTTATTTCTTAAGTTTACCGGAACAAAATTAGCTGAACTCCACACAACTGATTTGCTGTGTGTGATGTAAGTAAATTAAATGCGCTACCCTGATATTGATTATGGAATGTTGATGTGCTGATTGTACAAATTGTGTTGTTCAGGTTCTGACTTGTGTCTAACTAATCACGCGTAAAGAATTACTCGTTCTCAATTACGTTCTTGGTAACTTTGTAATTCAATGATTAGTTTGTTTACTCGGTAACGCTCACTGTAATTTCGTAACTCATTTCACTTACGATGTATTTGTAACTGGCTAAATTTTTCATGAAACGTGCAATATTCGCGACGCAGCTACGAGTAACTAAATTTAGCGGGAACTACATTGTCAGAAAGAATGACGATATGATATAGCTTACCTGTTTCCCTCAATCAGCAATCCGCAGCAACGCTTCACTCACGTAAACAAGACACCCTTGCAGATTGCGAGCAGTAAACAGCAATAAACAACAGGGCAAGGAGAGGGACACAGACAACAGCGCTGACTAGATAGTCAACAGCACTAACAGATAGTCTGCGCTGTTGAATGTGTCCCTCTCCTTGTCCTGTTGTTTAGCCCTGTTTCCTGCTCGTAATCATGAACCAACCACCCTAAATGCGTACTCTTCTGCAGACTGGCCGACTTGCAAACCTTTATTGAAAGTTCGACCTCTGAGCTCTTCTTTTATCATAAAGCTCTTCTCATGTATGATTGTCTGCCTGTCTTTCTCTCTTCAGAAATTGCTTTCAGGGGCTTTCATGGGAGGTAAGAGCTGTCACTCAATTCTTCTTTGCCTAGTGCTGACTGTGACGTCTGTGGTATAGAGAGAAGTTCTCGGCTGCTAAACGCATGTCCCTATCTGCGCTTTACTTTGCATAAACATAATTTTACAAAATTGCCTGTGGCACATTCTAGAAATCGGCATCAATGTGGTAACCAACAAATTTAAGGGGCACTGCTATAGAGCGATGATCTCTTCGGACGTGGAAGCCAGGGAATCATCTATGTGCCAGAGTGCCTTCCCAAATCTTGTGAGCAAGGTCTCCGTAAGTTACAGCAGTCTTTTGTTCAGCCCACACTTTGAGCGAGTTCTTAGTGTCACTGCCGGGTCGTAAAAAAAATAAATAACCGAGAAAGAATATAAACACAAGATTTTTAGATCGATTCTTAGCGAGCATAAACAACCTGTGAAGGGCTGGGGAGAACCATTAGATGGGCTCGGCCACCTTGTTCCATGCACTGTATTTTTCCGCATGTTAATACGACAGGGGGGTAAGTAACGCTAAAGCAACCGATTACTTTTTAGTATTTGCTCAATTACCGTAATTAATTCTATTTTTCAAATAACTAATTGTAATTCTAATCGGTAACTTCTTTCTGTAACTTGTGCAAGTCTGTTCACGTTACACATGATTGAACATGTAAACACAATATGTACAGGAACCTTACATATGCATGTGCAAGTTCACGCTGTTGTCACTAGGACAGCTGCTTATCCTACCAAGACACGTTGTGCCAACTAGCCCTTGTGAAAGCAGTTTTGTACAGCATTTAACTGGTCCTATTTAAATGGTATGATATGACTTTCAAACTAATAATAAATGTCGATATTCAAGTAATTGGCTGATTGTTGGTACTGCAGGTAAGAATACAAATTTAGGCCAGTGATAGTTCGTTAGGCGGGAACATTTTACTCCGTATTTGCCATCACTTAGAATGAATGAAAGTAGAACAAGTTGTTAAAGAGTCATAGTATTGAAAGATAAGTCATGGCAACACGGACAAAAGTAGAGTATAAACAGCACAAACACTATCACTTGCTAGACTTGTCAAGTGCTCGTGATGATCTCACGTGAAACATTTAAAGGTTTTGTTCAGAGTACAGGGATAACAAATGTATTTACAATATCTTGTACTTTACTGAGGTGAACACCATCACAATCATGCTGAGGGCTACATTCAGGTGTAGTCGTCATGCACAGCGACGGCGTCTAGTGTTCTAAAGCTCATTTGCACCTGGACAGTTCGGTCGAGTGAGGAAGCGAAGGATCTTTCTCCGATACCCGTTTAAGTGAGATATACAAACTACTAAACTAACAACTCCAAGACCAAATGCCTTTGGCTGCAGACAAATCAGAATGTTTGCGGGAGGTATGTATGAATACGTCACTTTGGCTGCACCAGTAAATCACACAGCTATACCACCTATGATTACGGTTGTACTGCCAACACATCAAAAAAAGATGTTGCAGAAACGCATCCATCACTGGAGAGGTGTATGACCCGAAATATTCAGGAAAAAACGTAAAGCTTGCTCAACCTTACCACAGTAAAATAGGATCCCGGCTATAGAATAGTGCTACCTTCTCAGCTTTATTTGTCCTGACTACCTTGTGTGCAGATTATAGAAGGTTATAGGTCTTAGGTTATAGAAGGTTTCTATTTCGAGAATTCACAGCTTTCATAACATTTCCTTCACTACTGAAGGCACAGTGGTGTCCCTGATGAAGCTATGTGTTAACGTAAGATAGTGATAATATCAAACATTTGAACATACGAAGCTAATTATACACAAAAAAGCGTTCTCGTTTTAAAGAAGTGAAAAACAAATAGGTCAAACAAGCAAATTAACAACCATGCCAGAAATGAAAAATGGTGGCGCGCCAAAAAAGAGAGAGAGACTGCCTAAGGCTCATTTGCCTAAATATAAACAGAAGCAAGTGAGAGAGAGGAATATGAGGAAGGCAGCGATTTAACCAGTCAAGAGTCTGGTTGGTTACCCTACGCCTGGGGAAGGGAGAAGGGGAAGAGATAGAAGGGAGAGAAGATCAATAACAGAAGCAAATATTCCAGTATAGAGTATCGTTCTGTATCAGACCATAAAATATTATAGGACAGGTGAAAAATTGAACTTGTATGTAGAAGTCTAGACCAAATAGAGCGAAGATTCTGAGATGTGTTGGACAAGTAACATGGTACATTATTAACAATGGGACTGAACATTTAGAGCTCTAGATGTAAAGTTTAGTCTATATGTACAGCTACAAATAGTGAATATACCTCTGACCTGCAGCGCACTGAGCTGATGCGACAAATTAAGTGTACTCCTTATCGTTATGATGCTTTACATGGTATCTCACATTATTTTATTCATCTAAATGTAATGTTATTTATTAAATGACCTTTGAACTATGTAAACGGCAGTATATATCGCTGGTTGGAAAAGAGCGCGAGAAGACACTTTTTTTTAGGTATAATTTGACATTTATTAATTGATTGAAGTGGTTTCCCCATGAAATTTCCGTTAACAAACTGCAATACGCGCTTCAGCATTCCGGTGTCCTGTAGTCTCTTAGAGCGCCTTTCACTAGAGGCTAATTGCAACGAAATTATGAATGGCGTAAAATGCCCCGTTTCAGATAATTTAGATATACGGTAGCCTCTGTGGAAAATATTGCGCTTGAAATGTGAGCTGGCGCTTCACAAAACGCTCGCGAACATCCACGTTTTAATGCGAAGCTTTATATGTCTAGACGGAACGAAATAGCGAGTGTCCACGCGTGTGAACAGGAGACTATCATCATCAGCAATGGCTCGAGTGTCGTCGTCTTCTTACGCAGCTGGCTCGTTGGCGACCCTCGGCGCAACGCGGGAATGCACTAGTGCCGCAGCTCCGACATGCTGTTAAAGCATGGCGACACTTATTGAATGCTTTGTAATATTATTACAACATAATCAATGTTGTTGCGAAATTTCACATAATCGACCAACCCAGCAAATCGCACCATTTGATGTATTGTTTCAAATGCCGTTAAAGCATGGGGACACTTATTAATAGCTTTGTTATATTATCACAACATAAACACTGTTCTCCCGTTCACATGTCCTTAAAGTATGGCGCCACTTATTTAATACTTTGTTGTATTATAACAACATAATCACTGTTTTCCCCAAATTTCACAGAATCGACCAACCCAGCAAATCATACTGTTTCATGTATTGTTTAAATTAAATTAAATTATGGGGTTTTACGTGCAAAAACCACTTTCTGATTATGAGGCACGCCGCAGTGGAGGACCACCTGGGGTTCTTTACCGTGCACCTAAATCTAAGCACAGGGGTGTTTTCGCATTTCGCCCCCATCGAAATGCGGCCGCCATGGCCGGTATTCGATCCCGCGACCTCGTGCTCAGCAGCCCAACACCATAGCCACTGAGCAACCACGGCGGGTCATGTATTGTTTCACATGCCGTTAAAGCATGGCGACAATTATTTCACGCTTTGTTATATTATCACAACATAATCACAGGTGTCGCGAAATTTCACAGAATGGACTAACCCAGCTAATCATACTGTTTCATGTTTTTTTTTCGCATGCCGTTAAAGCATGGACACACTTATTTAATGCCTTATTATATTATCACTACACCAATCACTGTTATCGCGAAATTTCACAAAATCGACCAACCCAGTAAATCGTACGGTTTCTTGTATTGTTTCATATGCCGTTAAAGCATGGCGACACTTATTTATAGCTGTGTTATATTATCACAACATAATCCCTGTTTTCGCGAAATTTCACACAATGGACTAACCCAGCAAATCATACTGTTTCATGTTTTGTTTCATATGCCGTTAAAGCATGGCGACACTTATATATAGCTTTGTTATGTTATCACAACATAAACACTGTTCTCACAACAATTCGCAGAATGGACTAACCCTGCAAATCATACCGTTTCATGTATTGTTTCGCATGCCGTTAAAGTATGACAACACTTATTTAACGCTTTGTTATATTGTGGCAGCATAATCACTGTTTTCGCGAAGCAGGAAAGCGAATAACAAAAGGCAAGGGGGTTAACCAGAATAACATCCAGGTGGCTTGCCTACACCGGGGGAATGGGAGAGGGGAAAACAAAATTGACAAGGAGAGCGAGGAGGCAAGCAAAGAAGGAAATTAGCGGTGAGTTTGCTTACGCGTGTGGTCTAATAGTGATTGCAGTAATATTCACAGACGCTCACACAAGCCCGTCGTCCTCAAGAAGCACGAAAGTGCCTTCACCGCTTCATGGGCCGACGAGCGATGGCGGTGGTGTCCCAGCAGCACCTGCACGGAAAACGGCCGATTGTGCAGTTTTTGGAGAGCATTAGCAAGTTCTTCTCTTTCTGGGGCATAGTGTGGACAGTGGCATAGCAGGTGGTTTATATTTTCTTCGGTTCCGCAGACCTCGCATGCTGCACTGTCGGTCACTCCAATTAATGTGGAATATGCCTTTGTGAAGGCAACTCCTAACCAAAGGCGACAGAGAAGCGTGGGTTCACGTCGGGGAAGTCCGAATGGAGGTCGGAGTTGCAGTGAGGGATTTAATCGATGCAGTCGTGTAAGTGTTAATTTTGGCGAGTTCCACTCGGTCAGTGAAAGACTTCGTGTAAGATGTGAAAATTGCCTTGCGGCGTCTGTACTCGAAAGCGTATTTGGAACGCTGTGCTCTTCTTCATGTGATGTGCGAGCAGCATTATCGGCGGAATCATTTCCACCGATTCCACAATGGCCAGGTACCCATTGATAGACAACCTCGTGACCTTTCGGTTGGGCGTGATGGTAAAGTTTCACGATGTCGTATGTCAGCTGCTCATGACATCCGCGTCGGAGAACTGACTGCGTGCACTGTAATGCCGATTTTGAGTCAGCGAACTCAGCCCATTTGCTAAGTCTTTATAATGAATAAATTCCAGTGCACGACGCAGAGCCGTTAGTTCTGCCGTCGTTGAGGTCGTGACATGCGATGTCTTGTACCTCAGTGTTATTCCTTGCCTTGGTATAACCACCGCACCACCAGAACTGCACGACGTAGTCGATCCATTGGTATAGATGTGCATGTAGTTGCTGTACTTTTCATGCAAGAGGAGTAAGCTCAGTTGTTTTAGAGCAGGGGCCGGTACATCTGACCCCTTCTGTAGTCCTGGAATCAATATACGTACTTGTGGACGGCTCAACCACCACGAAGGAAACACTGGCTTAGCCACAGGAGCATACCCTGTAGT
Source organism: Dermacentor andersoni (assembly GCF_023375885.2). Classification (NCBI taxonomy): domain Eukaryota; kingdom Metazoa; phylum Arthropoda; class Arachnida; order Ixodida; family Ixodidae; genus Dermacentor; species Dermacentor andersoni. The sequence goes on along the minus strand of NC_092816.1, from coordinate 199,379,406 downwards.
AAACGATGCACGATGTACACTGACAGTAGCGCTAAATGTCGAGCAGGACCTTTCAGCAGTCAGGCTCACCAGGTGGGGGGAAGGGTTCCTTGAACAATCTCTGAGGTGCATACGTATTGTCTCATCAGTAATGTGCGTCGTGATTGGGTAATCCGGCGCAATTACAATGGTTTCAGCCGTTGACGCATTGCGTGGACAACCAAGACATATCTTAAGAGCTTTGGCTGGAAGGCTCTGAATCGCATGCAGGTTAGTCTTGCAGGTGTTGGATATTGCAGGCAGGCTGTACCGCAGGAGTCCAACGAACAACCCCATGTACAGCTGTAACATAGCGTGTATAGATACTCCACAACTTTTTCCTGCAAGGAACCTGCACAGGTGACAGATATCAAACAGCCGCTCTTTCACGTAATTCACGTGCGGAGTCCAATTCTCTCAATTCTGTCTGTCGATCACAACTCCCAAGAACCGGTCACTTCTGCTGTATGCTATAAGTTGTGTGCAAATTGATATGGCATAAGCAGAAATTGGCTTCCTCGATGATGCCACCATTGCGCACTTTCCCTATGAAATTTCAAGACCTTGTTGACCAAGGTAGCAAGATGTCATTGTGGCTGCCTTCTGAAACCAAGCGCGTAGTTGAATTCATGTTAGACTTGATGCGCAAATACAGATGTCGTCCGCATAGGTGGAAAGTCGTACGGTGCATTCCAAGTTGTCAATCAACCAATGAGTGGGCTCGGCGGCGCTACAGAAATTGATCGCCCTAACTGCCTTCCCTTCTTCGTTACGCAGGTAATTATCACAGCCTTTACGCCAAGCGCTCCAGTCGATCTATAGCTATGTTTTACGAGTGTTCCCACATGTTGTTGAAAGTGCTATTGCTGGCTGGCGATGTGGAAACTAATCCCGGTCCTCCCCACTCCTCTGCTGCTGACAATTCCAATGATATACTTGCCACGCTTACAGTTTTACAATCCGGGCAGTCAACAATCCTTGAGCAGCTAGGCTCTATCAAGTCCACCCTTGAGGAGCATGAGAAAGCATTTGCGCACCTAAACACTAGGCTTGCGAAGATTGAGGCAGATTTCCAGTCTATTTCAAATGTAAGATCTCAAATTGACAGTATACAAAGCATTACCGCAAACTGCTCAGCTCAAGTATCTAATTTGACTGCCCGAATGGATGGCCTGGAAAACATGTCTCGCCGAAGCAATTTGGTGTTCTATGGGCTCAAAGATGCGAAAAACAAAAGCTGGAGTGATTCTGAAAAACTAATAATTGATCACTGCCAGGAGAACCTGAATATAACCATCGAAAGCAATAAGATCGAGCGAGCGCATCGTCTAGGCACATTCAAAAGAGAAAAGCACTGCCCAATCATAGTTAAATTTCTGCAGTTCAAGGACAAAGAACGCGTTTTATCATCAGCTTATAAGCTTAAATCGACTGATTACGCAATCAGCGAAGACTTCTCCCCTAACACCCGACTCGCCCGTAAACGCCTCATTGAATTTGCGAAAACTAACCACATCCCCTACAAGCTCCGTCACAACAGGCTAATCTCTCATGGTAAAACGTAAATCTTCGATCACACCGCTGAGAAAGTGCTCGAACGTAAATCATAGCAGCCACCAATTCCCCCAAGCAGTAACGTACGGTCCAAAAACTATCATCTGTCCCTTTTTTACACTAACATTCGCAGTATAATACCCAAGCGTGATTCCTTATGTAGTCTTATCAGCTCATCATCCAGTAACGTCGTTCTGCTGACTGAAACATGGCTAAATTCATGAATCTTAGATTCCGAAATCCTGCCCGAACTTCCTGACTTCGATATATTCCGAAAAGACAGACCTGACGGCTGCCGTGGCGGTGGTGTTCTTATAGCTGCCAAGCGCCTTCTAAATTGTCCAGTTGTTAACGTAGTAACCTCGTTGGAAATGATTTGGGTGTGCTGTCATGCTTCACCCCCTCGCGTACTCATCGGTATATGCTATCGACCACCTGATACGTACAGTTCCTTCATAACGCTCGATTCGCTAATCTCATCTTCCCACGCACCCCCATTTTGCTTTTCGGCGATTTCAACTTTCCGTCCATAGATTGAAATGATATGTCCCGCACCCTAACAAAAAGTCAGCCATCTAGTGAATTCCTAAACACATGCTTAACTATCGGCCTGTCTCAAATTGTTTCTGAGCCCACCCGCACGACTGACCATACATCAAACATTCTTGACCTTATTTTGACCACTCACCCTGACGAATTCTGTGCTCCTTCGTACATTACGGGCCTTAGTGACTACGTTGTACTTCACACTACCTTTTCTACCAGCGTTACCAAAAGTCCTAAATCCAAAAAAAGTACTAACGCTGTACGACAAAGTAGACTACATTAGCATGAATCGTGACCTTCTTGTTTTCCATAACCATTTTGCTTCTATCTACCACTTACGTTCTGCCGAGTCGAACCGGTCTCTCTTCAAGTCAGAAATGCTGCGTTTGATTCGACTTTACATCCCTACCATCAGCATAAAAGAGCGAAAACGTTCTCCGTGGTTTAATGTTACACTAGAGTGTTTAAATAATCAGAAAAAGCGCCTTTTCTGTTCGGCCAAGTTATCTAACACCAAATGTGCCTGGAACAAATACCACAACACTGCCAAGCAATATTCCGATCTCGCTACCCAAACTAAGCTCCGGTTTTTTTCCACTACCCTCCCTGAAATGCTACAAAGCAACCCTAAGCGCTTCTGGAAAACAATCATCCCTGATGTTGATACTACTATTTCTCTCATTGACAGCACTGGTTCACCAGTAGGCGTATCCGACGTACCCCATGTCTTGAACCATGCATTCTCTTCAGTTTTTACTAATGGAACAACTCGTGATTTCCCTGATCCTGCACTTTTGCCGCATCCACCAATTGACGGCATCACCTTCAACGCACATGGCATTGTTAATATTATCGACTCGCTAAAATTTTCATCTTCCTGCGGTATCGATGGAATTAATTCCAAAGTCTTGAAGAATACTAAACATGTTCGCAGTCTTATTCTTTCCCTCATTTTTCAACAGTCGCTTGATACAGGCTCAGTTCCACATGACTGGCGGATTGGGAAGGTCATTCCAGTTTTCAAGAAAGGTGACAGATCATCCCCAGGTAATTACCGACCCATTTCGCTAACCAGTGTATGTTCTAAGATCATGGAACACGTCATTTACTCTAATGTTGCCACATTTCTAACATCGGCCAACTTTTTTCATCCAAACCAACACGGATTCCGGAAGGACCACTCATGCGAAACCCAATTAGCTTTGTTCCTGCATGACATTCATTCCTACCTTGACCGCAATATCCCAACTGATGCACTATTTGTAGATTTCGAGAAAGCTTTCGATAAAGTACCCCCTTCCCGCCTTTTACTTAAAATGTCTCTTTTAAACATTCATCCTAGTGTCTTGAAGTGGATTCGAAGCTTTTTAACTAACCGCATGCAATTTGTTTCCGCTAATGGCTTCTCATCATCCTACTCACACGTTCTTTCAGGAGTACGTCAAGGCACAGTTCTTGGCCCCTTGCTCTTTCTAATATACATTAACGACTTGCCTTCAACAGTAACATCTAGTATCCGCCTTTTCGCGGATGATTGCGTACTCTACCGCCCCATAACTAACGCCGAGGATGCTTACATCCTCCAAAATGACCTGGATAACATACAGCAGTGGTGCACTAGGTGGCTAATGTCCCTATATACTACAAAGACCGTACAAATTTCTTTACACCGCCGCCGTAATTATACTCCGCCTACTTATAAAATTAACGATACTGTCATTATTTCCACTAACTCTTTTAAGTATCTTGGCATTAACCTTGCTAGCGACTTGTCATGGTCTTGCCACATTAACCACATAATAAGTTCATCTAATCGAGCAGTTGGGTATCTCCGTCGTAACCTGCGCATGACACCTTCTTCATTAAAATTACTAGCTTATAAAACATTTGTGCGACCTAAACTTGAATACGCTTGCGCATTATTTGACCGCCATCAGTCTAACCTTATCTCAGCCCTTGAATCTGTTCAGAATCGTGCCACTCGCTCATATTCTTTCAAACTACTCGCGATACTCTAGCATATCCGCCTTGAAGTCGCAACTAAAACTTCCTTCTCTCGCTTCCCGTCGCCGAATTTCACGTGTCTGCCTTTATCACAGGTTTTTCCATTGTTCGCCCCGTGACAGCAAGTTCATCCTACCAGTACGTCGAACACCCCGCACAGGCCATCCAAACAGCGTAATCCCGCATCGTTCCCGAACAACATTTCAGAAATCATTTTTTTGTCCACACAGCTCGCGACTGGAATGACATTCCCTGCGACTTAACAGTAAACCCTGATCCAGCCCATTTGAAGACTGCCATCGAGGAAGCCATGTCATCGTCATGATTCTCATGTAACATTCATTGTTAACCGCCGTTCTTACGCCCACACCTCATGTAATGTCCCGCCAGGGACCCTTGAGGTTCAAATAATTAAAAAATAAAATGTGGGTTAGATTGAGAAGTGTCGGGCTAAGCGCTCGACCTTGAGGCACTCCTCGGCTACTGTAACGCTCGTATGTCGGGCCATTTTCTGTGTGCACGTAGAATGACCTGCTCTGTAAGTGGTTGCACACTCACATATATCTCTTACCCCCAAGTCCTTACGGCTAAGGCAGAGCGACACTTACCTAAGGCTTTGTCATATTATCACAACATAAACACTGTTCACAAGAAATTTCCCAGAGTGGACTGACCCAGCAAATCGTAACCCTTCGCGTATCGTTTCACATGCCGTTAAAGCACGGCGACACTTATTTAATGCTTTGTTATATTATCACAATTCAAGCACTCTTTTCACGAAATTTCACAGATCGACCAACCCAGCCAATCTTACCGTTTCATATATTGTTTCACATGCCATTAAAGCATGGGGACACTTAGTTAATGCTTTGTTATATTATCACAACATAAACACTGTTGTCACGAAGATTCACAGAACGGACTAACCCAACAAATCATACCATCTCATGTATTGTTTTACAAGCGGGTAAAGCATGGCGACACTTATTTAATGATTTGTTATATTATCACAAATCAATCACTCTTTTCACGAAATTTCACAGAATGGACTAACCCAGCAAATAGTACAATTTCACGTATCGTTTCACATCCCATTTAGTCATGGCGACAGTTATTTGATGCTTTGTTATATTATTTTAATAATTAATTTATTTATTTATTTTACATACTTTCAAGGCCTAGTAGGCACAACAGAAAGGAGTGGTAAAAATATACAATAATTGCAGTACAGGGCAATACTAAAAACAAATCAAACTATAAGATACTTTGAATGGCGATCTTGAAGTTAGTGGACTCACAAATTGAGACTGTGGAGGCGGGAAGCCGGTTCCATTCAATGGCTGTTCTTGGCAAAAAGGATAAATAGCACAAGTTAGTTCGACAAGGTGGCACTTCCATATTATGTTGATGGTCGATGCGAGATGACATGTAAATTGGTGCGGTGAAAAGATTTTAAGAGAAGGGTTGAAGTAATATATTCTATGAAAACGACAGAGACGAAAGTACTTGCGACGTAACCAAAGGTCAGGTCGATCTAGTGTTGTTTTCATGGACGTGACGCTAGAATGACGAGAATAATTTGAGAGAATGAAACGGACGGCGCGGTACTGAATGCTTTCAAGGGAAATGGCAAGATTGGCATGAGCATATGACACAAGCATATTCTACTTTTGGATTGACGAGTGTTTTGTATAGAGTAAGCTTTAGTGAGGTGGGTGCTTGCAAAGTTTCGTCTCAAAGAGCCTAACGTTCGGTTAGTATTGCTAGTGACATATGCAACATGCATAGTCCATGAAAGGTTGCTAGTAACATACAGGTCGAGATATTTATAACAGGTAACAACCGACAGGGTAGTACCGTTAATAGAATATGGGAATGCATCACAAGAGGAAGAGCTAGAGGAGACGCGCATACTTTTGCATTTAGTTGTGTTAAGCTGCATTAGCCATTCGTTGCAACAGTTAGATACGCTATCCAGGTCGTCCTGTAGCTTACCAGAATCACTATTGTTAGTTATTTTTCGATAGATGACACAATCGTCCGCGAACAGCCTAATGGTTGAATTAGATATACAGTCAGGAAGGTCATTCATGTAGATTAGGAAAAGCAATGGGCCAAGCACCGAGCCCTGTGGTACACCGGATTTTACGGATCCAGGTCTGGACGAAAGTTCTTTAGCAGTTACATACTGGGTCCTCTTAAAGAGGAAATCTTTTAGCCATGCAAATACTTTGGGGTCAATATTAAGAAAGGAAAGTGTAAAGATCAGTAAATCGTGAAAAACAGAATCGAAAGCTCGCGTGAAGTCCGGAAATACGCAGTCGCTGTCAATTTTCTGATCCACATTGTTTAACAAATCGTTCGTAAAAGAAAGGAGCTGCGTTTCACAGGAAAAGAATTTTCTAAAGCAATGATGCGCGTTGTTAAAGAAAGAGTTGGTCTCGAGACAATTATTAACATGTGAATAAATTATATGCTCCAACATTTTACTTGGGATGCATGTTAAGGAAATTGGACGGTAATTATTAGCGGAATGGACGTCACCTGATTCATGAACTGGAACCACCTTTCCCACCTTCCAGTCCTTAGTCAGGGCAGAAAGCTGCAAAGACTGGTCAAAAATCTTCGTCAGAATAATAGGTGAAAACAATTCAGCGCATTTTAGCATTTTAGGGTTAATGGAGTCAGGGCCACAAGACGAAGCAATTGTTAGATTGCTGATAAGTTTGCCGCGCCTACCCAGTCAAAAAAAGATGGGATCCATAGGCTGGAAATTTGCGTGATAACAATGGCACAGCAGTTTAAAGCGACTGCTGAAAAAAAGAGGAGATGTCGTTCAAGATATCACAGCACTCGTGAGGTAAAACAGGTACGTCAGACTGAATTAAATGCATAACATTCTTTTTAGTACTAGCGTCAACGGACCAAAACTTTCGAGGATTAGAAACCAGAAACGCTGGAAGAGTATTGCTCAAAAAAGTTTGTCTGGCATTGGCTGATGCCGAACAAAATTCATCGGCAATGTCGTGATAATGGGACCAGTGATCAGGATGATTTGTAGCTTTGGCGCGGCGAAACACCCGATTTTTCCTGTTGCGCAGGCGCTTTAGCGAATTATTAAACCACGCTGAGCGGTGATTAGAAGGCACCCTTTTTTTAGGCGCGCAACGATCAATCAAAGACAGAAGTTTATTTTTATACAGAAACCAGTTTTCGTCTACAGTTAGTTGTGAGAAGTGCTCGAGGTACTTTCCAATGAAAGACTCAAACTCGGCAGTTATTGAAGAAACGTCGGCTCTGTTATAATCTAGTATAATTTTTGAGCTCTTCTTACTGCTAACTTGAGCCTTAAGAGTGAAGTGGATCATTAAATTGTCGCTTATTCCTTGCATGAACGTTAGGGGAGAAACCAAGTTGGGTGCAGAAGTAAGAATAAGGTCCAATGTGTTTGCAGAAGTCTGTGTAGAACGCGTGGGGTGGTGTACAAGTTGGAATAAATTAAAAGCGTGGCAGAGGTTTAAAAATTCGGGAAAGTGCGGTGAACATTGTTTAACAGTAACGGAGTAATTCGATCACACAACATTCGGAAAATTGAAGTCTCCAAGTATAAACAAAGGTGACGTAGGGTATCTAATAACGAGATGATTCATTGCATCATGGAGTTCGTTACAAAATGAAATAGAAGCAGCAGGTGGTCACTAACAAGCGCAAAAAATAAACTCGCGGTTAGCAAGCATCACTCGTACACACGCAAGTTCTAATGATGAAACAAGCGGAATGTTTTGTGACACAAGAGTAGCTTTGATAGCTAGCAAGACTCCCCCTCCTGATCGAGTGCCGCGGTCAAACCAGTACAGATTATGTTTTCGTAATCCAATATTTCACTGCTTGTTATTTTTGCAGACAGCCACGTTTCAGTAATGACAACAATATCATCGGAACAACAATCAATGGCTGACGACAAAGCTACACGTTTGTTGAGTACACTTCGTGCATTGGTGAACAGTATGTATACGTCTTGCGCTTTCTGGCGTGCAACAGATGGCTATGAGGAGACATTCAGCTGAGTGACTGTAGACTCAGTTACGGCCGCGTGCTTATTCACGGACTCAAAAATTTCGCAGACGCTGTCGGTATCTGCACAGTAGGCATACGTTTTTCTGTTGACGATATTTTCTGTATCACAGCATTTTCACTGCTTTCCCGAAATTTCGCAGATTGAACAAACCACATAGCCTTTTTCCGTGGAAGGCAAATCAATCAGAAATATTTGTGCAACGCGCAGGGAGAATTTGTCACTGCATGCTTTTGCAACATTCGCGTATACTTATGACCGTTCAGAAAAAAGGTTTGCTTTCCAGCGGTGTGTCGAGATTTACTACCTTCCAATCTTCATCAGTTCTTGCGGTCCCTATACGAACAAAACAAAGGTAAAGGTAGACATCACGCGATCGTCGCAAATGTTCAGATGCTACTCTGCAGGCATGACGTACAATAGAGAATGATGTGGTTTACTCAACTTGCACTCGGCTTTGACGGTTTCCATGATGTCCAAGCTTCCAAAATTTATCTGGGGTGAGGTTACAACTCGGAAGCCTTGATCTCAACTAAGAGGCAGCGTTACGGGAAAAGGTACCCTAATTACGGGCCACGGAAACGATCAGCTGTTTTCACGTAGCTGCCACCTTACCTGTGCATAGCGAAATGAATTGGATGAAGAATTGACGCAAGTGCGTGGGGGGGGGGGGGGGTCGTTTGGATAAAAAAAAAATTTAATATTTGCATTTACTTGACGTGCGCTTCAATCACTTCTGCCTCGAAATGTTATAAAATAATTTTGCTTTGCATAGGATGTAATTATTCGTTTATTAAACTTCTACATCTAAAATAAAGTTGCTATACGGCTCCTTTAGGAATAAAAAACGGGCAAAGCATCATCCCGGAAAAAAATGAAGGCTTCCGGTTTGGTTATTTGAAAAACTTCGCGTGTTCCCGTCCCCATTCTTATAAAGTAACATGTGAATTTGGCCTCCGGACTTCAAGTAATTTCAGTTCGGAATAGTCTTACGTTGTCGCGGTTCATCCCTCAAGAACCGCTGCGTCGGGCACATGCGATCAGCTCATGCGGACGAGTATTCCGACATTTTGAGACATGTGCAGTCTTCCGCACGTACGCGGAAACATTCGTACGCATGCGCAGGGCAGAGCGGATTGGCCGTAAGTGGAAGCTATGAGTTGTTGCTCCCTGCGCGATCTTATGTCAGCGTTCGGCAACGGTGTCACCACTGACGCTACTACAACATATTACGCACAACAACACCTGCAGGATGCGAATGTTTACAACAATTGTGCAAGAAAAATTTACGGCTTGTCAAGGTGTAGATCTTTTCACCCTAGTTGATTCTGAAACGTAGTCAATACAGACCAATTTAGGAAAGAAACTACGACGATTACACTCGCTGTCGCACACACACATACGCGTTGACACCAGTTCAACGGCATATAACTTGTACCAAGCGTTACTTATGGAAAACTTCAATGTATCGAGTCTCTAACTTGTCTGTAAGCTACAGAATTAGACCATTGAATTTCACACATCACCATATCATTCGGTGTTGAGTGTCGGAGGAGGTCATGGGCGGAATGATGCAGGCGGAGAGAGGGTTGTTGCTGAGGTACCCCGCTTGAGCCGGGTGGCGAGGCGATGTGCCATGACGGCACACGAACGTAGGCAAGGAGGGAAGTCAAGGATCATATAGTCTGTGGTTTTCGCTCCGCTGGATGCCCCGCAGACGTACACCAGCGTCAGTTGTTGAGCCGTTGGCTCATGAGCACGAGGCAGGACCCCAAACCCATCGTCGGACAGGCTGCTGCTTCCGCCGCTGCTGCCTTCTTCTCTCGACTTCCTCCCTCACAATGGCACCACTCTCATGTTACATGCTCGCGCCACGAGACTCTGCGGAGATTCTTTTCCTTTTTTGACTTTCTCGGATGCCATTGCCCGATCCTACTCGTGCCCTCACTGTCGTCATTGTCGCCTTCTCCTTTCCTTTGTAGCACAGCACATGCACCTCATGACACCGCCATAATTTATGTAGGCCGATAATCTATTTTTTTTTACCCATCAGCATCGAAAGATTGTGAAGAGGGATTTTGAAGGATGCCTCACAATCTTTGGGTCATGCAAGCAGGCAGGCGCCGGACCTTGAGCACACGATGTCAACGCCTCCCCCAAGTACTACACCCACGTACGACGCGGCAGCAACGCGAATTGAATAATGAGCCCCCGAGTTACTCTTTTTCAGGAAGAGATTGCGGCTGAGAGAGGGGATGTCACACGTCTGGCGCTTACACGAGACTTGTCCGTTGCTAGCACAGCATTAAAAACGAGCAATAACAAGAAAGAATCGGGAGTTGTCGCGAAGCGATTTCGCGTAGAAACGCCTTTAGAAATGAGCTTCGCAGAGAAGAAAGACGGGAGAGGAAACAATTCTGGAAAAACCATAGACGATCATAGTCAACGTAAGTGAATAGCCCGAATGAATGAACGAGTGAGAGCGAGCGCTAATGACCAAGCGATCGCGGTCGTGCGAGCAAGCGAGCAAACGAACCTATCGACGGACGAATGAACGAAAGTTTTCCTTGCAGAGCGTACCATAAAGCTCATGCGACGCCTGACGCTTCTTCATGGTGCTCCTTCCGCTGGTTTAGTGTGGGCAAGCGCGTTGAACACTTAGCCAGTCACGAGGCGATTTTTCACGACGAATGCACGCCGTCTTGTCGTGATGCACCACTAAACAAGGTGCCTATTTGCTGCTTAGCAAACAGAAATATAAAGTGAAACAGCGGGATTTTCCTTCCTTCAGCATGGTCAGGGTTGGCTCTCAAAAGTTGCGTTTACGAGTACGGAAAGATGCATTTTCGAAGTTTGGAAGGGAAGCGTACGTCTTTAGAGGTCGGCGCAAAACGCAGACTGGTTTTATTGCAAAAGGACACACGCCCATATGCGGAGCAAAATATTCTGTGTTTTGGAAATAGTAGCGATAAAGAAGGAGTTCAGATGAAAAATCCCCGAAAGTGCTAAGAACGTTTCACAGGGAGCTAATATACTTGGTCTAAATACCTATGTTATATCACCGCGTTATCTATACTTACAGCTCCAGGATACGCTCGCTTCCTTAAGACTGAAAAAAAAGAAAGTATACAGAGACTTCTGATTGCTCTTGCACGTAACTTGTTCTGCGAGGCGGGTGGTTGTTGCAAAAACTGACACGGACGGATGTTCACCAAAGGTGTATCGAGGCATTTCCACACGTTTCTCCGCTTGTGAACCGTTTCGGTGATCTCGAAACGCGCGTGCCAGAGTGATGAACACTTCATTTAGCACAGTGACCAATTGAAGAGACCTTCTGTTCGCAGACTCACTGGTGATATTCTTCACCAGTACACTAGCACTATCAGCGGGTACTACTACGACGAGTCAGCCACACAGCCGAAGGAGCGCATGAAATCAAGGATAAGGAACAGGAAGCGGCGGAGAGCCTGCGGGGCATTGAAGGAGAACATCCGCGGAAGTACGGTGCTCACCGCAAGATAATTGTTGAGGCCCGGGCTCATGAGCGTATGCGCAGAAATAGCTGTGGACGTGTGGGAGAAATTTACGTATGTGTTTCCCTTTCAGAGGAGCCAGCCATGGTGGCGAGGTGGGGATATATAGGAGCGCAGACACTGCGGGCAATGCAATAACTTTCAAGGAAGACCAGTGTACAGCATGACATGTCTGTGGTTGGCATGGGGATGTCTCTAGCGTGTTGTAACATGTAACAGAAGCGTATCGTGTGCTTGAGTGAGTGTATCACGGAGCCTTGCGTGTGCGTAAGTGAGAACAACAATGGCGGTGCCACGCTCTAGAACGCTAGCGTCCGTGAAGAGGTGCATGTGGTCAGGATGCCTATTTATATGGCGCTGGCAGACATTTAGGCTTGTTTTGCGTCGGGTATGATTGCATTGTGAATGCTTGTGGCGAGGGAGCCAGGGAGAAGCGTGTGATTACCTGGAGGAAGTCCAGCGGAAAAACGGACTCCGGTGTCGGGAACGTGAAATTGCAGGCGTCTGGCCTGAAGCGGCCATGTATAGCGCAATCACGTCTGGCGGTGAATTGCTATGTAGAAGGGTTATGTTCCGAAAGCCTAGATATGTATCACTTCTGTCGCAAAAAAAAAAGAACAAGAAAGGCGCAACTTCTCCACTCACGATTTCACGTGTACCGGAGCCATCGAATTGAAATCGCAGTAATTATTAGCGTGACCATCTTTATCGCCGTCGCAGTCGACGTCATGTCTTATAGCCGGGCACAAGCTACCACTTTCGACAGTGGCAATTTAGCCTTTCGTTTGAGTCTTCCTCCACAGTTTATCTACCATGCTATTTCGTTTTTCTTTTAATTTGACAGCATAAATGTAATAGCGTTGAGCATAGTTCTGTAAATCTTGTGCACAAGCAACAACTGTACTAACAGCACCTTTGAAATGCATTCATTCATTTTATTCGCCGGATAGCACTCCTTAACTACCTGGGCTTGATAAGGTGGAAGCTCGGACGAGTTGGTGATTTAATATCGACATGGGTGCACATCGCAAAAGACAAGGACTGAAGGAAGAACAGCGCCTGTGTTGTGTTCTTCCTTGAGTCATCGTATTTCCCGCTGAGCACACATGTCGCTACCTGGGCTAAAAGCTGTATAGACAGCTTAGCAAAGGCCCAGGTTACCGTTTCAAGGTACATACAGCAACGAAGCAAAGAGGCACATGCAAATGGAATCCCGTATAGTAAGGTGAATGTGCTGCTAATGGAGTCAGCATCAGTAGAAAATGAAATGAAGCAGGAACTGTACGAAACCGAAGCACAAACAACAATATCGAACAACTATTACGGGATTTTCATAAAATGTGCTTGCAATCGTGACGGCGTCTATGTGTTACAGTCAAAATTTCATTTTGAAGTGGTTTGTTCCATATTTAATATTCTAAAATCAATTACTTTATAGCTGGAACAGAGTAGAATGGCGTGGCACAAATAGAAATCGCTCTGCTTTGGAGCAGAGGAAAATCACAGACATATATTAAAGAACCCACCTCATTTAGGTAGAACGCACAACCTCATTCTTTCCCAGCGGAGCTAAACAAGAAGTTGATAGCAAGTACCGCTCTTTCGAATATTTGTTTCCGGAAATGTATTTTGCGAATCAAAAGCGCGCAAGACAGTGGCTAAGAGATTGCATGTGACAGCCAAAGTAAGCCAGATGACGTCGAGTGCTAAACTCCAGGCGCACATCCTTGCTTTCAAAGTACACGGCTCAAAAAACAAGCACCTCACATAGAAAGAGCAAAAACAACGACAGAGAATTCAGTAAGTCTAAAGAGCCCTAAAATATTTTACGGAGTTGGTCCGAAAAAAAAAAAAAAACAGAGCTCAGAAACTCGATACCTCATTTCGCCTTCAATATGCGGGTACATCAAAAAACGTTTGAGCTTCCTTGCTAGGTGCGGCGTTGTGCCGTGGTAAACGGAGAGGTGTTGCGAGGATTTGAAAGTGACGGGAGTGCCTCATGAAAGATGGTACGTTCATCTGGAACGTTCGACTTGCGAATTGGGAAGCGCATGTGCCTGCCTTGTGTTTTTCTTTCTCGTGAATATGTCTGTGAAATTGTGGAGGGCTCTCTAGGCATATTCAGAATAATCTTTTCTTCCGACCTTGGGTTCGAAGAGTAATTTAAGCATAATTCTCGTTTTTCGTTTTTATATTCGCAAAGGACTGCAAACGAAACGATGTTATGCAAATGTTCTTCTGCCCGTGTTGTCAGCTATTATTCTTTTTTGTTGTTCATTTTTTTATCACTGCTTTAAATTTTCTACGAACTGCTGGGACGAATGGTATGAGTTTCCCTGAAACTTTACTGACTACGACACGAAACGAGTGCTTCGAAGTACGCTAGGGTTATTATAGCGCAATCTGAGACCGGGACGCAGCTAGATGAATTCTCTTTCAACGCATTGCGAAAATCTATGCCGAAAAAAAATTGCTTCATTTGCGTGCGCGTGCACTGTGCAACAAAATGTCACCTTTCTTCCTCCCAGTATTCGCAGTTTCTTTGAAGGTTACGCTGCAATCAGTTATGCTGATGAATTTCTTCATCACCAATACGCAGCAGCTTAACGACATGGCACACAAACATGCAAACACGCGGAATGATTACTGAATCGCATATCTACGGCGCAGCATGATTTCTTCGGAATAGCCCTGGTGTAAAAAGGCCGTAACAGCCATTTTAGCTTAATTTTGAAGGATTCATGTTCAGTCATACACAGCGTGAAGAATACGCAGGTTCTCCAATAGTTGTCACCCATCTTCAGCACGATTGTATCTGGGCGGTTGCTTGAAGAGCTGCTGCTTTTCAAACATTAATTTTGTGGGCTCTTGCGCTGTCAGCTGTCTGCCTAGAGTCAGGCAACTACAATTTCTCGCAGACTACCGTCGACCTGTGCTAGTTGAGCTTGAACGTCATGTTATAAGGCATACAGGCGATAAATTTCAATAGGGGAAGGGTGAGACGCCTTAGCAAGAGCTACGAATTGAAGGTCGTACAGGTCTATGCACCTACATCCAGTCATAATGACCAGGAAGTCGAAAGCTTCTATGAAGACGGGGAATCGACGATGGGTAAAGTCAAAACAAAATACACTGTATTGATGGGCAGCTTCAATGCCAGGGTAGGCAAGCAGCCGGCTGGAGACTAGTCAGTGGTGGAATATGGCATAGGCTCTAGGAATAGCAGGGGAGAGTTTCTAGTAGAGTTTGCAGAACGGAATAATGTGCGGATAATGAATACCTTTTTCCGTGAGAGGGATAGCCGAAAGTGGACGTGGACGAGCGCGAATGGCGAGACTAGAAATGAAATTGACTTCATACTCTGCGCTAACCCTGGCATCATAGAAGATGTGGACGTGCTCGGCAAGGTGCGCTGCAGTTACCATAAAATGGTAAGAACTCGAATTACCCTACACTTGAGGAGGCAACGGAAGAAACTGGTACAAAAGAAGCCAATCAATGAGTAAGCGGTAAGAGGGAAAATAGAGGAATTGCGGATGAAGCTACAGAACAGGTTACTGAAGAACTAAAGCGCCAAACAGATGACACAAGAAGAGACACGGACCTGAAGCGCCGGCCCGTGTCTCTTCTTGTGTCGTCTGTTTGGCGCTTTAGTTCTTCAGTAACGTGCACCAACTAGCCCAAGAAAAAGTTCTACAGAACAGGTATTCGGCTTTAACTCAGGGAGAGGACCTTTGTGTTGAAGCAATGAACTACAATCTTATGGGCATCATTATATAGTGTGCAATGGAAGTCGCTGGTAACATCGTTAGATAGGATACCAGTAAGCTATCGCAGGAGACGAAAGATCTGATTAAGAAAGGCCAATGTATGAGAGCCTCTAACCCTACAGCTAGAATGCATATCGCAGAATTTTCCAAGTTAACAAGCAAGACAGCTGACATAAGGAAATATAATATGGATAGAATTGAACCTGCTCTCAGGAACGAAGGAAGCCTAAAAGCAGTGAAGAAACTAGGAATAGGCAAGAATTCGATGTATGCGTTAAGAGACAAAGCCGACTAAATCATTACTAACATGGATGAGATAGTTCAAGTTGCTAACGAGTTCTGTAGAGACTGGTGCAGTACCAGCGGCACGCAAGATGATAATGGAAGAGCGAATAGTCTAGAGGAATTTGACATCCCACACGTAACGCCGGAAGAAGTAAAGGAAGACTTGGGAGCTATGCAAAGGGGGAAGGCAGCCGGGCAGGATCAGGTAACTGCAGATTTGTGGAAGGATGGTGGGCAGATTGTTCTAGAATAACTGGCCACCCTATATAGGCAATGCCACATGACCTTGGGGGAGCCGGAATCTTGGAAGAACGCCATGATAATCTTAATCCATAAGAAAGGGGACACCAAATACTTGAAAAACTACAGACCGATCAGCTTACTGTCGGTTGTCTACAAAGTATTTACTAAGTAATCGCGGATAGAATCGGCAACACCTTATACTTCTGTCAACCAAAGGACCTGGCAGGAATTCGTAAAGGCTACTCAACATTAGACAATATTGGCAGTATAAATCATGTGATAGAGGAATGTGTGGAATATAACCAACCATTTTATATAGCTTTCATTGATTACGAGAAAGCATTTTATTCAGTCGGAACCTCAGTAGTCTTGCAGGCATTACGGAATCAGGGTGTAGACGACCCGTATGTAAAAATTTTGAAATATATGTATAGCGGCTACACAGCCACCGTTGTCCTCCATAAAGAAAGCAACAAAATGCCAATAAAGAAGGGCGTCAGTCAGGGAGATACGTTCTTTCCAATGCTATTCACAGCGGGTTATCAGGAGGTATTCAGAGACCAGGATTGGGAAGAATTGGGGACAAGAGTGAATGGAGAATACCTTAGTAACTTGCGATTCGCTGGTGATATTGCCTTGTTTAGTAACTCAGGGGATTAATTGCAATGCATGCTCACTGACCTTGAGAGGCGAAGCAGAAGTGTGGGTCAACAATTAATCTGCTGAAAGCTAATGCTTAACAGTCTGGTATGAGTACATCAGTATACAGTAGGTAGCGAGGCACTGGAAGTGCTAAGGGAATAGATCTACTTAGGGCAGGTAGTGACCGCGGAACCGGATCATGAGACTGAAATAATCAGAAGAATAAGAATGGACTGGGGTGGGTTTGGCAGGTGTGGTATCCTGTGTTGGCTTCCTGTTTCAGTTTTGGGTCGTTTACGTCAGGGCGCCACTCAGCGCCAAATGCTGTAAGTTGCTTGCTGCGGTTCCCCTCGCTGAAATAAATTCATTCTTTGCCTGGTCCCCGACTTGAGTAGTCCGGCTCTTTCTGCGGCGCTCAGCTTCCCGGCCATTTAGGCCTCATGCCGTAGGTCCTCCGTCCGACTGCCCCGTCGAAGCTACAACAAACTCGCGATGAGGTAAACCGTTTACTCTTTTCCTACGTGCCCTGGCCGTTCTACTCCTGCTCTTAGCCTGCTTCGGGCGTGCAAGAAGCTACGTCATCTTCTGCTCCGTGCACCTGGACTCCCCCACCTTTCTTCTCAGAGCCCAGCATGGTGTTCGCACCCCCAATGCCGCCTTTCCTTGCATTACCCGCTACTTCTTCGGTACCGTGGCTCACGTGGAAACGTTCTTTTTGCACGTTTTTGCCTCGGTTGCGAGGCACTGCAAGACGACAGGAATAAAGCCATTTTACTCAGTAACTTGCGCTTCGAGAGGCAGCGTCTCTACTACGACCTCGCTTCGCAAACGGACCTGACCACTACTACTTTCGAAGACATTCTTGGCATCTTCGACCAGCACTACGAAGAAAGTATCAATCCCCTGGTGCACCGCATTGTATTCCGGGACAGGAAGCAGCTACCCGGGGAAATCTTTCAGGACTTAGTCACCACGCTACAAAGGCTGGCGCCTGCTTGTGCGTTCGGCGCTTGGCACGACGAGGCTCTTCGTGACCAAATCGTGCAAGGCGTCGCATCAGCAAGAATACGGGAAAGACTACTCTTCGAAGGATCGTCCCTCACGCTCAAGACATTCGAGGAAATCGCACGAAGCATGGAGCAAGTTGACAAGGAACTTTAAGTCTTCAACAGCTCGTCTGTTCAGCGCGTCTCGAGGCAACGCCAAGATGGCGTCGCCAGCCATCACCTTCCCCGCCCGGGCCTGCAAGATGGCGGTTCTCGCCAGCCTTCTCCATCGACCCGGTGTATTCAAGATGGCGCTCAACGGCATGGTGAACAGTCGCATCCTCGGGAGGCTGGCCAATGTGACACCCGGCCTGAACTCCGCGAAGCCAGTCGAGACATCGCAGTCCATTGCTACCGATGTGGTTCACCTCCCCACATCGCATCCGATCCAGCCTGTCCGGCAAAGCACGTTACCTGACGTGTGTGCGTAAAAGTGGGACATTACGCTTCGGTTTGGCATTCGAGGAACCCAAACGTAGAGACAGTCTCCTGATCGAGCGCAGCTTCTTTCGCAGACTCAGCCACTACAGTCCCGTTTGTGCTTACAATTCAAGCACCGAATTTGCGTCCGGCAACAGTTGACGCCGAAGCCCTCATTGCTAATATTGCACTCAAGTTGCTCGTGGACACAGGAGCAACAGTGTCGCTGATCAACAGCTCCCTATACGAAGAATATTTCAAGGTTTTTCCATTATCTTCTTCGAGGCTTCGACTGAAGAATTATTCGCAGCAAGAAATTCTGCATTGA
Organism: Dermacentor andersoni; assembly: GCF_023375885.2. NCBI lineage: Eukaryota > Metazoa > Arthropoda > Arachnida > Ixodida > Ixodidae > Dermacentor > Dermacentor andersoni. The sequence goes on along the minus strand of NC_092816.1, from coordinate 199,360,942 downwards.
GGATGTTTCTCCGTGCTCGTCAAGTACCGCAACAAGGCTGCAGTAGTGACATTTCACGTCACGAACCAAGGCACTTCCCTTGTGGTCTTAGATGCCATTCAAGCTTTGGACATTGACCTTAAGGGTCTTCGCTCACATGTCAACAATTATCAGGACTTCCAGCTGACCCAAGCGTCCAGCTTCCGTATCTTCCACACAACACTCCAGCAGAGTTTGCCCATCTGTTCTCAGGACAATTGGGACTCGTAAAGGGCTTCGTCCACGACGTTCGTCTCCGTGCTTCAGTGCAACCAGTCTCAGCTAAACGGCGTCCTCTACCTCTGGTTCTCCGGGAGCAAGTCTACGCCGAGCTGCAAAGCCTGGAATCAGCTGCTGTCATTGAACGAATCACTGCGTCCGAGTAGATTTCTCCGCTCGTCGTCGTTCGGAAGAAGGACAATGCCATTCGACTTTGCGTCGATCATCGAGACCCAAACAAGGCTATCATCATCGACGCCTTTCCGCTACCGAGGGCTGACAAACTGTTGCATCGCTGGTGCTACTGTCTTTAGTAAGTTGGACTTGCAGTCCGCTTATCATAAGCTTTTATTGTCCTAGAAAAATCGTGAGCTTACTACTCATGACGGTCTTTTTCGCTTCAAGCATGTGTGTTTCGGTTTGGCATCTGCGCCAACCGCTTTCCAGCAGATCATGTCATCTGTTTTAAAAGACTGTCCAGGCACCTTGTGCTACCTTGATTATGTTCTTGTATGGGGCCACACTCAACGTGACCACGACAGATATTTGCGGACCGTCCTGTATTGAATAGTAATGTAGGCATGCAGCCTAAACACAAGTGCGTATTCAGTGTCGCAGAATTAACTTTCTTAGGACAGAACATTTCTGCAAACGGCATTTCGCCGATGGATAGCAAAATTCAGGCAATCGTGGAGGCATCACAGCCTAAGGACAAAAAGGCTCTATACTCATTTCTGGGCCTCACGGGATATTATGCTAAATTTATTCATCAGTATGCCGACGTAGTGGAACCGCTATGGAAACTCCTAAGGCAAGGACAAGCCTTTGTCTGGGATCGGGATAATGAGTACAGCTTTCTGGCGATTAAAGACGTACTTGCATCACGCCCGGTGGTACGCATGTTTCAACCGCATCTTCCTACTTTTGTGACAGTTGATGCTTCTGACGTTGGCATAGGAGCCGTCCTGCAGAAAAAATGCGGAAATCTGCCGTTTACAGTAGCTTTTGCTTCTCGTACGTTATCTCCCGCAGAAAGATGGTACTCCGTAGGCGAACGGGAAGCATTGACATGTCTGTTGGCGTGTGAACACCGGCATGATTACTTGTGGGGTCGACAGTTTACTCTAGGAACTGATCACCAAGCTCTAGTCGCATTGCTATCTTCAAAGGATCCTAGACAGCAACCATTAGGAATTTCAAGGTGGAGTGCAAGATTGCTATATTACAATTTCATCATTGAGTACTGTAAAGGTGACCAAAATGTCATTGCGGACGCATTGTCACGCTTACCTGTCCCTCCCGAATGTGAACCAGCACTACATGAGGAAATAGTGTCTTTGGTTACATCTTGTATCATAAAAGAAGAATTACAAGCAGCTACACAAGCAGATCTAGTGTGCCAAGCATAAAAGACAAAATAATAAAAGGATTGAGAACTGCGGCGGACCTTCCGCCTGAGTTACAGGCATATGCCGCTGTACAGTCCGAATTGTCATACGTGGATATCCTGCTTCTCCGAGGTGAACGTATCGTTGCTCCCGTTTCCTTGCGTCAGACATTCATGTCTATTGCTCATGAAAGTCACTTAGGTATCACGAAAACCAAGCTCAGATTGAGAGGCATCTAGTGGTGGCCACACATGGATAGGCAAGTTGACGAACTTGTTGGAAACTGCTTTGTGTGCCAACAAGCAGATAAATCGGCCAAAACATCTTTTGCTCCATTAGAACCTGTCGAATGGCCGTTAAAACCATAGGAAATGTTAGCCATAGACATAATAGGCCCTCTTGATCGTGCTGCACAGTATACACGTTTTGCTTTGGTCATGATCGACTATCATTCCAAGTGTCCCGAAGTAGCTTTTATGCCTTCCGTCACATCCGAGGCCATCATGCGCAGTCTCATGTCCATATTCAGTATAGAAGGATATCCTGATGCTAGAGCGTCCGACAATGGACCACAGTTTCTTTTTGCACAGTTCGAAAACGTCCTGAAGGAAAGAGGCATTCAGAATTTCTTGTCTTCTCTTTACTACCCACCGGCCAATGGCCAGGTAGAAAGATTTAACCGTGTTCTTAAAGAGTTCATACAGATTGCTATTTTCGAACAGCGAGACCTCAGACTTGCGGTCTTAGAATACTTAGGAATTTACAGGATTATTCCACAAATGACTACCGGTGTGTCTCCAGCTATGCTGCTCCTATGTCGACAACCACAAACTCGTCTGGATGTCGCAAACATGTCTCCAATTCATCCTGAATTTGCTTCTTTAAAGTTGCGCCAGGAAGTGCAGAGTAGAGTACGTCCAAAAGAGGAATGTAGTATAATGTATGTGGATCGTCGACGCGCAACCAAATGTCCTCAGTTTCAGCCAGGCGATCTGGTTAGGGTGCGTACTTCACGGAAATCTGTTCCTAAATATTCATGTCCGTACAAGATTTATCGCAAAGTAGCTCGAAGTACTTTCCAGCTTGAAAATGCCAAGCGTTGGAATGCTTCTTAACTGGTGAAGTACTCGATACGTAAGGGTGAAACAGCAAATGAAAGGAGTCATTTCAATGACGACACATCCTTTTACAATAGTTTTCCACCTTTTCTTCCAGTTCCTACTGGTACCGATTTTCCTGCGGCAGCCACTTCTTTGCGACTGCCTGTTTCAACACCGCCACCAGGTTCCCCCCGTGCAGAAAAGTCTCCTGACCGTCCGTACGAAACTTCTCCCCAAGACACTGCTCCTGAAAACACTCAGGACGCTGACACACCTTCCAGTCCTTGTACGAGTAACACTTCCGCTGTTCCTCCTCTACAACCTGAACCAGTCCTCCATAGGTCTACACGTCATAGACAACCTCCGGAACGGTTTAAGGATTATGTTTCCAAGTAGCTTTCTGCTTTGGTTTACTGTCTACAGAGGCTTCAACCCTCCCATGCAAATTCGGTTCTTAACGCAAAAAGGCTTTCCTTACATGTTTGTTAGGTAAATAGTGCATAAGTAGTCTCCTAGAAATGGGACGATTTCTGGCAGCATAAAGGGTGGAATGCGCACACTCTACCTACTTCTATGCTGCAGATTGATCAGTGGGTCCTAGTGGTAGGAACACTTTCCTTGATTTCTTAGCATCTCCGTAGAAGGGATACCGTACATTTCTTGTACCTTACATTTCTTGCAGCATAAGCATGTAGTATGCACATTTCGCTACGGTAATAGGCGCCATACGAATTTGTCATTCATGCCAAAAAACTTTTGAACTTTATTCAGGTGTTTAGCATCCTCCGGGGGGGGGGGGAGGAAATATCCGAACTTCGTGGGAGGGAAAAGTGTTTTATACGCACAATCTTCAATTCACGACAACCAGAAAGCTGTCTCTCGAGTCAGGCTCAGGGCGAATCAGCCACCCATCAGTGCTGTCCCAGGGGGCAGACAGATGTTCGCACTATCTACTTTTTTGTATTCTGTCAACTCTTTTTCATGTTTGATCTGTGGGTGCAAGTGTGCATCTCGTCGGCTTCCCAAAACGGGTACTGTAACTCTTCAGAACTGTAGCGCAATCATGTTTATTTTAAGTCTTCATGTTGTCTGTTTTTCTTAAAATGAGGAAGCCAAATAATGTCCTCTAAAAAAATTTGTAATAGGTACATGTACCTGAATTTTCCATTGTATAAAGATATCATCACCAAGCACGCGTGTTACAGTGCTAACATGTGTTCTGTAACTCATCACTTGCTTTTGTTGCGAGGAGAGCGAGTAGCGCATCTTCCTCTCAAGGCAGAGGTGATGTGGTAACCTATGTTGGCTTCCGGTTTCGGTTTGGGGTCGTGTATGTAAGGGCGCGAATCAGCGCCAAACGCTGTAAGTTGCCTGCTGCGGTTCTCATCACTGAAATAAAGTAATTCTTTGCCTGGTCCCCGACTTGATTAGTCCGGCTCTTCTTCTGCACTGTAAACGGAAATCACTCCGAGGTGGGAGTATACTGCTTGTCCTCTAGCGACCCCCCGGTTCGAAGTTTATTATGCTCCGTATGATCGGAGTAGAATTTTTACTCCGTACGAGCGGAATTTTTGGGTGGAATTATGGGAGTTTTTTTTCTGTCTTCTTTATTTTTTGCTTTGCAATTGACGGAGTTTTCTCGAGGTGCAACGGGAGTATAAAAAAAGGCATCGCGTGTGTTAGCGCGAACATGTTAACATGCAGGGGCTGCTGGTCAAATTTCGAAATATGCACATGAGACCGCGTCAAATTCGACGAAACAAGTCAATGAAAGCACATATATCATGACATACATAAACATTTCAGAAACGCCCAATGCAGAAATTTGAAAGACATCCCACGTACACGCGATACTCAAGAAGCAACGGTGCCAGTATATATAGCCACGATACTGTGTGCCTCAAAACCGCCTAGGGAGCAGCTGTGCTGCTTTCAGAATTACGACTCACATGCTCGTTCATACGAGATCTGCCTCTCTGAAATTACCAGAATACCTTAATCAACACAAAACTGTTAATTCAAAATTGTGAGAGAAAAAGAGTTAATGGCGTAATTTTTCAAAATTATAATGCCATTCTGTGAGTGCTGAAGCGACTTCGCACACTGCCGGCGTTCGCGGCCAAAAAGTAGTGCGTTAGTTACAGTAAGCAAGAAAAATGTAAGTGCATGTGTAGCATAGCAAAATTAAATTTTTTCGATATAGTGGTAGCGAAGCAAGAAATTATTACGTGTGAGCATGGCCCGCAGCAGCCGACGTAACACCGAAAAATGCGCAGTCATACATTTTATACACCGCACTACTTTCGCTGCGTCCAAGCAATCTGTCTCGGTTGCGAAAAGGAGCTACATCGCTGATCTGTCGAGTGAATCCCTAAACTCGGAGCCAGCAGGCATGCGTCTCAATCAGTATCTCGGATAGAGCGTAATGTTAATGCAATATCGGAAACAACCACGCGACCAAAACCTATATGCGCGATAACAATTCGATTCACATCGCTCAATAAGAAGCTTTATTTTCAGTACGCATGCTAATGTCCTACCGTTTTTCTTCGGGCGAGGATATCCGTTCACAGATACATAAAAACAGTTGCTTGCACTCCGATCTTTCTCACTGGCAACACAGCACCGCAACGAACTTGGGCTACGCCATTCATGCGCGACTAGCACGGATGTCGTCGCTCGAACAGTGGCTGCTGTTGCCATTGCTACACGGTCCTTTCAAACACTACACTGGACGTTGTCAGCATGCACTCAAAAGGACATAGAAGTCGCATTTCACGTACTGAAGAACACAAGACAGGGTGACGCAGCACGAAAACACAGCCAGAACGTGAGCCGACATCACGAGCCAGTGAGCAGCTTCGAGGTATACCTAAGCCTTTTTCCGCACTTGAAAACTTGGCTCTTGCAATCATCGTTGTCAGCAAAGTGATCACAGCTAATGTACTTGAAGCTGAGATACAGTGAGCTTCAGGCATGCCTATAACACTTTCTGGATGGAAATACGGGAAACAAATTGACGAAACGCTGTCACAGAACGACACTTCACACACGTAAACAAACCGTCAGCCATGAGCACTGCCCGCTCCACCGAATGCGCCCGGTCGCTGGCGAGGCGCACAGCCTCATGGGAAGCGCCACGTGACCAACCTGTATCGGCGGAGGGGAGTTTTTTAAAACTCCCTGTCGGAGTTTCACGGGAGAACAAGATTTTTAAGCGGAGTAAAATCGCGTCATGTCGCCTTAATACTCCCGCAGCTAGCCAGCGGAGTGAAACGAGGGAATGGCGCTGTTTTGCTCCCATACATCGGAGTAAATATTTGAGGAGGGGAGGTTTTAGGGCACATCAACTCTTAAAAACTCCCAGGTGGGTTTATTTTCGTTTACAGTGTGCGGCGCTGGGCGCGCCGGCTATTTAGGCCTCATGCCGTAGTTCCTCTGTCCCGCCACTCCGTCGAAGCTACAACAGCAGACTTTCTCAGATCATGAACAGCAGGTTGCCATTATCCCTCAAGAGAAGAGTGTATAACAGCTGTGTTTTACCAGAACTCACCTATGGGGCAGAAACCTGGAAGCTTACGAAAAGGGTTCTACTTGAATTGAGGACGACGCAACGAGCTATGGTGAGAAGAGTGATGGGTATAACGTTGAGGGGGATAAGAAAAGAGCAGATTGGGTGAGGGAACCAACGCGAGTTAATGACATCTCAGTGGAAATCAAGAAAAAAAAATGGGCATGGGCAGGACATGCAATGAGGAGGTTAAGATAGCCGATGATCATTAAGGGTTATGGACTGGATTCCAAGAGAAGGAAAGTGAAGCAGGAGACGGCAGCAAGTTAGGTCGGCGGAGGAGATTAAGAAGTTTGCAGGGACAACATGGCCACAATTAGCACATGACCGGGGTAGTTGGAGAAGTATGGGAGAGGCCTTTGCCCTGCAGTGGGCGTAGCCAGGCTGGTGATAATAATGATGATGATAATGATGAGACGCCTAGCCCAATCATATGGTTTACAAAGCTGCTTTTTTGTTTGCGTGTTCACCCTGTAATATTGTTACCAGTGTTGCCAAATAAGTTTTTTCGTCGCGAGATTTAGCAGCTTTCTTGTCTTTTTACTGACAAATGTTTCACTTTATTTATAGGTGACTTTTTCTAGCGACGTGACAGAACAATTGGTGATATTTCTGCGACATTTAGGGTAGCAAAGCAGGTACAAAAACAGCTTTCAAAGGTAGGTTTAGTACTCAAAATATACATGCAAGAGATTAGAATAGGCTGCTTTTTGGTGTGTACGCTCTGTAACCATGGGCGTTATAACGTAAAGATATTCCAAACTTTTCTATTCCAATTCTGCAATAAGCCCTCCTCGATTGGTCAAAAACCATTTTGGACCACTCCCACTTCCCCTGTGTGTCACGCGACGTCATAAATACTGTGATAGCTCCCCCTCTGATATGACGTGCACACAATAATTATGCATGATTGGACCGAACAAAAGAAAAATAGTGTTTTCTCATTCGACGGCTTTTCTCCATTAGCCCTAGGCTATTGGTCAAAAGTTCTCGGGCTGCACCCACTTCGCCTGCTTGTCACGGGACGTCAAAATACCGCGAAGACTCACCGTGTCAATATTACCTGTACGCGTTAAAGATGCATTAAATGCCGAACAAAACAGACTTTTTTTTTCTGAGTAGTTGCAGGTTGCCCCTTTCCGAAAGGAATAAAAGATGGCTGCCGCCGATCGCTCAGGCACTGGCTACTGGCACCTGCCAGAGAGCATGGGTTTATTTGCGTATAATGAAACTTTCTGCCTTGCCATGTAACGTTTTCAAGCACTTTCGGCACGTTTACGACCTCGCTCAGCCAACTTTTCTTTGCTGAGGATCCGTTTTAGGCGCATTCTTAACCTTCAGTTGCACGCCGCCGTGATTTTCGACCAGCCACCGCAAGCTAAGTAAGGAAAAGCAGACCAATCGCAGGCGCCGGCACCAATCTCTTCATCCGGTTATTGATTTTCAGCGCCCTGGGTAAGCCCCATCGAACCCCTCGCACTAAGAGGCAAAGGGACAGGTTATTGTGCATTTCCTCTTCTAATCCTGCTGCGGCGTCCACGCGCGTCACATCTTGCAAGCAATCTCCGCTGGGTTCGAAGGCTAGCCTGCCGGAGATAGCTGACGGTTTCGCATGCGCTCTGTTGTGGCGCACCTAGATCGCGTTCCAGCGAGGGGCTGCACAAAGAAGTATGTGATTGCAGCTCTGCGTTATGTCAACGTTCTGGCTGCGAGTGTCCGCGGTCAATGAGTGAGGTGTGTTCGTGATTTACTGTGTGCGATTGACAGCACGCGCTTAATAATTTAGTTAGTCAGCAAATGGTTACAGCAGCTTATACAGCTGATAAAACGACTAATCTTACGTCGTATAGTTAGTTGTACAAGAGTTTTTATCGCAATGAATGCTTTGCCGGCCGAGTGAAACTGACTTTGTTTACGAAACCGATGACTCTTGAGGACACTCAGGTTTCTGCGGATTTCGATTGGTTGACATTACAAATTTATTGTGATACTACAGGAAGGCGTATTCAATAAGTGGTTCAGATCGTTCATGCGAGCCTGACGTCAATGCTTCCTTATTGCATGGATTTCGCATTGATCAATAATGCGAAGAGCCTTCGCCCGAACCAAAGGGAAGAAGCTTAGTATTGAACCTGCACAAAGGTCACGTTATTCTCAACGTTGTGTTGACGTACGACCTTGTGCGTCATGCAGGATTTTGCTGCCCTTTCAGAAGAGCCGAGAACTGTTAACTTTCCGGAATAACATGGACCAACGGCCTTTTCGCGCTAGGAAAATTGAATTGCTTGCGTCATTTCGAATTGTACTGCATTTAGAACCACACAATCTGAAGGAAAACGCTGAATTTTAGCTGCCATCGTCTGCTGTTATGTAAGTAGGAAAGTAAGCAAACGTCCACAACACACTGTTGGCAAATTCACTGTTTATTCCTCATTCACATAAACCATGGAGAAACGTCGGACATTTCCGCAAATGATTTACGCCATGCTAGGGTACCTCAATGTTCCATAAACGACAACGCTATAGGCAAGACTTGTTCAACAAATTTCGTGATAAATTTAGCGAGCTTAGAGCAAAAGCTAAGGAAAATTTAGCGACTTTTGCGACACGCTTAAAAAATGACGGCATCACTCACTGATGGTTACGGGCGGAGAGATAGGTGAAGATATTTTCAAACGCTATTTATAAAGCATAGCCTAAGAGTTATATGACAGACCATCTGTCCCAATATGTAATTCTCTGTCACTCTCTTACACAAAATAACATCATCGTAATGCTCGCCGACCCGTGATGTTTACTTCTGATGGAGACGGTGCCGAGCTGTAGCTCCTTCAATAGTTGACTAAAGGTATGGCTTCAAAGGGACAAAGTGGGCACCATCTGAGGACGTGGAAGCGGTCGTATACTAGAGCGTGGTTATTTCATATGTAATGTTGATCGCTTGTAGCAGAATATCGTACTGGCCGGAGTATCTCGAGAGCAGCCTTTCTGTAAAGTCATCGTACCGAGACGAAGACCAGCGAAGAGCTAGGTCAGCCACGTCCTGATGGTAGTCATCATACAGTCATTTGTGGCTTGTATGCAGCAGAGAGAGGTTAAAAAAAGGTACTCACTGTAAGCCATTCATATTTTCGCAATGGCCTCGCGAGCGTACTCAATTGGCGGCTGCATAAGGGATGTAAAATTCCCCTCGAAATTACCGGGTGCTTGTCCTTGAAGAATAATATAAAAATGAATATAAAACGTGAAGAGAGATTGTGCAGATCCAACGAACGTCTTCCAACTTATCTCAATCTAAGCTTTCGTAAAGCGGTTAATGAAACGCCACACACTTGCCACTTTTATTTATTCAGGCGCAAAGAAAACTTGCACACGCGCATGCGTTCTAGCGTTGTGGCGCGATCAACAAAGAATTATACATGCGATTGTGGGGCAGGGGACTCCTCCATGTGGCGCCTTAGCCGCTTTTGTGTAATTACGGGCTCCGTTGGAGCGGATTTTCCAGCTGCTATCTGCGGCAACAGCCTTACCGCTGACGAGGAAGTAGGCTGTTAATAATACATGAACTAGTGCCCAAAGGACACGTCATGATAAATAGTATATTGTAACGTAGGTTGAGGACGGAGTGTTGCAAAAGAGACGTTTCTCTTTTATGGCGGGCCAGAATAAGAGCGTGCAGCTGACGCACTTCATCGTCTTTCATGGCGCCGACCTTTGCGCGCGCCGTTCTGCGGTGCGGGAGCCCCACATCATTGTGTCGATTGCCCCCATGCGAAAAGCGACCGTCTCGGTCTCGTCACAAAGTTCTTTCAGCGACATAAGAAGTGGAACTCCTCAGGTGCATCTCGGTGTTCACGTACGCGCATAGTATGGTTTCATGCGCACTACATGAGCAACTTCAGCGCGAGGACGACGACGGAGCGAACCGGGGTCAGAACTGCACGGGACGACTTCGTAGGTCACGTCACTGAGGCGGCGCGTAACCTTGTAGGGGCCAAAATACCGGCGGATCAACTTTTCTGAGAGTCCACGGCGACGGATGGGAGTCCAGACCCACACGCAGGCGCCGGTATTGTAATGGACGTCCCGTCGACCCTGGTTGTAGCGAACGGTGTCGGTATGCTGTTGGTTCCGGATACGATGCCGTGCAAGCTGGCGTGCCTCTTCGGCTCTTTGTACAAGCTCTTCCGCGTGTTCGCTGGTCGGGCTATTATCAGCCAGAGGTAGCATGGCGTCAAGTGTTGACGTGACGTGGCGCCCGTATACAAGTTCGAACGGCGTAAACTGTGTAGTCTTCTGTACAGCAGTGTTATACGCGAAAGTCGCATAGGGTAAAATTTCGTCCCACGTCTTGTGCTCTACGTCGACATACATGGAGATCATATCAGCCAGCGTTCTGTTGAGACGTTCACTTAATCCATTGGTTTGAGGGTGATACGCAGTGCTATTGCGGTGAGAGCAATGCGTCAGCTGGAGAACGTCCTGCATTAGCTTCGCTGTAAATGCTGTACCGCGGTCGGTGATGACAAGAGACGGTGCACCATGTCGTAGCACGATGTGGCGTACAAAGAATGGCCACTTCATACGAGTTTGCTTGAGGGATAGCTTCGGTTCCGGCGTACCGGGTTAAGTAGTCGGTAGCGATGACTATCCATCTGCTGCGTGAAGAGGTCAGTGGGAATGGCCCAAGTAGATCCATTCCTATTTGTTGGAACGGTGCTTGAGGAGGGTCTGCAGGATGGAGAAAGCCGGCTGGTTTGACTGGTCGTTTCTTGCGGCGCTGACAATCACGGTAGGTCTTCACGTACCGTTCTACAGAAGAATAAAGCCGGGGCCAGTACTACTTCGGTCGTATCCTTGCTAATGTCTTAGCGAATCCCAGGTGTCCAGCGCATGGCTCATCATAGCACGCTTGCAAAATGTCTTGGCGCAGCGCCGACGGCACCACAAGGAGGTACGTATTGGGACCGCTTCCGCAGTTTTTCCTGTAAAGGACGTTGTTGTGCAAGTATTATGATGATAACTCGCGAACGAGCGAGCGGGGTAAAACACCTTGAACTCCTTGAAAGTACTCGATCAGCGGCAGCAGCTCAGGGTCAGCGCGCTGGTGCTCAGTCATTTTTATGGCGTCGATAACGCCGAGAAATGGCAAGTCATGGTCAGGGTCCGATGACGTCGTAGGGAGTGGTGCGCGTGACAAACAGTCAGCGTCGCTGTGCTTCCTTTCAGACCGGTAGACAACTGTAATGTGGTACTCTTGTAGTACGTGCTAGTCTGTCTGAAGGATCCTTGAGGTTGGCAAGCCAGCACAGCGCGTGGTGGTCACTGACTGCCTTAGAGGGTCTACGGTACAAGTATGGTCGGAATTTACTAATGGCCCACACAACCGCCAAGCATTATTTTTCAGTGGTTGAGCAGTTTTTCTCAGCCTTGGTGAGACTGCGGCTTGAATAAGCAATGGTGCGTTCCGCACCACTTTGCCACTGCACAAGAACTGCGCCGAGACCCGCATTGCTGGCGTCAGTATGAATTTCAGTGTCAACGTCTTCGTCGAGATGAGCAAGTATTGGGGCCTCTTGCAAACGCTCGCGCAATTTATTGAACGACTACTGCTGCTCATCCGCCCAAATGAAAGGCACTTCATTGCGTGTGAGCTGTGTCACAGGTTCAGCAATTCTCGGGAATCCCTTGACGAAGCGCCTATAATATGCGTACAAACCAAGGAAGCGTCCGACAGCCTTCTTGTCTGTGGGTGGTGAAAACTCGGCTACGGCGGCTAACTTGTCGGTGTCTGGTCGGACGCCTTCAGGACCAACGACATGGCCAAGAAATTTGAGCTCTTCGAACCCGAAGTAGCATTTTTCATGCTTGATGGTGAGGCCGGCAGTATGGTTCGCAGCGAGGACACTCTCGAGTCGTGCGAGATGTTCGTCAAATGTGCTCGAGAACACGACGACGTCGTCCAAGTATACGAGGCAGGTTTGCCATTTGAGTTCAGCAAGCACGGTATTCAGCCGCTGAAAGGTGGTAGGTGCGGAACCGAGACCAGAGGGCAGAACTTTGAAATCATAAAGCCCGTCAGGTGTCACAAACGCTGTTTTTTCACGATGCTGTTCATCAACTTCAATTTGCCAATACCCTGATTTAAGATCCAACGATGAAAAAAACTTGGCATGTTGTAGACGATCCAGTGCGTCGTCGATGCGTGGCAATGGATAAACATCGCGCTTGGTGACACGGTTCAACTTTCTGCAATCTACACAGCAGCGTAGTGTGTTGCCTTCTTTCTTACTAACACTACAGGGGAGGCCCACGTACTGGTGGACGGCTGGATCACGTCGTCTTGGAGCATCTCTTTCACCTGATGCTTGATCGCTTCTCTTTCCACTGGATACACCCTGTAGGGATGCTGACGGACAGGACGTGCGGACTCGTCCGTAATGATGCGGTACTTTGTGATGGACGTGCGCCGCACTGTGGATGACGTTGAAAAACAGTCCGTAAATTTATTCACGAGACTCAGTAGACGATCTTTCTGGTGGTCTGGCAGAGCGGCGTTAACGTGAATCCGTTCTTTTAGGCTGGGTAACCCAGTATGCTGACACGATGTGGTTTCAAATGTAGAAAGGTCAGTTACATCAGTGATTTCGTGAAGGAATGCGATTGTCGTTCCTCGCGGTACATGACGATATTCGTTGCTAAAATTTGTTAGCAAAGCGACTGAACATTTTTTTCGCACCTGAAGAAGCCCTCTGGCTATACGAATGTGGCGCTCAAGAAGCAGGGGCATGTTCGCTTCAGCAATTCCTTCGGCGTCGTCCTCCATGTCGCATCGGACAAGGGTAAGCACGCTGCTCTTGGCTGGCAACGTGACGTGATCATCAGCTACGCGAAGCGCGACGTCATGGTCGTTGTCATTACTGTTTGTTATAGCTTGCGTAGTAGCGAAGCTCACTCTAGACTCTTGCAGGTTGACGATGGCACCGTTCGCCTGTAGGAAATTCATGCCGAGTATAAGGTCCTTTGAACATTCAGGAAGAATGACGAAGTCGCCGATGTACGCGAAGCCCCGAATGTTGACTCGCGCTGTGCACCGGCCCATTGGAGTTATGAGATGCCCTCCTGCGGTACGAATCTGACTTCCGGTCCATTGCGTTGAAACTTCATTCAGTATACGCGCGAGATTCTGGCTCATAACAGACGTGTCCGCACCCGTGTCGATTAACGCTGTGACTTCGTGGTCATCTATGGTAACTGGTACGTCGCAGGATACTGACACGGAATTACACTGCTTTCTCTGTGTCTCAATTACGTCATATCGCGGTCGTCGTAGTGGAGGATCTTTAGCGTTCGCAATGTCAGTGACCTCACCTCCGCAGGTCGCTGGACTCAGTTTTCCCGGGAGGCAGGGCTGTGTGAGCGACGCCTCGTTGCTCTCGACATGAAGAGGGGGCTGGAAGACCAGTTTCGGGCGGGTGACGGTGACCGGGGTTCACGGAATCGCGGGGCAAACGAAGTCCTGGCGTCCGCGAGGTATGCTTCAATCTCCAGGGGGCGTTCACCATTGCGCGGGCACGGCGCATTCAGTGAAAATCCACGGAGACCAGCTCGGCGGTAAGGACACGCCCTGTAGAGGTGATCGGTTTCACCGCAATGAAAACGCAAGGGCCTCCGGTCTGCGATGCGCCATACGTCGCTCTTGCGGGGTGGTCGTATTTCGACAATGAATGGCGTGCGGCGGGGCCCGAAGTCGCCAATTTCTTGTTCAAAGGCGCGCACACCATGATAGTCCTGGACGTCACGCGCATCGTGAAAAGTCGGAAACAACGAACTTCGCGCAGCCTCTGCATACGACATGCGTGGCTGTGGCTGCCGTGCCTCGTACTGTGGTGTCTCGCTGTGCTCCGGGATTTGTACTGCCTGCCTGATTTATTCCCGGACGACCTCAGCCAGAGCGAGTCACTGTACCGATTCTGGAGCACCTGAAGCTTTTGGAGCTCTTCTCGAACAACAAGCCTAATGAGCTCCCGCAAGGCGTCGGTATTGTCCAAGGGCATAGCGAAAGGGTCACGCGATAGGGTCGACACGTCGTGGTTGTACTGCCGTGTTCGCTGCTGCAGTGCCTTTTCCATTGATATGGCTGCCGCAAGAAACTCTGCAACGGTTTTTGGTGGATTGCGTATCAGGCCACCGAATAACTCTTGCTTGACACCGCGCATCAAGTTCCTGAGCTTCTTTTCTTCAGGCATGGAGGGGTCCGCGCGTCGGAAAAGTCGGCATATATCTTCAACAAACATTGCGACGCTTTCGTTTGGCCGCTGTACTCTCGCCTGAATTGCAGATTCAGCTCGCTCCTTGTGATCGAGGGTGGCGTATGTGCCGATTAGCTGCCGTCGGAATTCTTCCCATGTCGATAGGGCCGCCTCACGGTTCTCGAACCATGTCCGCGCATAGTCCTCGAAGGCAAAGCAGGCGTTGTGTAGCTTGCGCTATGGAGTCCAGCCGTTGTATTCTGCGACACACTCAAAGTGATCGAGCCAGTCCTTTACATCCTCGAAGGTGTCCCCATGGAAGGACGTGGGGATTCGCGGCTGGTTGAGGACGAGCTCGGTCGGCGCGGTCGAGGAAGATGATGGAACCGACGTACTCATCCTTCTGACTTGTTTGGGTAGCGGCTCGTGCTCAGGTGGCAGTCCTTGAAGTCGGCGGCTTGTCCGTACGTGCACAGGAGTCAGCTCGACCGGACTTCGTACTGGGCTTGTAGACGGTGTTCGATCTGGGAGTGGTAGCATGTACCCAGCACCTTCACCAGAATATATTTTTCATGCAAGATGACGGACGAGCTGCATGCTACAGTGTTTAAGATTTCCGAGATCCCCTCGTTCCCACTGGATTAATGCCAGATTCTGTGGCCCTCAGGGCCCACAGATAAACCGCGTATGGACGTTCACCACGTGCACCAACGAACAAAGCAACGCCATAATGTAAGTAGCGTCAACGAAAGTGCTCAAGGTGAGACAGCGTCGATGTGGCATTGTTGATACTCAGAAGCAACAAGTAAGGCTCCGTCAGCATTGGCTGCTGTACGGGCTGGCCGACTGTCATATGTAAGAGGCATGCGGCGCAGAAAGGAAGCGGCGGACGATGTGCACGCATCGGTCAGAACGGCACGAGCCCTTGAGGCGCGTGGCCCGAGCGGTGATCGAGAGAGAAGCGACGCTGAGCTGGCATTGTTGACGTGGCTCTGGGCCAGGACGGTTGTAGAGTCAGCATCGCACTGGCGACGAGAGCCATGGAGGTTCGGTCAAGTGCGTGACGCTGGCCATCCAGGGTGTGGCCGTCGTCCTCGGCGACGTTCGAGCGAGGCTCCTGGGATCTGCTGCAGCCGCTCACGGCAGTGCCGAGCACTCCAGGAAGGATCCCCCTTCAGAGGCAGACCAGCACGTACGATAGTCCCCGGGCGTCTCGTCACCACTCGAAGAAGTAGTGGCGGAACCCGAAGTTAGGCCTAACCGGTGAGCCCGGGGTGCCACGTCACCGACGGAGTTCGGGACACCGGCATCAGAGACGGACGAGTTCACTGGCCAACACCAAGACAGTAATGTTTACGGCGTCGGCGAGAACACCGTCTACGATGAAGATCCGACACGCAACGGACACGGAAGATACGAGGGACGACAAAAGTCTTTAAGAACGCTCCTTTCAGATAGCGTCGCAGCCATAGGCTAGAACTGCCTGACTTTCGCATAGAAAAGGCCAAGGACTATCGCAGACGTTGATAAGGAGATATTTGGATTACGTGGGTGTTACCATTCTTTCATTAAGTTTTATTATGAGTCAACTGAGTTTTCAGTTTTTCAATGTCGAGTATAACAAAATTCTGCTTGCCGTGCTGCTCTGCATCTCCCAACCCTATCTCTCGTAACATACGCACGCCCCCGAGAGATCGCTGATACACGACAATTGGCCATCCTGCCAGAATGCATATCAGGGTCCCTTTCAGGATACTTTCGAGGATACACTCCAGGATTCTATTCCGGTCCAGTCACTAATCTTGGTGGTTTAGGGATGGAGTGTGAACGTTTCGCGGCGAAAGCTAAAGATTTAAACCTGTCGGAGGAAGAGAAGATGACGTTTTTCGAGTATACTCAACAAGAAAAAGAAAAGCGACATGAACGAACGTGCGAAGAGCACAAAAGAGAAAAAGAAGTGTTGGAGTCAAAGATAAAAATTGGCGGTGGCTTAGTTCGGCTATGCCAGCATAGACGTAGCGAAAGCTAAGGCATAGCATGGTTAGCCTTGGTTAACCTCGATTGCATGTCCAGGTGAGTCTGGTTGTCTAGCTATGTTGTGGCGTTTAGCTAGTCGTTCGGCGCGCAGCTCGTCTGTTTCCGGGGCGATTCGTTTTCTCTTCATCTCGTTCCGATGTCGATTCCAGGCCTCCTCCTGCTTATCAAAATTGTCGCCGTCCAACTGCCGCCTCAACTGTGGTTGCGGTGCACGCGAGTTCTCCTTTTCAATCCTCCGACATGTTATGAGGCATGCTACGCAGCTGTCGAAGCGACGGAGCCGAACGCGATGTGACGAGGAACGCGGTGTGACGTCATGTGCCTCCTCGGAGCACGGCCACAGCGAATTGCAAGTTCGCGGCCAGTAAAGCTTTCGGTGTAAAACCAGCACAGGTGGGCGCGGGCTGTCGTGATGGCACGAGTACACCTGCATCGGCATCATCCGACTCACCTTCTTCCAGGCGTAGAAAAATTTTCCCTGGGAATTTGATGGCACCTTTCAATGAGTGGAGGGATGACTTGGTGCGTACTTGCATCGATTTAAAGGGATAGCAGTCGGCCAACGCTGGGGCGTTTGCGAGTGAGCTAACGCTTTAAGCCAGTGTTTAGTGGGCGAGGCTGAGTGTCTTTGAGCGTATACCAGCAGAGGAGTCATTAGTCTATGACAAGGTGACGAAAACTTTATTTCAAAGGTTCGGTTGACCACAGAAGGGTTCCGGGAGAAGTTTAGGTCATGTCAGTTTAGGTCAGATTCAGAAACCGGCAAGCAGTTCGCATGTCGGCTAACAAATCGTTTTGAGGTGGATAGAGCTGTCCGAGATGGAAAAAACGTATGAAGGGGTTCGCGACAAAGTCGTGGGTGAAAAATTTCTTGCGAAGTGTTGCAGCAGTTTGGGGATATTCCTAAATAGAGAAAACTTTAAACTCTGGAGCAGATGGCAGAACAAACAGACCAGTTCATAGATGCACAAGGATTAAGAAATTCGGGAAAGGGCGACAAAGATGCGCAGACGACAGCAGTACGAGAGATGAAGAACAAGGGGCAAATTAGTAGACAAATGGGACCCCAGAGATGTTTTCCATGTAACCGGTTAGGTCATTTAGCGCCGAGTGAGTGTAGTGCCGAGTGAGAGATAATCGTGACGAAGCACTGGTTATTTGCCAGTTGTGCCAAACGAAAGGTCCCAGGGCAGACGAATGCAGGACTAGATCTGTAGACAAGCCGGCATGTATAATAGGTCAAGGGAGAATGAATATAGAGAGCAGGACATGCCTGTAGTGGAAAGTGAGGTAGAAGGACGCAGAGCTACAGTCTTGAGAGACACGAAGGCCAATGCCATTTTAGGAAGAGTCTAGTGCCACCAGATAGCATTACCAGGTAATTTAAACCAGTAATCTTGGTAGATAAGTCCATTCAATATCTGCCAGAGGCACGGATTCAAACATCGACACCCTCTTATACAGGGCTGGTCACAGCCAGATCTGTGGAGGACCGCCTTTATGATTGGAATGTGGCAAGTGTACCTGGGGCGAGGAGGGCAGACAACCCAGACCCATGTTGGAACAGGACAGGGAAGGACGTGGAAGAGAAAGAACACTTAGAAGCGCACAACGAGGAGATGCAAGAAACAGACGTAGCGGCTGCACTACACACACGAGGAATCAGTGGTAGTACCCAACCTAGGACAGCATTGCAGGTTACAGCCATTAATAGATTACGTATAACAGCAGCAGAATTTCTAGAAGTGCTGAACGAGGATGAGTCAATACGAAAGTGCGAACAATTGATAGGGGAACTGGTGCGAAGGAGTAGGACAGTAGTGGACTTTATAAAGAAGAATAACCTAATATAACGGCAGTGTGTACTCAGGTAGGGAAGTACTACAGTTGATGGTCCCGAAGGAGCTGAGGGACACATTACTGAAGATAGGGAACGATAGTGTAATGGCAAGTCACCAAGGAATAAAGAACAAGTTAGAAAGGATCACACAGGAGTTCTTTTGGATCGGGGTGCAGAGTGACGTGAAACAGTATGGGAAATCATCTGATGTTTGCCAAAAGATGGTGGCTAAGGGATGTGTAGGGAAGGCGCCTTTAGGAAACATGCCCATGTTTGAGCTGCCATTTAACAGAGTCGCAATTGATATTGTAGGGCCTATGAGTCCCGCGTTCAGAAAAGGAAACAGGTATGTGCTCGTGCAAGTGGACGTAGCTACCATTTACGTCTATGCTGTAGCGCTGAAAACAGTATATACCACTCAGGTGGCCGAAGCATCGTTGGAGACGTTAGCCCGGTATGGCGTGCCCAAGGAAATTTTTAGTGACAGAGTCTCGAATTTCACATCGGAGGTTATCAGAGAGGTAAATAGGCTGTTGTCCATGGATCAAAAGCGAACCACTCCATACAACCCCATGACTAACCGTTTAATACAGAGAGATTAAATGGAACGTCGAAGACAATGATAAGGAGGATGTGCCAGGAAAGACCAAAAGACTGAGATAGGAAAGCACTCTTCTTCGCTTACCGAGAAGTGCCACAATCTAGCTTAGGGTTTTCCCCATTTTAGATGCTATACGGGAGAGCAGTTAGAGGACCAATAACTATTCTGAAAGAGCTGTGGTCCAGACAGGAATTGGATAATGAGGAAAAGACCACGTGCACGTATGCACTAGAAGCCGATTGGTGGAAACCTGCCAATTGACCCGCGAGAAGTTGGCGAAAGCGAAACAGATACAGAAGAAATATTATGGTGGCAAAGCAACGCGCCGGAAGTTAGAACCGGAAGACAAGGTGTTCGTACTATGGCCCACAGATAATAACAAGATGCTTATGCAACGGAAAACCCCTTTTACGGTTGCCCAAACGAAAAATGATTTGGACTATGAGATTACAGTTCGGGACCATAAGAAGGTGTTCCACATCAAAATGATGAAAAAGTATGAAGAGAGAAAGGAGATAGAAAAGGGGAGATCTAGGAGAGGACTAGAGTTTGCATAGTGATTGCCGAAGAGAACGACCACGGCGAGGTACACACTTATATAGATAAGAAGGCCATCGGGGTAGAGTGTTAGGTTGAACAAATCCCTGGTGGCAACACAAGTAGAGAAGTGGAGACGGTTGATTCAAAAGCTCGAGGAAGTGTTTACATATCTCCCCGGGCGGACGGAAGTAGTGCGCTGCGAGGTATAGTGTTCAACAAAGGAACCAGTGCATCTGTAGCAATATCCACTACTCCTTGCCATGCAAGAAGTAATTGAAAGTAAGATAGACGAGATGTTGCGGCAAGGAGTCATAGAAAGGGCAAATTCTCCGTATAACGCGCCATTATTGGTGACTAAGAAAGCCGATGGTTCTAATAGAGTATGCGTTGAATTAAGACGTCTGAACAACGTTTTGAAAACAGACGCAGAATAGGTGACAAAAACTAGATTCAGCGGTTGCACGTGGGATTCGTGAGCACATAGGGCGATAACGGCCTTTCGGAGAAGTCATTGAGCTCACTTGTGTGGAATGTCCTTTTTTGCACTATACTGCGCAGTGGTTCAAGTGCATTCAACTGCAACTCAATCCAGTCGAAACGCTCAGAGTACGGGAATATATTTCTTAAAGACAGCGAAAATTCTTGTTAGGAATGTTAATCATTTAAATTAGACTGTATAAATAAGTATGGGGTTCTACGTATCAAAACCGCGATATGATTAGGAGGCGCACCGTAGCAGGGACTCCGGATTAATTTTAGACCACCGGGAGTTGTTTACCTTGTACCTAAATCTAAGTACAGGGCGGTTTTTTGCCCTTCACTCTAACGAAAATACGGCCGTTGTGGCCATGATTTAATCCGGCGACCTCGGGATTAGCAGCGCAACACCGTAGCTACTAAGCAACCACGGCGGATGAACGAGACTGTAAAGGGCTTCATTCTGGCAACGTCTATTCAAACGTCGCGGAAGCAAGATCAAACGAAACGAAACTATTGAAATCCGAAAATGAATACGACTCAGTAGCCGCGGCTTTGAATGCGTAATTACTTCTTGCTGTGTGAGAAGAAAATGTCGCGGTGCTGCCACCGAGGTATCCTGTTTTTCTTCCATTGCCAACGGTGTGTATAGCACACAGACATATCCGACGAACGTAAAATTCCGCGGCGTGGGCTTCTCATCAAAAGTGCGGTGACATGTCAAAGCGCAGTTGGGCCTGTCTTGTGCTTGTAATTATTCTTACCTTTCTTCGGTACGCAGGATACGTATGGAGTTTCGCCAGAGTTTTGTAACTTTATTCTGTTCGCAAGTCATCGTCTTATGCGATCGCAAAGAACGTCTCAGCAACAGCATGATGGCGAGTTCTTGCACACATTTCCAAATAAAGTACGGCCTGTGCGATTCCCCATTGGCTAATTTAGACGTTCCCGTCGGGCGCATTGCAAACTTCCATGCTGCTCAACGACTGTGGTATCAGGCTGATTAGACAAAGACCGCGAGTATACAGAGTGTCGACCTGCGTTGTGAGAGAGAAAACTGAGAAAAGCAAAAGAAAGACAGGGAGATTAACCAGAGATTATCTCTGGTTGGCTACCCTGTCCTGGGGGAAGGGCAAGGGAATGCGATAAGTGAGAGAGGGAGAAAAGAATAAAGAAGATTTAAAAAACATACACACATGCACACGTACACACGATACAGGACTGTTTCTGTGGGCAATGTCAGGCAGTCTACGAAGGCGTTGCTAGTGTTACGCAGTATCCCCGTCCAAATCTACGTCATACAGTGTGCAGTCGCAATTTGTCACCAAGTCCCGTGCATTTTAAGTAACTTAGCAGCGCCTTCATGGATCGCGCTGATGTTCACGTAGGCGAATTTCCAAGGATGTTGTTTTCCGTTATTGGGCGCTTGTCCAGTAGCTCTAGGGTGCCTGAGAGTGCTGTTCTCTGCAAGATGAAACGAGGGAACTAACAAAGAAGGTGTACAGTTCTTTCGTTGCACCCGCAGAAGTAACAAATCGGGCTGTTCGCCATTCTGATAAGAAAGGAGTACGCATTTGAATATGCTACTCCAAGCCATAGACGGACTAGAAGCGGGGAGTTACGTGGTTACACACGTTCGCTGAAAATTCGGTGCGTAATATTATTAAAAATTGTGCAGAAACCTTTGACGATGATTTTGAATTTAAGTGAACGTACGGACGTAACGAATGAACGAACAAACTAACGTTTCGATTGCTGAGTACAACCAACGGCACTCGATCACAAACCATGGACCACCGACCAATTACAAAAGCGCTAGAAGATGAAAAACACAATTGAATTTAGAAACAAACATGCCATAACAAAATGCATTAATCCAACTTCTATGTGGAAATTGATTATCACCACCGTTTTCGATTGTTTGCGGGAATGTTAATGCAAAGGTCACACAAACGTAACACTGAGGGCGCAAATGCAATACAATGTTACTGCACTGCAACGCCATGTTATGTAAATGTAAACCCGAGCACGTAAATGTGACCCAATAACGCTTATTTCATTATACAGGTGGCGTTCGTATCAATGTGACGCGAATGCACCTTACATTTACTAGATATGACGAAGGTGGGGGTAATTCCTTCACACTACACGTGACTTCAGCAACTTATTGGGCACCATTTATTTTCGTTACATATTGTCACTACAGGCAGTGTTAATAATCGGCGAAGTGATTTCAGCTGTATTTTCCGGATCGGTCCCAATCACGATCAGAGGTGTAGGTTACGTTAGGTTAGGTTAGAATAGTACTTAAAAGGTGCAGACGAGGTACACTCGGGTTTACTGATTTGTGCTCTTCCTAGCGGACCTCCAGGCAGACCCGTGTACACGTGACATAAGAAATTAAATTGGCGAATTACTAGCTGAAACGAACAAGCGAAAAAATAATCTACTAGGGTCGGCTAAACAAACCTAAAGCAATTTCATTGTATAATTTTTGGTAATTTTTTAAAGCAAAGTCGGGTCTCAGATGCAGGCTCTTCGCTGGCTCTTTTATTTCAGTTTCATACAAAGCACGCCGCCGCACCCCATCGGCCTTCACAGGTCGCACGAAAGCAGTAGTGGAATTACTTATGTCAGCTTTGCTGTAAAACTGACAGTAGCAATGAAAGAGTCACGAAGGTTTCCCATTAGTTAGCCTATCCGCGCCAAGGAGAAGTCTTTCGTTTATTCTCGGTGGTTGAACTGAGAGATAAGTTTAAACATACATCGGTAAAGATACGCACAGTATATTTTATGCAATTTGTAGTTTGTTATGGGCTTTTGTTTATAGGTCGTCTGTTTTCGCTTCGGAGTGTGCAAAGTGGGAGAACCGCCGCTTGCGTAGTGTGTGAAACAGTACAAGAGTTCACGTGTTGCGCGGGCGTTACAAATAATGCGGGTGAAACAGTTTAAATAACTTTTCTTTTGTATTCAGGGGAAATAAAAGAAAACCCTAGAGCAGTCACACTTCATACACTGGTTGTTTTATTTGTCTGTGTTATAAAAAAATCCAACGATTGTAACACTGACCTTCGACGTAGTAGTCTGAAATGCCTCGAGCGAAACGAACTACAGGCTTATGTTGAATACGCAAAGAGAGGACAAATTTGGAAAGCTAGAAACTCTGTACATCCAAGTAATTTTTCTTCTTCTTCTCTTTGCTTTTTCTACTCAGGGCTAGCAACAAAACCTAGAGAATTCCCGAAAGACTACTTCATTTACCAGCGCGCTTCAGAACTGGTGACAGACACAGTAACTTTGTAGCGACAGAGCAGGCACCCGTCTTTCTTTCTTAAATGTCTACGTCATTTCTGAAGCGTGCACAGCCGCGTCTGTATGGCGAAAATACATCGATCAATAAATAAAAGATGTATGGCACACGAGGCCTCTCATGTTCGCACAGGTTTCCCGACCCCCGTAAAGCTTTCGAGCATGAGTTTATAATGACTTACGATGACTTTACTTCTTGCATTCCTGCTATCTTATGCGGCTGCTAATTCGGCGCTCTATTTGTAATTGCGCAAGGAGCACCAAACGGCAGAATTTAAGCGGTGTTTCAAAGGGCGATGCGATGCTAAAATCGCGAGGTTTGCCAGAAAAACACGTTTTATGGTTTTATTGATTTTATATTGCTAGACGTATAAAGGCGGTCATCACCAATTATCTGCGTAATAGAAAAGAAGAAAGAAACTTCTATTCTCCTGCCATTGAGAGTGCCCGCGCCCGTGAACGCTGGATTCAAGACACTGCCACAGAGCGGTTAAGAAACCGAACACACGAATGAATTCTCGTGTTATGAAGTTCTGTTTTTCGCGAGTTTTATTGTTGGAATACATCCAATCCAGAGTACAGGAGACCACAAAGCAAAAGCCATCAAGTAGGCAGACTCAACTCTAGTTGACATCTGCGTAAAGCGAAGCATTCATGGTGCGAATAGCTGATGAATCATGTGTTTAAGTGTATGAAGTGTGGTTTTCGAGGCATAAATATTAGCATCATAGCGCGTTATACGAAGGAACTATTTACTGCGCAGTGACATATAGAGAGGCTTGATAAATCATACAAATATTGTCGCGATTTACAAGCAGCAGAAACTGATAAAACAGGGCAGGACACTTTATATGCAGGCAAACTGAGAAACGATTTTGCAGGGACCTCGTCTTCTCTTCTGTAATGTGCGAGATCTTCGTCTTTCTCTACGTGCCACATACTAGGGCTCTATGACGTAGAACTACTCCAGTATGTTTTTACTGCAATCTCCTGACGTCAAATTTGCGTAACCGCCGACGCAATAATCGGGAGGTCACCTGCAGGGTTGTCTCAACAGACCAATTAAATGCTCTGCTTGTTCATAGGAGGTGACTTTTGTTTGCTTGAAAAACGAATAACATTGCCTACGCTAAGCGGCTTGTCTTATCTAATTGGCTGACAAGGGGCGAGGAGCACGCTCAAGCGGGGAGGGATTAGATTCGGCCGAGCCACTGCATTGAAAATACATAACTGGATGAACAAGGTGGTGCCGGCGTCTGCAACTAGTCCGCTTTTCCTCACTTAGCTTGCGGTGGCTGTTCCAAAACCGCGGCGGCATGCAACGGAGGCTAAAGAATGGCGCTAAAACGGATCCTCAGCAAATAACTGTTGGCAGAATGAGCTCGTAAACGTGCCGAAAGTGCTCGAAAACGTTACACGGTCACCAAAGAAGTTTTATTATACACAGAGAATTCCATGCTTTCCGGCAGGTGCGAGTTGCCAGTGCCTGAGCCATCGCGGCAGCCATCTTTTATTCCGTTCGGAACGGGGCAACCTGTGGCTATTCAGAAGAAAATTCAGTTTTGTTCGGCATATTAATGCATCTTTAACGCGTACACGTCACTTTGACGCTTTGAGGTTTTGCGGTTTTGTGACGTCGCGTGACAGGCAGGTGAAGGAGGTGCAGCCTGGAAGTTTTTGAGCAGTAACCGAGGGCTACTAGCTAAAATGCGTCGAATAAAAAATCACTATTTTTCTATTATTCAGTCCAATCATGCATAACCAGGGTGTACACGTTATATCAAATGGGGAGCTATCACGGTTTTCGTGACGTCCCGTGACAGACAGGTGAAGTGGTGGTGGTCCAAAAAAGTTTTTGACCAATCGTGAAGGGCTGAATGCAGAATTGGAATTGAAAAGTTTGGGATAGTTTTACGTTATAGAGCCCCTGTAAATGGCAATTGCCTCCCTCCATAGAGAGCGTCGTCCCGATGTTCCCCTAGCGGCAGGAAGATGTGTCAAACGAGGTGTGGGCACGTCATTCCGAACAATAGGGTTTCATGTGCACAATGTGCACGACTTCTGATGGACGCTGCGTCGCCCTGGAGGAGGCGGGACTGTCAGGGAATCGTCATAGTTCAGGTCGTGGAGGCGCCGTACAACATTGTACGTACCAAAGTACCACCTCAAGAGGTTTTCTGAATGCCCTGGACGACGGATGGATTCCACACCCAGTCGTTCTCGCCTGGCTGATATGTGATGCATCGGTTCCGTAAATTGTAGGGTCGAGCGTCGTAGACCTGTTGTCTGGTGATTCTAACACGGGCGAGTTGCCTCGCTTCTTCAGCCCGTTGAGCTAAAGCTTCAGCGTTCATACCTGTATGACCGCAGTCATGTGGCAACATCGCATCGAGCATCATCGTCACTTCACGTCCATGACGAAGGCTAAATGGGGTCTTTCGCCGTGTTTCCTGTTGAGGTGTGTTGTAAGCGAATGTGATGTACGGGAGAATATCATCCCAATTTTTGTGTTCCACGTCTACGTACATACTCAGCATGTCGTGATAGTATTGTTCAAGTGTTGTAGTAGGCCATTCGTTTGCGGTGATAGGCTGTGGTCGTTCGGTGAACCGTGCCGCGAGTCTAAGCACTGTCATTAGGAGTGTAGCCGTAAAGGCAGACCCTCTCTCCGTTATTATCACCGCTGGTGCACCGTGCCTCAGAAGCACGTTTTCAATAAAGAATCGCACTGCTTCGACTACGGTACCGGCTTGAGGGGCCTTGGTTTCTGCATAGCGTGTCAGGTAATCGGTGGCATTTATTACCCACTTATTGCCACTATTGGAAGTCGGGCAAGGTCCGAGAAGGTCCATCCCGATTTGGTAAAATGGAGTCGTGGGCACTTGGGCTGACTGAAGTAGGCCAGCGGGTTTCATATATGGTGGTTTGCGTCGTTGACAATCGAGGCATGTGCGCACGTAATATTTCACAACGGTGGCAATTCTTGACCACTATTATTACTCTTTGACTCAGGCCAGTGTGCGCGTGTAGCCGAGGTGGCCAGATGTCGGTTCATCGTGGCAGGCTTGGAAGATCTCATGACGGAGAGATGTTGGAGTGACAAGTAGGCGGCTGCTTCCGCTTGCAGAGTTCTTCTTGTAGATAACGTTATTACGGAAGCAGACTGATGGCAAGCTTCTTGCAAATGTTTTGGGTGCGCTTGCGACTCGGCCTTCTAATAGATCAATAGGCGGTATCAGTTCGCTTTCTTCCCGCTGCTGACGAGCAATGTGGTTGTGTCTAGAACACCTATAAAAGCTATGCCTTCGTCACCTTCTGTGACTTCCTGCTCAATCGGTGACCTTGAAAGGCAGTCAGCGTCGGAGTGCTTTCGTCCAGACTTGTACAACAATGTCATATCGAATTCTTGAAGCCTTACGCTGCAGCGCACTGCTCGACCGGACGGATCCTTCAAGTTGGTCCGCCAGCAAAGTGACTGATGATCGCTGACAGCACTGAAAGAAGGGCCATAGACGTATGGGCGAATCTTCATAACTTCCTATAGCACCACAAGGATTTCCTTTTCTGTGGTTGAATAATTAGACCCAGCACGTGAAACCGTCCTGTTTGCTTATGCAATGACTCTCTCGGCTGAGTCTTGCCACTGCACGAGCACAGCACCTAGACCTACGTTGGTAGCATCCGTATGAATCATGGTAGGGGCGTCCTCATCAAAGCGAGCCTGTACAGGGGGTGTTTGCAGGCGCTGTCGTAGATCATTAAACTTTGCTTGTCCTTCGCCCTATACAAAGGCAACGTCTTCTCTTGTAAGGTGCGTTAGCGGTGAAGCTATATGGAAGAAAATGGCAATAAATCTTCGGTAATATGAGCAGAGTTCTATGAAACGCCTCACTGCCTTCTTGTCCGTTGGCGTTGAACATTGCGACGGCGGTGATCTTGTCGGGGTCAGGGCGGACGCCTTGATGACTCACAACATTACCTCAGAAATGGAGTTCCTCGAAACCAAATGACACTTTTCTGCTTCCAGTGTCAAGCCGGCGGACCGTACCGTTTGTAGAACCGCCAGCAGCCATCTCAGGTGTTCCTCGAACGTTTCCAAAGAAACCTATGACGTCGTCGAGGTATCCTAGGCATGTCTGCCCCTTCAAGCCTGAAAGAACCATATCCCTAAGTCACTAGAAGTTGCTGGAGTTGATCATAAACCGAAAGGCAGGACTTTGAATTCGTGATGCCGATCAGGCGTTACGAAAGCAGTTTTTCCTCTGTCTCTCTTGTTAACGTCGATTTTTTGTGGTCCATCGTCGAGAAGTAGCGGGCGTGCCTCAGCCTATCAAGATAATCGTCGATACACGCTAATGGCTATAGGTGTTTCTTCGTCACCCAGTTCAACTCGCGGTAGTACATACAAAAACGTAGAGTGCCGTCGTTCCTTTTGACCATCACTACCGGCGATACTCATAGGCTTTTTGATGGTTGAATAACGTCATCATCGAGCACGTTCTTCACTTGATCTCGGATCGTTTCGCGTTATTTTGGGACTACGCGTTACGGGGTTTCTCGGATTAGTCTCATGGTCTCCTCCGTAATAATCTGGTGTTTCGTCAGTGGCGTTTCACCCACTCTGGATGTCGACGAGAAGCAATCGCGAAACTAGTGAAGCAGGTCCACAAGGCGCTGCCTTTCCGCTGGTGATAAGCTCGCGCTCATGTAAAGAATAGTTAAGGGTGCAAAGCGTCTTGATCTCCTTGTTGTAAAGCAAAGCATTCGTCGAATTCCTCCATCTCGTCGAGGTAAGCAACTGGTACGCCTTTTGCAATGTGTCGTCGTTGCTTGCTGAAGTTTGTCAGCAGTAGTTCTGTTTGCCAATGCATTACTTTGACGAGACTTCTGGGTGTGGCAAAACCTTGAGTAAGCAAAAGCGTAATCATCTGCTCGGCACTATTTTCCCCATCGTACTCTGTGTCGCACCTGACGGAAACAAGACGACAAGATAACGGTGGTACGGTCACGTCGTCTATGATGCGCAAAGACTTGCGTTGTAGTTCTGCACTTTCGTCCCCAGAAAAGCTTAGTATACCTCTTGGTATGTTGATGACGGTGCCGTACTCGCGTTAGAACTCCATACCTTAGATTGCATCTTTGATTGATGGATATCGTTTCTTGGCGCAAGGGCCAGAAATGGCCAAAGAGCGCCATGACATTTGGTGATGAATAGCAATGAGTATCGATGAATATGGCGGTAGTGGCTGTATATTGGCCTAAAATATTCGCTTTAAATGGTGTAAAATATGTATCTATTAAAATAATGTCAATGAAAAGTGAGTCCTATGGTTGTAAAAGAACGTTGAGAACAATAAGATACTAAAACATGTTAATTTATGGCAGCACCAGTGCCTCTGCAGAGCCCTTCAGTGCAAGGGCTGCGAGGCATGTGCTCTGTAAGTGATTTCATTGCAGCTACAGCCTCTAAGCAGAGGCTGTGCTACAAATAGCCTGGCCAAATGATTTCTATAGTATTAGTTTCTTCTAAGAACTTGAGCACTGATTTAAAATTAAATAGAGGGTCATTGCCTAAAAAGAAGACTGGGTGCAGAGGTATATTATGACTGTACAAGGAAGGGAAGAACTTTTTTCTCTCCATTTCTAATAATGGGCACTGAATGAGAACGTGAAGGACTGTAAGTCTACTTCCACACCTAGTGCATGTCGGAGGGTTAGTTCCAGTTAGAATATACGAGTGAGTGCTATAGGTGTGTCCAATTCTTAACCTACAGAGCAGTACTTCCTGTTCTCTCGTTGTTTTCTCAGAGATCCAGTTTCCTATTTTCGGTTTGATTAGGTGCAGTTTGTTGGATACCTGAGTGTCCCATTGCCGTTGCCAATATTTCCGTAGTTTATGCTGTAAAAATGGCTTAAGGTCTGTGTAGGGTACAGGTATATTAATGTTTGCATCACAAAAAGGTACGGATGTAGCCCTTTCGTCAGCAGCTACGTTGCCCTCTAGGCCTCTATGGCCAGGCACCCAACAAAGAACAATCATTTGGTTAGACATGTATGCTGAACATAGAAGGTTATACAGTTCATTAAGGATGGGGTTTTTGTGTTTTCGTAGACTTGATATGCAACTAACAACGCTTAATGAGTCTGTGAATATGACAGCCTTTATTATGCCTGTTTGTTTTATATGTTTCACAGCAGAGAGGATCGCGTATGCCTCCGCTGTGAAAATGCTGGTGTGTGGATTTAATGCACCGGACGTTGAAAATGAAGGTCCGAGCGCTGCATAAGCTACACCATGAGTAGACTTTGAAGCGTCTGTATAAAACTCTGCGCAGGAGTACTTCGCCTGGAGTTCGAGGAAGTGTGAATGTATATGCACCTCAGGCGCATGTTTTGTTATTGCGACGAAAGACATATCACATTGGATAGACTGCCATTCCCAAGGTGGTGCAAGGTTAGTGGGAGTCATTAGGACTGTTTCTCGATGTTTAATACCAGTTTCGTGAGCCAGTTGTTCTAAGCGCACAGACAGAGGAGCTCGAACAGATGGGCGGTTGTGGTGAAGTCTTGCAGAAGACAAGTCAAGTACGGTTGAGTAACACGGATGTTCGTTATTCGATTTACATTTTAAAAAGTAGGAGAAGCTTAAATACGTTCTGCGCAGATGTAACGACCATTCGTTCGCCTCCACATACAGACTTTCCACAGGACTTGTCCTAAATGCGCCTGTTGCCAGCCGTATGCCTAGATTGTGGACTGGGTCGAGGATTCTGAGAGCACTATCCGATGCGGATTGGTACACCACGGCTCCATAGTCGAGGCGTGATCGTACAAGGCTCCTATATAGGCTAAGCAAACACCTCCTGTCACTGCCCCAGTTTGTTCGAGAAAGTAGCTTCAGCAGGTTCATTGTCTTCAGGCACTTCGCTTTGAGATATTTCAAATGTGGGATGAAATTAAGTTTTGTGTCCAAGATAATACCTAAAAATTTGTGTTCAAGGCTGACCGACAGTCGTTCTCCATTAAGGTCAATAGTCGGTCCTGGTGATATGCCTCTCTTGTTTGAGAAGAGAACACATGTGCTTTTTTGAGGATTAAATTTAAAACCATTTTCTTCTGACCACTTTGAGAGTTTGTTTAGGCCGAGCTGTAGCTGTCTCTCGCAGATGCTAAGACTGCACGATCTAAAAGCTATCTGCACATCGTCCACATAAACCGAGTAAAAGAGTGTGCGAGGTATGATGGTATGTAAGGAATTCATTTTCACAATAAAGAGTGTACAGCTCAGCACTCCACCCTGCGGTACACCTGTCTCCTGTATGAATGATCGTGACTGTACATTGCCAACTCTAACACGAAACGTTCTGTCAGACAGGTAGCTTTCAATAATGGTCAGCAGGTTGCCACGTATACCCATTCCAGAAAGATCCCGAAGGATCCCAAAGCGCCACGTAGTGTCATACGCCTTTTCCATATCAAGGAATACAGATACGACAAGCTGTTTGTGGATAAAGGCTTCACGGATGTACATTTCCATGCGGACAAGCTGGCCTGTCGTCGACCTACCTTCCCTGAAACCGCATTGGTATGGGTCTAATATTTTGTTGGTTTCAAGATAGTGGAGCAAGCGTTTATTCACCATCTTTTCAAAGAGTTTGCATAGGCAGCTTGTCAACGCTATCGGTCTATATCTATTTGCCAAAGAAGGGTCCTTACCATGTTTCAAAATGGGAATTATAATGGCCTCTTTCCAAACAGAGGGAATCTGGCCGGAAGACCATATACCATTGTAAAGAAAAAGAAGGGTTTTTTGTGTTTCAGATGGCAAGTGCTTTAACATTTCATATATTATGCGGTCAGAGCCTGGGGCAGATTTGTTGCAGCCATTTAGTGCTGCTTGAAGCTCTGCTATGCCAAATGGTCTATTATATACCTCACATTTTGCAGGTTTTCGTACTAATGGCTGCCGTTCTATTCGTGCTTTATGTCTTTGAAATGTATCCGAATAGTGCGACGAACTGGATATGCGTTCAAAGTGTGCGCCTAGAAAGTTCGCCTGGTCTTCCATACTATCTCCCTGTGTATTTACTAAGGGTAGCGAGTAAGGTTGTCGACCTTTTATTCTGTGCACTCTATTCCAGACCTTCGTCTCATCCGTGTAAGAGTTAATTCCTGATATATATTTTTGCCAGCTCTCTCTTCTAGCTTGTCGGCGCGTTCTCCTTCCCTGTGATTTGACATGCTTGAAATTAACAAGGTTTTCTGCAGTCGGAGAATCGCGGAGCAGCCCCCATGCTTTGTTCTGCTTTTTACGCGCGTTACGACATTCCTCGTTCCACCATGGAACACGGCGCTTGTTAGGTGACCCCTTTGTTTCTGGGATACATTTGGTCGCGGCATCAATCAGAAAAAAGGTGAAGTATTCAACCGCAGCTTCCAGGCTTAGAGCAGAAACGTCAGCCCACGATATGAGTGTAATTTTTCGGAACTGTTCCCAGTCGGCTGAATCAGTTTTCCACCGAGGAAACTGTGGGGGACATTCATTCGTCTTCGGTGTAGACAGAACTATCGGGAAATGGTCGCTCCCGTATGGATTTCTAATAACGTTCCATTTAAGATCAGGTAAAAGGGTGGGAGATGCAATACTGAGGTCTATAGAGGAATAGGTCTTATGTGCAGTATTATAATATGTAGGTGCCTTACTATTCAAAAGGCATGCACCAGATGAAAAGAGAAACTGTTCAATCAGTCGACCTCGCACATCGCAATGAGAGTCACCCCATAGGTTGCTGTGTGCATTAAAATCTCCTAGAACCAAATAGGGTTGGGGTAATTGATCTATTAATGCATGGAATTCATGTTTATGGAGATGATAGTGCGGGGGTATATACAGAGAGCAGATGGTAATAAGTTTGTTTAGAAGTATGGCTCGAACGGCCACTGCCTCTAGGGGCGTTTGTAGTTGTAGATGTTGACACGCTATACTTTTATCGAGTATGATGGCTACGCCGCCAGATGATGCGATGGCATCATCACGATCTTTACGAAAAATAACATAATGACGAAGAAAGTTAGTGTGTTTAGATTTAAGATGGGTTTCCTGTACACACAGCACTTTTGGGGTGAGTTCGTAAAGAAGTTCTTGAACATCATCAAGGTTTCTGAGGAGACCTCTGACGTTCCATTGCATAATTAGCGTGTCCATAACGAAGTTAATTTGGTGCTGTGTGTACGGAAATAGAAGTTATGCCTTAGATTACAGAGCTCTTTCGAGGCCCTGTAATCGGAGTTTTGCCCTTTTTGAAGCGTTCGAGGGAGCCCCGCCGCTCCTTAGGCGTTTGGTGCGCCTTCAGGACAGGTGTAGTGTCCATTGCCTCTAGCGAGGCGCCGGACACGTGCTCTTGAGAGCGAGAAGATTTCCGAGTGAGTCCTGCCTCGGAAGGCAAGACCCTTGCGCCCACCAGCCAGGAGGTCGATGGGGCTCCCTGAGGGATTTGGCTGCGCCGGCTGTTGCCAGCGCTGGAAGGGGCCGGGGATGTTGGGGCAGCCTCGGCTACGCCCACCTTCGGGCTCGATGGTCCCTTCTGCTGGGTTGACAGAGCAGCGCTAGCTGCAACCGTCGCGGGGGCAGATGGCGTAACTGCCGACTCACTGCTTGTGGGTCGAACAGCCGCCGGAGGCCGTTGTGACGCTGCCCCCTGACGCGCCACTTCGGCAAAGGTGGTCTTAGGAAGGTATGCAACCCGCCTACGTGCCTCTTTGTATGATATGTTTTCCTTTACTTTGATTGCGACTATTTCTTTTTCTTTCTTCCAAGACGGGCATGACCGCGAGTATGCGGCATGCTCGCCATCACAGTTCACGCAGTGTGGAGCGTTTTCGCATGTTTCAGAGGCATGGTCACGGGAACTACATTTTGCACATGTCGGCCGGCCTCGGCAGTTCTGGGAACTGTGGCCGAAACGCTGGCATTTGAAGCATCGGAGGGGATTCGGAACATACGGCCTGACTCGTAGCTTTACATAGCCGGCCTCGAGTGTCTCAGGCAGAATGCTTGAGGAGAAAGTCAGTACAAGATGTTTGGTTTTGATTTCCTTCCCGTCACGCCTTAGCATGATTCTTTTGACATTGATCACGCTTTGCTCACTCCAGCCTTCAAGCAGTTCTACTTCTGTTAACTCCATCAAATCGTCGTCAGAAACAACACCGCGACTGGTGTTCATAGTTCGGTGTGGCGTTATAGTTACTGGGATTTCCCCAAATGACTGAACTTTAGGAAGGTTTTCAAGCTGTTTTGGATCGCGGAGTTCCAGAAGGAGATCACCGCTAGCCATTTTCGTTGCTTTATAGCCTGCACCAAGAGTTTCAGTGAGGTTCTTAGAGACTAGGAAAGGAGAAATCATTCTCATGGTCTTTTCAGGTTTGTTTGAATGAACTACATGGAATCTGGGGAAGTTTGGCAGTTTGTTTCCAAGAAATTGGAAAATATCTTCGGTGCGCCCTCGTTTCTGAGGGCGATCAGGTAGTCGGGGAAAAGAAGTGGCCATTAGTAGAATGGTGTTTTCGGCAGGGATGGCCGCCACCCACCATGGAGCCCAACCCGGGGACGACACAAGACGGAAAATATTCAGTTCTGCGCACGCCAGCGGTACAACCCCGCTATAACCGAATACATATACCCAAGACTGGATATAATGCACAAGGTTAACCCTTGCTGCCTACGAAGCCGGAAGTAACACGAAAATAAAGAGAGGACAGGAAAGATAGAAAGTGAGAGAAAGACGAAGATTGGAGGGAGAAAGAGACAGGAAAAGGCAACTACCGATTTCCCCCGGGTGGGTCAGTCCGGGGGTGCCGTCTATGTGAAGCCGAGGCCGAAGAGGTGTGTTGCCTCCGCCGGGGGGCCTTAAAGGTCCAAACACCCGGCATCGGCTCAACCCCCAGGATCCCCTTTTCCCCAGACACGGCTAAGCCGCGCACGGCTACACGCGGGAGGGTCCAACCCTCGTGTGCTCGGGTACGTGGTGTCGCAACACACCAAACGCCTGCTGACGCAGACGCCCCTGCGGGGTAGATTGCATCTTTGCAGCAGTCGGGGAGAATAACAAAATTTTCGACGAGTGACAAATCCCCTATGTTGATCCTTGCAGCACACTTATTCGTCGGTTTCAGTAGCTGGCGTCCAGCAGCTTTAATGTGCGGCCCCATTTCATTTTTCAGTTTGCGAATCAGTCCGCCAGTTTTTCAGTTACGAGGGCAAAGTCCGCGCCAATGTCTACGAGCGTCGTTACGTCGTGGCCTTCAATTTCTGCAGTAACTTCGGCGCTAACAATCTCGCCTCGTCAAAATATCCGGCTGTTTCGTCTTCTCGTTCGACGGCAATGGGGGATGTTCGGCACTTCGACGTGTGGCAACCTTCCACCCAGACGTAATGGCCTTCAGTTCCCGCGGCGTGGGCGGGGAGATGGCGCTCGGGCTACGTCAGTGGAACTGCGTCTGGCAGCTGGAAAACCATGTCCCGTAGAAGGGGAGCGCGACCGGTAACCAGGAGAATAGGCTTGTTGGATCGTCGAATTCTCGTCGATGTTGGCTCGCCCGCCATCAAAAGCATCAAAAGCTTGTAACCCTTCGATGCGATAAGGGCAATGGCCGCAGATGTGGCCCGCTTCCCCACAGTGGCATCACAAGGGCCTGTAGTCGTCTGTTCGCCAAATGTCGGTTCTGCGAAGCGGTGGTCATGTCGGTTGGTCCCTATGGTACCAAGGTGATGCTGGTGCTGACTGCTGGCAATACTGCGGCGTCGACATCGGAGGTGGCGGTCGACGGACAACATCTGCGTAGCTGGACTGCCACGTCGCTGAATTTGGCTCAGGAGCCGCAAAAGCTTTCTTTATTTCTTGGCGCACAACTTCAGCCACCGACGCAGCTGTGCATTAATATGGCGTGGCAGTGAGCCTCTTCATTTCCTCCTGAACAATTTCGCGTATCAGCCGGCGCAAGGAACCCTCATCTGTGACTGCCACTGCTGCGGCGCTTGCCGGTCCACTGCTGGTCAAGTGATCATACATGCGGCTGCATAGGTGTAACGTGCGCTCTATGACCCAGCACGTGAAAGCGTCCTGCTTGCTTATGCAATGACTCTCTCGGCTGAGTCTTTCCACTGCACGAGCATAGCACCTAGACCTACGTTGCTAGGTCTAGGTCTACTATTGTTGCGCTTAACATCCCGTTAGTGCGTGCATTTTCCTTGTGTTTTTTCTCACTTCCTTCTCCTTTTATTCCCTTTAGCCCTTTCCCCAGCACAGGGTAGCCAGCCGGTATTTACACTGGCTAACCTCCCTGTCTTTCCTTTTCTTTTGTCTCTCTCTCTCTCTCTATGGCCGCCGATTCTTCAATAAATCCTTCAAATTCGTAGGCGGATTCCGCACAATACCGGCAAATAGCTGTTCCTTTAGGGCGCGCATGAGGTGACTCAGTTTTTTTTTGCCTCGGGCATATTGGGGTCTGCACGACGACAAAGACGAGCCTTGTCCTCAGCGAACATGGCAACAGTGTCATTCGGCTTTTGAACCCAATATTCGAGAAGACGCTGCGCGTGGTCTCGCCTTCCGATGCTCCCGAACGTATAGGGGTACTAGCGGCGGAACTATTCCCAGCTTGGCCAGATTCCCTCGCGATTTACAAACCACGTGAAGGCTCCGTCTTCAAGAGAGAAATAAAATGGGATAGCTTGCGTCCAGCCTGCCACTCATGATAGTTGGCAACGCGCTCGTACTTGTCGAGCCAGTCTTATGCATCCTCGTAGACGTTGCCGTGGAAGCTCGCGAGAGATCGAGGAGTCAAAAGACTCACCTTTGCAGGGCCTGGGTCTGCCATGGCTTGGACACTCGTGGTAACAGGCAGACTACCTGGTAGCGCAGCAAATTCTGGGCTTAGGCCTAGTAGGCGACGGCTGGCGCTGTGAACAGGCGTCTCGACACGGGGAAAACGCCCTCGGCTTGACGTGGGGCTGTTCACAGGCGTCCCAAACATTTACCCAGCGCCTCCACCAGTGTCACGATTCACAAGCAGTAGAAATTGATAAAACAAGGCAGCAAACTTTAATTGTAGGCAAACTGAAAAATGATTGCGCAGGGACCTCGTCTTCTCTTCTACAATGCACGAGATCTTCGTCTTTCTCTACGTCCAGAATATTGGATGTGGCAATATCTACAGGCAGTAAGTTAGGCACGAATTATTGGTTTTCAGTGGGGATCCATAGTGTCGTGTTGCCCTCGTGGTGTTCCTGATTTGTCGGTTTCTTCTAGTGCAACTGCGGATCGAGACCTGCCAAGCATCTCAACGGACTGGCTTGCCCCCGAGATGGATGGACGAAACAATTTTAATAAGCGAGCGAGTCTGGAAACTTCAAGGGCCCGGCACCAACGAACAGCGCTCATATTACGCACATGCGTCCAGGCCACGCAGGGCTGTGGCATTGACACCCCGGTTCACACGAAAAAGTTAGGTGTCCGGATTCGGCGACGTAACGACGGCGTCCCATTCCTCCCATGTTCCAATGTAAGGCTGTCCCTGTGTGGAAGTATTGGTAGCGCCGCCGAAGTGGATGTGGCCTAAAGTGGCGTGCGACTCTCCACAAAGAGTGCGCTCTGGGAAAACGGGGCGGAACTGGAATAGAAGCTGCGGGGTGGGAAGCATTACGGGTCTGGAGGCGCCTCTAGAGGATTTGTTTCGAGCGGGATAGTCGGGGGTAGGAAGTGGGGCGGGGGGGGGGGAGTCAACGGGCAAGGCGTGCATGTTCGGTAAGTTCAGACAACGTGTGTACCCGCTCTCTTCAGAAATCCCGGCTGGAGCCTCCATTTGCCTGGCAAACAAGTCCCCGAGCTACGTTATCGGTACCCTCATTTCCGGGATTGCCTGATCAAGCCAGTACTCACACGATCTCAATACGCCTATCATAACCGAGGGTGCGCATTGTCAGTATTTGCCACATGGGGAGTCGCAAAATATCTAAGCCACACTGGTTTGGGCGGTTGCTAAGGCAATCGCAGCTTCTTCTGCTGCTTTCCCGGTATAGGGGGCTTTATTATTGTGTAAGGGGGGATGCAGTACAATATGCCACAGCTATTGAATGGTCCCGACCACACACGGCGCCCATCCATCGGACATGCCTGAAATGCCATATGCTTTATGAGAGCTTTGGCTCGTGTGGCGCTGCGGGTTTGGTGGTGTTCTGGGTGGACGTACTTACGGAAAAGCTTCATGATAATCGAGAGCAATTACATCTACAGCGTGTGCAGGTTAGCGAAGTCTGAGAGAGTCCAGTATATGCCGTGCTGTTTCCCTGCTAGCTGGGGAAGGTACTGTGCTTGTCGATGTGCACGTATATAAGTGCTTCTATAGTGTTGTGTATTCCTAATTTTAAGAGCGTGTTTGTATTAGTTGCCTTTGGTAGTTTCAGCGCTGCTTTGGTGGCAAAGCGGATCAGAGCGTTAATTTTATCTTTGTCCACACACGGCACATTCAGGTGGGAAGAGGCTTACAGAATTCGACTGAGCGCAAAGGCATGTGGTAGCTTGTGATTCTCTGCTTCGTTTAAACTGACTCGTGAACTTGAAGCACTCCTAAGAAGATGGTTGACTGAGTCAGATGACATTTTGTAGTACTTGCAGGGTAAAGCTGTCTTTTCCCGTGCCCTGTGTCTAGAGGCCAAGAATGCGGGGGGAGGGGGGTGTTTACAGTATGGAAGTGTCAAGCAGATAAATCGAGATGGGGACGATAGCGATAGGACGCGGCCGAGAATAAGGAGCGATCGCTTTGTGGGGGAGCATTCAAGGTCAGTGCTTGCTGCATAGGTAGCTATAACTGTGGCTGCTTCTTCCAGGGTCGATTCTATGTCGCCATTCGAGCTGTATGTGGTACAAACCGTTAAATCATCCGCGTAAAGTGTGCGTCCCAAGTATGGGATGCGGCTGAGAGCCTTAACAAGGGGGATGAGGGTAATATTAAAGAGGAATTGGGATAACCCAGCTCCCTGCGGACTGCCAATGTTACCAAGGGTGAAAAAGGAGTCTGTATATCATCTATATGCAGGGAGGCGGTGGGTCCACTTAGGAAGGCTCGGATATAGCTTATAAGTGTTAGCTCGAAGTGCAGCTCTTAGATGCAGGGCAGAATGACACTGTGCTTAACCTTGTCAAACGCTTTGGCGAGATACGCTGCCAGGATTGCTCTGGTGTGGAGTAACATGTCTTCGACGATGGCGTATGCAGTCTGAAGCAGGGTGTTCCGTGCCGAGAGAAGAGCTCGAAATCCTACGATGCTATAAAAATACTGTCCATAGAATTTCATGCGTTGCGTGAGACGGGTGAGAATGACATGCTCATACACTTTGCCGAGGCACGAAGTCACCGTGATGGGACGGATATGTTGTGCATTAATTGGTTTCAGGGGTTTAGGGTTGAAAATGATTTTTCCATGCTT
The DNA here is from genome assembly GCF_023375885.2 of Dermacentor andersoni. Classification (NCBI taxonomy): domain Eukaryota; kingdom Metazoa; phylum Arthropoda; class Arachnida; order Ixodida; family Ixodidae; genus Dermacentor; species Dermacentor andersoni. The sequence goes on along the minus strand of NC_092816.1, from coordinate 199,322,107 downwards.
CCATCCAGAAGGCAGCTCGCCCGTTTCGCAGCACTCATTGAAGTACTCGGTGAGAAGGTAGCTAGAATGGTCATCTAGGTTCCTGAGCAGGACATTGGTTATTTGAGCATCTCCAGGAGTTCAGTTTCGGAGCTTAATGAGGGCTGCTCCGAGTTAAGCATCCGTAATGCGGCCGTTGTAATGGGGTCATAATGTAGTCGGGACAGGATATTGCTTGGCCCAGAGGAGTATAGGTTGATTGAAGTTGGCCTAACAGAGCTTGCTGACTGCAATGATCTGAATGGGCAAGCCGTTTGACTATAAGCCTTGTTTTTTTTTTATATTGAGTGGGGTCTATCGTATGTAGAAGAAGATGCTAGGCCCTGCAGGTGGAAAGATTAATCCGTCGCAGATTTTATGCCAGTTATGTTTACTAAGGGCGCCACAGTGCTCTTCTACTTGTTCTTGAAGTTTCGCCAATTTGAGTTTAGGTTTTGGATTCTCTTTTTATTTTTCTAGCCCGTAAGAATACTGCCTTGTGTTTGGAGTAAGTGCGCTATAGCCTACTATCTGCAATGGGAGTTTCCGCGGTGGCGTCGTACGTTTGCGTAAAAACTTTGATGTCCTGTTTGAGCTCTGTCATTCATGTGTGGAGGTTGAAAACGGAGCCTAATGTTCTGGCCACTCTGTGCTTACGAAGATTATCTCAGCTAGCCATGCGGACACAGTAGATTTTAGTTTTTTTTTGGCAATGCCAAACTGTCTAGTTATGATATAATGATAAATTCCGAGGGCCTTATTGGAGTTCCCCCAGACCAGTGTGAGAAGATTTCGGCCAAAGGTAAGGTCTGGGCTAGTGTCGGCGGTGTCACTATTGCCGGTACTCGTAGGCGTGCTGAGAATGTTATAGATAAGTATGCCCTGAATCTGAAGGGTGTTGTATAATTCCGCTCCCTCCTTGTGGTGCCCATGTACACCCAGTCTGCATGTGCGCAGATAGCCTGCTAAGATAATCAGCATGTCCTTTACAGCGATGGAGGCGGCTTTAACGATAGCGAATAATTGTTAAGCCAATTACCTCATCAGGAGGTAACAGTTAAGGGGGAAACGGGGATGGGATTTGTGAGTGGACCGGATTATTTCTAGCAATGTGTTAGCTAATGGAGAGTTTAGTACATGACAAGTGTATAGTAAAAAAAGTTTAACATATCTGGTAACGCTGGGATTTGGAGTGATGTGAGAGGGTACCAGAGTGTATCGTGGCATTCATGCATTTGTGCCTGCATGCTGGAGTGCTAGTATATTAGGGGGTGTGGAGGAAGCAGAGAGTAGCTGCTGCAGGGAGTAGCTGCTGCAGGCAGTCTTGTTTGCGGCGAAACCTCTGCAGTTCCATTGTAGAATGTGCAATGGGAGAATATAGCCCGTCAGCAAGGCTATGCTGGAGAGTGCGGGGCGAAGGATTGGTTTCCCAGCTTGGGTATGCGAACGCATCCCAGCAATTATGTGTAGCATTTGCTTGAGAATGGCGTTGCTTGCCCGCCTAATAATAGTTTGCGCAAGCCTTGTGATGGTGGTTTCAATGTGATTTTGAGTTTGAGCCAGAGTATTGACTCCTCACTGTTGGGAAAAGTCTTTTAATTTGGAGTCTATGAATGGAGTGTCGTCTAGCCGGCATTTCTTTTGAGAGGAGGGGGGTATGTGGAAGGTCGGAGTGTTGATGTTGGAGTGGGTGGGGGTTGAAGGGCTAGAATTAACGGCTGGCCTTAAATGTCTCACCTCTTGAGGCAGGACTGCAATCTCTTCCTCCCGCACTGAGGTTCTGGGTGTATTAGTGGCTTTGGTTTAGGCTCGCTGGCTATCTTGATAAGGCACTACAGGTGGAAAGTCCTTTCACCGTGGGCACTGCGGTATTGTGCTTTGGCACGGCGTGTATTCGAGACTGGGGGCTCCTAGCTTTGCGTAAGCCTGTACCGGTAAGATGGTTCCTACCCCAAAGAACGCATTTCGCCATGCAAGGAACTTCTTGCGTTTTGTGCTTCTCGCCACATCGTGGGCAGAGTCCACTTTTCGGGAGAGGGCATACATCTTACCTGATACGAGGTTTCCGGCAGTTCGTACAGGCATCAGCGCTATCTTTGTGCTTGGTGCAGCGGTGTACTGCACACATGTACATATATGGTGCGTGGTACGGGTGTAGAGGCAAATATTATTAGAATGGACGCAGTTTTCCCATGCGCCAAGCCAATTTGATGTTGGCCTCTGAATTGCGATAGCGCAAGTAATTTAATATATGTTCTGTTGTGTCATTCCAGTATGCTCGCGAAATGACACCTTTGACTGCCGCTGCATAGGGGCCGCGATGTACGCGGCTACCGGGTATTTGTTCGTATCTATAGTGATTTCCTGTATTTTCACCAAAGAGCGAGATGTTGCCTCCGCTAGCGTCGCCACTGTGTAGTTGTTGTTTGTTGGATGAACTCTCATATGAAGTTCACCCATCATTGTACAGTTGGGTGTGGTGCGCCACGCCTGCAGGAGATCTGTAGCTGGGAGCTTCTCCAGGGAGAGCTCGTTTCGCGTGCCAAAGACATCTCGGATCGTTCCCGTCAGCAACGTGACGAGTTGTTTACTTCTTTGTATGACCGCGCGCGTCATGCGCAGCTGCTGCGGCGCCTCCTTCCACGCGGTTGGAATAGTGACAAATGTAGCGTTGGTCCTAGAACGACAGAAAGCTGAGCTAGTTGGTAAGGATCCATTATGGACACATTATGGACAGGACACAAGAGTAGAGAAGTGGACAACACGTTGGTCGGTGCGGCGCCATTCCTAGCGTTTAGCCTAGCTTGAACCGAGAACGCCGAGGGGGGTTTCGGGTCGGAATTCAAACACGGGGCATGATTTCGATAAGCACGAACCATAGTTTGCCACTCACCACGGTGATAGTCCTGCGGGCTATTGATCTCTCGTTCCACTGGCTCATCCATGGATGACAGCCACATCTCTTTATTAGTTTGAACTGTGTTAATAAAATTTAGAATATTTCATAAAACGAGAAGATAGATAACCCTATAAATCATAAATATCCGCGCAACGGTTCAGAAGGTAACTCTGAGCCCTGCATGCCCCCTCAAAAATTCAAGTGAGAAGTTTGCCAGAGAGCTGAAACAACGATGTGGTATCGTGAAGCAACTGCGGTTGTTGAAATGATTGGCTCTCTTTTAGCATGAGCACTAAGAACCTTCAGCCTTTTCGGTGGGATATGAGACGACAGCACACGCCGTCTTCAACGCTGCGTACACTTGGTAAGGGGAAGGATTACCTGACACTTATAGGGACATCAAACAATGCAAAAAATAGCGTAATATTCCTTGAATTACAATTATGCGGCGATTTAATCACGCGTGCGCCATAGTACACCCGTGAACAGTTAAATTTCGCCACGACGGAAATATCTGTAATACTGCTCGTACTTTACAATATGAGCGCCCGCCGCCCAAGAATTAAAAAAAATGCTTACGTGAGTAGGCTAAGTGATACTTTTCGTAATATAAGTCGAGGCTCTGAAAGCTGACACATGCAGATACAGTGGAATAACATTTGAGGGACTAAGGGTGCTTCTCTGTCATTGTGAGCTTTTACAGCCATGCTGAAAAAATTTTACACGCTCTCTTTGATAGAGGCACTCCGCTGCTGCGATTCAGTTTCTCTGGGTGTCCTTCAATACGCGTTCTGGTAAATAGGCATTGACCAGCCACAGGCCCTAGCCAACCTACGTTCGAGCCAAAGAAAGCGCATTAACGGAAATAGCGTTGGCAGACAGATCGTATCAACTGCGAAAAAAGCGAAGGCTGTCTGGTGACCTCGCAATGTCCCTGAGCAGTCAATGTATTAAGCCTGATATTACCTTTTCTCGGTGCTTGCAAGACATTAGTGCAGCGGATGCAATTAGTGTTAGGGACGCTATCAACCGCTCAAGGACAACAGCGAATCAACAAAAAGCGCCGCAACTTGAGCCCTACGGAACTAAATAGGTCAATGCATTCAGGGCCTCCCGAATGGAACATTTGTGACGCAAAGGATTGGTGGCATAAAGAAAGATGCTGGCTATCAGATCGGGAGGCTTGATGCGGCCACGTTGCAGAGAAGCTTGATTAGATAGCACGCGTATACCCGTGTTAGTTGTAACAGCAATTAGCGTGCAATGACCACAAGCTTGTTATCAAGCTCCAAAAGACGGTAACAGGCTCATGTAGCTGTCACCAAAATATCTATGTCATGTCCATCACTGGGAAACAAAGGTGCTCTAGTTTTCAAGGTATTCACTGAAAAAAGTACCACGGCTTATCTTTTCTAAAGGAAACGAAAGCTTTATTTAAAATTGTAAAACATCTCTTGTTAACCAAGGGGACACAAACAATTTCTCTAGCTTCTTAGTGTACATTACAAAACAATAAATGAAGAAAGAAAACAGAGCCGCACATGTCTTGTGCGACTCTGTAGTGTTCTATCACTGGGATATCCAGTTCTGCAGTTTTTTTAGGTTCCCTAAGGACAACAGGTAATACGTGCATTTCACTCTATTTTCTGAGCAGAGATTTATTTAGCATGAGCAAACCAGTTACGTGCAAGCCTTAGTGAACAGATGTAAGAGAAATGTCGTTCGACTCATTCGTCTGGCCAGCAGCCATCTACTGCAGGTGAAATACTTTTAAGAACAGCTTAAGTGCGTGTTTTTTACCGGTTGTACATTTTTTCCCTCTTTGTCAACAAGTACCGCCAAGGCTAAAGAAAAATAAACATATAGAAAAGGACCCAGCCGTAATCATTAAATATGTTCGCACTCGTTTGGATTTCCTGGAATTTATCTTCGCTTATTATCTGCAAATTTCAGCTCGGAATGAAAATTGCTACCAAAAATTCCCACTTTCGCACTGCGTGGAGGTCCTTTCTTTCGAGCGCGAATTACATGAATAATATAAAAGAAGTTTAACTTTTACTTGTGTTGAGTTTTGGGCCAGATATAGTTGATGCACTTCGCAACACCGGAACACAATGAATGATGGTGCTAGGAAGATGCTAGCCCCCACTATGCCTGTCCACTAGTAGAACTATTGCCCTAAAGTTGACCAAAAGGAAAGAATTTCGAAGCAATTGCTTTCACCAAATCACGAAAGGTGGCATTTTAACCGCGAGTATTGATACTTAACAATGGTTTGCTTTATAAATATTACTCATTGTAATTGCTTGGCGGTAGAGTATTCGAGCGATGTGTCATTACTTTAAAAATTAGTAAAAGGTTGCAAGGTAAACGTGGCAGCAAAAAAAAAGCGCTGCGTAAAGACGGCACAGTTCAGCGGGTGCTGCTGAATGTCGCCGCGCGGTCAGCGGACTTGCAGAAGAGCGCGAAAGGTTGCGCGAGAAGTGGGTAAAGAGGGCTTCCGTGGCAACCCTCTTCCTCCCGGCTGCGCGCCCATTCCCTCTACCTTCTGATCCGATCATTGATGTCATGAACGCATTGGTCTGTTTGTGAATTATTATGAATTCCGTTTGTGACTTGTTTGTGAATAATTACGAAGCGCCACAGCCGCCACGTATCGCCTAAACGGGCTTTAGTATCGCCTACTGTCCCCGCATTGGAGGCGAGGACTTACGGATTCACCATCTGTCGGAAGCGCCTCCCTTGCGTAGTATGAGGGATAACGAGGTGCGCTCCTCATAGGTTTGGCTTACGGCGCCTAATAAAAACACCACGTGGCAGCCCTCCTGGAGATTTCTGTAAGATCTCTCGAAACGAGGGAAGATTTTATTGTCAAAATTTTAATCTTGGGCAAACTGAAAGCAAAAAATTGTTAACACAGGCTATTGCTTGACCGAATATGTACAGTGAGCGCCACTGCACGCGGTCGCCGCGATGGAGTCTCCCGAATCGGCTTCTTGCGTGAAACGTAGGCCAACGCTGATAGCAGACTACGTGGAATATGTTGTTACAGTGGACTGTCAGTATAACCGAATGGAGCATAACAGAATGAAGCCTATATGCAGCAGTCGCACGGGTACCCAGCGACCGATCGACTGCGCGTCTCCATACATGTCTGCACACAAACTTTTGCTTTCGCTGCGAGCGTGTTTAACCACCGTGCAGTGAGCTTTAGGCCGCATAATATGAGCGTTTGACAGTTCACAAGTAACCATTGTTGCCTGGACGATATCATCATCATAATCATCATCATCATCAGCCTGGTTACGCCCACTGCAGGGCAAAGGCCTCTCCCACATTTCTCCAACAACCCCGGTCATGTACTAATTGAGGCCATGTCGTCCCTGCAAACTACTTAATCCTACTACCTACTACCTACCTTTCTGCCGCCCGCCCCCTGCTACGCTCCTCTTCCCTTGGAATCCAGTCCGTAACCCTTAATGACCATCGGTTATCTTCCCTCCTCATTACGTGTCCTGCCCATGCCCATTTCTTTTTCTTGCTTTCAACTAAGATGTCATTAACTCGCGTTTGTTCCCTCACCCAATCTGCTGTTTTCTTATCCCTTAACGTTACACCCATCATTCTTCTTTCCATACTTCGTTGCGTCGTCCTCAATTTAAGTAGAACCCTTTTTGTAAGCCTCCAGGTTTCTGCCCCGTAGGTAAGTACTGGTAAGACACAGCTATTATACTCTTTTCTCTTGAGGGATAATGGCAACCTGCTGTTCATGATCTGAGAATACCTGCCAAACGCACCCCAGCCCATTCTTATTCTTCTGATTAGTTCCGTCTCATGATCCATATCCGCCGTCACTACCTGCCCTAAGTAGATGTATTCCCTTACCACTTCCAGTGCCTCGCTACCTATTGTAAATTGCTGTTCTCTTCCGAGACTGTTAAACGTTGATTTTAGTTTTCGGCAGATTATTTTTAGACCCACTCTTCTGCTTTGCCTCTCCAGGTCAGTGAGCATGCATTGCAATTGGTCCCGTGAGTTACTAAGCAAGGCAATACCATCAGCGAATCGCAAGTTACTAAGGTATTCTCCATTGACTTTTATCACCAATTGTTCCCAATCCAGGTCTCTGAATACCTCATGTAAACACGCTGTGAATAGCATTGGAGAGATCGTATCTCCCTGCCTGACGCCTTTCTTTATTGGGATTTTGTTGCTTTCTTTATGCAGGACTACGGTGGCTGTGGAGCCCCTATATATACCTTTCAGTATTTTTACATACGGCTCGTCTACACCCTCTTTCCGTAATGCCTCCATGACTGCTGAGGTTTCGACAGAATCAAACGCTTTCTCGTAATCATTGGAAACTACATATAAGCGTTGGTTATATTCCGCACATTTCTCTATCGTCTGATTGATAGTGTGAATATGGTCTATTGTTGAGTAGCCTTTACGGAATCCTGCCTGTTCCTTTGCTTGACAGAAGTCTAAGGTGCTCCTGATTCTATTTGCGATTACTGACAGTAAGCTGATCGGTCTATAATTTTTCAAGTCTTTGGCGTCCCCTTTCTTATGAATTAGGATTATGTTAGCGCTCTTCCAAGATACCGGTATGCTCGAGGTCATGAGGCATTGCGTATACAGGGTGGCCAGTTTCTCTAGGACAATCTGCCCACCATCTTTCAACAAATCTGCTGTTACCTGATCCTCACCAGCTGCTTTCCCCCTTTGCATAGCTCTCAAGGCTTTCTTCACTTCTTCCGGCGTTACCTGGGGGATGTCGAATTCCTCTAGACTATTCTCTCTTCCATTATCGTCGTGGGTGCCACTGGTACTTTATAAATTTCTATAGAACTCCTCAGCCACTTGAACTATCTCATCCATATTAGTAGTGATATCGCCGGCTTTGTCTCTCAACCGATACTTCTGATTCTTGCCATTTCCTAGTTTACTCTTCACTGCTTTTAGGCTTGCTCCGTTCCTGAGAGCGTGTTCAATTCTATCCATATTATACTTCCTTATGTCAGCTGTCTTACGCTTGTTGATTAACTTCGAAAGTTCTGCCAGTTCTATTCTAGCTGTAGGGTTAGAGGCTTTCACACATTGGCGTTTCTTGAGCAGATCTTTCGTCTCCTGCGATAGCTTGCTGGTATCGTGTCTAACGGAGTTACCACCGACTTCTATTGCACACTCCTTAATGATGCCCTCAAGGGATTCTTAGCACCCTCTGCTGCGTCGCAGGTCTGACCGCCGCCGTGGTCAGTTGCTTCGCAGCTGCTGGGGACTCACGGCCGGGGTTTGATTGTTGTGTTCATATAGGACAATATCAGAGCTGCTCAAAAATAAATTCATGATGTGCCGTCACGGCAATTAAATCTGTTTATATTTTCTTCTAAATTTCAAATGTGTCAGTATCATTATTTCCCATGCTGCGCCGCACTGTATGTTTATCGGCGTTCTCAACGTGCGATTTCCCGCTGCTTCTTTTTCTTAATCTAGCACATTAATTCAAAACACAAACATGACCATGTGCCATGCCTTTGTAATGTGCTTTTTACCGCTCCTTTTCCATGCCAGTGAACATGCCAAAATGAAAGCATCAACAAGTTCACAGAACCAATAAAACGTCATGGTATTAGCCAGGCAGCGGGTGCGGGCGAGCGTCTCAGTGCGCGTTTTCTGCTACTCACCAAACATCGCAGTCCCGATGTCGTAGCAGAAATCTTCCTCACGTCTTTGCTTGCTACATACCCGAGTTGTAACCTATGCTGTTTCCGGTTCTAAGTTTTGTGAGTCAAGCTTGAAGCAGCTTCTTGTCCTGCGGCTACGTGTGAATAAGGCTGACCTCAGCCTGCGTTGTCTACGTCCGGCACTGCGGCGCCGAGCAGTACCCTGCGAATCTGCACGCCTCCAAAAGCAGCCACTACCTATTATAGTACTTTCAAATGCTGTCAAGCAGATACCCAAGGCGGGAAAACCATTTATTCTTAACCGCAGCGCAGGTGCAACTTTATACTTTCGTTTTCACTTCGCTTCGGCGCGTCTGAAGCAGCCGACGCGGCCGCTGTGTCCACGTGATACCTCATGCCACGTGACGCCGACAGTGGCGCCAGCTTTTCCAATGGCGGAGTTCGGCCCCAATATCCCGCAGGGAGCAGAGTTGCGCACAGGCCCGTCATTATGCTCCAGCTACGCAGCGAAGCCACTCCTCGCGCGCGCAGGAGGCAAATGCCGCGCGGTGTTCCATTTCCTTTTTTGTTTGCTGGGGTGCTATGCAGGATGCGCCGAGTTTCTCGTTCACCCGAGTTTTACCCGAGTTTGCTCGACGGCAGTCAGTGAACGGAGATAGCGCGGAACGCGCAAAAGCTACAGGCAAAAAAATTATGTAGACCAAAAGGCGCGTATGACAACATGAGCGCATCCTGCGCGGCACGCTGCTTCCACGTTTCAAGCGCAGAAGGCTGCACAACGAAACGCGCCAGCGCCGCGTATTGTTATCAACGGATTATCGCAACTTCGCAATACCGTGACTGTCCCGCTGTCTGTCTGCACACTTGCCGTGAGCCGCTTGCCACGCCTTTCCCGGGCGCGTCAAGGGCGTGCCTCCTCTTTCGGGCGCTATCTTTCTTTCCTCCATCGAATGCGAACAGGGTATATGCGGCGCATTCTTGCACCTACACTTTCACTCAAACGAATACGTTAAAATACAACAAATAAAATAACGAACATTTTTATTTCTTTAATATCTGTTTTTCGTTTTCAGTGCTAGAAATTTATGATGACAAACGGAGATCGAGCAAATCATTAAATTTTGCACTTCTTGCCGCGAGTGGCGACAGTGAGGCGAAAGCTAAGAAGCGAATACATTGAAGAGGGTCGCACGCACGAGGGTGTTCATACGGTGATAAGTCGCGTAGGGGCGCTGCAGTGCTTTTCTCAATAAAGTCAGTCATGATCCATGGACGGCCATGGCCACTCTTTCTCTATTATAGGGGAATAAAAACGCAGCGCCGCGGTACGGCTGTTCATCGCAGGTGCTTCTAGGCTATTAAGGCCCCCGCCTTACCCACTAAAAACAACACAACGGCTGTCGCTGCGAAATGGCGGTATGTTATTTTAGAGTCCGTAGTGACGCAGTTCAGTGAATATGCACCAGTTTTATCTTTGTGCGCGAAGCCTCTGCGATACATTGCGAAAAGTGCGTGCTTCCCAGCGACACATTCATCGCTTGTCATCGCTTGCCCAGTGAAGGTGCCTCTGAGCGCATGTACGCAGTATATGATTGTGTTGTGCAGTCGAAGGTGCTTGCGGATTACCTCTGCTGGAGCCAGCAGCGATCGCAGATGGATATCGTAACGACACCGCAGCAATCGCATTTTGGCAGGTGAGGGATCTTGTGTGCAGTTATGAAATCAGACTTCGAGCGGAGAGAGGTGTTGCCACTGTTGAGTGCGCAGTGCTTGTGATGAAGAAATGCCATTGCACTGGGTCTAGAAGAGCGAGCGATTCTCGGACGCTGATCGTGTTTACGATGCTGTGGCTCCGTTTCATCACCGATGACAGAGCAGCCATCTCAAACGACTGCTGCGATACGCACTCCTCAGCATCGTCGTCCCCCTCGGCGCATCGACGCCTTGCAAGCAGCTACAGTGACGTGCCGATAAATTACTGTGCGCTACGCGCCACAATGCAGGCAATGAAACCGTGTTGTGGGGCCATCTCAGCCCGAGAAGATGTATGCATAAGCCAGCGACAGTCAACGCTTTGTTTTTGATAATGGTGCTCAGTACATCACCGATGACAGTGCGTTGTGCGTGTTTTATGTTGGCGGTCAAGATTGTTGATGCCTCTCAGCTCGACACCGCGTCGCTGTTGCCGGAAGATAAGTTGGGCGTGGCCCAATTGTAGTGGGTGCGCGCACAAGAGTTACATGCCTCGCGCGGGGCGTGACCTCTGGATTTGATTGACAGGCGAACTCGTGCTAAACTCGTACATCGCGAAACCCCCTCCGAGTTCAACTCGGGAACATGGCGGCGGCAGCAGCAGCAGCCTGTGTCATTGCATCCTGCGGCAGCAAGCGTCAGTATGACCGTCCGGACCCGTTCACCTACATGACCGACGGGGAGTTTCAGCGTCATTTTCGCCTGTCGAAGACATCAGTGCGCTGGCTGTGTGATGAGCTAGGCGAAGACTCTCGTCTGCGGAGACAGCGTGGCGGGCTTCATTCGCTCACCGTCGTAGAGCAAGTCCTCTGCGCCCTCCGTTTCTACGGGACTGGGAGTTTTCAGGGAAGCGTCGGCGCCGAGCGTTACATTGGACGCCATTAAACTACTGTTAGCCACTGTGTCAGAGATGTGTCTGACGCGCTTATCGATGCGGCAATGCGTAAGCGGTGGCCAGCTTTCCCGAATACTGATGCGGAGCGGGCATATATAAAAGAATGCTTCCTACTTCGTGGGAACATTACGAACGTAGTCGGGTGTGTCGACGGAACGTACGTAGGAATTAAAGCGCCTTCAATGTCAGCGTTACTGTGATTAACATTGAAGCAATGTTTATACACGCCATATTGCCAAATTTGTCACTTCTGTGTAGCCGACTTAAATTTTGTGTTAGCGACATCTCGCATGCGGCTGCTTATGATACTGACTTTTTCGCTGGTTGACTTTTTGCCGATTGTTCTACTTGTCTGTCAGTGTACCTTCCAAATGGCTCAGTTTCTTGGGAAAGAGGTTAATTAAGTATAAATAGATAAATGGATATCACAAATTGTGTGAAGTAACCTATGAATGCTAATCTCATAAAGAACTTGGGGTTCTTCATTGGTGAAGTTATTTAGTATGCACAATGCTGAATTTTGATCATGCGTAATCTATCGGCCACACTATGAAACAGCGAGGCATTGCACAATTTGTTGCAGCGCAAGATGTGGATGTTGCACCAAGCCGGTTGTGCCTATGGATTTGTGGCGAAATGAAAATGCATTAAGAATCTCAGTGTGTTGGCTTGCATGAAGAAAATACTTCAGATTGTTTGCTCTGTTCACGGTCGATGCATGTGCCAGAGGTTCAGTGTATCTTCGTTCTTTTTTTTTGGGGGGGGGGGGCGGCGTTATTCTGGATGGATAAATCTTATATTTTCGTCTCATAATGGGGCTCTAATTCTTAAGCAGTAGAACAATGCACATCCAATGCTCTGCAGAACTCTGTGTACGTGAAGATGTCATGAACCACCAAGGCAAAATTACATATCGGGAGAAATGTGGTGCAGATGCCAATGAAAAGTGGGTATTTAATAAACCCACCACGATAAAAATAAAAATTGCAGAGCAAATAGACGGTTTGTACAGCTTTAGAGCTATGATTACACAAAATGTGATATGCTCAAACGACTAAACGCTTGCCGCAATGCCAAAGTAGGATGAGCGACATGCAGCATATATTGGCATTCAACATGTCTTGTAACCGTTATTTTTATTGTAAGCCCTCGCTGTCACACCTTTCCCTCCGGCACTCCCTTTATTGAAACGTGGCACTGTCTTTCCATTGGTGTCATGATGATAATGGTAACGGCAGCAGCAAGGCTGGTTAATGCTTGCCCCTTTGATTCCTGTCAGTTTAGTGGTAAAGAATATGGCACGTGCATACACCTGTGCTGCAAATATTAACACTTGTGATTTTTTTAGAGCTAATTTGTGTTGGGACATTTCAAAGATGCGCGCCATTGTGGCCTAATAACTAGAGCATTGGTGAGGTTGGACTGGGTGTATTGGTATAGAAGCTTGAAGTTTAATTGCACAACAATTCGACGGGACACAAAGAAGAGAAATACAGCAGAATGCTCTGCTGTGTGTGTTACTCTTCTTTGTGTGCCACTGAATTGTTGTGCGATCCAACTTCAAATAGAGCATTAGGTTTCTTTGGTGCAGGACCAAACAAGTGTGAGCTATTCGACAACATGCCAGTGCCTTGCCACACAATTATGGAAGTCGGAAGGTTTGCAAACAAAGCTTTGCTTTCAAATCCACGTGTTCATGTAATACAAGCACTGATTGAAAGAACCGTCACACAAAAATAATGGTGAAATCAATGGCCTGTGAAAAGTGTAATTTGTATATTGACACTGTTGACATAATAGGTGCCATACTGGCCTCAAAATTGTACTGGACAGAGCAGTTTGTTTCCTATGTGAAACACAACCTCCCATTACATGCTGTGCAGATAACCAAGCTCAGTTTGTTTTGTCATACTACACAACATTCACTGTAATCTGTTTTTGATTCTAAAGAAGTGCCAAACACCACCTTTTTTTCAAGGACGTCATGGGAATATTTGGCGAGACCTTTTTACAGCCCCTCATAATAGAAGTGTGGCCAGCCAGCTTTGCTTGGGTGGCTTTATAGATTTCTGCTCCTGATCATTGTGTGCTATCAAGTTGCAGAAGTCTTCAACTCGTGCAAGGCATTACGTGTTTCTATAGTCTGATACAACTTTAGGAGGCTGCGGTATCTGCACTTTAAGGCAGGTGAACACAAGCTTGCACCAATTGGCACGCACTCTAGACTGACATCGTGCCGCCGGACAGACTAATACCTGCTCGTTGGTGAGGGACTATTTTTGTAGACGTGGAGGCAATCGGCTGCTGCGCTTTGGTCATCTGGGCGAAGCCTCTCCTGTCTTCTGAAGTTTTATCCAACTGTAAAGGATGGTGCTTTTCATACAACACAAAAGGACAAAGTGTACAATTATTTGGCCTATGGAATGGATACAGCAGAAGTGTGCTATGAAAGGGCTTCAGGTGTGTGAAAATTAGTACATGCAATTATAAGACAATGTTAAAGAATATGTGGTATCGAACATGCATGTAATGGCACATTTGAATCGGGGAGTGTTGCATTCATATGCACAGTCTATAGGTGATAGCATTATTAAGCTCCTGCTGTTTCCTGTCTTCATTGTGAATTACACACACCATTCATCTTGTGGCTAATCAACAGGCACTGTATTTTTGCACATAGAAAGAACAAACAGCACAATGACGTGTATGCTGCATTAGTGTATATTTACATGGTCCAAGAGTGACACAGGTTGTCTTACGTTTTTGCCTATTTTGAAGGGACACAAAGTGCATGTTACAAGTCTCCTAATATGCGCAGCACAATGTTTACTGCAATAATTTTATTCATGTTCTTGAATAATAAACAAAATATATTCAACTGAAAGCTCCTTTATCAGGTGCCTTCTGTGGGCTCGACAGGAGAGCAGTGAGGGCACTGATACTACTGTTGCAGAGCAGCCCTCTGGACCTCTGCCACACTCTCAAGAGCATGTGCCTGGCGCTCACCTACTGCCACCAGGCGGTTGAGTGCCTCCAGCAGCAGAATGTTTTGCTGCAAAAGAAAGTGTATTGGAATGAATCAGCCGCATACAAACCATAATTTACAAAGAAAAATGCTCGTTGCACTATTAGTACTAAGTGCCCTTAACTGTGGAAGCATTTAGTGTAGTATGCGTAATAAAACAATGTGTCGGGACAACGTTGCTTTATTTTTCATAACTGGGGTTTTCTTTTTCAGAGCCAATTGTCATGTTGATTAGTGTGCCAGCAGTTGAGGTGGCCCCGAACCTTCACGAGTCTCTACTGTCAGCACCACAAACCTATTCTTGTTTGCTGCATAACAAATGCCTCACCCTAGAATCCCGTCTTATACGAGCTGATTGCATCCTATGTCTACAAACATATTTTTGTCCCATTACGCAATTTTCTACCATCCTCGGCTGTAGTTCTCTCTCCTTGACATTCGTTCTGTCACGCTTATGTAATCACCTGTTATGAATTGGCAACAAGTGATCCAATACGTGCATGGCCTGCTTGCCGATTCCATTTTTTTTCTTAATCTCAACTAGCATATCAGTTGCCACGGTTTACTACGCCGCTGTCTTCCTGCCTTAATGCTATCTCCAACAATTTTTGTTACTTCGCTTTCTGCACAGTCCTTGACATCTCACGTTTCTTTGTTAACCTCCAGGTTTATGTCCCATATTGCATAACCGGTAGAATGCAATGATTCTAAACCTTTTTCAAGGATATCGGTAACGTGGCGATCACGATTCGGTAATGCCTTCCATGTGCTGTTCAACCCATGAAATTTTTGTTTAAGTTTCCTGCTTTATATCAGTACCTGCTATTGATATTTCACCGGAATAAAGGTACTCTTCCATAAATTTTGCGGGCTTAATGTCACTCATGAGTTTCTGTTATCTCACCAAGTTAGTGAAGGTTACCTTCATCTTTTCCATATTTTCGCGGGCCCACTTGCATGTAAAAGCACGAACACTAATTGATTCTCACTGCCTTCTTTAAACTGCTGGACATTCAGTTCGTTACTACGAAAGTGACTTAATCCGTGCACTCTTATTATGCTAAATATGAAACAGAAATATACTTATCTGCAGTTTGTCGATGTCTCCTTCATTGTGTTGGTAGCGAGATCCATCGTCGGTACCACCTCCTTGTCGCATTGTAGCTATATAGGCTGTCTTCCTTTTGCACACACTATGTAATGTTCGTGACGCTCGCAGTCACGCAGAGTGGATGAACTCCGCGCACTCGCCGAAGCAGCACCGGACAAGTTGTTTCTTCAGCATTGCGAACAGTAGGTGCGCGTTGCGATCTGTAAAATCGCCGAAGCTGTTGGCTGTCTTACGGGGCCATACGGAAAGATTGCTGACGGAGGAACAGAACTATCCAAGAAATAGTGGTCTTCGTCGAGTCTGATCACTACGTCGCGCACTGCAAGCTCGTTGTACGAGTTTGTTTACACTGGGCCTCTTCGATGTTTAGCCGCCATGCTCGCCCGGTGAATGGATGTGATGACGGCACCACAGCGTTCCCTCGTGGTATGATGCGAAGCGTACTAAATTACAAATTCGTCTAATGCATATTCAGCGTACATCTTGTAAGTTTTAAAATGCTTCTAAACCACGTTAAAGTAACTAATAATATTGTACTAAATGCATTTGTTTTATAACTTGCTTGTGCATGTAATGCACTCGGTGGAACGACAAACAAGTGAAAGAAGGCACGACCATGCACCGACGGTATGATCACGTGAGCCCCAGTTTGTCGACTGCCCAGAAGGCAACGCCCAACGAATGATAGCCAGCCAGAGTGAATCTAGATAAACCAATGAAACTGGAGGCTTGTCGAAAGATAAACTGTGTCTCGGTACCATTCGTGCTATCATCTTGGGGTGTCGCCAGAGCTCGTGAAGATTCCGAGTTTCGCCAAACTCGGCGCATCCTGCATAGCACCCCTGGTCGCGAGCTACATGCGGCAATCGTTCGCAAGCGCTGAGCAAGTTGGCACATTTTAATACAGGCTACGCCCGAACAATTGGCGTAGCTGAAAGGAATAGGGCTCCACCTGCCAAAATTTTTACTTTGTATATGCGTATATGCACACACATATAGAAACACACGCACGAACGTACACCCGGCCCCAAATATTACGGACCATGCAATTTCAGAAAAATTTGAATATCTCCGCAACCTCACAACGCAACCTGGTATTGGCATTTTGGGCATCGGCTAAAGCATGTTAACAACATTTTGGTATACAGGTAAACTGGATACTGCTAGAGACTGCTTGGAAAGTGAATGTTTTCTGCGGTCCCGTGGTCCGTAAACTTTTGTGTGCGGGTGTAAATATAGGGCGGTAGGACCTCCCTCCCCAGAAATAAGATCCTGTCTACACCTGTGGCTCGAACAGATCAAAAGTTCACGTGCCAATGCTCAGAACCTTGCAACAAAGAGCGACGCAATGTTTTTCAGCACGCATATGAAGTTGTTTCGCAGAGGCCGGAAGTCAAAAAATGTTCTAAAGAGGGTTTAAAGAAATGTTCACAACAGTAAGGTGGACAAATGTGTCAGCGCATTTTGGCTGGCGAAACCTATCGATTAATGATCTTCGGCAAGATAACTATCGTGCGAGCAGTTTTGTCAGTGACCGTTAACAGAGCACCATTTATGACTAACCGTCGTTCAGAGCACCTGCACGTTTTCTATTGATGCGGTGGAGACACGTAGATTTAAACAAATTTCAAATGTTAACATGCGCGCACTTTATGTATTCATTCATACCGCACACTCAACAGCTGCCTCATAGCAGCAAATCTACAAGGACACAATGACTCAAGGTGCAGGAGCTTCTAGATCAAATTATTTTGTCCAAGGGAATGGAATATCAATAGCTCCTGGCAGCCGTGCAAGAGTGGTGGTTCATGGAGCCTTAGCAGGCAGAATTGAAAGCAACTGGAAAGGAAACAAGCTATTAAGAGTAACAACAGGTTATTTTAGTTGCATTAATTACATGAAGATGGCAAACTTGCAATGTTTGTGAAGTGGTCTTGCGTATAGGCAATTTCGGTGTTGAGTAAACACAATCGGAGAAACGCATGCGATATTCAACAACTGTGCTTTGTCTGATACATAGTAGAAGCTCACGACTCTTGTAAATACGGAATTAACAAAGTAGTGCAGACGATAGCCGTCAGTGTGTAAATACTTGACTCGCCATCCCAACATGAGACTGCAGCGCATTAAAGTCAATTTACTACAACACAACGCTTATTAAAAATACAGGCAGAATTTTACATTCTTCAGGTCTACTGACGCCGATCGAAAAAGCAAGATTTGTAGTAGATAAATGCTAAAACTTTCACAGCTGTCTCATAAGCCCGAGCGCGCGATGTATTCGGTTACTACAAAACAACGAGCGCTATAGTAGGATACAAATTAAAGAAACAGCAGTTGGCAACCAAGGCACACGGACAGCGCAGGGTTGTGTTACTCCGCCAGCCAGTCACAGTGGGTGCTGTTCCTGAAGAGTGTTTTAACCGGCGGAAGCCATCAGGTGTGCAACATACATCGACAATGTGCATGGAGTCTGAGCATTTCACCATTCAAAAGTTTACTCTACAGTTCGTTTCACTGCTGACCCCGTATCACTCATAAAACTTCACTGCCAACTAAAGTAAAACTCAACAAAAATTGTTGCAGCGAAGCAATCGTTTCATCTCAGTTCAATAAAGAGTTAAGCTTTCACCGTCCCACTTTCATAGACGACTTAAAACGTATAAAATTACACGATTATAATATTCTTTATGTAGTTGCCACTTAGGAACAGGGAAAGCTTGAGGTCGGAACCATTTGCAACCTCACGGAGGAACAGCGGCTGATGGTTATAAGGGCGTGGGCGGGGCTTCACTGCACACATAAGCTGTATTCGACTATGGCAAATCAGTCAACGTACGTAGAAAATTCGCCGTTAGGCTCGCACACACACTTTTTTGCTGGTCATCCTTTCTTTACAGAGTGGAACCGTATCAACCATAGCCAGCACCGGGACAGTGCTCCATCCACCGTGCCTTAGGTCACGGTTGAGCGATGAAGACGACAACGATGGGAGTATGACTGAACGCTCATGCTAGGCGGAAGCCTATCTTTTATAGCGAAGCTGTATGGGGTACTTTCCCTGCTATTGTGCCCGCGTTTAGAAACAAAAATTCCGAAGATACTGCAATACCGGGCCGACCCGCAGCGGACGCCCGGTAATTTAAGCAGGCGTTAAAGACTCCCCATACGTGGGCCGATCCCGAAGATACTGCAATGCCGAACCGACCCGTGGTGGAGGCGAAGCAGGCGTTAAACACTTGCAATGCGTGGGCCAATCTGGCAGATAGTGCAATGCCAGGCCGACCCTTGGCGAAGGTGCAGCTTGCCATTAGGTGCCGCACCTACACAGCTTCGATTGTCGCCCTTCGTCGCAGTGGAAGGACACTGAGATTTTTTTAACGACGGGCTGCCGCTCTTTATCACAAATGAAAACTCGCGCCAACGTAGAGGGCATAGTCGTGAAGCTCTGATGCATGGTTGTTTCTTTACAAACGGTATTCCTTTTTTTTCGCGACAAACCTTAGGTCACCTAGGCAGATTTAGAAAAATAAAGGGCAAATAATGGTACCCAGCAGAAATCCATGTTCGAGTAAGATGCACTTACACAGTAACTTTCTTTTGGAAGTGATGATAACGTTGTAACTTTACATCCAGCAGAACTTCACTCAGAGTATATTTTTTTTGCTCAAGTAGCCTGATATAAAACTAATTAGTCCGAATATTATTAAACGTTGAACATTGTTATTGTAGGCACTCTCAGAACACATTCATCTATACAATAAGGACCTCTCTAATTTCCACCGTGGCTTCAGATAAGTACCTTGACGTTCTTCGTGTAGTAATTTGGGTCAGCCTACTGGCATATACAGCACGACTAATCACATTACCATGGCCTTGATGAACCTCCTACGATAAGCCTCCCATGATAAAACCTCCTGCCTTTTTCTGATTGCTAAAAAATCAGCTATATAGGGAGTGATCATTTTTAAGCTTCACAGATTGTTTAAAAGTCGCCTGTTGGAAACAAAATTCAACTCCTTGAGCTGGATTATACAGATAGGTGGACATTACTCGTACGAAAAATATGAATGTATGTTCAACTAATTATAAAAACAATGATTAGCTTCTTAATTAATATCTTTAGCCCACATAATTTCTTTAGCGCACGAGTTTGCTAGGCATATCCACTTGTCATGAATTTGCAGAATGACAGCAGTCCGGAAATATGCGCCATTAAATTCACCGTAAACATGCACTGTTCTTCAATCTACTTGCAAAGAAAACCCTGTTTTGTGAACATATTCACAAAAGTAACAGGAACGCCCATGAATGTTGTCTCACATTTTAAGAAGTCTCCAAATCGACGTAATGCTGGTAAATTATTTGAAGTGGATGCGTCTTGCGTAATTACCGGCTACAATTCCTAAATTTCAATATGTGCGGTAAGTTCATTATTGGGAATTTAATTAGTGATTTTATGAATTCGTTTAAATTTGTTTCGATTGCTCGTACTTGTAAAGCGAGCCTCTTCAAATATTACAGCTAAAATACAACACTTACGCTAACCACCTCAGGTGACATAAAATTTCCGCAAAACCTCATAATCACCCCGCAGAACATATACGGTACAGTCGAGTCTGTTCATAATCTCATTGCAAGATTAATTTACTCTAACTATTGATCCACCATCAGTGTTAATAAACAAAACGCATAGTCAGATTTTATCGCTAGATATACGTCGTGAAATTGCCAGACCTTGTGTAAGTCGCATCGTTCTTCGCTCTAATATTCCATCATCAAAAGCTCGGCGCTTGCCATCCCCTTATCAGCCAAGGAGCAGTCTACGGCTTCATAAAGTAAGTAAGCGTCAAAAGCTTACCAATCGTGCTACCTGGAAAAAACATTTGATATTTGTGAGCCCTATGCATGCAGCGTGGGATTCAGGTTAACGGCCTGAGTTTGCTAAAACAAATAAACGTTTTTCATAGCTTTACTGGGTGCGGGCCTACCTGCATTGAAATCAAACTTGTTTGCATAAACTCAGCCACGTAAGTTACTGACGGTGATTGGGCGATTGCGCACCTGTATTATATTTTATTGCGAACGCATAATTTTCTTTAACGGATGACTTTCAGCCGACGTGATTACAACATCAGTACTTGAGCCTGGCTAATTTAGAGGACAGCCACTGTTCACATGATGTATCGAGTATAACAACTTAACTCACATGTAACGCATCAACATAAGCAAAACGGGAGGGTGGCATAATAAATGTGTGAACTAATAAATGATGCTGACATTCCTTATGAAATTTTACTAAAATGTCAAGACTACTTTAAAATTTGTCTATGCATGCAGCGTGAAATTCAGGTTAACGGCCTGACTTGGCTAAAACAAATAAACGTTTTTCATAGCTTTACTGGGTGCGGGCCTAGCTGCATTGAAATCAAACTTGTTTGCATAAACTCAGCCACGTAAGCTACTGACGGTGATTGGGCGATTGAGCACCTGTATTATCTTTTATTGCGAACGCATAATTTTCTTTAACGAATGACTTTCAGTCGACGTGATTACAACATCTGTACTTGAGCCTGGCTAATTTAGAGGACAGCCACTGTTGACATGATGTATCGAGTATAACAACTTAACTCACATGTAACGCATCAACATAAGCAAAAGGGCAGGGTGGCATAATAAATGTGTGGACTAATAAATGATGCTGACATTCCTTATGAAATTTTACTAAAATGTCAAGACTACTTTAAAATTTGGCCTGTCCACCTCGTGTACCTCCATAAGCTTCATACAAAATTGAAAGGCTAATATTCTATGGCAAAATAGCCATGTCTTACAGCGCTACAGCAGACGAGCAAATGTGTAGCTTAGTGGGACCAAATGAAAGGCTCAGCTGTCATTTTGCTACTTCCGCAAAACGAACGACACCTTTCATGTTTGTTTACAGGCACTGTAGGAAGTGATAAACGGGGCTTAATTGATACTGGCGTGATCATAAGAAAACCTCCGTACCAATATTGGTCGTAAGCGACTCAAATGAGAGAATATTTCGAGCAAAACATCACAGTCGTTTCTCATTTTTGTTTAAGTGCTCAAACTCGTTAAATTAAGGGTCCAAGAATATTCGCACACAATTACGGAAGAATTGCATCAGTGATCATATCAAGGTGGTGTGACCTGAGTGAGCAATAGAATGTGTGAAGATCAGAACAGCAGAATGCTATAGCAATTGTGGGCGCTATGGTCGAGGGGAAGGTCTACTTGCACAATTTTGCGCGCATAACTCAAAAAGGGTTTGCTCATGCAAACCCATGTTTGAACAAACGGAAATACTGTATAAAAATATGCATCAAGTTAACTGCGAGATTGTAGAGGCCTACTTCATGCATGTGAACTCAGGCACATGCGTCAGCCAGCCATCTATCACTCTACATGATAAAGAAGCCGAATTTTTGAATGGCAAGATAGGCTAACACCCCTGTAAACGTCACTTTAAACGTGTTTACATTTTCTGTATATTATAGTTCGTTGCTTGAAATAATAAACCAGTTGTTAGTCTGCGCTCGTGTTGTGTTCTGCCTCTCGTCCTTCGTCCGGGTTGCGCTGCCCACCCATAGGAACATGTTCAATCACCAACTCGCCCAGCTTGCCGTCTTAATTCAAAAAGAGTCTGTGCTTGAATTGTTCTCTCTTTCTCAACGACAGGCTAAACTAACGCGTCCCTGTGTTTTTTCTCATAACATTTCCAATGCTTCTCTGCGTGCATCATGTCAAAAAAAAGGATAAGACCTTTAACATTTCTGATATTTCGTGAAGCTACATGAGAGCGGTTCAAATGATAACACACGTTTGCTGCATGTTGAGGATACGATTTTTACGTTTCGAGTTACCGATTTGCAGTAGGCAAACAAACATGTGCAATAATTTGAACAGCCTTCCTTTGCGCCCAAGACAAGATACGCAAAAATGCTGCTTTGATATACGTAAATGACACCCATAGAATAGCTTCAACAATATTCCGTTGTACAAGCATCAATTCTGCGACTGCTGGGAATTTTTCTGCTTTTGTGCCTTTTAATTGCGTACGCTGGAAGCTACAAGTTATTTTTTTTTTCTGGCACTATTCAGGAAGCACAAGAGTCGCAGAAGCACACCTTTCCCATATATTTCTGCACAGGCAAAAAATATTACTTGGTAATACCTTCATAAATTTTCGCCTTAAGAAAGGAATGAACATTTACAACACGTAATTTCGATTTATTTTCAAAAAATACGTTATACCTAAAGTGCAAGAGATGTTTAGAAACACGTTCGCATGTCCACTAAACATGCCAGCTGTTTTTGGTACGAAAACGTTGGTGCAGACAGCAACGAAACAAGAACCTTAACTAAATGACCTGCATTTCATAATATGCCATCTGGCGGAACACTGCCAGACTAGGCAGCGACAAAGAGATAGAAAAGAAAGCAAGACGCATCCGGCTTGGAACCTGCTAATTCGTGCTCGCGGTATTGGTGATTTTGATCTGGCGTTGTTCAGAGCACTCGGCTATCACTTCGATAGGCTACTGCAGGTAAAAACGAGGTATAATTATCTACCATATAGGAGGTAGATAATTATACCTCGCTTTTGTCTGCAGTAGCAGGCTAACCCTGGCATCATACAAGATGTGGACGTGCTCAGCAAGGTGCGCTGCAGTGACCATAGGAAGGTAAGAACTCTAATTAGCCTAGACCTGAGGAGGGAACGGAAGCAACTGGTACATAAGAAGTCGATCAATGAGTTAGCGGTAAGAGGGAAAATAGAGGAATTCCAGATCAAGCTACAGAACAGGTATTCGGCTTTAACTCAGGAAGAGGACGTTAGTGTTGAAGCAATGAACGACAATCTTGTGGGCATCATTAAGGAGTGTGCAGTAGAAGTTGGTGGTAACTCCGTTAGACAGGATACCAGTAAGCTATCGCAGGAGACGAAAGATCTGATCAAGAAACGCCAATGTATGAAAGCCTCTAACCCTACAGCTAGAATAGAACTGGCAGAACTTTCGAAGTTAATCAACAAGCGTAAGACAGCTGACATAAAGAAGTACAATATGGATAGAATTGAACATGCTCTCAGGAACGGAGGAAGCCTAAAAGCAGTGAAGAAGAAACTAGGAATTGGCAAGAATCAGATGTATGCGCTAAGAGACAAAGACGGCAATATCATTACTAATATGGATGAGATAGTTCAAGTGGCTGAGGAGTTCTATAGCAATTTATACAGTACCAGTGGCACCCACGACGATAATGGAAGAGAGAATAGTCTAGAGGAATTCGAAATCCCACAGGTAACACCGGAAGAAGTAAAGAAAGCCTTGGGAGCTATGCAAAGGGGAAAGGCAGCTGGGGAGGATCAGATTTGTTGAAGGATGGTGGGCAGATTGTTCTATAGAAACTGGCCACCCTGTATACGCAATGCCTCATGACTTCGAGCGTACCGGAATCTTGGAAAAACGCTAACATAATCCTAATCCATAAGAAAGGGGACTCCAAAGACTTCAAAACTTATAGACCGACTAGCTTACTGTCAGTTGCCTACAAACGATTTATTAAGGTAATCGCAAATAGAATCAGGAACACCTTAGACTTCTGTCAAGCAAAGGACCAGGCAGGATTCCGTAAAGGCTACTCAACAAAGACCATATTCACACTATCAATCAGGTGATATAAAAATGTGCGGAATATAACGAACCTTTATATATAGCTTTCATTGATTACGAGAAAGCGTTTAATTCAGTCGAAGCCTCACCAGTCATGGAGGCATTACGGAATCAGGGTGTAGACGAGCCGTATGTAAAAATACTGAAATATATCTATAGCGGCTCCACAGCCACCGTAGTCCTCCATAAAGAAAGCAACAAAATCCCAATAAAGAAAGGCGTCAGGCAGGGAGATACGATTTCTCCGATACTATTCACAGCGTGTTTACAGGAGGTATTCAGAGACCTGGATTGGGAAGAATTGGGGATAAGAGTTAATGGAGAATACCTCAGTAACTTGCGATTCGCTGATGATATTGCCTTGCTTAGTAACTCAGGGGACCAACTGCAAAGCATGCTCACTGACCTGGAGAGGCAAAGCCGAAGTTTGGGTCTAAAAATTAATCTGCAGAAAACTAAAGTAATGTTTAACAGTCTCGGAAGGGAACAGCAGTTTACAATAGGTAGTGAGGCACTGGAAGTTGTAAGGGAATACATCTACTTAGGACAGGTAGTGACTGCGGATCCGTATCATGAGACTGAAATAATCAGAAGAATCACAATGGGCTGGGGTGCGTTTGGCAGGCATTCTCAGATCATGAACAGCAGGTTGCCATTATCGCTCAAGAGAAAAGTTTATAACAGCTGTGTCATACCAGTACTCACCTACGGGGCAGAAACCTGAAGGCTTACGAAAAGGGTTCTACTTAAATTGAGGACGACGCAACGAGCTATGGAAAGAAGAATGATAGGTGTAACGTTAAGGGATAAGAAAAGAGCAGATTGGGTGAGGGAACAAACGCGAGTTAATGACATCTTAGTTGAAATCAAGAAAAAGAAATGGGCATGGGCAGGACACGTAATGAGGAGGGAAGATAACCGATGGTCATTAAGAGTTACGGAATGGATTCCAAGGGAAGCAAAGCTAAGCAGAGGGCGGCAGAAAGTTAGGTGGGCGGATGAGATTAAGAAGTTTGCAGGGACAACATGGCAACAATTAGTACATGACCGCGGTAGTTGGAGAAGTATGGGAGAGGCCTTTGCCCTGCAGTGGGCATAACCAGGCTGATGATGATGATATTGATGAGGATGATGATGATGATGAATTATCTACCACAATGAATTTGTGACCTTGTTAAGAAAACTCCGATTTTCGAGCGACTTCTCTCGCCATTTTAAGAGCTGCTGCAGCAAGCTGAAAGCTGAGTCATCTAAATCGATGAATTTCCGCGAATATACAAGTCGATGCAATAGTTTCATTCCAAATCGGTTTTTACTGGCCAAAAAATCTTACAAATTTGAGCGTTTCCATAGACTCCCGTACTTCAAATTTGGCTCGCAATTATGGACGGGTTTGCGGCCGTATGTAATGCTACCGCTTGCATGAGATGTAGGGCTAGGCGCGCAGAGCTAATTTCTATGACAATGTTTTGAAAGATGGCTTCTATGATTAATTGTTCGCGAAAAACGACGCTCTCCCATAAAAACATGTATATTTGCAAGGTTTCACCACTAGAGGCGCTCTCTGGCGATGTTCCTAATTCCTGGTCATGCTTTTTAAAGCCAAGCTTAAGCGTCCTCCATGTTTTTTATTCCCCGTCCTAAACCTATTATGTTGCAGATCCGCAGCTGTGGCGCCGTACGTGCTTTTTATGCAAGCCCAAAGTTCGCGAAAAGTGAACTACATCGTGCTCAATGACGTTTTCCATGCTGAAAGAGCAGCCGCCTTACGGAAAACTTGTCACCTAATGGCAGATAGAATAAGAAATGCTTACGATGGCGCCTCACCAACACCGGATGAAAATAGGTCATTTCTACATCGCGAATGCCAAAACGTGACCGCTACGTGCGCGCATTCGGTCTCGCGATATTTGGTTACCCTTCCTGGCGTTCGCTGTACTAAAAGCAGAAATTTACGTTGAGTTTCGCCCCTGGTCACTCAATCCTGAGAAACATCCACAACGCATGATTACCCACCGCTGTCTTCTGTCTATCAGCAAGAAAAAAAGGAATAGAAAAAAGGAAGTCACAAGATGTTGTAATATTGCCCGTTACAACATTTTGTGACTTAAGGCCAACACTAGATGCTTGCCTGATCTATTTAAGCAGATATGAAGTATCCCTTAAAGGTAAACGGGCAAGTACTATAACCTCACTCGACGAATGCAGTATGGGATGGATGCTCGTGTAGTCAACGAAAAGACGTGCCAGCAATGAGTTACTGAACATCGTAGTCGGAAGAGTTCTCTTTCGCGTTAAACCCAGCGAAATACTGAAGATTTACCTTGTACTTTGTGCGGCCGCATGCACAGGGGCGTACCAACGATTTCTCGAGTGGGGAGGGGCAAACAGCGAACGACGTTTCTCTCTTTCTCACTCTGTATGTAGATATATATATATATATATATATATATATATATATATATATATATATATATATATGTATATATATATATATGTGCGTGTGTGTGTGTGATAGTAGTTTTATGCGCCGTGAAAACTGCCTGTGCTAGGTGGAATCGGTAGGTGCGGGACAGGGATAATTAGAGATCGCAGGCAGAGGGCTTCGTACTGCAGTGGAGATAAAATAGGTTGATGATGTAGATGATGAACTTTGAAACACTCGCTTACTAACTAAATTACCAACCATGCCGTCATCGCGCATAGGTAAAGAAGCACATATCCCACTCGATGACCACGGACACTCGCTGTCGAAACGCTGGCGTGAGGAAGCGCGGCAGCAGCAGCGAACGAAGTGACCTTCATGCCGTCTGTCGCTTGAACACACACTGAGGTGCGAGTACGCAACATACGCGAAGCTACGAGCCTTCAGTGCGCCCAGACTGTGCCCCCAAAGCAGATCACTTTCAAGATAAAGCCTGCGCAGCCGGGCGTGGCCGCGCTATACGCGGTTGCTGCCGACGTACAAAGCCCCCCCTACTTTCCCTCCCCAGTTCTTAGCGTGCTTCCGCCACGCTATCCTCCCTTGTACACGTGAGATTGAGCCGCGATCGTCGGCTCACCCTTGCACGCTTTAACTCGCACACGCAGCATACGGCACGTGGCGACGGTGTTGTAGCTATCGGACTTTATACGAATCATCACTACGATGGCCACGACGACGGCAAAATTTCCTGGGGCGCCCACATAATTCCTATCGCAATAATAAGTAAAAGGGCCTGTAAATGCTTCATGGGGGCCCAAAAATATTTTTTCAATTCGCATTTATATTTTGCAACCATATAAAACCTCAAGGTGATACAGGAATAAAACGCAATGGGTGCCTCACAAGAGCTCCCGGATGCGCCCCAGTTGCAGCAGTACAGCGCACAAAAAACAAATGCACATTTGCGACAAACGAGTTTAATCATTAAACAAAGATTTGTACTTGGCGTTTACGTGTACAGCATCAATGCATTGCTAGTATAGGTAGTAGTAGCGTTGAGTTAATATTCAACGAAATACTATAAACAAATATTACTTCCAATGCTCAAAAGAAAAAAGAACAGTAGATCGGTTAGACCTTAGGGAATTACAACCCGATTTCCGGCGAAGCAATTTGGTTCAAACAGTCGCAATGAAAGCTTCAGTTTCTTGTAATTATATTGCACACTTTAAAGAATAGTCGTTTGTATATATGACTGGTCTGTTTGAAAACTTGACTGCATGTAATGCTCTGGAGGGCTTCTTCTAGGGAAAAGCCAGTAATTCATCAACACAGCAGTTACCTCGCCATTATATTTATCATGGCGAAGAGATTTTAATGGGCTAGCTGGTGGCCGGTTTGAAGATTTACCATAGTATCTTCCCTTCCTTCCTCCCTCCCGGCCCCTCGCCCCATCAATTTGCGCTACATTTGATATCGGTTGAACACACACACTGATCATAGGATAATGAGGTCGAGAATTCACCTCAATATGAAGGAAGAAGGAATAAGAATGGTCAAGAAGAAACAGACCAACCTAGACGCAGTAGGTGTAAAAGCAGGCCAATTCATGCGACTAGGCTACTGCTTGCAAACAAATATTCAGCATTAGGGCAGAGGGATGAAGATGGCATAGAGGTAATGAGCGATACCGTCACTAGACTGGCGTCAAAAGCAGCAATTGAAGTAGGAGGTAAGGCACCAAGGTGACTAGTAGGTAAGGTCTCCCAAGTAATGAAACATCTCAGAAAGAGACGACAAAGGATGAAACTGTCCAACTCAAGAGATAAGATAGAATTCGCGGAACAGTCAAAACAGATCAACAAAGAGAAACTGACGGATATTCGAAATTTTAACGTGAGAAAGACCGAGGAAGCAGTAAAGAATGAACGCTGCATGAAACCAATGAGAAGAAAACATGACATAGGACAAGCCAAAATGTTTGCACTGAAAGATAAACAAGGTAATATCATCAGCAATTTTGAAGATATAGTAAAAGCAGCGGAAGAATTCTATACTCCCCTGCACAGTGCCCAGAGCAGCCATGATACCTCCATTCTAAGTAGTAATCAACTGGTTACAGTGACTCCTCCTATAACTAACGATGAAGTTAAAAGGGCCTTGCAAGAGATGAAACACGGGAAAGCGGCAGGAGAAGATGGACTACCAGTCGATATAATCAAAGATAGATGAGACATAATGCTTTAGAAGCTAGTGGCCCTTTATACATAATGTCTGACGACTTCAAGGGTCCCAGAGAACAGGAAGAATGCCGAGATTGTACTAAGCCACAAAAAGGGAGAGGTTAAAAAATATTAAAAATATAGACTGATTAGCCTTCTTTAATATGTATAAAATATTCACCAAGATGATTTCCAATAAACTAAGGGCAACACTTCAGTCAACCAAGAGAACAGGCTGACTTCAGTGAGGGATACTCTACAATGGATCACTACCAGGTAATCAATCAGGTAATCGAGAAATCTGCAGAGTACAATCAGCCTCTCTATATGCCTTTCATATGTTATGAAATAGCATTTGATTTAGTAGAAATACCAGCAGTCATATAATTACCTGTAATCAAGGAGAACTGGATGCTTACGTAATTATCATGAAAAATATCTACAAAGACTCCATAGGTACCTTGATTCTACGCAAAAAAAAGTTGAAATATACCCATAAAAAAAGCGGTTAGGCAAGGAGACACAATTTCTCCAATGCTATCTACGGCATGTTTGAAAGAAGTATTTATTTATTTATTTATTTATTTATTTATTTATTTATTTATTTATTTATTATAATACTTTCAGGTCCCAAAGGCATTACCGAAAGGAGTGGGGGAAAAATGGCAAGACGTGCAGCCAACAAAAAAAAATATTACAACGCATCTTGTAAAGCGATCTCGAACTCCTGGTCATTAGTTATGCCAGCAATTGTGGACCGAAGGTGGTTTCATGCGGCACTTTTTGTAAGAAGATAAGGACTATTAAGCTATTAAACTGGGAAAGTTTATGAGTTAAGTTCAACGCCGAATATCTCAGGAACCGTCGGTTGGCAGAAGCCATTGCCCTGATAAGAAATACTGGAGACGGGTTACAACAAATGATTGAGGACTTTAACAGAGAGAGCATAACAGTAGGGTTGAAGATTAATGTGCAGAAGACAGATATTCACAAATAGCTTGGCAAGGGTACAAGAGTGCAGGGTCGCCAGTCAGCCTCTAGAGTCTGTGAAGGAGTACGCTTACCTAGAACAATTATTCACAGGGCACCCTGAGCATGCGAAGGAAATTTCTAGAAGAATAAAAAAGGGTTGGAGTGCATACGGCAGGCACTGTCAGACCCTGAATGAAAGCTTACCACTGTTATTGAAAAGAAAAGTATAAAATAAATGCATTCTACCATTTCTAACATATGAGACAAAAATTTGTAGATTGACAATGATGCTTGAGAAGAAGTTACGGACCGCGCAAAGGGCGATGGAACAAATAATCTTAGGCATATTTTGAAGGGTCCGGATAAGAGTGGTGTGGATCAGAGAGCAAACGGGGATAGCCGATATTCTAATTGAGATTAAGAGAAAAATATGGAGCTGAGCAGGCCATGTAATGCGCAGGCTAGATAACCGGTGGACTATTAGGCTTACACACTGGGTATCAAGAGAAGGAAATCGCAGTCTAGGATGATAGAAGACTAGGTGAGGTGATGAAATTAGGAAAATCGCAGGCGCAAGTTAGAATCGGTTTGCGCAGCACAGAGGTAATTGGAGATCGCAGGGAGAGGACTCCATCCGGCAGTGGTCATAAAATAGCCTGAAAATTATGATGATAATGAGTTCACACTTCTCGCAAGGCAGCCGGATAAATTAGTTGTTCGCAAGACACATTCATAAAGTCCCAGATAGCTCGTATGCTTACTTTACTGGAAATGTCATAGTGTCCTGTCTCTGAAGTCTACCTACATATTGTTACGTTCCGGAAATCACATATGAAGATGTATTTACTATATTTACAGGAGAGACGACGATGCATAAACAAGACGGCTGTTGAGAGCGATTCCATCTCTACACGTCAAGTATTCTTCATCTGACTTGCGCCACTCTTGGTTGCGCCGTAACATAACGTTCGCATGTAAAATAGCCGTTTCGGCGCTAACTATAAGGGAGGTTAACTCGCGGCAAAGTGAGGATTCAGGTGAGGCACATGCATAACGCCCGGAAGGACACGCAAGTCCAGCGGAGCGATCTAGTAGTTCACATCGCCAAGCTGGCGCACTACTGTGTAGGGCCCTGTGTAGCGTGGCAGCAGTTCGTCAGACAAGCCGACCCGGCGACATGGCGTCCATGGAAGGACAACGGATTTGGGAAGAAATCGAACGTCCTGATTTCGGTGGTGGTACCGGACCTTCTGCGCAGACTAAGACTCCGTGAGCCGGAAGCCGGCAATCTGACGTGCCGCGCGAGTCCGGGTGAAGACGCCTTGAGCGTATTCGCTGGGAGTGTTCATTGAGGAAGGAAACAGTTTCTCAAAGGGCAATAAAGGGTGGCGACTGAACAGAAGGTAAAAGGGTGAAAAGCCAGCGGTCTCGTGGCGGGACGAATTATAGGCGAAGGTCTGAAAGGCTAACGTGCTGTCCCAATCACTGTGTTAGTGCGATGGAGCCGCTCCGTCAGTCCGTTTGTCTGCGTTGGGTAGCTGGTGGAAAACTTGTGCTCGTCCGACCTGGAGCAATGTAGGTCTTCAACTACTCGGGACAAGAACGTGCGGGCGCTATCAGTGAGGAGCTGCCGGGGTGCGCCGTTATGGAGTGTGACGTCATGCAAAAAGAAATCTGCCAGCTCAGTTACACAGCTTGTGTGCAAGGCCCACGTGATCGCGTACCGGGTCGCGTAATCAGTCGCGACAACGACCAACTCACTACTAGATTTGGACGTTGGAAAAGGGCCCAGAAGATCGACACCGACGGAAAAGAATGGTTCTGAGGGCACAGGGATGGAGCGGAGACATCCAGTGGGCAGCAGAGTTGGTTTTTCGCGGCGCTGACAAAGAACACAGGCTGCAACGTAGCGGTTCACCGAGCAGTACAGGCCTGGGCAGTAGAATCGATGCCGTACGCGGTCGTATGTACGCGAAACGCCGAGGTGAGCGACAGTAGGGACGCCATGCAACTGCTCAAGAATTGATGTCCACAGATGGCGTGGTACAACGAATAAAAATGCTGGACCTTCAGGGCGTAAGGTGCGACGGTAGAACGCAATTTTGTTGCGGAGCACGAACATGACCATGAGCAGTGGGGGCTACGAATGCACAGAATTGACATGATCTATGAGAACTCGTAAACAGTCATCACGCCGTTGTTCAGTGTGGATGTCGGTTAGGCCAGAAATGGCCAGGATGCAAGAGTCGGTGTCATGCGCCCCATATTAAGGGCCGTGAAAAAGATGTCGGGAGAGGCAATTGGCGGCGTTGTGCAAACGGGCTGACTTATATAAAACAACAAATGAATATTCTTGGAGCCGTAGCGCTCATCCACCCAATAGTCCAATGGGATGTTTAAGCGAGGAGAGTCAGCACAAGTTGTGTTGATCGGTAACCACGGAAAATGTGCGGCCGTAAAAGTAGGGGTGGGATTTGTCAACTGCCCAAACTAACGCCAGACACTCCCGTTCGGTAATAGAGACTTCTCCTCAGCGGGTGACAGGAAGCGTCTGACATATGCAATTACGCGTTCTCCGTTACGCTGCCATTGAAGAAATACAGTCCCAATTCCATGGCTATTGGCGTCCGTGTGAAGTTCAGAGGTGACAGATAGATCATAATGAGCCAGCAATGGGGGAGCCGTGAGCAAGCGTAGGAGGGCGGAGAAGGCTTTGGTTTGAGCAAGGCCACATGTGAAAGCAACGACCTTCTTAACTAAGTTGGTGAGTGGGCGAGTGGTTACGGCAAAATTATTGATAAAACGGTGAAAAAAAGAGCATAGTCCAGCAAAGCTTCTGACGTCTGCGGCAGAAGACGGAACAGGAAAGTTCTGGGCAGCACGGGGTCAGCACGGTGACAGCCGCGCTGACGATGTGGCCAAGAACTCTAATTTGACGACGTCCAAAGTTCCATTTGGTTGAGTTCAATTGCAGGCAGGCACGTTGGAAAAAACAAGAATAGCCGATAAGCGCGTTAGATGACTCGTGAAAGTTGGTGAAGAGGACTATGACCTCATCTAGATAACGTAGACATGTTGACGATTTATAGCCGTGAAGCAAGGAGTCCATCATTCTTTTGAAGGTTATCGGGGCGTTACAAAGGCTGAACGGCATAACCTTGAATCGACAGAGGCCATCAGGTGTTCTGAAGGCAGCTTCCTCACACTCCATGTCATCTACCGAGATTTTCCAATAGCCTGATCTGAGGTCTATCGATGAAAAGTACTTGGCTTCGTGCAACAAGTCCAAAGCGTAAACAATGCGCCGAAAGGGGTAGGCATTCTTGCTTGTGATTGTCTTGAGGGGTCTGTAAACCACTCTAAATCTCCAAGAGCTCTCCTTCTCCTTGACAAGGACAACAAGGGACGCCCACGGAATGCAGATGGCTCGATGACGCCTTCAGTCAACATCTTATGAACTTCGCTTTGTAATACTTATCGTTCACCATGTGAAACCCGGTACGGCCGGTGGCGTATCGGACTGGCGTCTCCGGAGTAAATACGATGGGTGACCACCAATGTCTGGGCTAAAGCACGACCAACGAGATCAATGTAGTAGCAGTAAGTTTCCAAAGGACGGCGCAGATCAGCAGCTTGTGGCGGAAGAAAACCAGGTGCAATTATATTGCTAACTTCCTCTTTGAGAATTGGTGAATTGGTGGTTGCTGTAGAGAGGGACGGAATTTTGGTGTCAAATGCCGATGTCTCGCAATCGTTCATTGGCAAGTCGTCGCCCGAAGACATGCCTCCGGGATGAATTTGAGACGAGCAGTTAAAGTTACGGAGAGGATGTAAAGTCTCATTGCCTTTAAAAGTGAGCATGCTATGGGGAAACGACAAATTTTTTTTCAAGCAGTTTGTCAGCGGTGAAAAATAGTAAATACACGCCGTCGGGAAGAGATGGGAACGACTGTAGAGTGACGTGCGTTGTATCTCGAGGCGACAGGCCCATGTCTTCGGGAGCACATAACCATGGTTGTGTGACTGGTGCACTATAGCAGCCGCAGGGCACTTCAAGCTGAATGACACTTGACGCGCAATCAAAAAGGGCTGAATATAGTCTAAGCCAAGTATACCGTCGTAAGGACATTGTTGCAAAACGGCAAAAAAAGAACAGTCGTTAGGCGCCCCGCGATGCCCATGCGAGCGGTGCACATACCAAGCACGGCAGGCGTTCCTCAGTCGGCGACGCGGAGGGCGCGGGATACAGATACAGCGGGTGTGAGAGCTTTGTTCAGGCGTCGGCTCAATTGGGCACTCATAACGGATACGTGCGCGCCAGTGTCAATGAGCGCTGGGACACTGACGCCATCGACTAAAACATCGATCAAGTCCTGCTTGGTCGGCAAAGTGATCAGAGGGTTTTGCGGTCCAGTAGTCAATGCAGCGTCACCTCGGCAGCTGCATCGCTTAGTTTTCGGAAGATGGGCGTCGGGGCTGTCGCGATAGGGACGATGGTCGACGATCTGGTAAAGAACGGGACTGGCGGGGTCGTAATGACGACGAGGGAGTGTGTTTGGTGGCCAATAGAGGTTGAGAAGGACGCTCGCTCTGTGCGGGGCGATAATAACTGATGAATGGCTGCCGCAGTGGGGAGGAGACAGTATGGTTGTTACAATGGCGACCAACGTGAGCGATAGGCCGGCAGGCAGGACAAATTGGCTGATCATCCACGGTTCGACACTCGGCTGGATTTAGGTAGGGTGCAGGATACCGCGGACCAGTCGACGGACCTGAAGCATGAGATAGCTGTGAAGCGGCGATGGTACATACAGAATAAACTCCAAGACTAGCGAGTTGTTCGAGGGCTATTGTCCGAATGGTGCTGTAGGCCAGTTGTTCGGTTGACTGGGACGGGAGAATAGGGCCGCCGGAGCCATGGCATCGAGTTGTCGCCGCTCTATTCATGTCAGGTCATCTGATGATGATGGTCGCTGCACTGCTAGCGTGTCGTCACAATGGGATGTCGCAGCTATTTCCTGCAGAAGTGCGAAATTCGTATGCGTTGCGGCGGCTTTTGGCCTGCTCAAGGCGTCGGAACCCTTTTATGATGCCCGCACTATTTCACAATTTTTGCACGTGAGCAGGTTGGAAGGATCGTAAGCAATCCCCTTCACTACATGCCCAACCTTGTCTTAGTCATATCGCTGTCGGTCTTATAGCACAGAGCCAGTACGTTCTGGATGTAAGAGACGTATGACTCTGGGGACGTCTGGGCGCGGGTAACTAGTTCTGTCTTAGCGGTGCTTTTCCACCAGGCGGAGTAGTGAAACAGGTCCATAAGCTTCTGTTTGCACATGTCCCAGTCGTTCAGCTCTTCCTCGGAGTTGTCATACAACACCTTC
This sequence comes from Dermacentor andersoni, assembly GCF_023375885.2. Classification (NCBI taxonomy): domain Eukaryota; kingdom Metazoa; phylum Arthropoda; class Arachnida; order Ixodida; family Ixodidae; genus Dermacentor; species Dermacentor andersoni. The sequence continues at coordinate 199,287,018 of NC_092816.1, read as the reverse complement.
GCCGTGCCTTGTAGGTAGAAGACCAAGTTACCAACATATTCGTCGCATCCTATTAGTTGTGGGCACGTACACACTCATACGTGGCGATTCTGTCTTCCCCGTCGAGGTGGTCGGTGCCGCAAAACGTTCCTGGATCCCGTGGCTAAGCCAGCACAACGGTGGCAGTTGCAGGCGTTAATGTGGGCAGCGCCTTGTCGGCTCCTGCTTCGTCCGTCATGTTGTCCAGCCCAATGTTCAGACCAATGCGGAATTCCGTTGTTGTTGCCGTGCTTACCCCGCACCTCGCACCAATTTGTTACGTTGTATAAGTCACATATAAAGATATATTTGATATATTTACAGGAAAGACAACCATGCACAAAAAAGATGACTGTCGAAACCGATTCCTACTCTAGGCGTCAACTCGTCTTTTTCGCACTGGCGCCACTCTTCTTTGGCCGCAACAATATGGTCCATAACGCGTCCTTTATTTTCGTGAAATATAAACAAAATGCCTTGTTTCGTTCAACAAGGACATCGCTGAAACCAAGTCAAAATGTCTTATGATGCCTGAAAATAGGCAAAGAAAAACAACAGCTCATTAATTTTATGCAATACTTTTAACTGGACCAGGCAGGTAAAAGCTTTGTCGCACATTGCAGTTAATATGCCCCCCTCCTTTTTCCACAGACATAAACCTTTGTAACCTACATCTGTGTCAGCACACTGGGAAGCATAGTTGATAGCGGCCACATCACACGCTCTAATGCTCGATCAATAAGTTTTTTTTTTTTTTTTGCGAAAGCTGTGCACTATCCAACCGTCCTTAAGTTCACACCGAGTTTCCTTAGTGTAGCACCAATTTTCCAATTTAGTCTTGGTAAATTTTATAGTTCAGTCAGGGCAGCACACTCAGTTATTCCCCTCTCGTTAGGCACGCTCATGACAATCTAGGGTGCTTGCATACGTAATTTACCCCCATTACCCGTCTATATTGAACTTCACCTATACAACTTACATTACGTTGTCTTTACAGTAACAGGAGATATCGAAACTGCCTCCTTCAGTTCAGTGAGTACACCAACCGAAAGTAAAGTGTAGCGCGTGAAAAAGTAAAAAAAAACATGAATGCTTAATAGGTATTCGTAACCGTCCAAAATAAGCGGGGAACGTTAAAACTACGGTACACATTGTACTTAAAATCCTGGCTATTCCTTCAAAGTATGAAATATCTGAAACGAAGAATTCTCTTGGGACATTGGGAATCCTTGCTGATAGCAGCAGCGTGATACTTCCCAAAAGTTGCTCACAATTTCTAACGCTGTATTTAATCAACACGCATTTACAATCGAACATATACTTGGCGTATTGTTATCCTTATGTTCGCTAGATTTGACCTCAGTTGTAGCTGTAATTATGTCAGCGCAGTCGTATAAGTTTTACACCGCTCTTAAAACCGACCAATAATGCTATAGATCACTTGCCTACGTATTCTACTGGAAAATGCACCTTTAAACCACCCCTTTGAAACACTGCCTACACATTGGCAATACCATGCCCATAATTTTCCCCAGATATAAACAAGATGCCGTGTATAGCCCGCGAAGGACATTGGAGAAACAAACCACGAATCTCGTAGGATGCATGAAAACACATGGAAAAACGCGAGTTTAGTACTTGTCTGCAAGGTTGCATTTAAAGCAGCAAATTGAAAGTTTCGCAACGACTGGCGTTTGAGTTTATCACTATTTTCGCGGGATTTCAACCGTCTCTCGTGTTGTTGCTTTAGGAGTCTAGAAAACATTTTGATTAGCGGCAGTAAGACATCCTCGACTGATTCAATGAGTGATCTTCTACAAAGGCTGTGATGAAAGTATGCAGAATAAACATATATATCGCTCGTCACTCAACACATTGCTTCCAACTTCCGATAGATATTGTTACGGGGATGTTGGAAATATGGAAAGGCTGTATTTACTATATATATACAAGGTGAGTCAGAGTAGTTCTGAATGGCGACCACCAACACCACGCAGCAGCCAGCGTTTCCGATCTTTTTCCTCCTCTCCCTTCTTTCACCCTTCCGTAACACGATCCCCGGGTGGTGTAGCGCCGTCTCGGCGCATGGTAGGAGAAGGATTGCGAGCGAAGTATGGCTTCGGCCGCGAAACGTGCACGATGTAAACAGGCGTCGGACTTCGGGATGCATGAAACTGTAGCGGCGAAATCTTTGTATTTTACGTCGTTAACTTGACGTAGGACTTCATAAGGCCCTGTGTAGCGAAATATAAGCTTCAGGGAGAGGCCATCCCCAAGACACGGTGACCAAAGGAACACCCAAGCACCTGGCGCGAAATTAATATTGCGATGGCACCGGTCATAACGCTGTTTTTGTATATGTTGCGAGGCTAATAAACGAGATCGTGAGACTTGACGTGCCATGTGAGCGCGATCAATGACTTCACGAGTGTAATGAGTTGCAACACGTGGCACAAAAGGGAGGGTGGTGTCAAACGGCAATGTGGGGTCGTGATCATACAAAGGACCAAAGGGTGAATATACGGCGGTGTCATGTCGGGACGAGTTATACGCGAACATCACGTAGGCCAGCGTGGCGTCCCAGCGTCCCAGTCACGGTGATCTTTGGAGACGTGCATCCACAGCATCTCTGTGATTGTTCGGTTGAGACGTTCCGTAAGCCATTCGTTTGTGGATGGTAGGCGGTGGACAGCTTGTGCTCAGTGGCACAAGAGTGGAGGAGGTCGTCGACAACTCGAGACAAGAACGAGCGGCCGCAGTTTATGATTACCTCTCTAAGTGCACCGTGGTGGAGAAGGACGTCGTGGGGGAGAAAATCGGCGAAGTCTGTTGCGCAACTAGTCGGCAACGCCTATGTTATCGCGTAGCGTGTCGCATAATCAGTAGCGACGGCGATCCACTTATTCCCACTAGTAGTCGTCAAAAAAGGGCCAAGCAGGACAAGGCCTACGCGAAAGAACGGTTCAGAGGGAACTTCAATTGGATGGAATCATCCGACAGGTGGCACGGGAGGTTTCTTCCGTCGCTGACACAGTTCGTCAGCTGCAACATAACGACGCACAGAGTGGTAAGGACCCGGCCAGAAGAACCAGCGTCCTACGCGGTCGTATGTACGCAAAACTTTAAAGTGTCCCGCCATCAGTGCATCGTGAAGGTGTTCGAGAGCGACGGATTGCAGATGACGAGGAAGGACAAGGAGCAATTCAGGGCCGTCAGGGTTGATATTGCGACGGTAGAGGACGCCGTCGTGAAGGACGAACATGTGGCACTTGCCGTCAGTGCTGCCAGATTGCACTCCCGCGATGTTGGACAGTAAGTATTCGTCGCGTTGTTGTTCAGCGCGCATGTCAGTAAAGGCCATGACGCAGGTCACCGGATCATGCGCAGCAAGATAAGGGGGATCCTCGGGGTGACGGGAGAGGCAGTGAGTGTACTTGTGGAGGCGTCCAGTCTTGTAAATGATAATAAATGAAAATTCCTAGAGCCGCAAAGCCCAGCGAGCAAGCCGTCTTGTTGGGTCCCGGATGGAAGACCGCCAGCAGAGTCGTGGTGGTCTGTAACGACCGAAAACGTGCGGCCGTACAACTATGGCCGGAACTCCCGCCAAGCACTGCCACTCCTTGATGGAGTAATTTCTCTCGGCAGGCGACAGCAGGCGGCTGGAGTAAGCTATCACGCACTCGGTACCGTTCTGTTGTTGATGAGATTCTGATGAGCATGCTCCGGCCCACATGAGAATGGCGTGTTCTTCTTTAGAAGATCTGTAATAGGCCGGGCAACGAAGTTTTTGATGAAAAGGTGAAAGTAAGAACACAGGCCGACGAAGCATCGGACGTCAGAAACAGAACGTTGCACTGAGAAACTGCGTACGGCGCGAACTTTTCTCGGATCTGGTTGCACACCGGATGTGTCAACGAGGTATCACAACATAGTAATCCCACGGTGGCCGAAATGACAGTTTGTGGAGTTCAGTTGGATGCCGGCTTTTCGGAAGATCGCGAGAATGTCAGCGAGTCCGGTAAGGTGGCTTCTGAATGTGGGAGAAAAAACAATAACGTGGTCAATGTAGCAGAGACTGGTGGTTCATTTGTAGCCTCGCAGAGGAGCGTCCATGATATGTTCAAATGTCGCAGTAGCATTGTATAGGCCAAAAGGCATGACTTTGAACTCATATAAACCATCCGGCATGATGAAGGCTGTTTCTCGCGGCGATCCATTTTGTCAACAGAAATCTGCCAGTAGCCGGATCGAAGATCGATGAACGAGAATTCTTTAACTCCGTGCAAGCAGTCGAAGGCATCATCGATGCGTGGTAGTTTGCACACGTCTTTTCGCGTGGTCTTGTTTGTGTAGAGATAATCGACGCAAGAACGCCAGGTATCCTCGTTATTTTTCACAAGGACGACAGGCGAACCCAAAGCCTGGCTGGTGGCTCGATCACCCTTTTGCGGAGCATATGTTTTGTCCACTTCTGATTGGATGACTCGACGTTCAGCGTGCGATGCATGATAAGGACGCCGACAAATAGTATTCGTGTCTCCAGTGTTCATACGGTGGTGACAACATATGTTTGGCCTAAAGGTCTGTCACCGAAATAACAAATGTCAATGAACGATTCAAGAAGGCGACGTGTGACCATGGCCTGTGCAGAGGTGAGGTCAGGTGCAATCATTTTCGCGCACTCATTCGTTAAGTAACCAGAGCTGTGAGCTGAAATTGGCGCTAATAAACCACTCTCGGCATTCAGACTGTCAATGTCAAATTTGGAACCACTACAAGCACTGGCCAAGAACATGCCGTCCAGAAACACTTGAGGGTAGAGGCTTATATTCAGAAGCGCTAGAACGACGTCGTTATTAGTAACCGTGAACAGCGAATGCGGAACAGCAACGTTATGGTTCAAAAGCACGTCGATGATGGGGCGAAGCATATATTCACCGTCAGGAGCCTGTGGCTGGGCGGTCAAAGTGGCGTAACTGCCTCGGGTGACAGACGCAAATCTTAAAGGGAGCACAAGTGCGGTGGGGCGCCGTTCGGAGCATCGGCGAGTTGAGGCAGTTCTAACTGAAGAACGGCGGTCGCGCATTCGATGAGAGCAGAATGAGTGTATAAAAGTCCAATCCTTGGATAACGTCATTAGGGTATAGTTGTCGATCACAGCAAAGAGAACAGAAGTAGGGCGGCCGTCTATAATTAAACCCGCAGTACAGTTTCGAAGAACAACCAGCACGCTGCCGTCGGCCACACGAAGCACTCGAGCAGCTGCTGGGGTGAGGACCTTCTTTAAACGTCACCGTAGGCTAGCACTCATCACAGATACGTGGGCTCCACTGTCGACGAGTGCTTGGGCAGGTACGCCGTCTATTTTAGCGTCAGTTACAATTCTTGGGGGACAAACACAGGATTTGGTGCAGTATTAAGCTATGCAGCACCACCTCCGATGGCTGCGTTTTCTAGTTTTCTGAAAAGGTGCGGCCAAAAGCGACAGGGGACGAAAGGCGACGTGGCTGTGGCGAAGGGGGAAGATGGGCGACATATTTGCATTGAATGAGACTGGTGTCCATGCGGCCATGGTGAGCGACTGTACCACGGTTTCCTAGCAGAGTTGTCGGCGCTGTTAGACTCGGGGGGGGGGGGGGGGGGAAACATTGCGGGCATTTCTATCAAAACGGCTCAGGTGGGTCGGCCTGCGAGTTATTGAGGGTTACGAGTTGCGACAGTATCGGGCGAGATGACCAATGCGGCGACAGGTGAAACATATCGGCTGGTCATCCGCAGGTGTCCAGTCAGGCTGGTTGCGATGACGTGGAGAGAAGCGTCGGGGTGGGGCGAAAATAGTAGAAGGGCGTTCGTTAGCACTGCGATTGGCGACAGCACAGACAGAATGTAAACCAATGTTTTCAAGTTCCTGGCGAACGGCAGCTTGTACGAGGGGAACTGAAAAAGTGGTAGCATCAGGGCTACGCGAACAGAAAGCTTCGGGCGCCATCGCATCCAGTTCACGTCGAATGATTCGCACCACGTCCTCTGATGGCGACGCATGCTGTTCTGCGGGTTGATTGTCACACGTCGACGTTGCGGGAGTATTGAGAAGTCTGGTGAATGGTTGCAGGACACGTCTGCTTTTAGCCTGCTGGAATTGTCGGCACTCTTTAATGATAGCATCAACTTTCGAGCAGCTTTTGCACATGGCCATGATAAAGGCTGCATCAGCAATGCCCTTAAGCCCGTACCCGGCCTTCTCAGCTTATGTCATGTTGTGATCGGCTTTACTTCAAAGCGCTAGCACGTGCTGGATGTACGACACATAGGCCTCCATGGGGGATCGGACACGGAATGCCAGTTCCTGCTTTGCGGCAATTTTACGGCCGGCTGGTTTGCCAAACAACTCTGTCAACTTCTCTTTGCATTGCTCCCAGCTGGTTAGCTCCTCTTCGTGGTTTTCGTACCACACCTTTGCCGTGCCTCTAAGGTAGAGCGACAGGTTAGCTAGCATAAGCGTAGGGTCTCATCTGTTGATTCCACTCACGCGTTCGTACATAGTGACCCACTCTTCAACGTCGGCGCCATCGGTCCCGCAGAAAATTCCCGGATCTTTGGCTCGCATAACTACAACCAAAGGTGACAGCGACATAGCTGGCGACGGCTGACGTAGGAGGTGGGAACGACGTTGATCCCGCGTACTCACTGTCATTCATGGTGCGGACGGTCATGTGACGTCCACTGCGGAGCTCTGTTTACAGCCGTGGTACCCCGCACCTTATACCACCAATATGTTACGGTGATGTTGGGAGTACCGAAAGACTCTATTTGCAATATATATACAAGATGAGTCCGAGTAGTTAAGATGGCTGATCACCAACAACATGCAGCAACGAGCGTCTCGCGATCTTCCTCCTGTCTCTTCTTTCATCCTTCCGTAATAATATAACCACCATCCCCGCATATTTTACCGATGATAGCGTGAGAAAGCAGCTAAAAGCCGTGGGTAACGCATAAATATCGGGACAAAGCGACTATTCAGTAACTGTTTTCAGATTACATAAGCAACCTACACAGTGAAAATTTTCAGTAAACGTCACCAAAAAAGTGGCTCTTTTGTTCAACATACCAAATATCTGCTGTTTCTTTCTCTAGCGGATAAACAAGTAATAGTGTAGTTCTTATTTGGAAACAGCCATAAAACTAAATCATCAACGTTAGAGCTTACATATGCCTTTAGAAGAAATTCCACACAGTGGCATATTTGTACAGATGTATATTGGTACGTTCGACCAAGGTCATTTTCATGAGCATATCATGTGAAAAGTATTGATTACACACTGAAATTTGACAGTTATACTCGTTAGAGGTTTCAGTAGATCTTTAATGCTTATAAGATACTTAGACTGCAATAGACTGCAACGCTATGTATTCTATTTCTCGAAAGAGATAAATAGTTCCAGCATTCAATAATCCAACAATTTCATGCCGTAAGGCGCCCCAGCGTTGGGCACGGCTGGTTGTATTAGTTCATCTAGACCTACCCCTCGCCCGGAGGTTAAAGGTAGCAAGCTGATTCGAATACAGATATAGCGATCCCAAGAAACTGGGCAGGATGCAATTTGCGGAAGCTGATATTTGTTACGGCGGGAAAAGACCAGCGTCAGGCGTGTTTGGCAAATCCCGCACGTCGCCGCTACGGGGCGTCCAGAGAAAGCACAAGAAACAATCCTCGCTATCCGAGCAGGGGATGCGTAGTAAACAAAATCATTACTTATGTGGTCGCTCTATTAAGAAAAAAAATTATCTTCAGCTGTACTTTTGTTCGACTTTACAGCGTGCAACCGAAAGTGGCCGCTTTCAAAAATGGGGGAGGGGGGCTAAATCACGTACTTTGCCTCCTCACTTTTGACAGTAGGGGGGAAGGCAAGTGCCTCCCTTGCCTCCACCCTCTCCGGTAGAAACGCCTGTGCCCATGCAATACTTGCCGTAACACCAGCTGCGTGATTCCTTTTTGCATGGTATAAAGCTAGGCCACTTGCAATGAATCGATAGTTTAAATCGTCGCTGTAAATGACGGCAGCACGAAAAGCACACACAGTCAGCGTTGTGGCACCAATACGGCACTCGTCGCGCGTGCGCACTTTCTTGTTGCCGTAGTAACACAAAACAGCGCCAAAGAACACACGGGACCAGACGAAGACGAACGACACGTATGCAGGCCGCTACGCGATCGTACGTTTCCGTCGCATTTATCGCAAGTGTGAAGAATAAATTCGTTTCCTAATTTATTGCGTCTCTATGTGGGTCAACATGCGCGCCAAGCCAGTCATTAGTTTCCTTACCAAGTACTCACGTTCCGAAAAGCTATCGCGTACGTCAATTTCCGCCGAGTATAGGTGCAGTGTAAAATTACACAGCAAAGCTTGATAAAATGGCACGGAAAAACCCAGTGTACGCTTGTACAGCTTAATACTACTCAAAATCAAACAACCCTGGCGTAAGAATAGTCGCTACAACCCGCTAAAACTACACACTCATGCGATGCAAAACGAATATGTCGGCGAAGCAGACGCCCAGCACGTAATTCAGTTTTACACGTCACTCGGGCACTGACAGTGGACAGCACACGTATGTCCTCCCGTATAATACCTTGCAAAGTGGACACTAGTCAACTTTGATCGCATCATTATTATTGTCCTCATTAATGAAGGTACCTGTCTGACACGATTCTACATAATCGATGATATGGTTCAATATGATGAGAATTAGTAGAACTTTACGCAAAGACAAAGACAACCATACAACGTCTTTTATATTTTTGTGTTGCGTGACCCCGCCGTTTCGTGGTAAGATCTACCCTAACATTTCGTGACCTTTGAGAAATCTCACTGAGTAATGCCGATATTTTCCATGATGAGATCAACTTAAAAACAACTAGGCTGAGACTTCCTAGCCCGATTCAAACGGCTTAAACAACATTTGGCTATTCATGTTCTGACCGACCAGGTAAACCCATAAAGGGTCAGAGCGCAGAACGCTAGGCCACCATTTCAAGTAAACACAACAATGAATTAGGGTGCCTCCCTACACAAGCGAGTGAGGTTCTACAGCTTTCTCAACTTACCTGCAGCTAATTTTAACCTTGCTTTCGGTATTATAAATCGCTGATGGAGTAGAAGCTCTTGAATAGTGTCTTGTATTTTTAGCCACGCTTTCCAAAATACGCAAGAAATAATTGTGAACAGTTACGCAGTTCACAATAGTCCCAGGTCGCTCGACACACACAAAAGAAAGTCTAAACCACTGATAGCCCCCCGATAACTGCAAGGGCACTGACCAGCATTGAGAGCCGATTTTGTTCGGAAGCGATGGTGAGCCGGCACTCTCGTCACAGGAGCATGAAAAAAATCATTTATTTCCTTTAAATAAACAAAAGGAAAGACCAACTTACTCCGATGTTTTCGTACTTAATATACTATGCACCCAAGTCACTCCTTAAGGTTTTCTCAGAACGAGTCAAGCTGTCTTCCTATTTTATTGCGTCGTAATGGTAGGTGTAATATATAGCCGAGCTCACTGATGTGGACAGCATAAGCATTGAGTGTATTAAACTGCAGCTCCGAGCCAGGTTACATCCTCTCTAAGCTTTTTATTCACGCCTCGGAGCACGGCGTTATAAAGCTTGGACGTCGGAGGAATAAAAGTCTGAGGCCTGCACGAGTGGAAGGCGCCGCTTGGCGTGTTCAGCTGAGTCACACAAAACGGAAATGTGTCCTTGGGCTTTGAAAGCGTCTCCTATTTTGCAGCCATCTGGAGTGAAGCGCAGAGAAAACAAAGCCAAATGAACGATGGGATTGCTAGTCAGGCCGAATGCTGGACAGTTAGGCAAGTGGCCTTGCTTACAGAGACGCTATCGGGGAACGCGGCCGTTCGCCGCTAGTATGGCCCTTTGCGACGAAGGTCTGTCAGCCAGCGCCTCCGATCTTAGGCAGTCTCGGAGATAACTGGCAAAGTCACGGGAGCCACGCTTACGATTATATGAAAGCCAGGCGCCGCAAGACAGGCGCCGTAGCGAATCTTCTGCTTAAACGGCGAGAGAATTTCACTTGGGCTGAATTGCTTATAAATCCATAGCGTGAACTACGAATGTAATATTGACAAAGCCGCCAGGCTTTCGGTTGTCTATATTTTAGGAGCCTATAAATGACACCACAGCAGACTATGCGAGAACCTTGTAATCAGCGGTAAGTTAAATGGCTATGGCGAGCGTTCCAGCGCAGCCTGAACCATAGACGCCTGCGGAACTATCATTTGCGCTTAGGAACACAGGCGCATCACTCGCTTGCCATTGGCTAGTTGATCAATGTCGCTATATGCCTTATTTCTCATTACGGGGTGTCTAAACATATTGAATTCTGCAGTGTACTGCGGGAGATGTACACCGCAAGGTGCGGAAGAAGCGGACAGGCACGAGAGCAAGGAGCGCCGGCAACCAATTTTCTTATTTTTTGGAATTGCCAATAAGTCAATAAAAAGGAAGGATACAATTACGTCACCTGGAGAATGCACGCCATTCATAAAAATGCTCCATTCATCATTGATCTTGAACAATGCCAACCGCATGTCACTTCAATTTGATGACACGACAAAAAAAAAAAAAATACGCCTGCTCACCCGCCATCTAATAACATGAAAAAACGTATCGGTACACTACACTACATGACGATGTCAAGCTTTTCATGTATGATGAAAAGTTCCGTACGTATTCTAGCCCCTTTGAAGGTAGTGTGAGGCTCTGCAGCATGTGGCTTTGTGGAAGATATTTTTCGTTATTTATGCACTGTATCCTTAAGATCAGCTGGATACGTCAGAGTGCCCTACAGAGTTCAGAATGAACCAAGTAGTCTGCAGAAAAGTACGTCTAAACTTACATCGGACGTACGCGTACGTCCACCGTAAGATACGTCCAACAAATTGCTTGATATTTCTTCCAGTGTGGCTGCGACTTACGTTCTTGATCTTCTTAACGATACAATAGAGCAACAACAAAGTTTTACGCAACAAATCACATGTCATTATTTACTTGTTTTTAATTAAGTTTTCTGGTTGTTTTGTAGTATGAAAACCATGTTGTTTTACTCGGTAACACTCACCGTAATTCAAGTACGCTTTTCAGTAACCAATTAAACGTAAAAAGCTACCTTTCTGACGAAACAAACTTTGACAGGCCACGCAGTTTAGAAAACTTAAGTTCGCTTGAAGTACAAAGTCCGAAGAGATGCAATCATGCATACATGGGTTACGTCGTAATCCCAAGCAGCGTCCTGCAGCGTACGGGGTAGAAAACCGGACATCCGTCTGCTTGCGCTCCCTACCTTTCCTTCCTTCTTTTTCTCCTCCTTCTACAGCTACACCTCAATCCTCTTAACTTGGCAGGTTTGCAGATTAGCGCATGTCTCCTGTAGGATCCTCGCCGGAGTTCTTCTCTATAATAACTTTCGCTCCTTTCCTCCTGGAAGAGCGCATAACTACCCCTTTTGCCACAATTTATTTATGCAAGTGCTCGAATTTGCTATGCGCCGTTGCACGCAATGTATTCCTGTTTGCTCGGTTAACAAAGTGTGGCACCCATTTCAAATTCTGTGGAAATGGGAGACTTGGTGAAGGTGATGCGTGGGAAAGCATACATTTATATTACTGGCTTTTCAGCCAGTTAGTGAATACTCCTTTCTATATACGAATATACGAAGCGCATGTATTGTTTCCTCGGTATTTTTAATAAATGAAACGTGCGACTGAGCCCATATTTCGGGGAACTAGCGAATACGCCACATTTGCACGATTGTAGCGCGTTTTCTATCGAAAACATTTGGCCTTGGAGCACGCTTCGAGTTTTATTTGAGTTCGCGACACGATTATAATATAACGAAGAAGAGTAGCCTGCGCCTCAGCAGCATCACCGCCGGCATGAGTTAGTCGTTGCTGTCCTTCGCCACGGACGCTTGTGACTGCTGCCCATTCGCCTGCGTCCGCTGCTAATAAATTTCTTCGCAACGTAAAGTGCGACTCCAAAGTTCCAGCGTGGTCGAAACACAGGAACCTCTAGCACTTGCTAAGATATTGCTAAGATATATATTTTCACCTGCTGCTCTTGCTATCCATGCTTTCGCATCGTGCAAGAGCAGCGACTCCTTGCAATTGTGCCGTCTTTGTCCTGCTGTTTTAGAACGCTGTTATAGCCACACCAATGGGATGGCGGCGTATTCGTCCCCCTCCTCATGTAAGACGATTGGCATTGTTGTGCAAGCGCGTCAAGGTAGCAGTGTTTGAATTATCGCAGTCCATCACATACAATCCGTGTAAGGTTTTATCGCGTTCGAATGTGTCGCGGGCATTTTTTTAAGTGCCATTTATCCTATAACCTCGAGGGATGTCGCGGAAGACAATGCCCTTATTGCCGACATTGACAAAGACCTCCGCACTCGTTGTTTAATTTTGGTTTGCGACAGCAGTTCGCTGTAACGAAAGCCTCCGCTTTGCTGCTTCATTTCCTATTAGTTTCAAGCATCACTTCCCGTTATAATCGTAGTATATATACATTGCCACATCCTCTATGGTCGCCGCGGGTATGTGCCAGGCGATGAAAACGACGCTGAAGTAGCGCGCGAAGAAGCTCCGCTCACCCAGCCGAACCGAGCGAGCCGGTTCCTGCTCGCTCGCTGCGGCTTCTGTCACTTGGCCAGGTTTTGGGTGATATTAGGCTTTACTAATTTTATTTATTGAGCTCTCACTAATTCTAACGCCACCTTCATCCTAGGCTGATGTCCATAAACTCCTCAGGCAGGGGTTTTTCCCCATGGGCGGCCTCTATTCCAACGGGTGAATTACCTCTAGATTTGTTCATCCGCAGTGGTGTGAGCAACATCCCGGTGGCTCTGGTTCCTTCAAATGGAGGCTTTATACGTCTGACCAACCCCCATGCGATCCAGAAATCTCTGCAAGCTGCTACCTCTTCATACCAGACCATCACGGAAGTGAGGCAGTTCGGCCGCGGAGGTATCGTGTGTCGATCGCCCGACCAGTCCTGTGTCGTGGATTTGCTAAAGTGCTCATCATTCGCGTCATTACCGGTGAGTGCCTTCATCCCTGCTCACCTCGCCTGCACTAAGGGAATAGTCAGAGGTGTCGATGCTGATCTTTCTCCCGCTGAAACACTTGAGAGATTGTCTGGGACTGGAGTAATCGCTGTTTACCGATGTAATCGAGTGGTAGACAATAAGCGGGTCCCAACAGAATCAGTGATAGCAACTTTTGCTGGAACTTCCTGCCCGTCAGAGCTAAAGGTGTGGCCCCTTGTGTTCAGAGTTGAACCCCTGGCGTCGCGTCCGATTCAATGCCGCCATTGCTGGAGATACGGCCATAGTATGGCAGGGTGTAAATCAAGACAGCGTTGTTGCGCATGTGGGGGAGAACACGCTCAAAGTGATTGTAATGCCCAAGAAGAGCGATGCTGTCTCTGTGATGGAAATCATCCAGCCAATTATTTAAACTGTTCTGTTAGGGCTCAAGAATTACAGGTGATTGAAATAATTGATCGTCGACGCTGCTTTAGGATGGAGGCCATAAACATTGTGAAAGAAAGGGCATCTGGCTATGCGGGGACAATAGGCAGACAAAATCTTACCACGCACCGATCACTTACTGCAACTATAGAGGCCGCTGTGGAAACGGCAGTTACTCAAGCTATGGAAAGGTTGGCAATGAGCCTTGGTGAATGTATCTCACAAGCCGTTTCTAGTCATTTATCTCATTTGATGCAAACTACCTGCCCAGCTCCTGTACCAACGCAAACAGTTGATCCTGAGCACCAAACTAACCATGAAAGATCAGACGCCAGTCCTTGCAATAATGATATTCGATTTTCAACTCCCTCTTCCGCGGGCCCTACAACTTGTAATCTGATTAATACAGATTTGGAGATGACAGAGGCAGAACAAAATGCTCGAGCATATAAAAGAACCATGTCTTCTATTAGTGAAGATTCCTCCCCCGGTCCTCACTCAAAAGCTAAGAAAAGTCAATCCAGTGTTGTGCTAAAGGATAACATTCTACAGAAGGCAGTTTCGACTGCGGCACTTTCCAAAACATAGGATCACTAAAGGTGCTTCAGTGGAACTGCCGCTCTTTATATTCGGCATCAGTAGATTTAACTTGTTTAACTTCTCAATTTAATCCTGATTTAATTATGTTACAAGAAACGTGGCTAAATCCTGAGAAATCTTTTCAACTGAAATTCTACAGGTCATTCCGATTAGACCGTCCTACAAGAGGGGGCGGATTACTTACACTTATATACTCTAAATTTTGCCATAAGGCTAAAATTTCATTTCGAGTTTGTACTCCAGAGTGTGAAATCGTAACGATAGAACTGGTTCTCCCGGGATGTTGTCCCTTTACCGTAGTTAATGCATATTTTCCATCTGGCGTACAGGACACTAGCACACTGGATAGTGTTATTAACTCTTGTGGACGTGACATTGTAATCTCAGGTAATTTTAATTCTCACCATATCTCATGGGGTTTAAGAACAGATTTGTGCGGCACCCGATTGTGGAACTGGTCGTTGGACAATCGACTCACGTGTGCAAACTCCGGATCTATTACGTTTGTTAGAGGCCGATCTTACTCTTCCCTAGATCTTACATTCTCTGGCCCGAGTCTCTCCGTAACTTCTTGGTCGACTATTGATTGTTCGACAAGCAGTGATCACCTTCCAATAGTATTTGACGTTGCACGTCCGCTAACATTTATAAGTGACCAGGTTCGAACTTTCATAAATTACAATATTTTTAAAAAATGCTTACGAAATGTTCTTTCATCGCTGTCTGATGCACCTACAGAACAAAAAACCACGATTATCTGTTCCGCTTTGGAAAGTTCTCAAAAAAGGCTCAATTTGAGATTACATTGAGTAAAAGAAATTCTTACAGTCCTTGGTGGAATGAAGAATGCACTCGAGACTATAGAAAGAGAAAAGCTGCTTGGAAAAAATTATTGCATAACCAGAGTCCCCAAAATTGGAGTGACTATACATTTTTTCGAGCTGTCTTTAAGCATACACTTTCTAAAGCCAAAGATGAATTCGACTGTAAGCATTTTGATTTCTTGTCTAACAATAAAAATAAGCGTGCATTGTTCCGTTTTCTCCGCGGTAGAAAAGTTCTTCCCCGTCAAATTAATATCGACTCTATAATCTTAAGTAGCGATGAATTTAAACAATCACTAGAAGAAATCGCGAAGGGATTAGAAATTAGATTTTCTTCTGTCTTGCCAAGTTGTTCTCGCTTAGGAAGGGCATCAGATGATTTTACAGAAATCTCCATGTTAGAATTGGCTAAAATCGTGGAGCGACTTCCAGATTCAGCTCCCGGTGTGGATGGGGTAACATCTACTATGATCAGAATTTTATTTAAGGAAGCTCCTGATGGCCTTTTAGCTATTGTAAATTACTCAATTCGCTTCTCATGGATTCCGTCTGCGTGGAAAATTGCTAAAATCATCCCTATTCTTAAAAATAATGGGGAAGGATATACAATCCATAACATTAGGCCAATTGCGCTAACATCAAATTTGGTTAAATTAATTGAAAGAATTCTATATGCCCGCATGATTAAATTTATACAGGACAAGGACTTGCTTAGCCCCTGCCAAATTGGATTCCGACCATCATGTTCAATTTGGCATGCTCACGTAGACCTAGAAAGCAGAATAAAATTAACACGGCGACAGAGGCAAATAGGTGCTCTTGTGACATTAGACATTTCCAAAGCCTACGACAGTGTAGAACACTTAATTTTATTACATATATTGCGAAATCTAGAGATTCCAAATTACTTTTCAAACTGGATTGGTGAATTCTTAAATGGAAGAACTTTTTACTGCAGTCTGAGAGGCGTTTCCTCGAGCATATATAATCAATCACGAGGTGTTCCTCAAGGAGCTGTCACTTCACCATTACTATTTAATATTCTGATGTGTTCCATTCCTCTACATCAAGACGTACAAACATACGTATATGCGGATGACATTGCTTTCTTTGCATCAGACAGTGATATTCACTCTCTATATTATCGACTACAAAACTACCTCAACGCCATATAAACCTGGTTAAACAAAATTCGCCTTTCACTTAACGTTAGAAAATGCTCGATATTGGTTTTCCCTCTTAACAATCCCGTTAATATATCGATATCCTATCACCTCGAGACTATACCTCAAGTGGAGTCGGTGAAATACTTAGGTGTAGTATATGACGGTTCCCTCAGCTGGCTCGGCCATATTGACCATATAGTTAAAAAAGGAGTGCGAGCAGTTGGTATGCTACGTAAGCTGTGCAACAGTCGGTCCGGAATGCGGAGAGATCCACTTTTAATGATATACAAAATGTATGTACGGCCCATTTTAGAATTTGGATGTGCTTTATTTTCTGGTGGTCCAGCTTATAAATTACGTCCCCTTGTTCTACTTGAGCGGGAAGCCCTGCGACTGTGTTGCGGGTTACCGAAATATGTTGCCAATAACATATTACACCAAGAAGTCAGGTTGCCCTCAATATTGTGTAGATTTCGGTTACTGACGGTGCAAACAGTCTTAAAATTGTATGAATCCCCTATTACAAGATTGAAATACATATTCATTTCCCAGCCTGCACTTTTCTTCGGAGTACACTGGCATCGTTTTCATACACCACAGGTGGTCTTCGTACAAACATTGATAAATCCCTTAAATGTACGTCTCTGGGAGGTGCCGCCAATTTGTGATGTGCGAGAGAACCTACAAATTATATATGATGACATCTACCCAAATAATGCAAAACATCTCCCTTATAATATATTAAACGGCTTATTACAGGACCATTTATTGAGTTTATCTATAAGTACGGTCATTGCGACAGACGCCTCACAGTGTGAAGAAAAATCTGGAATTGGCATTTTCTCTCCCGCTCTAGACTGGTCATTTGCAATCAGGATTCCGGACTTCTATTCCGTATTTTTGGCTGAATTTCTAGCTGTAGTCCTAGCCTTACGCAAACTAAATTTGTCAATATCGGCAGTAGTAATAATAACAGATTCTTTATCCTTATGTTCCTCGCTCACAGCAAATGGTGTCACTAACCTTTTACGCACATTTCATTTTCTAGTGCCTGCCCACATAAATTTAATTAGATTGCTTTGGGTGGCTGGACATAAAGGATTAGTCATGAACGAAATGGCTGACAGTCTCGCGAGAGAGGCCCTCAGTGGCCCTGTATTACCATTACTTCCTACAATAGCTTACCTGACGACTACAAGATTCAGGAGATATACAATTACTCAAGACTTTTTGAACCCAGCTGTAGCTAATTTTTCAGAATATCGACACCTCCTATTCCCTTGGCCCAAAAATTCCTTTCACACCAGAAAAACTGAAGTCATCTTTACCCGATTACGTTGTCGAATACCAAAATTAAACTTCTATCGTCACAGGGCTGGTCTGGTGCCCTCCCCTCTGTGCCCAGTCTGTGGAGAAGCTGAAACAATAGATCATTTTTTAATATTCTGCCGCCGTTTCACTTCTTTAAGAAAAAATCTAGAATCAAGATTTACACAGCTTGGTTTGAGCTTTTCAATTATAAATATCCTTTCTCTAGGAGCATCCTCTCTTGGAAAGTGCCACAGGGATATTTGCTCAACCGTGGAGGATTTTATAAGTGCTACAAAGAGATTGTCTTGAATTCTTAAACATTTTATTTTGTTCATTTTCTCCAGTTAGCTTTACCAATTTTAGTCTTGTAATAAAGATAGCCTAATTTCACCCAAATCATGGCCAATCCCCCACAGTGGGTGTGCGCCATCGCATAAGGAATACCATACCATACCATAGAAAAACAGAGACGACAACGACGTCACGTTGACTGCGCTGATAAAGTACTTTTACACGTCCTCGACACCAGCTTTCCCGTCTCCTACTAGGCTGTGACACTGGTGGAGGTGCGGGGTAGGATTGCCTCATGCACGGCACCACTTCGCGGAGCCATACATCGAACACAGAATCACCTGCGTTCGTCGAAAATCCTGTTCACCGGTACAGTCGCCACCTGCTAGGCCTGACGCTTGAGTTCAACCCTTTGCAAGACCCTGCAGGAACGCGACTACCTACTTCAGCCATGGCTACTGCAACTCCATCGCAGGTGACGCTACAGAATCCTAAGATCCCAGAAAGTTTCCATGGTGACGCTTTTGAAGATGCCGAAGATTGGCTGGAGCAATTTGAGCGACTCGCGAGTTATAATGACTGGGGCTCCCAGCAAAAGCTGGCTAATGTTTATTTTGCGCTTCAAGACAGTGCGCGGACGTGGTTTGTGAACCGGGAGAGAAGTTTGACCACATGGGATGCCTTCCGCACGCAGGTGCTAGACACATTCACTAGTAGCGACAGAAGAGACAACACGCAGCGCCTGCTCGAATCCCGTATTCAAAAACCAAACGAGAGCGTGGCCATGTTTGCAGAAGATATGACCCGCCTTTTCCGCAGAGCAGACCCTGAGATGGCCGAAGAAAAGAAGTTACGCTATCTCTTGCGCGGAGTGAAGGAGCAACTGTTTGCTGGACTCGTGAGGAACCCACAGACGACAGTGACCGAATTTACTAAGGAGGCTACCGCTATAGAACGGGCACTACAGCAACGGTACCACCAATATAATCGCAAGAACTCACCGGTGAATGCTTCAATTCTATCTGAGAGCTGCGGCACGTCTCTGCGTGAAGTCATCCAAGAGATTGTGCGAGAGGAGATCCGGCAGCTCGGGATTTCTCCTATGGGACCAGCGGTGGCTTCTGTCGCTGATATCGTTCGGGAGGAAGTTCGACAGGCCTTTTCGTCGCCACACCGGCAGGCGGTGCCGCGACGATTAACCTACGCGGAAGCTGTCTGTCGTCCACGTCCCGCCACTTCGATGCTGCTGACACCGTCAACCACTACGACGGAGCCATCACCGCCACCCCCGACGCCCTATTTTCGACAGTCACAGCCACCGCTAGCTATGCCGTATCGCCGCCAGCCAATCGCTGCGCCTCGGTCTTACGGCGAATCGCCTGCCGGCTACCAGCATCGAAAGACCGATTTGTGGCGCACCAATGACCGCGGGCCGCTATGCTTTCATTGCGGCGAAGCAGGACATGTTTACCGCGCGTGCCACCACCCCGCAGCCGGGTATCCAAGGTTTCCCACCTGGAATTACCTTGTGTTTGATGCTGCGCGTACCTGCGACGAAAATACTACAAACTTTCGGCCGGAAGGTTCAGCGACGCATCGATCACCTTCCACTTCTCCGGCTCGTTACACCCCACCGTCCCGTCGCGATTTTCCTGACGCCTCTAGGGGCAGGTCTCCTAGCCCGCGCCGGGGAAACTAGAGGCAGCGACCTCCGGGGGTGAGGTTGCAAACCGTCTAACTTTGCAAGAGCCCCCATCAGCGACGACCGACGACTCTAAAGCTCCGACGACTCCAACCACACCCCCTGTAACCGACGCCGTCAGCGCCGATCTTGTCGTTTGCATTGACGGCCACCAAGTGGCAGCTCTCGTCGATACTGGTTCCCATTTTTCGATAATAAGTCAAAAGCTGGCCGACAGGCTGAGAAAAGTGAAGACGCCGTGGACTGGGCCGAACATTACAAATGCCGGCGGCCACTTGACGACGCCTATTGGAAAACGCACAACCAGAATGATAATCGCTGGTGCAACCTTCGTCGCCACCCTCGTCATTCTCTTTGAGTGCTGCAAGGACCTTATATTGGGGATGGATTTCTTGAGAGAGTACGGTGCGGTGATTAATGTCCGTGACCTCGTCGTCACATTTGCTACGAACTCAGATGACGTCGACCCCGCGGAACACCAGCGAACCCGCTTACGTATCGCCGACGACGACGTCACGCTTCCGCCACGAAGCTGTTCCCTCGTACCTGTTATCTGCGACAACTTGAACACCGGGACTGGCGTCGCCAAACACATCAACGCACTGGTACTGAGTCAAGGCGTTTCCATCGCCAGGGCCGTAATTAACGTACACAACAGACGTGCCGAACTCCTGCTGACGAATTTTACCTGGGAACGTCGACATATTGTTAAAGGCACGGCTGTTGCTTACTTCGACGAATTTACCTCAGTACAAGAATGCGTCTCAATGGAGCACGCGACGTCCACCGTTGCTATGCCTGCCCCTGTGGTTGACATCAGTCCCACCTTGTGACCCGTCGAACGCAACAGCCTTCTTGAGCTCATCGCTGAGTTTAAGAGCTCCTTCTCATCAACGTCACGAGTCAGCCAGACGCCGCTCACTAAGCACTGTATTATCACCGATGCCGACGCCAGACCAATTCGGCAGAATCCTTATCGTGTAGCACCGAAAGAGCGCGAGGCAATACAAACCCAAGTGAAGAGAATGCTTCAGGACGGAGTTATTTGGCCATCTAAGAGTCCTTGGGCATCGCCTGTCGTATTGGTGAAAAAGAAGGACGGTAGCCTGCGCTTCTGCGTCAACTATCGAAAACTCAACCACATCACAAAAAAAGACGTTTATCCGCTACCGCGTATCGACGATTCACTGGACAGGCTACGAAACGCACGTTACTTTTTGTCGATGGACTTGAAAGGCGGCTACTGGCAAATAGAAGTATAGAAGTTGATGAAAGAGACCGTGAGAAGACCGCTTTTGTGACGCCTGACGCATTAAATGAATTTCAGATGCTCCCCTTGGGTTTGTGTTCGGCGCCAGCAACGTTTCAACGACTAATGGACACAGTACTCTCAGGCCTCAAATGGCAAACCTGTCTGGTGTACCTCGACGACGTGATTGTTTTCTCCGTCACATTCGAGGAACACTTACGGAGACTAAAGACGGTCTTTGAAGCAATACGCTCAGCTGGTCTACCTTTAATACCTGAAAAGTGCAATTTTGGCTTTGAAGAACTTCAATTTCTCGGTCACGTTGTTAGTCGTGAAGGTGTCTGACCTGACCCTGATAAAATCTCTGCCGTTGCAAATTTCCTAGCGCCATCAGATAAAAAGGCCGTGCAACGTTTTCTGGGCCTTTGTGCCTAATACCGACGCTTTATTGCGGAATTTTCGCGCATCGCATGGCCATTAACACATCTCACCAGAGAAGATGTCCCCTTCGCGTGGGGCGAAAACCAGCAGCGGGCATTTCACGGCCTACGGCAACGACTGCAGACGCCTCCCGTGCTCGCACACTTTGATGAGGACGCTCCTACGATTCTTCATACCGACGCTAGTAATGTCGGCCTTGGCGCAGTGCTTGTACAGCGGCAGGACGGCACCGAAAGAGTGATTGCTTACGCCAGCAGGACGCTATCAAGGACGGAGGCTAACTATTCCACTACAGAAAAAGAATGCCTCGCACTGGTGTGGGCCGTCCTGAAATTTCAGCCATATTTGTATGGTCGGTGTTTCACCGTTGTCAGTGATCATCATGCACTTGGCTGGCTGGCTAATTTAAAAGATCCAACTGGTCGGCTTGCACGCTGGCGTCTTCGGCTCCCAGAGTTCGACTTCACGGTTGTCTACAAATCAGGGAAACGACACACCGACGCCGACTGCCTTTCTCGGTCTCCTGTTGAGACGACAGTGCATGACGATGATGACGCGGCTTTTCTAGGCGTGGTAGATACTGTCGCCGTTTCACGCCACCAACGCGAGGACGCAGAACTGGTTCCTCTTTTCGATTACTTGGGGGGAAAAACAAACAGCGTGCCGAGGTTTTTCGCGAGCGGGCTGTCTTCGTGTTGCTTGCGCCACGACATTCTCTTTAAAAAGAACTTTTCACCTAGTGGCAGCAGCTACTTACTCGTCATTCCCGCATCTCTTCGCGAAGAAATCCTACATGCCTGTCACAATGAGCCAACCGCTGGTCACTTGGGTTACACCCGCACATTGGCAAGAATTAGGCTAAAGTACTACTGGCCAAGACTTGCGCCTATCGTGAAACGTTACATACGGACATGCCTGGGTTGCCAGCGCCGCAAAGCCCTACCCGGCAAGCCAGCTGGATTGCTGCATCCTGTCCAGATACCGCAAGCGCCGTTCGAACAAATTGGCATGGACCTTTTAGGTCCATTTCCACTGTCTACTGCCGGAAATAGATCAATAATCGTCGTCACAGATTATCTCACTCGATACGCCAAAACAGGTGCTATCCAACGTGGAACAGCAGCCGAAGCAGCGCGATTTTTCATCGAGTGGTACCACTCACCGAAAGGCCACGGCTTATCATCCCCAAACCAATGGGCTGACAGAACGTTTGAATAAGACTCTGGCAGACATGATGAGTTTGTACATTGAAGTCGACCACAAGAACTGGGACGAGATTTTACCATACGTTACATTTGCGTATAATACAGCGTGCCAAGAGACAACACGCGTCACGCCTTTTAACCTTGTTTACGAGCGGGAAGTGACAACCATGTTGGACGCAATGCTGCCACACGAGTGCGGTGACGACGAGACTGGTGCCGAGGAGTTTTTAAAATTTTTGAACAATCTTATTGTGGTTCATTTGAATATGTGCTTATTGTTTACCGATTGTTAACATTTAGTATGGAGATCTGCGAAAACCTGAATATATTCAAATATATAAGCCGCGCTTCCCTGTGCCTGAACTGTTTATCGGCCTTTTTCGCCTGACAAGCAATATGTATGTCCTCATTCTTTGCCACAGCACTTTGTCGACGACGCACACTTAGTATCGGCTGAATTCGTGATTGCATGTCGAAATAGCTTCGGGATCGTATAACACCTAAAGACAAATATTTCGGGATAATTTTGTTATAACTTATGCGGAACAACACCGCAACATTTCTTCGTTGGAGCACTACCAATGAGCCGGTATTGTATCACCGTCATTGCCTCACTGTCGTCGTTATCGATGTCATCGTCAATATCGTGCATAATTGGTCGGCTTACACGCACGTGTTGGTCTACTCGTGTCTAGCAAGTCTTTGCAGCAGCTGAAACTAACTGGCTAACCAGCAACTATGCTGCATAACCGGCTACCTGCAAACTGCTAGCGTGTAATATCGATTGTCATAAGGTGTGGGACCTTAGAATCATAACAGATAAGCACGGTTATCGAAAAGTGCTTACCAACATTGTTTATAGCGCACAGAAGGCGGTATCCGCCAATCTCGTCACACTCCAGCGCATGTCCTCTTTTGGCGGACGGCTCGACAGTATTTCCCCGCTTTCAGATATCCGAGTCTGAGTTTACGCATATCGGCTGCGAAGCTAGTGGCATTCCGTTTTTTGTTGCCCACCCTTGAAGAAGCTTCCATCGTTATCTGTGAGGCAACATTTGTTGCTCGACAACGAATCTCGCTTGGATCCTGCCTTAACTTTCTAAGTTTCTTGTTTACTCCTGCCTGAATCTCCGTTTTTGCACCTCATCTGGCCATGTCCATGTTAGAAGATCGGCCTTCCATTCGCTCAGCGTAACGTATGAACCTTTGATGTATTGCTAGGGTAATTGCATATCACTTAATAGTAAATATTAATTTGCACCATGCACCCGCTTCGTTATCTTTTAACCTTGTTTTATTATTAGAGTGCACACATAGGGCCATTATTTGAATGCCTTTGAGTGCGCTAACCACCGTCTTTTCGCTCGGACAATTCAGTGTTAGTTGTAGTTATACAGAATCCATGTAATGAAAAGCTCAGCTCCTTTAGTTTCCTTCTTAAACCATAGACGCAAAATCGCATAACGATGCGGGTGAAGTCTTCTGCTTCGTTGCTTTATTAAAGGTATGCTTTTGAATTTTTTTTCTGTCTCAATTCTCTTATGGTGTCCTTAATATCGTACGGCTTCAACCACTCGAAAATCACCAGAGCATAAATTTAGTGTGCGGAAGTAAACCACTGCGTATTGTATTTTTTACTATATCTCGCTTCATAAACTCGTGAAGGGGGTACTTTCTGCACCCACAATAACCTAGATAGTTGTCATCTGCGGGTCCAAATCATATTATTGTGTTCCGTCGCTTTTATTTAAGCTTAACTTTTTAAGCCTTTACTAACGAGTGTTGCTATAGGCAGCATACCATAAAAAAATTGTTTTATGGCGGAGTTTCAGTACTGAGCACGACGTTTCTTGCTTAATGTCTTTGGGAAACACTGCACAACAGACAGCAACCGTCCTTCGTTGGTTCAGGGACGAAAAACTGGACGAGGAAAGAGAAGTTAGGTATAGGTGAGTCACTGTATCTTTAAAGCAAGGTCAGAGGATGCTAGTAATCCAGCTGCAATGGTGTCACACATATGATATAAAGCAAATGAACGTGCACCGAAGGTTCACACATGATATGAGCTGGAAATATAAATTGAAAAAGCAAGCTAAGTTGCTTGCGGTGAAGCCCACTTCAAGCTTATTTAACGAGTTTTCCTCCTATCGCTGGGAAGGCCTCCGCAAAATATGATTTTTTTTCGTTTTTGTTGATTATGCTTATTTTTGAAGTGTTTTGTACATTAAATATAAAATAAACATGTTTCTGGATATTTATTTGTCTCTTCCCTAAAGGGGTTAAAGCAAAGCTTTCTATGCCAGCCCTCAGAAACTTTCCTGACCGTGGCTCCTTTCTTGCTCAATAGCTAACATAAATAAAGTCACGCTTTCGGCCAAAAGGCGAAGCATCGATTTCGATAGCAAATTAGAAGACAGCCATGCGAAGTAAGGATAGTACCTTTATTGGCAGTATCAACTTGTAAACATTCGGCTGCACATTAAATTAACAAGCATGGTGTCAGCGCACTCAGCAAACATGAACACATCACACTAGATGGCCGCCGACATTCACTGTCAAAACCACTGGCTTGAAGTAGTGCCAGATACGCAATTGCAGCCGGAGTAGCACACCGCCCCCTTCCATTCCGCCCCTGCCCCGGTGCATAGAAACGTTGGGTGGCTCGCGTGCGATGGCAGACAGCGCCCTTCCTCTCTGTTTTCGTCCCATTCACGCGAGCGAGATTGAGCCGCAATCGTTGGCTCCCCTCGTATTTCACTAGCACATAAAGGTTGGGGCGCGTGGCGATGGTGTTATCATCTATGGACTTTATACAGGACATCACGGCGATGCCGACGACAGGAATGCGCCAGGAGCTTCGATATATTTGTTATCGCGATAAAAGAAAAAAAATGGAATCATGTGCCCGATGGCGCGCTAGCACGGCAGCCGGATGGTCTCACCAATAGCCCACAATGGCGCGCACAATTCGAAGTTGCCAATGAGTACTAGCTTTTTTGAGATGTTCATTGCGGGTGTCAAATTACGTAGCATGGTTGCGCGAGAGGAGATGCACGCCTGCTAGTTTTCTTTAGTTTAAAGGTGTTGTAGTTAAGTGGCGTTGTATAGATTTGAATCCGTGTGTTGTATCTGCATAAGTCTGTTTAGTTCTGACAACAGCCTGCAAGTACGAATCATTTGGTCCGAGTGGACAGATATGCTTACTAAACACCATGAGAAAACGCTTATAGTGGTAGTTAGGTAATGACACCAGCTTAAAAGCTCCACTTCATGTCGGAGGCCAATATACGATGAGGGCTGGAAGTAAATTTACTCCCCCAAGCAAGAAAAAAAATGATGTCCTCCTGGATTGTTTCATTCCCGTTATATTGCTGAAGGGTACATGAAATTGCAAACCAAGTTGAAAAGTACGAATTATGGCAATAACAGCGAATTTCTTAATAGTGTCATGTTGTAGCGTAGGTGAACAACCAAACACTGTTAAATAACTAACTGCTTATTGGGATAACTTAGGTTAAATAACGCAGGGAAGACTCAGTGCATTAACTCTATGTTCAAGTGATGACCACCGCTAGCGTAAATTCCAGTCTACCCCTTGATGTGATTCAAAAAGACTCTTTCGGTATGGAATCCATGACAAGAACATAACGGTTCGGCAGAGATACTTACGACCACTTACGCGCGAGAATGCGAATGCATTGTGGTCTCTTTGGGAAAATGTTTTCGCTTAATCCGTATGTCGTTCTGCACACTGTAAACTTCCATGACGTCCCTTTTTTGTGTTACCTTGCTTCACCTTCTGTGACTGGCTTCCGTGGGCGACCACGTTTCGTAGATGCCGCTGAGGTAGGCGCTTCGGAGTGCATCGCAGTGGACAGAGCGCCAATGAAATCCGAAGAGCAAGTGACACGAGGGAGGCATTGACGGAGGCAGTGGCGTGACCTGTGCAATGACGCACGCACTAAGCGCAAGCTTACTCAGCCATGACTGTGGCGCCACCGTGGTGCCCATGGCTCACGTGATAAGCGGCGGTCGGGTCAGTCGTTAGAGTGGTGGGGCAGCCGAGCGTTAGATATTATTGCAATTCAGGAAACACAAATTGAATCCGATGACTACACAGCGGCTACTGTAGCTCAATTTGTTTCGGAGTATGAAGTATTTGTCAGTCAAGCGACCGATTGCTCTGCAGGATGTATGCTATTTGTGAGGAAAACGCGGCAATGCAACGTGTTGGGACAGTGCACTGATAGGGAAGGGCACCTTGTATTGTGTGATGTCAATATAGAAAGTAAAGCCTGAAGGTTTCTTTGAGTGTACGCGCAAGTAAAACGCGTAACAGGGAGGACTACTTTCCCTCATTGACCCAGCAATTAGGCACTGACCGTGTATTGGTTCTCTTAGGTGACCTTAATTGTATGTGTAGTGCACAGGATAGGTCGTCTAGAAGACATCCCCATGAGACAAGGTGTTGACGTCTTGAATGCGATGACGTGTGATTATCAGCTTGTTGTTGTAAGGGAACACGAGGAAGTACCATTTCGCAACACGCTCTTTTGGGGTAAATCTCGTACAAGGCTTCCTCGGATTTATGTACCCTTACCTGTCCTGACAGTCACTGAAGCATGATAGCATGATAGACAGTGAAGA
This sequence comes from Dermacentor andersoni, assembly GCF_023375885.2. Lineage (NCBI taxonomy): Eukaryota > Metazoa > Arthropoda > Arachnida > Ixodida > Ixodidae > Dermacentor > Dermacentor andersoni. Next base: position 199,260,017 of record NC_092816.1, on the reverse strand, counting down.
AGCTTCGATGTTGTATTTTGAGAAAACAGAAAGTCTAGAGAGCTGTGCAAGTTGCTAGACCAATTACACGAACTTGAATGCCTGCATCCTGGCAAGTACATTGAAGGTATTTACAACATTAAGGCACGAATGCAGACAATGAGTCCTGTGAGATACAGAGGTGTACATGTTCACGCGCGTATCATCGGTATGTGGAGCAACACCTATGTAGCAGTTCACTTGGTGATTAGCGTCGGCATGCTGTGTCGGAGCAAGTACTCAAGATAGTGCATGCCGGAGCGATTGTTAACGACCGGGCTAGAATTATGAAAGCGTTTATTGACCACTATGAGAATATTTTTTTAGTCTCATAAAGTAATTAATAGTGAAGCTGTTAGGGAAACATTTGTTTCATTGTTATTACAACGCAATCAAGAAGAATGTGGTGATATTGATAGAGACTTGTGTATCAGAGAAGTTGAAGCCACCATTCTTCCATTCTTCGCTAGCTCAGTGTAATTCTCCTGGGCCTGATGGCTGGAGTACAGAATTTCATCAGTGCTTTCGCTCTATGCTGGCTCCCTTTCTGCATATGTGTGAACAAGCTTAGAAAATTTCATACTTACCCGCCACGCCCTACCAAGGGCACACAGCACTTATCCTTAAAAGCAGTGGTGCAACTTAATTGACGAAAATTGAGGGATGTTGCCCCATATCACTATGCAACGTGGATTATAAACTGTTTGCGAAAATATTAGCTAGTCGCCTTGAAGACGTATTTAAATCTGTGGTAGGAGACCATAAAACATGTGGCATTATAGGGAGGTCTATCCAGACAAATATGCACGTTCTGGGCTCTGTGCTACAGTGTGTAGCAGAAATTACAGCTCAGGTCGCAATAGTTTAGGTTGACTTGGCAAAAGCATTTGATAAAGCTAATCACTACTTGTTTCGTGTGATAGCGCAAATAAACATTGGGCCTCTTCTTTTTAAAAACATGACTATTTGTAATGCCGATGGCACAACTAGGCTAATAGCTAATGGTTATCTATGTAAATCAATCTACCTGAGGGCATAGGTAAGACAAGGTTGTCGGATGTGCCGTCTATTATTCGGTTCGCAATCGTAACCGCATTCGCATGAATTCTGAAGGATCAGGCTTCACGGGTTCAAATCGTTATCCTGTGAGATTCGCGTACTTGCCTATGCAGAAGCCATATCCTTCTTTTTACCTTACAAGAAAAGTGTAGAGAATGCCCTTGCCATAATGCAACAGTCTTGCTCACCTTCTGGCGCAGCAGTAAAATTTAAGAAGGGTTCAGGGTTCTGGTTTGGTCTGTGGTGCACAATGACAACCCACTTCACAGGTATTCAGTGGAGGCTAGAGTTGAAGTGCTTAGGTGTGCCCGTCTCTCAATATCGTAATATTAATCGACACTGGTGAGCGGAAGTTGCAAAAGTACAACGTAAGGTTAACGACTAGGAGGGACGGCAGTTGTCCATATTTAGCCCAGCTGAATCTTGCAATGTGTGCCTAGTAGCTCGACTTATATATGTCCTACAGGTATTACACTGCTCGCGGCTTAGGTTGCAAGCTTTCCATCGTGTGCTTGCTACTTACGTATGGAGCTCACGTGTTGATGCCATGCAACGCGATAACTTTTTTTTTCTCTTGGGACTGGGGATCGTGGCCAAGTTTACCTTTTTGTTAGGCAACTTGTCTCCCGGTTATTCATCTTTCGTGATGTAAAGAGTCCATTTCTAAGGTTACAACTTCCATTAATCAGTTATCTTCCAGAAATAGTTCCGTCGTGGTCTGTCAGAGGGGCACCACGGAGCCCGTGGAGACTTCTTCAAGGAGGTTTTCGAAGGATTTCACTTTCTTAAGGCTCACTTTAGTATGAATTATATGTTTTCACTGCCGCCTGCAAAGGACTTTCCAGGGCACTCATAGGCGCATTACTTCCTGTTCCCCATTACCGTGCACCTTATTTAAAATCTCATTACCTAGACGTGCGCAAGCATGTTCATGGAATAATCATTTCTCCAGGGATGAAAACTTTTTTGCTTTAGGTTACATTCGCCAAACCTTCCTGTCAAAACCTGGCTAGAAAAAAAAGGGGGCTATTTCGTGCCGTGGTTGACTAACTGCCGCTTGTGTCCACACGATGAAGCGATTGATCACTGTTTTATAGATTTTAGTGATGCCGTGTTCTTCTGGGATATTCTGCAAAGAACACTTAGGAAAGGTTTAGGTACACCAAATACAATGCCTTTCCTACCTTTTAAAGATCCCTGTGACTCACGATATGACAGGTTTATGGTACTTGGCCTACATAGCCTTTGGCGCAGTAGAATGTGCGACAGGTACGCTGAACCACCGCGAATCATTCGGTCATATTTTCGGGAATCTGTTGGCAACGTTCGAAGTGTGTATGCTGCACAAGGAACAACGCCGAACTGGATGCCTTTATTGGACGCTTGCATGTGTTTTCGTGACTTTTGAATGAGTTTTCTGTAGCCTTAAATTTCTGTAGCGCTTCGTTTTTATTATTTTGTTGAACAGTCTGCGCCCTTGTATATTATTTTTTATAACCTGTTATCTATAATGAATAAAATCAATTTCAGTGTCAATTTCAAAGAAGAAAAAAAAATCCACCGTGGAGTCGGATAAGCATGCTCGTCTCCCACCGTAGAAGCCCGGGTTTGATTCCTACACAGACCGAAATGGACCAAATATTCTTTGCAGTTGCAATAGTAGATTTTTAATAGAAAGCTGCCTCACAAATTTCCCGTCAATTCAAGCACTTTTGACGTGTTTTTACTCGTTGCGCTGACGGCCATTTCGGTACCATCTTTCGGTCACGCCGCTGACGAGAACGCCTGATTTTCCTGTAATGGGGCATACAATGCTTTCGCATTAAAATCGGCTTCAGTAGGGGCGTCTCACGGGGAACAATAACTCGATAATAACAATAATACGGTGAAACACAGTAAAATTCACAGAGTAAAACCATGCACCCTTGAGAATTTGTAGCACCACCAGTAAAGTGAAAGAGAGCAGCTAAGTTGGCATTCATATGCGGCAACATTTCAACCGCAATGTCACGCGCAAACGTCTTTGCAACGCTGATTATAGAAACGACACAGCAATCTGACACATATTCATAGGTGTTTATATTAGTCTGCATTTTGTCGTTGTGTGGTAAGGTGGATGTTCGAGTTCCTAATATCTATTACTGGAAGTGTAGGTTCGAGTTCATAATTTATAATACTGGTACAGGGGGTTAGAGTTCAAGATTTATAATACTGGTGGTACCTGACGGAGCAATCTGGAAGTCTTCACCCGTTTTGGGAAGTTTCTGGAATATGAGTGCTTCCCGATGTACATGCCAGAGTGGGGCGGATAAACGGCAATTTCACACTTCGCATTGTGAAATGTATGCTAAGGCGCCGAAGTATTCGCCTTGTCCAGAGCAGCCAATAAATATATAGGAACAACCAATATCATAGGCAATAACCCAACTGGAGGCAATAATGATGCCGCAAAGCACTAAATTTGTGCTTCAAATTGCTTTTGCGAGTTTTTTTTTCGTCCTTTGATGTGGAGACGTGTTTTCAACGACAAAATTCTGTTGCACACGACTCTAGAATAGAAACAACAGAGCAAAATATCTTTGTTCTCTAAGTCAATGGTCGTCCCTACCCTCGAAAAGTTAAAATAGCGTTTTGGATCAATGTTTCAAGTGAATAAGAGGAAACAGGCACCTTTCTCAGAAATATGGCTTCAAATCACCGCGGCAACGACGCGTGTATGAACACAATCACTAGTCAGGTGAGCATTTCTCGATAAGTGTGTTAGTTGGATAACAGCGTCACTCCATAAGAGTTACTTGCATGAGATGAGAGTAAGAGAAGATAACAACCAAGCTATTTAGGTACTGTACTTACCACACTAGAGGAAAGTGTGACAAGCGTAGGGCACTACAATTTTCTAGCCATGTCAAATTTAGGTGTATTCATGCTCTTTCTGTGCGCCAAGAGCATATATATTCAGAAACTATGAGACAGGCCTAAATTTCTGGCAAGTCATTCGGCACACGATAGCATTTTTAGGTCAGCACTGATCACCAGAACTATACATAACATCTTCGGCTTCTTTTTAAGCTTGTGTGTAAAATCGAATATTCCAAGCAATGATAGAATATGATATAATAGAACATATTATACAGAATCTACCACGTAACTTCAGCCAAACTTTAAAAATACGCAAATGCCACGTAGTTAGACAGAATCAAGGCAATGTTTGCCGTCGCTTGGAGATAGATTATTATTTGGATTCCGCGTAATTGCATAATTACAACTGTTAAGTAATTAATAAACTAACCAAATATCATAAATAGATGAAAAGTATCAATTTTGAAAAAAATGCAGAGGATAACGTAAAGCTCCCAATAGAGGTTTCCGTGGCCGAATACGTGCTACACAAAAGTGTTTTTCTGACCCTGAAAGAAGCACGGAAATTCACGCAAGGTGTATCGAGCAGTCAGTCGCGTGGCAATTAGGCGGAATGAAAAACAATCAGAATATCTCCAAGCGATGGCAAACAACGTTACCCATGTCGCATTTGCATATTTGTATAATTTGGCTAAAATAACGTGGGACGCCCTGTATATAATATAACGTGAACAGCAGCGATATGACGAGTCCATTATCCAAAGTATCTAAATACATTTATTCCACACTCCACTAGGGCATAAGTACAAACCATCATTAAAACAAGCCAATATAACTTTCTTAATGAAGAACTAATTTAGTGGTGGCCTCGCTAAGCGTAGTCTTCCAATGATTCAAGAAGCTGACTGCCAATGAGAAATTATCGTTCGGCTGCGAAGAGACAGAACTAGGTCTTATTCTCCTGCGTGTTGGTCTGTAATTCTACTCCTACATTTTTTCGACCAAGGTACTCGATCAGTGGTGCAACCTGAGTGTTTCTGAGCAGGATAATGTTGTATACAAACCGTACGTTGCTCAGATGTTCACCATGGAAATTCACACCTAATCCTGCCCCTACTAAGCGCTCTAATACTGCATCAGTGGGCAGCTAATAGCATTGCATGGATTGTGCATCCTTGCTCGACTCTACTCATGGTGGATAGTTTTCCTCCTTTATATGATTAGTTGGGGTACCTGTGGCATATTTATATATTTGCCAAGACGTTCACGTATGTATTTTTATGCCTTGAGAAAAACGTACCCCAAGGCACTGGTATCTATATTCAACAACTTTGCGTAATCGATAAAATCCATACACAGAGGGTGAATATACTTGACAAAACTCTGAGTAATAACAGGAATGTGGTTCATTTATAGATATCCGTTATAAAACGAGTCTGTTTTGTAGAATGGTTAAATTCAACTGTTGCCCAGATTTCACCAAAAGCGAGCTTACTCAACTTTAAATAACACGGAAAGGAACTTCAGGGGCCTGTAATATTAAAACTATGTAGCATCTCCCGCGTTATTTAACAATATTGTTATGACGCTGCTCGCGACGTTGCGGAAGTGGGTAGTGTACTATTGCTTCGTCGTATTCGATAGTCGGCGTGTGGCTTCTCTGGATGACAGCAGCAAGCAAACAGCAGTAAGCATTCAGAAAGTGCGAGGCAAAAAGAGGATTTCATTTAGTAATTGCGGAAGAAAACAGCCCACGCTTAGCACGGGAGCTGCCATGAATAAAGATGTTCAATAACATCGGTGATATGCTCTAATTTTCCCGCAATATTTTCCACTCATCAGGTTATTTAAAGCAGGTAAAATTAATCGAGCTGATCATGTGTTGGTCGTTAAATTCTCACGACAGAAAATGGCTAGATTACCCTACTGAGTTTATTGACTCATAATTAAAAGGCGTTTCTGGTTAGCTGAGCAGCAATCCCCTTTCTTTCTTTATTCTTTTAATACAAGTTGCTGATTACAATACATAAAAACAGGTAAAACTGGTTAGACTCATACCGAAAGCAAGTAGGGAGTCTAAGCCAATGCATGAAAGTACCAGCAATAAATTTTACAAAGCAAACAATAAATAATAAATTCATTTCCGGGGCGAAAGAAAATAAACGCGAAAACCAAAGCATGACCTGTGAATTATTATAAGTTAATACGTTACAGGGAAAAAATGCGTGATAATGCAATTGACATGGCCAATGACAATGATATATAATTGACATGGTGCAACATATACTGCAACTACAATTTAATAGAACGCTAATACGTTACAATAAAAATAAGTGATGCGTGTCAATGACACTTACGTGGAGGAAAATAGCTTAATACATGCAATAAAAAGTCCTCTAGTAAAAAACAATGCGCGAATATTTAGATTTAGCCATTTATCTGGAGCAGGTTCTTTAAATGCACTTCAAAATCATGCTTGAAATACGCTTGAATAAAAAAAATTTAACTTGTGTCTAGAATCAAACGCGCTATCTTTCACTTTCTTTTTCGTTCTCTGCTTCAATTTTACTGAAAGCGTTTTCGTTGAACATGCAGACCCGCACACACGCCCGTAAAATTGTAAAAAAAAACAGAATAAGAGCTTCTAGTGTGGAATTTTCGCTGCAGCGCAGTATACGTACATTTTATCATTTGATGACGAGGGTGTATGTTGAGTGACACAACATTGAAGGCGGGTCAGGAAATCTGTCCGGCTTACTAGGCGGCTCAAGATTATGCGGCCCAACGGGCATTTTTCATTGCATAGAGTTACATTTTTATAGACAGGCGCCACCCAGAGTCGTCTTGCGCGTGGTGTCATACATTGGCTTAGAACCACATTTTAGGAAATTGGTAAAACTCATCACACAAGCAGAGTAACATATATTACACAAACATGGACACACTGGGAATGACGCCCGGGTATACCACGTGACAACCCAATACTCTAACCACTACGCCACACCACTACGCCGACAAAGAGAACTCGCATAGCTATTTGTACTGGCATTTGTGCTTCTGAGGCTGCCGTATTATGTCGATTGGTCACTGTTGACGATCGTTGGCGGTATAGATGCAATTCGTGTAACTGTTGCCGATGCTTATGTGGTTGGTGATAGTAAGGATGTATTTATATAAGTAACAGTATACGACTACTGCTTTCAACAGTTGTCTTGTGTGGTGGAAAGGCTTAAAAAGGCAAGATTACGAAGCATGGGAGCTGCGCGACAAAAAAAAAAAAACTGCTTCGCCAAGCTTACGTTGTTCTTCTATGTTCTGTCCTTGGCTGCAGTCGCTGTTTAACCGGGAACTTGGCCTTGTCTGATGAACGTTCAACGTTGTTCACAAGTTTCAGTCAACGATGATCCGCCGCCAACGTGCACACCTGCAAATATAGGTAACTGTAATTGTTTCAAAGTTGCGCTGCCTCGACATCATACCGGCAATACGGCTACACTATTCTGAGACGTCGAATAAGCGGGCGGGATTTTGCCGGCACGTCTAAGTTTGTTGAACCGACAAAATAATTCTAATCACTTGCGCTAGTCGCAACAGGGCTGCCCCATCGATAAGAGTAACATATATCACTTTTGTGAGTACGAGAAAAATGTTCTCCAACCGTGCCTTTTACGCCGCTCTTTTGTTATTGATTCAGTGTACACATTAAAGCAGCAGGGCGCGTCAGTATCTCCTTTCGTGAGCCTACCGTAACTGTATTGCAAACATCGGAAGCTTCACTGCTTTGCAGACACTAGCTTGTTTTTGACCTACTTACCTGCCGGGCCCGTATGGCATTGCGACTAGCTACCATAGCCATACCTGCTGAGCCGTCGCGGTTAAAAGAAGGAAGGGAGGAAACAAATCGAGGCGTAGTTAAAGAATTTATATTGTGGGCCTTAGCGTCCCGGGGCTGCTGTGGATTACGAGGGACGCAGTAATGGAGAGCTCCCGATTAATTGTGACCGTGTGCAGTTATGTAACGCGCACCCAAAGGATGACGCAAGCGTTTTTGCATTTTTTTTTTTGGAATGGGACAGGTGGGGCCCAAGTGTTTGAGCTACCGGGTTACCACGTCATCAGGATTCAGCTCTTTGATAATCTAAAAGCAGGCGCGATCTTGATGGCTTATCGAAGCTGACAACGGCTCCACTCCTAGCCTTCCATGTTGATGACTCCGACTTAAAATGAATCAATGTCGCGATTGGCTGATTTTGTCTTGTTCTACATTTCTACGACCAGCGCCACCAGAATGAGCATTGTCTACAATCTGGAATTTAAGCGATTCTCTGTGTGTAAGACGAGCCGTATTCATACGCAAATTACTTCAAATACGTCAATAATTGAAAAAAATAAGCGTGCCGACTGTATTAAAGTGGACGCGCTGTATTGAGCGGGCAACACGCTATCGCGCTGTGTGTCAAGGAAAGTAAGGTGTGCCTGGAAGTACTTGCATGCAGGCGAGATGGACTGCACCGTTGCTCAAAGGAGAGGGAATTCGGATTTAGGTGTCATGCACATTAGTAGAGTGTCTCTGCTTTCGTTTTATCAATTGCGCTCTATATACACAGTTACTAAAAGCATAAGATTCTCTCCTATAACCTCAATTCTGCTTTAGCAGACTCTCCACATGTTCATGCAGGCTTAGACGTGTAGAACATATTTTTCAAAGGAGAATGATTTTATTACAATACAACAAAGTGTGCACCATAATTTCACTGCAAGTTGTTATCACAGAATGAGGACTTATGTACCCAGCTCTGACAGAGAAGAGTAAAAGGGAAACTGCAACAGGAAATCCAAAAGCAGAGAGGCAGTGTTCGTGCCTACAGCTTTTAAAACGTGAAACAAGCATAACTCATACACTTGCATTACCTTCATGTGGTTGCGACCACCGGGTTGGGCCTCTCACTTCCTCGCTTTCTCATTCATTGAAAAATGTTTTGCTTATAACAAAAATTGTGTAAAATAGCAGATAAGTACAAGATCAGGAACAGAACGCATGTACGTGCAAAACTTAGTCTAAGGTTACATTTCCCAGAGTTATTTAATGACGAACTTAGAGAGTGAAGTGCTCGCATCTAAAGCAACATAGCTATTCATGACTAGCACGAAAAACAGAATGATATTGCTGCAAGAAAGTATATATATATATATATATATATATATATATATATATATATATATATATATATATATATATATATATATATATATATACCACCTGGCAATTCATTGTAGAAACTGCAAATGTAAGCCATGTTTCTACACCTGCGCTGTGGTGGCTAGAAGCCACAACATTTTGCTGATATTGGTATTTGAGGCCAAAATGATCATTGAGGTAGGCGATAGGTACATGAGTTTCCATCAGCCTTATTACTGCAAAAAGAACTGCATTAACTGAACGCGAATGCGCGCAGGTGATCTGTGATAGCGATCCTTATATAATGTCGTGCCGTTTTTTTTTTTCCTGATTAAACATTATTGGAAGTAAACAAGGCGCCCGATGCGTGCGTTGTTCTTCTTGTTCTTCGTCGTCCTCCCACCTTTCACATCAGATGGTGCTTAACCAAACACGTCCAGCTATCCATCCTAATATCCTAAAACTAGACGTCGATGACTTACAACAGAAACCAGAGCTTCTTAAATCACACTTCACATGTTCATAACTCATAAGACATTGTGAACTACATGCAAATGTGTCCGATCTTTCAAGTTACGGCACTGTATTTGAAATTTTATTCTCATTATCACCACCAAAGTCCATCCCTACTTTTATCCTAACACAATGAGCGCATACGTTGTGTAAGCAAAGTAGTCGAGTCACGACAATAGACGAACACACGTAATGCTAAACACCTTTTAGATATGTCTGTCCTGTTCGAAATCAACAGAATGTGCTTGGGTTCATGGTTTATTTCACAGTCATATTTCTTCACACTTGCAGGTGATAACTAATTGGCCCACACTGCCAGCTGGCACTCATGGGCACTCATTTATGTACCCTTACAGACATTTAGCTGCACTTGCATTCATTTACACTCGCCTCAACTAACTCAATGACTACCCACTCTTGTTAATTGAGCAGAAATTAGTGAGAGGGCCCTTGAATGTGTCTCTCCCTGTAATGATAGTGCAGCGCGTACAAGTGTTTCAATGTCATCCGCATGCGAGCAATATTGTAAACACTTGTCTCTTTCTGAGCCCCACCCCACTTTCGTGCTGGCAAAATATCAGCTTTTGCTTCGAGCGCTTCATTCTAAGCATATGATCTTTGTGCACTACAATGAACACCCATTCTGGGCCTGACTTTCACTTGCCAGTGCTGTGGTCCACTTTATAGTTGCAATGGAGAGCGGGTGGTTCTGCATTCTTTGGTAGCGTTGTTATTAGTGTCGATCTCTGCCGTTTTAATCCTCTGTAGAGAGAAACCTTACGTTAGGTGAGAATAAAAGGAAATTGCGGAAATTTTATAATTAGAGAAACAAAAGCGTAGAACAAAGACCTTATCAAGGCCTGTTACATGGCTAGTGGGTACCTCATAACCGAAAATCGACACTACATAGCAGAGAAGCAAAATGCAGAGAAGCAAAATGTCTATCTTTTTTTTTGTTCGATCATAGTTCTTTAGCAATGCAGCTCTGCTTTCTGACAACATCACGAAACGACGGAAGTACTTTTCAGCGTGCAATAAAATTTGAAACTGCTAGCTCGACATGCGATATCGCACCGTTTAAATTTTGCCAGTGGCATAGAACTTCGCCCTTCCTACAGGTAACGACTGTACTGCTCCTGTCTCCAAGATATACTGTGGCACATTCTGCTTCTAGCGCAAACCGACATTTCGGTGTGGTTGCGTCGTTGGAGTTAAATGATTCTTTTCGCGCCAAGCAAGCTTCTAACTAAATTGAGCTTTGAATTCCAGTGAACTCGACGCATTGAAAAGGAAAGCCAGAAACACACGCAAATCTACACATTACACAGAGGAAAGTGCGTAACACACCAGAAGATTCTCAAAATAAAGCCGTCGTTCGACAAACAACAAAATGCAATGAATTCATTTCGCAAAGTACGCGAAGGAGATAAAAAACAGGAAGATTTCATGGCTAGAACGCTACACGTTGTTACTAGCAGCTTGGTAAAACGAAAGCCCTTATGAAATTTGAACGAAAGGGCACTTTGCTACGGAAGAAATAAAATATCGCCAGATATAATGCGATTTCAGCAAACCGAAACGGGACTACGCCTGGCGTTATAGCTAGTTCACACGCCAAAACTGCAATGCGCGTGTCCGCATTGGTACTGCACGTTCGGATGCTTAAATGACCGAGATTCGTTATCTACTGGCTCATAATAATACAGGGGCAGAAATGAAACATTTAATAGCATCGGAAGCAAAAGTCAACCTACCAAATGGACATTAGCTCGCAGCTGTACAGCACGTACTCCTAGGGCCCGACGATCCAGTGCCCATGGGCGTCGATCTACCGTGGCCGTCGTAGTGCGACGAGTTGCCGAAGTTACACTGGCTTCTTGCAACTCAGGGCAACATCGCTAAAATCATACATCACTGAGAGCTTTCATCAATGCGGGCAGATGACTTCACAACGTGAACACAATTGCATAACGTCGCCGGTACAAAGATATGACGATGATTGCCGCTGACAACAATCGCCTCATTGACCGGCTTATGCCATGTTCTTGCTCCTTTCCGGCCGGCGCAGTCTTATCTTCTCCTTCGCCATGAAAGCAACGGACAGAGGCGACGACTTCTTTCGTATACATTAGTTACACGGGCAGCTTAACCGCGTTTAAACTTAACCGTCATTAACTCGTTCAACCTTGGTGAACACCAACCGTAGTGTGCCACAGTTGCACGGGCTATCCTGTTCACGGTTAATGCCACACATGAATATGGTCCTTCGCCGGCGGGGACAGTGACATCGAGCCTAGCCCTCATCTCGGTGTAGGGGCGTGCGTTTCGACTACTTGAGCGCAGAGCGGCCAGATTATCTTCCCAGATGCGTATCAATGCCTCCGTTGTCACATCAGGCCAAATGATACGCATTTGGGAAGATGTCTGCGAAGCGCGCGCGCTGCCCTCGGGAGAGGCACCGTCCGCCATCTTGAACGTTTCCGAAACGTCGGTTACACTAAACCGAGGTTGCCAAGTTCGCTCGGCGATCAACCGCGGTTAGCGGCTGAACTGCCGTTCCGCCAGCCGTGTAACTGTGCTAACCGCGTTTCGTGATAGCCGCAGTTACGCTAACGGCGGTTAAGGCAGCCGTGTAACAGGGGTATTAGTCTATTCGTTCTCTCCTTTGGCCTTACGCTTTTCTTTCTCCCTTACAGCATCTCCCTCATCCCTCCTTGCAGCGTTTGCTTCGTAGCACTCTCTCAACGTGTTTGCACGCTTTTTGGGCGCCAAATTTGCAGGGCTGCATATAAACGTTGCGTTTGTTCATTCGCCGTATACAGCCCTAGGCAGCAGGTCGGCTGCGTTTTGTCACGCATGATCTCGCTTGAAAGTAAGCTTATATGCGGTGGTCTGGGCTGAACCGATAGCATACCGCTTATACGGAACATGTTATGCAGGACTTGACTACGAGTGTACAACGTATTCTCAAATACCGCCTTTATTCCTTTTCGTAAATGCATCTGTTCAGCATTCCTTTAGACCATCATGAAAAAAAAGAAGAAAAATCATGCGGTGACTCTACCTTTTTTCGGCTCCATCAAATTACGCGACTCGTGAAACATTCAACCTTGTATTTACTCACTCACTCTATTAATGAAATAATTTTCTTTAAAGATAATCCGGTTATTTTTTTCTCTTCTTTTGCACAAACATCGTGCATTTTAGCTGTCGTTCCTCCTCTGTCTGTTTTTCAAGCATTTGTAGCTCTATATTCAACCTTCTATATTGTCACGTGGTGGTGACGCTGAACAACACAGTAGCAATACTGTGAACGAGAAAACTAACTTTTATTGGGCGAACTTGTGCCCACAAAACAGGCTACACTTATAGCACAACGAAAGCGGCGAACACAGTCGGCGATCGTCGGAAATCTGATCAACGGGTCAAGCGCGTCGGCTTTTATACAGGATCGTCGTATGTTCCAGACTAATCGTTGGGACCCGCGTGCCTTCCACAAAGTTCTACACCATTCGAGTCAGGCGAATAAATCAGATAACAGAAGGTTCGTCGACAACAGACTGTGGATAGAAGCATCGATAACTTTCCAGAAACTTCGGATACATGCAAGCGCGTCCCGCGCTGTGCGATAAGATTTGTTAGGCGGCGAAACGTGGTCGCCCGATAAATATAAGTACACGTGTCAATACCCCCCTCTTAAAAAGCATCGTCCCGATGCTACAAATATAAGAGAGCGACACACAAAAGGACACTTATTAAACATAACAAAACAACGAAAAGAAATCAAGTCTAAAAGTCAGTTACGCGAAGTCCCAAAGTTCGTCAACGCTGGTGGTACGGCTTGAGTCGCACAACGTGGACAATTTCAGGTCGTGAGCGACGCCGCTGTGACAGCGAAATGCCGTCTGGCACGACCTCATAGTCCGGTACGCCAATACGTCGGATGATCTTGTACGGTCCGAAATAGCGACGCAAGAGCTTCTCGCTCAGTCCTCGTCGGCGTATAGGGGTCCAAACCCAAACACGGTCACCGGGCTGGTACTCGATAAAGCGTCGTCGGAGGTTGTAGCGTCGGCTGTCGGTCCTCTGCTGGCTCTTGATCCGGAGGCGGGCGAGCTGTCGGGCTTCTTCGGCGCGCTGGAGATAGCTAGCGACGTCAACATTCTCTTCGTCAATGACGTGGGGCAGCATGGCGTCGAGCGTCGTCGTCGGGTTCCTGCCGTAAACCAGCTTAAACGGCGTGATCTGTGTTGTTTCTTGCACCGCCGTGTTGTAAGCGAAGGTTACATACGGCAGGACCGCGTCCCACGTCTTGTGCTCAACGTCGACGTACATCGCTAGCATGTCGGCGAGGGTCTTATTCAGGCGCTCCGTGAGACCATTAGTTTGCAGATGGTAGGCAGTTGTCCTCCTGTGGCTTGTCTGGCTATATTGCAGAATGGCTTGGGTGAGCTCTGCTGTAAAAGCCGTTCCTCTGTCGGTGATGAGGACTTCTGGGGCGCCATGTCGCAGCAGGATGTTCTCGACGAAAAATTTCGCCACCTCAGCTGCGCTGCCTTTCGGTAGAGCTTTTGTTTCAGCGAATCGGGTGAGATAGTCCGTCGCCACGACGATCCACTTATTCCCGGATGTTGACGTCGGAAACGGCCCCAACAAATCCATCCCAATCTGCTCGAATGGTCGACGAGGAGGTTCAATCGGCTGTAGTAACCCTGCTGGCCTTGTCGGTGGTGTCTTGCGTCGTTGACAGTCTCGGCATGTCTTGACGTAACGGGCGACGTCGGCGGTAAGACGCGGCCAGTAATACATTTCATGTATCCTCGACAGCGTCCGGGAGAATCCGAGGTGCCCAGCAGTGGGATCGTCGCGTAAGGCGTGCAGTACTTCTGGACGCAGCGCCGACGGAACAACAAGAAGGTAGTTGGCACGGACTGGTGAAAAGTTTTTCTTCACGAGTAGGTTGTTTTGAAGCGTGAACGAAGATAATCCACGCTTAAATGCCCTAGGGACAACGTCGGTGTGCCCTTCCAAATACTCGACAAGGGCTTTTAGCTCCGGGTCCCCTCGTTGTTGATCAGCGAAGTCTTCCGCGCTTATTATTCCAAGGAAGGCGTCGTCGTCCTCGTTATCTTGCGGCGGCGGGTCAATGGGGGCGCGTGATAGGCAATCGGCATCTGAGTGTTTTCGACCGGACTTGTATGTTACAGTGATGTCGTATTCTTGTAGTCTGAGGCTCCACCGTGCCAGCCGTCCTAAAGGGTCCTTTAAGTTAGCTAGCCAACACAACGCGTGATGGTCGCTGAACACTCTGAATGGCCTGCCATATAGGTAGGGGCGAAATTTCGCTGTAGCCCAAACGATGGCGAGGCATTCCTTTTCCGTTGTGGAATAATTGCCTTCCGCTTTTGACAACGACCGGCTAGCGTAAGCTATCACGTGTTCATGTCCATCTTTTCTCTGGACTAGGACGGCACCGAGGCCTAGGCTACTGGCGTCAGTGTGGATTTCGGTATCGGCGAACTCGTCGAAGTGCGCAAGTACGGGCGGCGACTGCATGCGTCGTTTGAGTTCTTCAAATGCGTCGGCCTGCGGCGTTTCCCACTTGAACTCGATGTCACATTTAGTTAGCTGTGTCAGCGGCTCAGCGATGCGTGAAAAGTCCTTGACAAATCGCCTGTAGTAGGCACACATGCCAAGAAATCTACGCACTGCCTTCTTGTCGGTGGGCTGCGGGAACTTTGTGATGGCAGCTGTCTTCTGCGGGTCGGGGCGGACTCCAGACTTGCTGATGACGTGGCCTAGGAACAGAAGCTCATCGTAGGCGAAGCGGCACTTTTCTGGCTTCAGAGTGAGCCCTGATGACTTGATGGCCTCGAGTACTGTTGCGAGCCGCCTAAGGTGTTCGTCGAAATTTTCGGCGAAGACAACGACGTCATCCAAGTGAACGAGACAGGTCTGCCACTTCAATCCTGCTAAAACCGTGTCCATCACGCGCTGGAACGTTGCAGGCGCCGAGCACAGTCCAAATGGCATAACCTTGAACTCGTAGAGGCCGTCTGGGGTGATGAAGGCGGTCTTTTCGCGATCTCTTTCGTCGACTTCAATTTGCCAATAGCCAGACTTGAGGTCCATCGACGAGAAGTATTTAGCGTTGCAGAGCCGATCTAATGCGTCGTCTATCCGTGGGAGGGGGTATACATCCTTCTTCGTGATCTTGTTCAGTCGACGATAATCGACACAGAAACGTAGGGTTCCGTCCTTTTTCTTTACCAGGACAACAGGGGATGCCCACGGGCTTTTCAACGGCTGGATGATGTCGTCGCGCAGCATTTCGTCGACTTGTTCTCTTATAGCTTCACGTTCCCGCGTCGAAACTCGGTAAGGGCTCTGGCGTAGTGGTCGAGCGCATTCTTCGGTTATTATGCGATGCTTTGCGACTGGTGTTTGTCGAATCCTCGATGACGTCGAAAAGCAGCCTTTGTATCGTCGAAGCAGACTTCTGAGCTGTTGCTGCTTAATCACGGGGAGACTTGGACTTATGTCGAAGTCTGGCTCGGGAACTACGGTTGTCGGGGTAGATGCGATAAAATCCGAGAGGACAAAGGCATCGCTGGTTTCCACAATTTCCTCGATGTATGCGATCGTCGTGCCCTTGTTGATGTGCTTGAACTCCTTGCTGAAGTTTGTCAGCAACACTTTCGTGTTTCCTCCGTGCAGTCGAGCGATCCCTCTTGCGACGCAAATTTCACGGTCGAGCAGTAGACGTTGGTCGCCTTCGATGACGCCTTCTACGTCAGCGGGTGTTTCGGTGCCGACCAAAATAACAATGCTGGAGCGAGGCGGGATGCTCACTTGATCTTCAAGCACACTCAAGGCGTGGTGACTACGAGGGCTCTCCGGCGGTATTGCATGATCTTCCGACAGCGTTATTGACTTCGACTTCAGGTCGATGACTGCGCCGTGTTGGTTGAGGAAGTCCATGCCGAGAATGACGTCTCGTGAACACTGTTGGAGGATAACGAAGGTGACAGGGTAAGTCCGGTCGTGAATGGTAATTCTTGCCGTGCACATTCCTGTCGGCGTAATCAGATGTCCTCCAGCGGTCCGAATTTGAGGGCCTTCCCATGCAGTCTTAACCTTCTTCAACTGGACGGCGATGTGTCCACTCATTACGGAGTAATCGGCCCCTGTGTCGACTAAGGCAGTGACTGCGTGGCCGTCGAGAAGCACGTCGAGGTCGGTGGTTCTTTGTCTGGCGTTGCAGTTGGGTCTTGGCGTCGGATCACGGCTGCGTCGTGTTGATCTGAAGCTGGAACGTTGCGTCGTCAAGTAGTCTTTCGTCGGTGTAGTCTTGGCTTCCCGACTTCTTCGGGACGGCGGCGTGTCGTCATGAAGTCGTCGAGATGGTTTCTTCGTCGTCTTCGTCGGCGGCGGAGGATCTTCGTCAGTTCGACGAACAGCAACCGCACCTCCATCGGTTGCTGCTTTTAGTTTTCCGGATATGGGCTGACTTCGAATGCTCCACTGAGTGGCGGCGAGGTAGTGGGCGATATCGCGAGGTCGTTCGCCAATCGGTGGCCGCGGCGCGTTAACGGCGAAACCTCGCAGTCCCATCTCCCGGTATGGGCATCGGCGGTAGATGTGCCCCGCTTCTCCGCAGTGGTAGCAGAGCGGGCGGTGGTCAGGAGCGCGCCAAATGTCCGTCTTCCTCGCGTAGGTCTGCTGGGCGACGGGTGGTCGTGCTGGCGCTGGCGGCGGCGGACGACGGAACTGCGGCGTGACAGGGCCCTGGCGCGGTCGCGGAGGGGGACCTTGACGGCGTGCGACGGCGGCGTATGTCATCGCTTGCGGCTCAGGCTGGGGCGATACAGGGGCTACTCCAAGTTGTTGTTGGAGCTATTCACGCACGGCGTCGGCAATCGAAGCCACTTGAGGCTGTGATGGTGGGAACAGCTTTTGTAGCTCCTCCCGCACGACCGCTCGCATAGCCTCGCGCAGGTCGTCGGTGGCCAGTGATTGAACTCCGGCGTAGTTCGTCGAGTTTGTGCGGCGGTCGAATTGCCGGTTTCGGATCTCGAGTGTCTCCTCGATGCTGGTGGCCTCGCGAAGAAACTCGTCCACGGTCTTCGGTGGGCTTCGTACCATTCCGGCAAAAAGTTCCTCCTTCACACCACGCATCAGCAGGCGGACTTTCTTCTCCTCGGGCATTTCAGGGTCGGCGTGGCGGAAGAGACGGCTCATTTCTTCCGTGTAGATCGCGGTCGTCTCATTAGGTAGCTGCACCCGGGTTTCTAATAGCGCTTGGGCTCGTTCTCGGCGTACGACGCTTGCGAACGTCTGCAGGAAGCCGCTTCGGAAAAGTTCCCAGGTCGTTAAGGTGGTTTCTCGGTTCTCGAACCACGTCCTGGCCGCGTCTTCCAAAGCGAAGAAGACATATCGCAGTTATTCGTCGCTGTTCCAGTTGTTAAAGGTAGCGACTCTCTCGTACGTCTCGAGCCAGCTTTCCGGGTCCTCGAAAGTTGAACCGCGGAACGTCGGAGGCTCCCTGGGCTGCTGCAGCACGACGGGTGACGCTGGGGCTGCCATTGGGGTTGACGTGGTGGCCATCTTCCTAGTCGTCTCAGGCAAAAGTCCGTGCTCCGGGGGCAGTCCTTGCAGCCTGCGGCTACCTCGCTGGTTCTTGGCGACGTTGGTGTCTTCCGAGTGAGGGCTTGGGTCACGGCTTTGTGGGGGCGTCCGGTACATGAACGCAAAGCACCTCCACCAGATGTCACGTGGTGGTGACGCTGAACATCACAGTAGCAATACTGTGAACGAGAAAACTAACTTTTATTGGGCGAACTTGTGCCCACAAAACAGGCTACACTTATAGCACAACGAAAGCGGCGAACACAGTCGGCGATCGTCGGAAATCTGATCAGCGGGTCAAGCGCGTCGGCTTTTATACAGGATCGTCGAATGTTCCAGACTAATCGTTGAGACCCGCGTGCCTTCCACAAAGTTCTACACCATTCGAGTCAGGCGAATAAATCAGATAACAGAAGGTTCGTCGACAACAGACTGTGGATAGAAGCATCGATAACTTTCCAGAAACTTCGGATACATGCAAGCGCGTCCCGCGCTGTGCGATAAGATTTGTTAGGCGGCGAAACGTGGTCGCCCGATAAATATAAGTACACGTGTCAATATTTCTATATAAAACT
Source organism: Dermacentor andersoni (assembly GCF_023375885.2). Taxonomy (NCBI): domain Eukaryota; kingdom Metazoa; phylum Arthropoda; class Arachnida; order Ixodida; family Ixodidae; genus Dermacentor; species Dermacentor andersoni. The sequence goes on along the minus strand of NC_092816.1, from coordinate 199,241,186 downwards.
GCAAAAAACACTGAAGTCTGTGCGTAAAATTTATTTAGTGATTTAAGGGAATTTAACAGAAGGAAGTGCTTTTTTGATAGGGCAAGGCGTGTGGTAGCCATTGGCTAGTTATGCGAAGTTGAAGTATTGCGTACTTTCTAAAGCGCAATGAAAATGTGGATGACAGAGGAAAGCCAGAACAGGAAGCTTTGTTCGATCTTTCCTCTGTTCTTCCCCTGTTCGTTGCGGTATAAAATTTTCACGATGTAAATATTAACCGACTAACCCACTTCTACTTGAAGGTTCGCCTGATAGAAACAGTGGATATTGACAGGCGAGCTTGTGTGTCTTTCTCGGCTGAGTGGTTTCCACCGCCTAATTTTATCGCACAG